>NC_050575.1:69700644-70300644 GCF_011100635.1 Trichosurus vulpecula | reverse complement strand
CTATCCACTCTTCTACATGAGAGAGTGAAAGAGACTTAGAGTTTGAACATGGGAATCCTAAATGCCAGAGCTGTTTGGCAAATAGAGAAGGGGTCAGATTATTATTACCTGGTTTATAGCCTAGCCTTCAGAGATTGAAAATTGGGATATTTATAAAGAGCTCACCATAAATTAGAATGAAGTGTCTGATAATGGCCTCTAAGACACTCCAGGTATCAAAAGAAAAGATTAAGTTTGAGGACATTAGCTGGCTGGGAGGGCCTCACTCTTTGTTCTAAAGAGCTTGGCTGGGATCTAGAACTTCCTGTAGCAGAGATGTGACCTAGTAGTCAAAATTCTTAGGGAATAAGATAGGGGAGACTTTTTGTGACTAAGACAATATTCATAAAAAAGAACTTAGTACTGTGTGGCCAGCACCTAGTTTATGTTATATAAATTCTTATTTCCTCCCTTCCCCCCTTTGCTGGCCTTTGTCAGGGGTTTAGTGTCTTTTCTAAAAGAGCTAGAGAAAGTATAGCAGCACCCATTCTTCCCAGAGGAAGTGTTAGCTAAAGATTTCAGCTGAGCAAGAATCTGGAGGTGGTGGTGGAGACTACAAGCCATATTCAGCAGAGACTATGGATCTAGCAGGGGTGGGGAACCTATGGTCTCGAGGCCACATGTGGTCCTCTAGGTCCTCAAGTGTGTTACTTTGAGTGAATCCAAACTTCACAGAACAAATCCCCTTAATAAAAGGATTTGTTCTGTAAAACTTGGACTCAGTCAAAAGGCCACACCCAAGGACCTAGAAGGTCACATGTGGCCTTGACACTGCACATTTCCCACCCCTGGTCTAGTGGAACAAGCCTGTTGAAGAGGTTCTGGGATTAGTAGGGAGCAGGAGCAATGAGAAGAGCATTTTAACCATGCTAGAAGACATTAGTGGCCCTGTAGGATCAAAAGCGTGTGTTAACTTTCTCTGTGTGCCCTGGTCACAAACATGCCCTATGTGTGCATTCCATCTATATGGATGCGCTGGTCACATGTATTCCTTATGAGTACTCTCCTCCACACACGCAGCCTGGGCCCATGTTTGCCCTATGCGTGTATCTTGCGTATGACTCTTCATATATATTCTTTACATATGTCCATTCATCTCACTGATGAGTGAGTCTATGGGAGAGTGGGTCCTAGGTTTATGGAATAAGTAAGTCTTCTCCTGACTTTCAGGATGATACCCCAAAACTCCTTATGGCTATCCTAAAAATAATAATAATTCACATTTATGTAGTACCTTGGGGTTTCCATAACACCTTACTTACAACAACCCTGTAAGGTAGATTGTACACATGTTATTATCCTTGTTTCATAGATGAGGAAACTGAGTCTCAGAGAGGTGAAAAGGTGTGCCTAGAGTCACCTAAGATAAATCATAGGATAGATTCAAATCCAGGTTTTCTGACTCCAACTTCAGTACCTCCCCAACATTGTTCTGCCTGTCCCCCATCCAGAAATCAGCCAGCTAGAACTCTATTTTTTAATAAAACACAGAGATAACATCCTCATTCTAAGATGTAGCTCACTGTTGAGTCACTATCGCCCTGGGAAAAGATAAATGACATCTTAACATTTGAAAAGTGTGGCATTTATACTGAGATTCTGTATGTGTCCATCCTGAGAGTCATTTTTCAAAGGTATTGTAATGGACACTAAAGAAGTATCTAAGATGAAGAGTGGGGAGAGGGGGGACAAGTTTCTGAAGATCCCTGACAACCTCTCAAGGGATGACCTCATATGTTATCTTACCTTTCCTATGATCCACTAGTCAGAACGTATGTTCCCTACTGTGACAAGAGATTTAGGGGCCCCAGCAGCAATGGGAAAACATAAACACATACCCACCCCCCCCACACACACATATCCTCTCTATCTAGAGGGTTAAAAATAGTACTAAGCTTCCTGTCATGCTAGAACACAACTTGCGATACAATAAGGTTGTCCACGGTTTGTGGGGGGCCATCTCCAGTCATCCTGATCTTTATCTAGCCAATGGACCCAGATGGCTCTGGAGGAGATAGTAAGGCAGATGACTTTGCACAGCCCTCCCTCACTTAAATCCAATTAACTTTCAAGTCATGGCATCACCTTCTGGATATCAGGAGCCTCTTCAAGAACAAATGACAGACAACAACCTATGCATAGTCTGAGCTGCCCCACTGGGGACCCAATTGCTCAATTCTAGTTGGTCAATGTAGCACTTTCTTCCCTCCCCTTCCTTTGGAAAGACCTTAGCTTAAAAAGACCAAGGTCTCCCATTGCATCCAGAGCCACCTCCTGTTGTCCTGATCTATATCTCTGCCACTGGTCCCAGATGGCTCTGGTGGAGAAAGTGAGGCAGATGACTTTGCACAGCCCTCCCTCACTTAAATCCAATTCACTTGTAAGTCATGGCATCACCTCCCTGATGTCATGGTCTTCTTTGGGAACTAAGGACAAACAACAACAACCACAACCAGGGTCAGAGAGAGAGAGAGAGAGAGAGGGAGAGGGAGAGAGAGAGAGACAGAGAGAGAGACAGAGAGAGAGTATGTGTGTTCAGGGTGAATACCAAGACCAGAATTCCAGCTAGGCAGCAAATACCATAGGTCTCAGTAGGTGAAGCCTGAAGTGCAGGGAGGTGAACTCCAGAGGGAGGGAACAGACAGATACCCAAGGCTGAGCCAGCCAGAGTTCAGAATTCAGGAAGGAGGGATCCATTAAGAGCAGCCCTAGTGAGCAATGCTGGTGAACACTGATCCTATGGTAAAGATTTCCTAATAAACTGAGGGGTCCCTAGAGAGGTATAGAGCAGAGACAGGACAATCTTGGCTCAGCAGCTAGCACATTGCTTGCAGGATGTATCATTGCTTCTAGGCATAATAGGTCCTTAAAATGCTTTTTAATAGACTGATTTAATTTATTAATTTTTTGGTTCATTTGATTAATAAATTGCTTACTGATTAATTAATTTAATTCCAGCTCTAGTACTCACTAACTATGTGTTCTTGGGCAAGTGAGTTTACCTCTCTGGGTTTCGCTTTTATTTGTAAAATGAAGGGATTAGACTAGATTTGTGCTTCTCAAAGTGTGGTTTGGGGACCTTGGGGGTCCATTAGGCCAAAACTATTTTCATAATAATGCTAAGACTTTTTTATTTCCGATATACTAAATATCAGTAGAGCATAAAAGCTCTTGGGGGGTGTTTTTCCTCAATTTTTAAGAGTGTAAAGGGCTTCCTGAGACCCACAAGTTTGAGAACTGCTTGGCCAGATTATCCCTAAGATCTCTTCCAAATAAATCTAAAGCTGTAACCCTAAGAGGCTTGGAGATGGATACTGCTCCTGATTCCTGATTCCTCACTTGCTCTGAGGCAAATTCCTAAATGACTCAAGCTCACTGACCAATAGATTACTCTCCAGAAATGGAAATTAAAGCTCCACATTCCATGGAAAAAGCCTCCCCTTTTAAGTTGCTATGGCAATGATGGGTCAGGTAAAGGGAAGAGTCAAAAGCCTCTGAGAGCAAATAACAAATGAGTTGTAGAAGGAAGGGAAGAGAATAGCAGAGGAGAAAGGGAAAATGTGGTTATTCTGACTCATCTTCAGGCTTAAATTGGATTTCGCTCCACCAGACTGGAAGGGACTGTGACTTTGCAATCTCCACCACTGCAAGTCAGGCAAGTCTTCCTAGTCCCCAAAATGAATCAACTGGCCATTCTCCCATAAGTCACAGGATAGCACAAACTCAGATGGGGAAGGCATCTCAAAAACTGTCTATTCCAATCCCATCTGAAGAAAACTTACATCTATAAAAACACAGTCCTTCCTGATTATCTTTCTGCTCTGAGTTCTGACAGGATCTATGCGAAAAAATGTCCTAACTCATCCTTCTGCCAGCCTTGCTGGCCCAGAAGTTCCCAGACTCCTAAAACTGGCAACAAAGCCAGGAAAAGAGGAGGTCTATTTCCTTTTATTTAGTCACTTAGGTAACACTTAAAAGTATAAACATCTAACAAACCTCAATTATCTGGACCAGCTGGCAATTAATCAAAAAGCACTTATTAAGTGCCTACTATGTAAAAGGTACTGGGTTAAGTGCTAAGACTACAGAGAGCAATGTTAAAGCCCCTGCCATCAAGGTGCTTATGTTGGTTAAGGAGTTAACAGGTGTATAGGACAGTATGTTAACCTGTGTCAGAATCTGGCCCTATGTAAGAATGACCGTGGAGACAGAGGCATTTTCCCAGGATTCTACCAACCAGAGAGTGGCACTCTTTTATCCTGGTTCTCCTGCTAACCTTTTCTCTTCTCCTTTCTTCTCTAAAGTTTAGAGGAATATAGAGCCTAATTTAGAATTTAGAGTCTAAAGTATTTCACTTGGTGATCTCATCAACTCCCATGGATTCTATTATCATCTTCATGCTAATGATTCTCAAACCTACTTAACCAGCCCTAACCAGTCTGCTGACTTTCCATCTCACATCTCCAATTGCCTAATAGACATCTTAAAATAGACTCCCCATAGACATCTTAAACGCGACATGTCCAAAACTTAACCCATTATCTTTCCACTCTTACTCCTTATGCTCCACCCTGCCTCCAACCATGTTCTTCACAATCCAGTGACACTGGCCTCCTTGCTATTCCTCAAACAAGAGACACTTTCCTAACTCCGGGCATTTTCAATGGCTGCCACACACACCACTGCACCGCCCCCCCCCCAGCCTGGAATTAATAAAGGGGAGCCCTTAACACTTCCTTCTCCTTTTTGGCTTTCCTGGTTTCCTTCAAATCCCAGATAAATTTCCACCTTCTACAAGAAGGTTTTTCTGTTCCCCCTTAAATCAAGAGCCTTTCCTTTGCTGATTATTTCTGCTTCATTCCATATAAAGCTTGTTTGTACATAGCTGGTTGCAGTCTCCCGACAGACACATGACCTCCTTGAGAGCTGGTACTGGCTTTTACCTTTCTTTGTATTCCTAGAGCTTAGCAAAGTGCCTGGGACATAGTAGGTAATTAATAAATGCTTATTGACTGACCAACAGCCACTGACTTCATGAATTGGAGCTTGAGAGTTGAGGTCATCCTCCATCTTGTCATCACGTACACTCTGCTAAGTCATTCATTTCTGGTCATGTGCCAGCCTCTATAGAGACTCTAACAGCTGCTATTTGGAGCCATGTTGAATCACTGCTGGGGCAATGAGCAGAGCTATGACCATGCTGGCAGATTGTAGAAGGTGACCAAGTGATGACTGGGTGACCTGAACTCCATCCTTCTCTCCTCACCTAAGAGTTGGGAAGGATATAATCCCTGTAATTGAACTATTCCTCTGAAATCATTGGCTCTCCTCCTCACCAGAGTACAGAGACTGAAGCATGGAAGCCCCCTCCCTCCGGTGGCTGCAGTCAGAAGTATTTTGTATTGGTTGTTGTTAATTCCAATGCCCTATTGAGGTCAGCATTTCATGCTCCTTGTCTCTTCTGCGCTTTCTCACAAACCCTGCTTGTTGCTTTTATCCCATTGTTTTAAACGAGAAAGTGGTGGCTGCTAACTCTCATTTTGGGTTTAATGCTATTTGCAGTAATAGACACTGGAGAGATGATGAGTCTGTATAAAAGTGGGACACACCTCCATCCCCCCCCCGCCCCCTCCCCCAACAGTGGGAAGAATGAGTGGCATCCAAATAATGACTTCTCCAGGAGATCACAAACCCAGCCATGCTGCCTTCAAATTTTTTCCTAGGCAGCTCAAGTTGATAAATAGGATAAATAATAGGCAGAGACTGATTAATACCCTGAAGAGAGTCATATTGGCCTAGACTAGAGATATTACAGAGCCAAAGACTGGAAGAGAAGAGGGGCTTGGCTTCTTTAGTGGTGGAATCCTTTAGTGGCGCTCTCCTGGGGTCCCTCAATCAACAGCCCTTAACTACGTTTGTTTCTCTTACAGAAGATTACTGGTAGGTGAGGAGAGACTACTCCCACCTACTGTCACTCATCATTGATTCTTACCTTATACATATTATTCTTACCTTACACAGTGTTTATATTACATGTGGAATCTTACTTTATGCAACATATATGCACATATATATAGTAAATAAAATTAATTTTGGTGGAAAGGGAAGAAATGCTAGCTGATGGGGGTGAGGGGGATAGTCAAGACTTAATGTAACAGGCGGCTCTGGAGCTGACATTAGAAAGAAGTTAAATGGTAGGGGTGAGGGGGTAGTGCAATCCAGGCATGAGGTACAGCCTGTGCAAAGGTACAGAGATAAGAAGTATGTTAGGAATGACAAGGTGAATTTGGCTAGATTGTGGAGTACGTCCATCCATTCACCAATCAATCTTTTAAGTGTTTATTAAGTATCTACTCTGGCCAAAAACTATGCTAGTCAATGGAGATACAAAAATATGTGTGGGAGTAATATGTAATTATCTCTAGTGTAGTTATTTGGGTAAATTTCTCATGTCTTCTACTGAATTGCATCCTTCTGGAGGACAGGATCTATGTCTTATTTTACCCTTCTGTCTCCGGGGTCCAGAAAAGTGTCTTGCACATAGTAAATGCTCAATAATATTTGAAAAATAGAATTAGAACCTCACTGATAAGGACATTTTTTTTTCCTAACCTACATCCCTCCTGCTATAGTTTGAGTTCATTTCCTCATCTCTCTTAGTTATACAGGTCAGCATACCTATTCATGTGTTCAAACATTTGAAGGTGTATTAAACCAGTCTTGTCTTCTCTAAGCAATGGGTCTGATGTCTCTTGCCTTAGTTACATCACATTTTTATGCTTCCTTTCCTGATACTTAGATTCTTCCCCCTTCCCCCTCAGACCCCCACTTACCACCACCCTTCTTTGCCTCTAGCCTTTCTTCTCCATCATCCTTCTGCCAGCCACCTCATCTTCCCAGCTGTGAGACACTGTCATTTTCAGCCTTGTTCCCTCCATCTGCCAGAACCCCCTCCAAGTCTGGCTCTCTGCAAAACATATGGCTTGGCAGACAAGTCAGATTGAATGTTAATTTAAAAGTTAAAAGCAGTACATTCTGGCTCAAACCCTTTCCCCCTTCTTAGCAGAAAAGCCAGATAAACTTTGCAGTTTTTTCCTGTCCCACACAACCATCAGGGTAGGAGGAAGGTTCTCCCAAGCTCTCTGACTTTTCTTCTCTCCTTTTCCTCAAACTAGAGGGGCTGAGATCTCCTAGCCTGGGCCCTCTTCTGCGATATCTTTGAATGAATTAGGTATTTTGAAATATCTATTTGTCTTGTCCCAGGACAAAAGGGATTCTCTTAATATCATTCAGGTCTGTAACCAAATATGGGTAAAAGTTATACTCTAGAGTACCCACTTTGGGGGTGGCACCAAGCACCCTAGGACTAGGACCACCATGAAGAAGGAGTGTGCCCTCCTCCTCCTCCCTCAGTCATGTTGGGAACCACTAGAAATCCCATTGTTTGTATATCCCACTGTTATCATGACCCTCTATCCTAACCCACTGCCTTCTCCCATCTCCCACCAATGTGATTGCACCCAACTGTTGTAGATTGTTGTTGACCCCCTGTTCTGAAAAACCATGTATGGGGACATACGTGATCAGAGGCGGAATGAGTAAATCACTATTCTTGGGGTATCCCAGGGTCTCTGTCACTCCTTTCCTTTTCACTCCTCCCCCCTCTAATCCCCCAAAGTTTGCCCAGGGTCTGGAATTCCCAGTTAACTGCTATGACTTCAACTAATGGACCACAGGCATACCAATCATCCTCTGATAAAGAGGAAGTGAATGTGCCCAGCAAGTCTGTCTTTCATTGCCTATGGCAGTGCTGGCACAATCTGACTGGCTACAGATGGGAATGAGAGGCACAGGTCAGACCAGAGCAAATGAAGAGTTTAGATGCTCGGAGTCCCTGAGCACTTCATTCTGGTTACTAGAACTAGTAGTACAAGGATGTCAGTGTACCACACTTTCCCTCCCTAGTGGGAAACAGCCCCAGGTAAGCTGTGCCCAGCTAAAGAATCACAGACTCTCAGAACTGGAAGAGACTTCAGAGGCCTTCTATCTAGCTCAACGTATACTTGAGAAAGACTCTTTCCCATCACATGCCCAATAAGGGGTCATCTCACTTGTGCTTGAACATTGTGAGGAGGAAGCCACTATCTCCTTGGCTAGCCCATCCTTTTTTGGGGCAGCTCTAGTTAGGAAGCTTTCCCTGATATCAAGCCTAAATTTGGTCCTTTGCAATTTTACTTGTATTCCTGGTCCTGTCTCTGGGGCCAAAGAAACTAAGTGTAATCCCTTTTCTATATAACAACCCTTAAAATGCTTGAAGACAGTGACCCTTATAAATCTTCTTTTCTCCAACTGTGTGCTATTGTTTTCACACAGATCCTCATATGTTGTAGGATTGGAGATTTAAAGCTTGAAGGGACCATATGGTACAATTCACTCATTTTACAGATAAAGAAACTAAGGCCCAATGAGGTGAGGCCTTGAGCCACACAAGTAGTAAATAGTTGAGCAACAATTTGAGCCCCAGGCTTCATGCACCAAAGCCAGCACTCTGTCACCTTCTTTGTAGATTAGATAGACTGAGACTGCCTTGAAACAATTGGGCACTAGAACTGCAGAAATGGCACTTTGGACATCATCCCTATTTCCTACGTTCTCCTAGACAGCACGGAGCTGCCACCTGTATACATATCTTCACTGCCTGAGGAGTGGAGATAGGAAGGATGGGCATTCAGTATGTAAGCATCCATTTATTGATTATAGATTTGAGCATTTGGTTTATCGTATTTGTTCTCATTGACATATCCAAGGTCTATATCAGCCCCATTTTCACTTGCCCACACCACCCAAACCTGTTAACTGCCAAATCCAATGACCTTTTCTCGTTCAACTTGAATTCTCTGTGGCTTTTGACACTGTCAACCACCACCCTCCTCTCCTCCCCACACATACATGCCATCTATTCCTTTAGTTGCGCTGCTGCTGTTCTCTCTTGGGTCTCCTCCTACCTGTCCTTACTGCTTCTTCTTGGTCTCCTATGCTGGCTCACCATCCTTCTCTAACCCATTGTATGGGGGTGTCTCCCAAGGCTCTGTCCGGGGCTGTCTTCTCTTCACTCTTTACACTTTCTCAGTCGTTGATCTAATCGGGTCCCATGGGCTCAATGATCACTTCCATGCAGGTAATTTCTATCCCACATGAATCTCTTTCTTAAACTCAAGTTATATATTGACAAACTGCCCACTAGACATTTCCAAAATAAGGGGCTTAGGCTCACAAGAGTGGGGAAGTTAAAATCTAACAACTTACTAATAAAAGCTAGCTTAATTAAGTTTAATAATCCATAGCAGGCCTTAGCTAAAAATCGTCTGGTTACGTTGATTGAACATAATTCCCATTTTACATTTCTCACATCTGTCCATTGGCATCTCAAATTCCATGTGTCCAAAAGGGAGCTCATTATATTTCCTCCATGACTCCATAGACTATTCTACCATCAAATTTCCTGTTTTCTGTTTATAGCCCCATGGTCTTTATAGTTGCTCAGTTCTGTAAACTTGGAGTTATTTGGGACCCCTTGCTCTCCCCAACCCTCATCCCCAAAGTTACCGAGTTTGTTGATCTTACTTCCGTATCTCTTGCATCTGTCCCCTCTCCACTCACCCAACCTCTACCCTAATTCAGATCCTCATTACCTCTTGATGGATTATTGCAATAGATCTAATTGGTCTTCCTTCTTGCAGTTTGTTTCCTTTCCAACACTTCTTGTATACAGTTGTCAAATTGCTCCGACTATAGATGCTCTCCTTCTCTAGCCCATACTTAAAAGTTTCTTTAATCCCTTTCCATTGCCCCAGCATAATATATAAACTCCTCAGCCTGGCATTAAAGAGTTCCACAGTACTGCTTCCTTCTATTATACCTCTTTATATACTCTCTGTGTTCCTGTCAAATTGGCTTGCTAGCTGTTCTCCGTAAATAACATCCCTTCTCCTGTCTTCATGCCTTTGCGACAAGTGGTTTTCACTCCCATATCTGCCATGCATGCCCTCCTCACTTCCAATTCCTAGGCTCTTTCCAAAGCCCAGCTCAGGGGCCCTCTATCTCCCCAACCAATTTATTAGAATTTTCTTCCTTTTAAAACTCCTTTGTATTTACTTGATAATATGTACATCATTTCCTTTCAATAGAACATTAGTTCATTGAGGCCAGAATCTATTTCATTTTGGGCTTTATACCTCCAGCACTTTGCATACAGTAAGTGTTTAAGAGATGTTGAATTGATATAACCTGGCATTTAAGCCCCTCCCAAGGTACTCTTCCACTCTAACTTTCCAGTTTTATTTTACATTATTCCTTTATAAGAAGGCTATTTTCTGGCTAACCTGGCCTATTACCTAAACTTTAAACTTGGCTCCTTCATATGTACATTTATGTTGGCTATGTCCCATACAATGGTACACCCCCTCCTCAACTCTGCCTCTCAAAATTTTTGTCTTCCTTCAAGAGTGAGGTCATGCTAACTTCTCCAGGAAGCATCCCTTGATCCTCCTAGCTGAAATCAGTCAATCAATCAATAAACTAGTAAGCATGTATTAAATGCCTCCCATGTGCCAAACCTTATCTCTACCACTGAGCGAGGTGCTAAATAAGATTCATGCTCCCTATCTTCAGAGAGTTTATCTCAACCAAGTCCTTGCTGCTACATGGCAAACAAAACAAAACAAAGTTTTTATTCTTCCAGGATTCTGCTGCAATCCCTTAGATGTTATTCCAAACCTATTCTTCTCTCCTTACTCACTCATTGTCTCTTCCACCTTTCTCTCTGTCAATGGATGTTTGTATCTCACTTTACTTGGAAAATCTAGGCCCTCTGTCGTGAGCTTCCTCTTCTTCCCTACTTTTTCATCACTCCCTTCTCTTTTATGCTTTCCTTTCAGGAGAAGTTAGCCTTTCTTCTTGCTAAGACAAATTATTCTGCTAAACTCCTGGGAAGAACCATCTACTCTTGCAGCTTCTTCAATGCCCATTCTATTTGTACCTCCTTGCTCCATCTTTTGTCCCCAGCCCTTTCTTGAAACTACTCTCTCTGGGAGAGGTTATAAAAGGGAGAAGGAATATAGGATAATTGTTTAAGGGGATGGAAGGGCCAAGTGAAGATTTTCTAAGGATGAGGGAGACCTGGGCATGTTTGTAGAAAAGGGGGAAGGAACCACTACATAAGGAGATATTGGTGATTAAGTGGAGAGACAATGATTAAAGGGGCAATATCCCAAAGAAGACAGGAAGGGATGGTATCAAGGGCACGAATAGATGGGCCTACATGTAATAGGTACTTAATAAATGTATGTTGATTTGGTTTGAATTTATAGTCAAGTAACTATAATGGAAGGTAAAACGTAAAGGAATATGAGAAATATGAACAATGTTATGATAATTGAGTAATTTATAGGACTATAGAGTTATAGCTAGAAGGGACCTAGGAAGAATCAAGTCCAACCTTCTGATTTTACAGAGGAGGAAACCAAGGTACAAGGACAATAAGTGGGTTTTCCAGGATCCCACAGCAAGTAAGTGTAAGAGGAGCACTTTTGGCTGGGAGTGGGAGTGAGGATAGGGGAGACTGAATTAGGGAGGTGACATTTGACTTGGACCTTAAAGGATGGGTAGGACTTCAACTGGCATTTTTGAGAGATGAGAATTCAAGCCAATTGTGAGACACAGCACCTGACAAAACTTATAATCTAGTGATGGAATCAAGACAAATTCATGAAAAATTACAGAACAAGCCTCAAGCTATAGATTCAAGTGCCAAGTAGTTAGATACAGGATACAAGTGCTATACGTTTATAGCATCAAAAACATAGACTGTCAGAGCTGGAAGGAATCTCCAATTTTACCAGGGGTTCTTGACCATTTCTTGTGTCATGGATCCCTTTGCTGGTCTGGTGAAACCTAGGGACCATGATTTTTTTAATGCATAAAATAAAATACATAGCATTACAAAGAAAACCAAGTTTATAGAAACAGAGTTATCTGAATAATAATGATAATAAAAATAAGTTCATTGACCCCAGATTAAGGACTCCCTCCACTGTATTAAGGAGAAAACCTGAGGATAATAAAAATGAAGGGGTTTATCTAACTGAAGCATAATCTGACAGAAGATCACTTGTGGTAGGATAGACTCGGTTGGTTCAGGTATGGTAGGGTGGAGCTGGTTGGTTCAGGGAAGGAGTCCCATGGCCATTATCTGAAGAGACAGACCTCCTGGATTTGCTATCTTTCAGTGACTCCAAGTAGGTCATTGATCATTTCTTTCCCTCTGTTTCCCCTGATGCCTACTTATCTGCAACCTGCCCTTAGATAAATTGGGAGGGAATAGGAGAACATCTTTCCAAGAGGATAATTAGTTAACCAAAGATTTGGGCCAAATCTAGGACTCTTTCTTCTCTCTTTTTGCCTCTAGCAATATGATGTTTCCTGAGTGTATTAGATTTTAGAACTAAACTCAATGGGATTAGGGAACTGTGGTCCTTCTCTGTAACACAGTATACTGGAAAAAATGCAGATTATGGAAGTAGAGTTGCAAGGAGCCTTAGAGGTCATCTGACTGATCCAAGCTCAGCACCAGGATTTGAATGCAGGTCTCCTGACTCCAAAACCCAGGGCTCTTTCCATTGCATCACACTGCCTTCTGTAATTTTCTCCTTTCCATCCCCCACCATAAATAACACCAGCAACATCAACCCCACTACACACATTTTCAACTCTTGATTGGGGAGGGCGGTACTTAGGTGGTACAGTAGGTACAGAGTTAGACTTCAAGTCATAAAGAACTAAGATCAAATCCTGTCTTCAGCATTTACCAGCTGTGTGCCCATATTAGAGAAGGCGCTGTGCTCTATGAGCAAAGCAAAATTTCAGTAGCTCAAAAGAAATGTGAGATGTGCAAATTTGGAGACATCTCCACCCTGAATGTTCATGTGGACTATTTGTGCCTGACCTGTGGTAGAGCCTTCCAAGCTTCTATTGGTCTGATCAGCCACAGTCGGACACACTGTACCTTGATTCCAACACAGTGATGTCATTTTGGTCCTCTTCAAGAAAGAAGGAAAACTCAGCTGTTCCCTGTTAAGGCAAATCCCTCAACCTCTTTAAGGTTCAGTTTCCTTATCTGTAAAGTGAGGGGGTTGAACTTGTTAGCCTCCTAAGCTTCTCCCATATCTATGATCCCACAAGCAAGTATGTAAATGGGCCATCTCCCACATATGTAAGGACCTTGGATAACGCTTATGTCTGCACCTCAGTTTTCTCACTTTTAAAATAGGGATATGGAAATCTGCTCTCCCTATTTCACAGGGCTTCTACTGAGATCAAATGAGACAATCTTCTGAACTGCAGGCACTTTGAAAAGTTTTTTTGTAAAGTATTATACAAATGTAAGGGATTATAATTATAATGATTATTCATACTATACCAGCTCATGACTAAATGGGCTATGCTGAAACCCATGGGCATTATATGTCAGCAGAAACATGGCATTAAGCACAACATTGGGGAAGGAAATTAAAGCCAAGGAAAAAGAATATGAAAAAGAATTATACTTCCCACCCCCTTTTTTTCTCCATGTATTACAGTATCTTGGAAGAAGAGAAATTTTACAAAAAGCACCTTCTCGATCCAGGGTCCTGGCTAACTGAGGCAATTTCCCAGTATGTGTAAAGGTTACTCCCCTAACACTTCAACAGCCACACCAAAGTGGCCTCGAAGACAAAGAAGACTGTAATCTGACTCAAATATGTCATTGCAATGTGATCATTATTTCTATGACCAAGAAAACTATTCTCACGAAGTACTGTAGACAAGAGAAAATGATGAAAACATAAGTCATATTGTAGGCTACTAGGAATTACCAAGTGTCCCAGATAAATGCGATTGTCCCATGTTTCAGTCACGCTCTGTGCTGCTCTCTGCCCACCCTTCTGTACCGCCTCTCAGAGCCAAAGAAAGGAGGAAATAAATAGTTCAATAATTGAATTGACTGCCAAATCAGTCATATGTGAAGGCTGTTCATTTAAGGGGAAAGTAGCAGCTCTTTTGTGGATTGGAATTGGATATTTAATTTAGCCTCACTGAGCTCCATTTTCCTATAGCTATAAAATGAGACTAGAATTACAAATTTTTAACCTGGGGTCCATTAACTTGTTTTGTTAAATATTTTGATAATTATATTTTAATATTATTTAATACCATTAATATCATTTAATACCATAATACCATATTTAATACCATGTTAAAATACCATATTGTGATATTTTAAGACCATACTCAAAATCCCAGTGCATTTACATAGATAAAATATATTAAATAAAACAAAATAAATATACTTATTTATAAAATATTATTTAATACATTTATTTGGTACTGCAAATAAAATATATAGATAAAATGAATTAAATAAAATAGTACATTTATTTTATAAAATGTATAATACATTTATTTAGTAGGTTAAATAAAATACATAGAATGACAAAGAAGACCAATTATACAGGGTGTCCTAAAAGTCCTAGAGTAGTTTAAGGTTTAATAGCTAAAGTAAAGAGGCAGCTAGGTGGCTCAGTGAATATAGTGTAGGGCTTGGAGTCAGCAAGACTTGAGTTCAAATGTGGCCTCTGACACCTCCTAGCTGTGTGATCCTGGGCAAGTCACTGAACCTCTGTATGCCTCAATCCACCAGAGAAGAAAATGGCAAACCACTCTAGTATCTTTGCCAAGAAAATCTCATGGACAGTTGTGGTGTGATATGGTCTGTGGGGTCACAAAGAGTCAGACACAACTAAACAAGAACCACAAAAGTTTGAATAAAATAATATTTATTTTTATGAAATGTTATATAATACATTTACTTAGTAGGTTAAATAAAATACATAGCATTACAAAAGAGGCCAATTCTACAGGGTGTCCCAAAAGTCCTTGTGGGATTTTAAGTTTTAGTAGCTTAAAACTGCATTAGGAGGGGCAGCGAGGTGGTACAGGGGATAGAACACTGGCCCTGGAGGCAGGAGGACCTGAGTTCAAATCTAGCTTCTGACATTTATTAGCTGTGTGACCCTGGGCAAGTCACTTAATCCTGATTGCCACCAAAACCAAAACTGCATTAGGGCTTTTGGGATACTCTATTAAAATTGGTCTTCTTTGTAATCCTATGTATTTTCTTTTATGTATTTAAGAACATTAGTTTGAGAAGGGGGTCTTATATGCTTCACCAGACTACCCAAATTGTGCATGACACACAAAGGGTTAATAATCCTCAGACTAGAAATTGGCTAAGTTCCTTTCCAGCTCTATGAATCTATTAGCCTCGTCCTAAATCAAGGCTCATACACACAGACAGAGGCCTTGAGTTTCCTAGACTCCAAAAACTCTGAGGGAAACAGCCAAGTATATTACCTCATTAATTATTTTCTTCAAATCAGCAGCGTTATTGGTGCCACTTCCCAAGAAGAGATAACTTTTATTTGGAAGATGCTCTCCATGAAAAACTCATACCGTTTGTTCAGGAGTATGCTGGCTTATGGATCTGCTGTCAGGAAATGAGACCAATAAAGGAAGGCAGTAACCTGTGCCATCAGAGTGACACATTAGCCTTTGAGAGTTTCCTCCTACCGCCCCAGCAGTCTCAGTGGTGAGTCATGACACCCCTGTTGGTTCCAAAGCACATTTGCCATCTCTCCAGCTTCATAGAAATCCAAGCACCGTACAAGGCTGGTTGGGTGACTTGCTGAGTTTTCCTTGATCAAGATTAAAAAAAAAAGACCTGTCTCTTCAGAAATTATGACTTAGGGCAACTCTGATTCTGTGACAAGCCCCAGGTTTTTTTGTGGGTTAGAGGCCTTGATCCTGAGAAGAGCCAGAATGAAGAAGCCACATCTCCCAGTATCAGTCAAAGAATCAACAACCATTTATTAAGTGCTTACTAAGGGCCAGGTTCTGCGCCAAGTGCTGGGAAATACAAAGGAAGGCAAAAATATGATCTCTGCTCTCTAGGCACTCACAGTCTAATGAGGGAGACAACACGCAAACATTCATGTACATACAAGATATATGTGCATGGTAGGTTAGTGCAGAGAGAAGGTGTTAGCAATACCTTCTAATTGTCCTCTTTGAGCCCAATTTATAATGTTCTATTTGGGCTACTAACCTGAGGTCAGGAAGGTTAACAAGATGCTGTGCCCATTCCCTGTTTTTAGGTACACAGTGAAGTTTTAATAGTCTGTTATTCAAATTTTATACACACTTCTGAACCTTCCTCATCTCTGCTTTGGACTTTCTGTGTTTCCATGTTTTAATTGGTAGAGATTTGTTACCACATCTATTCCTTTGGACATTACAGTTGGTTTGGGAGATAAAAAGAGGGGTCAGACTTAATCCTTGGATTAAGTCTATCTATCTATGTCCATAATCCTTTTGTGAGTGAGAAGCCTGTGTAGGATGGCCTATCCATGACAACACTCCAACAAAAAAGTGCTACTGTCCATTTAGCAAACAAAAGCACCACACTACAAAGCTCTCTCTCTCCCCCCCCTCCCTGTCTGTCTCTCTCCATATCTATATCTATATCCGTATTTATATCTATATCTATATATGTGGAGAGAGATAATATCTACATATGTATGTATATACAATCTGATTTAATACTATTACAGATGTCTTATTTTTACTAGAAATCTATACAGAGAATATACTTCTTGTAAATTACTTTGTACATATATATGTGCATATACACACACACACACACAGAATGAGAACAAATGGCTGACTTAAAAAGCTCTTGCTAAGTCCAGTATGATCCATTAAGTCTTTTTCTCCACTTCAGCCATCTTTGATATCCCCTATAGCACAATAGTATACTGGTATTTAGGCAACGTGCTCATGTAATTACAGAATTCAAGAATCAAAAGGAGCCATATGATCATAGGATTTAGATCACCTAGGCCCTTTAATTTAGAAAAGAGAAAACAAAATCCCAGAGAGGCTGTGTCATGCCTAAAGTCACACAGCTAGAGAATGTTAGTACTAGAATTGTCTCCAAACACAGTGCTTTTCCCACAGCAATCAATCAGCAAATATTTATTAAATGTTTACTGTATGCAAAATCCTGTGCTAGGTGCTGGGTATACAAATACAAAAGTGGGACAATCCCTGCTCCTAAGGAGTTTACTTGCATTCTACTAGGAGGATACTAAACGTTGTTGTTTAGTTCTTTTCAGTCCTGTCAAACTCTTTGTGATACCATTTAGGGTTTCTTGACAAAGATACTTGAGTGGTTTGCCATTTTCTTCTCCAGCTTATTTTGCAGATGAGGAAACTGAGGCAGATAGGGTTAAGTGACTTGCCCAGGGTCACACAGCTAGTACGTGTCTAAGGCTGGATTTGAACTCAGATCTTCCTGACTCCAGATGTGGCACTCTATCCACTACGCCACAAATAAGTAAATACAGGATATATACAAAATAAATATGTGACAATTGGCAGGGTAGGGTGGGGGGAGGATACTAGAAAATGAGGGAATTGGGAAAAGCTTTTTGAAGCATGTCTAGTGCCCTTATTTATAGCCCTACAACATTTTTAATCTACATCACCTAATTTAGCACTTAATTGCATAATTTTTTTACCATATTACGTTATTTATTCTTATTTCAGGTAGGTTAGTTTTGTCTAACTAGGTCATAGGACTTAGAGATTACCTAGGCCAACCCCATTATTTTAATAATAATAATAGCTAGCATTTTACATAGCACCTTAAGATTTATAAAGCGCTTTACAAATATTGTCTCATTTATCCTCACAACTGCCCTTGGCAGCAGGTGCTATTATTATCCCCATTTTATAGATGGGGAAATTGATTTAAGTGACTTGCCCAGAGTCACACAGCTAGTAAGTGTCTGACATTGGATTTGAACTCAGGTTAGGACTTACACGCAGGTTGTCTGACTTCAGATCCAGTGCTCTTTCCACTGAATTATGCTACCTTGCTGTAAGCCCCTGGAGATCAGAGACCCTAGCAGTATCTCCCACAGCACCGAATTCACACAAGTAGGTATGTCAAATATTTTTACTTGCTTTATTGTCATTTATTGGCATAAGAAGTTGCTATGTCTTGCTTGCTGACATTTGCGACTCTGCAGAAATATTGATTGAGGGTTAGCTCCTACTAAGAAAGATAAAGTTAAGTAATTCTCACATATACTACTTGTGAAATTCAAGTCCATTAACCAACCAGCAGTAAGGCCTGTGATAAACTACTGAGACCTAAGTTTAAATACACAGATGTTTTCAATAGAAAATAGGCACATAGAGCACGACTCTGATAATTGACTTGTCTAATGGGCACTTTCTCTCACACACTCAAATAGAAGTAGGTGGCTGCTGAATCCCTGAGAGGAAAAAAAGAACACTTGGGAATCAAGAGACCAGTGTTCTAATTCTGACTCTGACAAGAGTTTCCTAGAAGACTTTGGGAAATTCATTTCACTTTTCTGAGTCTCATCTGGAAAATAGAAGGGTCTCCTAAATGATCTTTCTGGTCTCTTCTAGCTCTGAAATTCTAAGTGCTGGCATTAGCCTAGCCCTAGACAGATTCCCCCCACACACACCTATTTTTTGAGGAACCCTTGTCCTTCACACAAAAAACGAACTTGGCAGACAAACTCATAGGTCCTGAGTCCTGGGTCCTATGCTGACACATTGTGTCAGGAAGAACTTTTCAATCACTGTGAGCAAAACCATCCTTAGGAGACACATTATCAATTCAATTAAAGAATAATTCAATTAAAATCAATTTCACAAATTTAATGAAGGGTCTATTACATTATAGGCATTGTACTAGATGCTAGAGATACAAAGAAAAAAATAAAATAATTCCTCCCTTTCAGTAGCTTATACTAAACTGGGCACAATTATATTAAAGACATGATTAATACATAGATAAACATAAAATAAGTTCTGGAAGAAGGCATTAATAATTGAAGAAATTAGGGAAAGTCTTCAAGTAGGAAGTATCTCCTGAACTAAAGCCTTGAAGGAAGCCAGAAATCCTAAGAATCAGAACTAAGGAAAAAGTACTTTCCAGATGTATTGTACTGAGGAATTTATATTTTGTCCCAAGGGAATAGGAAACATTGAAAGTTGCCAGTAGGAGAGTAGCCAGTGTTTTAGATTAATTTGGCAGCCATAGGGAAGATAGATTGAAGAAGGGAGAGATTAGAAACAAGGATACCAATTAGCAGGCCATTGTTATATTTCAGGTAGGAAGTGATTAGAATCTGAACTAGGGTGGTGGCCACTGTGAGGGGAGAGAAGACCATCATGAGAGGTAGTGCAGTGGTGTAATCAGCAGGACTTGGCAACTGATTAGATAGAAGGAGGGGATGAGAAAAATTAGAGTCAAAGATGTCTGAGGTTTTGAACCTGTGAGACTGGATGGCTGGTGATACCTTTCTATCAGTCAGTCAGGTAATAAATATTTATTAATTGCCCACCAGGGGCCACGCAGATAGAAGATGAGAGGAAGGGCAGGGCAGGTGTGGGTTTGATTTGGGATATTTTAAGCTTGAGATAGATGCCATTGTGTCCTCTAAATTGAGATATACAAGGCAGGTGATATTATGGCACTGAAATTTGGGAGAGAGATTAGGGCTGGTTGTGTAGTTTTATGAACTATCTGAACAGGGATTATCATTGAATCCATGGGAAATGATGAGATTATTGAGAAAGAGAAGAGGGCCAAGGAAGGAACCTTGGTGACACCCTTCCATAGGTGGGAAATGGATGATAATACAGTAGAAGAAACTAAGAAGAGATAGTCTGATGGGTAAGAAGATGAAGAATAAAGAAAGGAAAATTTCATGGAAGATGAGAGAAGAAAGAATATTCAGAAAAAGGGGTTGGAAGGGGAATGTTCAACAGTGTCAAAAGCTTTAGGAAGAACATCATGTCACATATGAGGATGGGTGAGAGTCCCACAGTATTCTGCCCTGGTCCTTCAAATATTATTCTTAGTTCTGAGGACAGGTCACATTTTTAAAAGGACCTGGAGGATGGATGAGCAGGATGGTGAAGACCCTCAAGGATCAGATGAAGGAACTGAGCATGCTTAATCTACAAAAAAAAGAAGAGAGGAGCTGGACATGATAGTATATGCCTCTAATCCCAGCTACCCAGGAGTCTAAGGCTAGAGGATTTCTTGAGCTCAGGAGATCTGAGCAACAGGGAGCTAGGCCCATGAAATGGCCACACTGTATTCAACATTGATATGGTAAGTGTGTGGTAGCAAGGGGCCACCAGGTTGTCTAAGAAGAAATGAATTGGCCCAGGTTGGAAAAGGAGCAGGTCAAAATTCCCTTGCTGATCAACAGTGGAAATAGGCTTGTGAATAGTCTCTGCCATTCCACCCTAGGCAAGGTAGGGAACTTGAATCTCAAAAAAAATTTTTAGAAGACCCAAGGGAAACACAATAGCTGGGCTCAAGTATCTGAAAGGCTGCCATGTCTATGACGGATTATACTTGTTCTGGGTTTCTGGGCCACAAGTTATAGTTAGGAATATACATGCACACATACTCTTATACATGTACACATACATGCATATTATATGCATGTGTGTATATAGATATACATACACATATGTATATAATATATATGTAATAACATATATGTATATTTGCTATCCCCAAAGGGCTATAAAATTGTATGTACCCTTTTGACCCAGCAATACTACTATTAGGTCTATATCCCAGAGAGATCAAAGCAAAAAGAGAGAGATTTATAAGTACAAAAATATTTGTAGCATATCTTTTTGTGGTGGCAAAGAATTGGAAATTGAGAGAATGCCCATCAATTGGGGAATGGCAGAACAAGTTGTGGTAAATTATTGTGATGGAGTACTATTGTGCTATAAGAAATGATGAGGGAGATGGGTTCAGAAAAACCTGGGAAGATATATGTGAACCAATGCAAAGTGAAGTTAGCAAAACCAGACATTTTACATAGTGACAGCAATATTGTAACAGTTATCACTATGAAAGACTTAGCTACTCTGATCAGCATAATGATCCATGACAATTCCAAAGGACTCATGATGAAAAATACCATCCACCTCCAGAGAGAGAACTGATGAATTCCTTTATTTTTTCCTTTATTTTTCTTTCGTTTTTCTTTTGTAACATGACTAATATGGAAATATGTTTTGTATGACTTCTCGTGTTTAATGCTTGCCTTCTCAATGGGTGAGGGAAGGACTGGAGGGAGGGAAAAAGCTTAGAACTCAAAATTTTTAAAATCAAAGTTAAAAAATAAATATTTTATATATAAAAATAATATATAGCTGCTTTTGGTTAATTGAGGGAGATTATGGCAATGGGCAAGAATAGATGCCTCACCAAAGAAACTAAAGAAGGAGCCAAGAATAAAATGAAGAAAGATTGGTATGATATCAAGGCACAAGCTTTGGCCAATAACATGCTATATTGGCAAGACACTGATCACATGGACTCAAGGAACAAAATTTGTGTCTGATGGTCTCAAGGGTTACATTTTTGAAAAGAGTTTTGCTAAACTACAGAATCATGAGGTTGCTTTTTCGTTAGTTCAAATTGATTGCTGAAGATATTCAAGTAAATTTATATGTCTAGTTTTTATGGAATGAACTTTACCTGGGAGAAGATATACTCCATAGTCAAAAAATAGCAGACGTGATTGAAGCCCATGTTGTTATCAAAGCTACCAATGGCTACTTGTTCTACCTCTTTTGTGTTGCTTTTACCAAGTAGTGCAACAACCAGATCTGTAAGACCTTTTAGGTCCAGAACCAACAAGTCTACCAGATCCACAAGAAAATGATGGGAATCATGACTCAGGAGGTTCTGACAAATGACTTGAAAGAAGTTGTGGATAAAGGGATTCCAGGCAAGATGGAAAAAGCCATAGAAAATGCTTGCCAGTCCATTTACCCTCTCTGTGATTTATTTTTTCAAGATGTCAAGATGCTCATGAAGTGAGCTAAGTAAGTTTCCCAAACTGGGAAAACTAACAGAACTGTATGGTGAAGGTGGTAGCTCTGGAAAATCTTCAGCAAATGAAACTGGCACCAAGGTAGAAAGAGCTGATGCATATGAGTTCAAGGATCTGTTTAAAATAACTTTTAAGGTTTGAAAAATTAAAAAAAAATTATATCAGTGAAAAAAAATGCATAATCATCATTTCTCAGCCCCCATTTTAAGCAACCTCATTCTTTTACTTTTTCCCCCTAATCTGTATCAATATTAGCAAAACCTAACCATAGAATCCAGCCTAATACACTAAGATATTTCAGGTTTTTCCTCTTGTTTAGCCAAATGCGATTTTATTTGTAAGTGAAACTTCCCACCTCCTCTCACCAAAGGCATTTCAAGTGCCTAAAATTTACAGGCACATTCTCATACACGTATGCTCTTACCACAACACCTCTGCCTACACACATATGCCCATATTGCCACACTGCTAAAAAATGCCAAGTTGGGGTTGATAGATCCAATGGCTTTTTAGAATATTGAGTCCTTAGTAGTTCACTAATCCAATCTCCTTGTACAAAGCGGTTAAATTGAGGACCAGGGAAAGAAGGATGAAAAGAAATAAATATTTGTTAAGTACCTACCCTTGTGCCAGGCACTGTGCTAAGCACTATGTGAGTATTATATCATCTGTTCTTCGCATTAATTTTGGAAGTAACTGCTATTATCATTCCCATTTTACAGATTAAGAAACTAAGGCAGAGAGTGATTAAGTGCTCACTTACAAAGGGTCATGTAGCTAGCAAGGGTGTGAGGCCACATTTGAACCCAGGTCTTCCTGACTCCAGGCCCATCACTCTTATCTGCTGCCCCATGGATGATTTGTGCCCGACCTGCAGTAGAGCATCCTAAGCTTGTATTGGTCTGATCAGCTGCAGTCGGACACGATGAGACTTGACCCTAGCATAGTGATGTCATTTTGGTCCTTTTTGAGAACCAAGGACCACAACCAACCATAGCTAGTTAGTGCCAGAGTTAGGACTAGATTCCTATAATTATAGGATGGGAGAATGATCATAACAATAATAATAATAGCTAGCATTTATGTAGTGCTTCCTATGTGTCAGGCACTGTGTTAAGTGTTGTGCAAATATTGTATTGTTTGTTTTTTACAACACTCCTGGAAAGTGGTGCTATTATCATCCCCATTTTACAGTTCAGAAAACTGAGGCAAACAGATGTTTAAGTTACTTCCCCAGGGTCACACAGCTAGCAAGTGTCTGAGGCTGGATTTGAACTCAGTTCTTCCCGACTCCAGGCTTAGTGTACAGTATCCACTGTCCCCGTGTTTTCATAGCTAGTTAGTACCAGAGCCAAAACTAGATTTCTATGCTTATAGAATATGAGAGCTATAAAAGGTCTTTTAGGTTATTTAGTCCAACTCCCTCAATTTATACACGAGGGACCTGAGCCACATTCGTACTGAGGCTTAGCTTTCTTCTGACCTGTCTTGTCTCCCTAACCCTCAGCGTGGTTCCTGCCTCTTCCTCTAAACCAGAAACATGAAAGTTACACAGGAACTCTGCAGGAAAAAAAAAAAACCAGGAATAAAGGACTTTATCAGAGGATTAGATGACAGGGAAAAAAAAAAAGATGGGCCAGTCATGTGGCAAGAGTGAGGCCTAACAGGTGAACTGCCGGAATGGTTCACTGGTACCTTTGCTATGTCAGGGAAGTGAGGAGAGCCTCCAGCACATTGGGCAGATCCCCCAGGGTCAAGTTTTAGGGAGAATATGGATAAGAATTACACAGGATGGGCAAGCAGAGTGGGTGGTGATTTGTACCATTTGAAAATGCCAAAATTGATGAGATTGCAGATCCATTCGAGTATCTGAGGACTGATCATTTTTACAAAGATAAATCAACTAAGTCACGGAACCCAGATCTCTGAATTCCCAATCTAATGTTCTCTCTGCTATACCACACTATCTCCCACCAATCTATTAAATCACAGGGCTCTGTCACTTGCAGTATGAACTTTAATGTATAGATATCTAGATATGGATACATACACATAATATAGCTTGTATATATAGTCTATATTCTATATACTGTGTATGTTTCTATATCTCATACATATTATGTGATAGTATATAAATATTATATGGTAGAGATATTATAATATGTACTTAGTATAGATTAGTTATTATAGTATATAATATATTCTATATACTTTGTACATATGTAGTAATTCTACTATCGTATGTAGTATGCATTAAATATATATTTCAGGGGAGAGAGAAGTGGACAGAGAGACAAGGAGAGAGAAACAGAGAGAGATAGACAGAGACAGAGAGACAGACAGACAACAGAGACTTTGTATCTTAGAACTTCTTGACTCAGTAATCAAGTGACCCGGACAAGACAGGTATATGAGAAGCTAGTAAGAAATTGGGAAAGACAAGATCCACAGACAGTGCGACACAAAAAGAAGCTGAGATTTGGAATCCCAGCTCTGTTACTTACCTGTGTGGCTTTGAGTAAGTCACTTAACCTTGTTGGGGCTGGTGTAAAATGAGGGGGTTAGTCTAGATTTCTAAGATTTCTTCCATCCATCGGAGCAGGGTTGTTCAACCTTGGGTTTTTATTGAAACAATAGACAATATATTTTGATTTGCCATTTTAGTGAGAGTTCTGCTGTAGCTCGCCTTCATTTACTAAAGCATTTATGTAAATTTCTATTCCTGTAGGCGGGCTGCATAAATGCATACAGCCTGCACATTTTGAACAGCCCTGCACTAGACTATGAATCTATAAACCCATTTGGTCTTTGAGCCAAGGACTGTTTTGTTTTAATCTCTGTACCCTCAGTGCCTGGATATGCTTTTGGAGTTGAACTGAATTGACTTTTGTGCTATCAAAAGCGGAACCTGGACCGGTGACCCGAGAAAGCTCAGATGTCACTGTCAGCATGCTGTTTGGTGGGTGAAGGGCTTTAGTTCAGAGGTTTTTCTCTCTCCTCTCCATGCCCAGCTCCATCTCACTAGGGCTCAGTGCTTGGGAGAGACAGAACAGCCGAAACTGAAACTTCATCTTATAAGCAAAAACCCTTAGGAGGAAAAACGAACAGCCACCAGAAAACCCAAGAAAATAAATAAAAAGGGAGAAAAAAAATCCTCTGAAATTAGGTCAACTACCTACATTTATTTCTGTTGTTTTCCCCCTGGTTTGACATTTACTTTCCATTTACCTCTGTTTGTTTAACTGATAAGAAAGAAAAATTCAGATGTTTTAAATGCCCAAGGGAAAGGAAACTCCTTAACAACCATTCACTAGTTCCAATAAGCCTCACAGCAAGGCAGACAAGTGCCTCTGGCAATGGGTTGGAGCATCTTATTTCAATAGAGACAGAGTAGGGATTTTCACTGATCTGAATTTTCAGGAACTGTCAGATCCATTGTCAAGGGATCCAAGGGATACTAACATTTAATGGGCTCACTGGGCTCCTCTACTTTCTGCTGCCCTAATGGAAGCATTTGCCTTAATGGATCAGAGGGCAGGACAGTTTTAGATGTTACTGCCAGTGGGCAGCAGAATTCATGTGTCTTTGGTCTGTAGTGTTCCCATCACAATGGAGGGCTTTCTTTTTTCACTACCTTAAGGGTTCTAATGCGCTACTCCAATATCTTTCCTTCTTGCTACATCTATTTTTTTTTCCTGGTCATATGTTTTGTCGTCGAATAACATCCTATACTTAGTATCCGCCAACCATTTTGGTTCACCTGAAATTTTGATTCCTCTGAGATCGTGATGTTCCATGATTCAACTGTTGACATAAAGGAGAATATTAGTGTTAAAGAGTTGGACATCTGTTGCAGCAAATCTATGGTTAAAAGGTACTTTATTTCATTTGATCTTCCCAATAACCTTGTGTCTCCATTTTTTTTTTACTATTTTTTACTGATGTTTTGATACTGTAAGTACGAAACAGGCTTCTAAACCCAAAAGCCACCTGAAAGAATATGTTTATATGAATAGGATATGTGTGTGTGAGTGTGTGTGTGTGAATGTGTGTGTTTGTGTGTGTGGTGTGTGTGTGTGTGTGTGTGTGTGTGTGTGTGTGTGTGTGTGTGTGTGTGTGTGTGTGTATTTTGGTCCAGATCTATGATTTCATTGGTGTTGGCAACTTCCATTGAGGAAATTCCCACTACTAATGCAGATTTGTCCAAAGTCATGTAGAAACATAGTAGGGGGAGGGCATCCCTGATCAATTGATTTCTCTTGCAGCTCAGGTGTCAGGAAAAATACTCAAATAGCACATTGGAACCCTGACAGTATTGAAAGACACAGAAGGAAGTCCTCCATTGATATGGGAGCGCTGGAGAGCATATGAGATCTACTGCCCACTTTTCTTCGACGGTAGAAAGGAATCATCTTAACAAACACTTTCAAGACTAAAAGTGTCCCTTCTTCCTATGTTTAGTAAATAGCCAGAAACACAAGTTTGCAGTATAGTCAGTCAACAAGTTTTCATTAGTACTTACTGTATGTCAGACATTATGCTAAGAAACGAGTATACAAAAGAAAGCAAAAGAGAAAAAAAAGTCCCTGTACTCAAGGAACTAATTCTAACGAGGGCAGCAATGTATGTAAATAAGTAGGTACATACAAGATATATACAGTGTAGGTGAAAGGCAATATAAAAGGGGAAAGTCAGTGGCAGCTTGGGAGATGGGACTGAGAAACACCTCCTGCAGAAGGTGGGACCTGAAGGAAGACAGGGAAACTAAAAAACAGAGGATATATGTGTACATATTTTTTGCTTGTTGACTTCCCCACTAGATTGTGAGCCCCTTGAGGGCAGGGGCTGTATTTTTTTTGTATCCACAGCACATGGCACAGTGCCTGGCACATAGTAGGCACTTAATAAATGATTAATGACTGATTAACTGACAGAGAATGGAGACCACCAGTGTGAAAGGCAGGAAGTTGGGAGACAGCAAGTAGGCCAGTGTAGCAGGAATGTACAGTGTGTGGATGAGCCTAAAGTTTAAGACTAAAAATGCAGAAAGGAGCCAGGTTATGAAGAGCTTCAAGTATCAAACTGGGAACTTTAATTTTTTTTTTTTTGGAGAAATTTAATTGGATCCTGAAGCATGTGTGTGTGTGTGTGTGTGTGTGCACGCGCGCGCGTGTGTGTAATTGGGTTGAGGTGGTGGGGGGCAGAGATCATGTGATAGAAGATTACCTAGAGATGAAATATAAACACTGGCCCTGGAAGCTGTCCTCCGGCCTCTATCACACCCTGATGAAGGACAAGCAAAGGAAACCTACAGGTTCTTTAAATGCTCCCAAGCTAGCTTTATTTGCCCCTCTATTGTCCACCCCGTCCTCTCTAGCCTTGTTTTCTCAGCTATAGTATACCACCTGGGAAGCGAATACCATACTTTCTTTCCCCCATTTCTGTTTCCCAGTGTAGCCTGGTCCAGCTATGGGGGTGTAAGAAATATTCAGTCCAGACTGGCTGATTAGACCAGGGTCTCCTAGAAGCCATCTGACATCAGTCATGTTCATTTCTCACTCAAGAAGTGGTAGAAAGCCAGGTTGGTAAAACTTAACAATAAGTAGTATATATTCATTTCATGTGCAGGATGTAAATTAGAGAGCCAGGCTCACCCTCAGAATGATGCATTACATCTGCAAAGTTACAATGGCTCATTAATCTCTCATTCACATAGAGAGAGGTGGGAGACATAAAGGAGGGGGGTTAGGGTTCTGTGAGCATCACAAAGGATTCAGAAAAGGATGGGCAAGTTTCTTACCTTGCCCCTGATCACACAAAGGACCCAACTTTCAAAATTTTACTCTATCTGCTAAAGTTCAATAAAGGCAAGGTTTCTTGGTTTGTTTGGTTTTTTTCCACACCTGAGGGATTGACCTCGCTGATAGTTTCCCAAAATTGTCAAGGCACAAAAATTCTTTTTGACCCAGAGTTTGCACTGGCCCTACCTGAACTGAACAATATCAACACTTTCTGCTTCCAAAAAGGACTAGAATAGCAACCCTACCTATGGGATATAAATTAAACGACTTTAATTAGAAGATCAGAGTTCCATTTCTGGCTTCGCTGCTTATTACCTGTGTGACCTTGGATTTGCCCTTTCTGGGCCTCAGTTTATTCATCCGAAAAATGAGAGCTTTGAACTTGATGGTCTCTGAGGTGGCTTCCAATTCTAAATCTATCATCTTGTGAACTCACCCCCACCTCCAATGCCCTGACCTACAAAATATCTAATATTTGACTACCAAGATACCTGGAAAGCAATGAAGGTTCATTTTTATAATGAAAATATATTCTTTGGGAGGGATAACATTAAATAACTACCAGAAAAAACTAAATGGAGTTAAGATGTCATTCACATTAGCTGACCAGTCACTTAGTAGTTAGTCATCTTGAAAAAATACTACAGGTAGGGTTTGATTGGAGAAAATAAAGCCAGTGAATGGAGGAACAAAGGGGAAGGAGGAAGGGGGTAGGGTTGGCTATAGCTAGAAGAAAAAAAAACATCCAGGTTGTGAGATGTGGTTCTGGAAGGACAGGCCTAGGTGGGCCACTACTGTGGGAAAGCTGAAAGGGATGAAATGGGGAGAAATGTTGAAAAGACGGCTGGCTTGCCTGGCTACTCTTCACCTTCTTCCTCCTTCCTCAGCTCCCACTTCAACTCCTGTTCTCCAGATCACCAGGCTAAGAAGATTCATGAATACAGCCACATTCAGATCCCTTTTCAACAGTTTCCGAGGATAGCAGCGAATGATGGAACCCCAAAACTGTTCCCTACAGGCCTTATACAGGATCTTGCCAGTAGTGACTGCTCCCTAAATCTGGCTGATTGGTTAGATAACTCCTAGCCAAGCGGCTTTCAGGTTTCATCAGATGTCAAACTGATAGTTTCAGTTCTCGAAGCCCTTCAGTTCTCGAGGCACAAGAGAATCAGAAAGAAACCACTCTGTACAGTAAGTTTGCTCTGGAAAGTAAGATACTGCTCACACCAGTATCTTGTCTTCTCATTGGAAATCCAGGGTACATCTATAAGTATCTGAACAGCAGACTCTTCACTGTGCCATGGCCAGTGGAAGGTTCCAACATAAAATATACTGAAGATGAAATATTTGCAGCTTGTAGAGCATTATTTAAGCTCAATGACTATCTGCATAAAGATACAATCCAGGCTTTGGACAAGCTACATTTGATCAAATCTGAGCAAAATGAAGAAAGTAAAATCTTTGGAATGGTACCAGAACTCTCCAAGAGTGGTTTGGACATAGGAGATGATATGGAACTCAAGAAGAGGACAACCTACAATTTGACTTTGTTGAATTACATAGATCCCCAGAAAATATCCTACTTGAAAGAAGAGCCTTATTTTGGGATGGGGAAAATGGCTGTGAGCTGGCATCATGGAGAATCTAGTAGAAAGATCAACAGTGGCAGTATACAGTTCCAGTTGTGAAGGTATAAAGGCTGTGAAATAACATCGTTGAGTAAATTTTGGCTGGACTGCCTTAGGTCCTCTTGATTTGTCTTTGTCGGAAGGAGTGATGATGCAGCAGGGAAAGCAGTGGAAGACCTTGGTTCAAATCCTGACTCTGTCCCTTAATACTTGTGTGACATTAAATGCGTCACTTCACTATGTTGGGTTTTTGTTCTGTAAAATGAGTGTTGGACTAGAGAAATGTGAAAAGCTCTTCTAGTTCTGAAGCTAGGATTCTGTGCTATTTCATGAACCATGGAGAGTGGAAAAGAGCACAGAGCTAAAAGGTAGGGCACTTGACAGAGAAGAGATGAGAAAATGTGCCTCCATCCCTTCTTTGCTGAGGTTGGGAGACAATGGGCATGGAACATTTGTATAGAACTATTAGACTGGGTTGTTATGTTGATTAGCGTCGGTGAATTGTTTTTTTCTGGTTTTGTTTGTTTGTTTATTGCTTGCTGGGGAGGAAAGCAGAGGAGGTGTAGATACATTCAAAAATGAAGGTGATATAAAAACAAAAGATATCAATAAAGTTAATAAATAAGATCATTGCACTAAATAATTTCTAAATTCCCTTTCAGCTTAAAAATTCAGTGTCTACATATCCATCAGATTCAAGGTCTGGGAGCACTGGATTAGGTGAGAAGGCTTCTGGGTCTCAAATGAAAAAAATTTAAAGAGCTTCCTGAGACATTAGGAAAAACCCTCACACCAGAACCCACATCGAGACAGTAAATCCATAGTATTGACAGACCGTTGACTCATTTCCCCCAGGAACCCTGTGCAATGCTAGCAGATGAAAATGTATCTTAGGTAGCAGATGCCTCCGTATTTTCCCCACATCACCAGGCACGAGGCCAGAAAGGATTTGGCCGTTGTATACAATGGGATCAGTCGTCTGTAAATAGAATGCCAACCCTGTCAGCCGCCATTGTGGCTAAAATATTTCTTCTCCTTGAAACGCACAGTCATTGCTGCTGTGAGCCAGGCACAAGCTTCCCAATGGTTTCCTGGTCTGGATTTGGATTCCATTTTATTCCCAGAGAGAGCACCCCACAAACAGCTGCCCTGGTTGTCCTGCTTTGTCATCAGTGACCCTGAGAGTTTTCACATACAAATCATGGAGGTGGGGGGGGGGGATTATCCTTGGAGGGAGGGAGGGAAGGGGAAGGAGATTATAGGATTTCAGTTCCTGCCAGATTTAGAAACCACTTGTGATGAAAAGGAAGAAGAAAAGGAAACAAGATCTAGGGCTGATTTCATCTTAGTCACTACTCAAAGCACCAGCTAAAATAGGATATCATTTTGAAAGCATTCTTTGAGCTCCCCTAGTCACATTTTCCTGAATTACCTGAAACTTGCAGGCAGGAGTAAACGCAACTTAAATGTCAAGCTGATATGTTGAAATCCTGGCACCTCCCACCATTTACTCATTGACATTTAACTTAATGGGTCCCTCTGCAATCCTTCCATACCTAAGGCTACCACAGATGTTATAGAATAAAGCTTTAATATGAGTACCTTGACTGGGCAGAACTCAGGCAGTTAGACAATCTGGACCTCCAGGCTTTCCAGGTAGCTGGGGTTTTACTCTACGAGCCATGCAAACCTTGTTTGAATCTGTTATTTTAACCAATGGAGATCAAAATCTTTCTCAAATGGCATAATACTGTACCCTTTTAAGCAAAAGATTAGAACTGGATTTATGATTTCATTGGTATAATGAACTCCCAGATGAGGAAACTACCTCTGCCGGTACAGGCTGGGGTCTTTTCTACAATTTATCTTAGAGAACTGCCTAGAATACTGAAAGGTTAAGAATTTGTGCTGGGTTACACAGCTAGTGTATGGCTGAGGCAGGACTTAACTTAGATCTTCCTGCCTCCAAAGCTGGTTCTCTGTCCGCTGAGTCAAGCTGCCAGCATAGAACTGAGCATAAGCAAAGGATCCTGAAAACAATTTGACCTTTGCCCCCTGTAACTCAGAGCCATCCTTATGAACACCCATCATTGTTCAGTGCTGTAATATGATGGTGCCTGGAGGGCCCACTGAGGGATGATGAGGAATTTGGTTTCTCTACAAAATGGCCCTAGACTGTTGGGCTTTTGAAATTCTTCTGTTTCCTCCCTTACCTATAAGTCCATCAGCTGTTTGTGGTTGTTTTTACCACCACCCACCTCTTCTGTTTTCCCTTCTAATTTGCTATGGGCTTGGAAGATAAATTAATTCATTCATCAGACAATAACATATGGAGAGTATAAAAGGGCCCTCTGAGTGTGACAAGAGATAGATGGGCAGCTTAAAAGGTATTTCAACAATACCGATTTAGCAGGCAGAGAGGAGACCTGGAGAATAAGCTGGTCTGGCACATACTTCAACCCCTGTCTCTCTGGGAAAAAAAAAGGCAGAGTGAGGAGCAAAGCTCCCTTGCCAGCATATTCAATATGTTCAGTAGATGTCAACTCTAATTTAGGGGAATATTTTTTCCACCTTAAAAAGGTCAACTTTTCTACTACGAATATAGTACTTCCGCAACATTTTTCAAAGTGGTGAGAAGAATCTTCCCAGAGTTACAGAATTTACAATTGGGAAATACCTCAGTAGCCATCTAGCTCAGCCAGTCCCTGAAAGGAATCCCCATTATAACGTGCCCAACAACTTATGGCCCAGCTTCTCCTTGAAGATCTCCAAAGAGGAGGGGCCGCCACTCTTGAAGGAATTCCATTCTGCTTTTAGACAGTTTTAATCATTTGGAAATTTTTACTGACATCAGGCCTAAATTTCCCTCTTTTCATCTTCTACTCTTTGCTTGTGATTCTGCCCTTTGGGCTCAAACAAAACAAATCTAATCCTTCTTCCATATGCTAGGCCTTCAGATATTTGAAAATAGCAGTATTGGACCCCCTGACTCTTCTCTTCTTTAGGTTAACCATCCCCAGTTCCTTCAGAGGAGCCTCATGTGACTGGTATTCAAGACTATTTACCATCCTGGTAGCTTCCCTCTATCAACCTCTTTCTTAAACAGTGTCACCCAGAGTGAACACGGTTATACAGATGTTGTCTGCCAGAACAGGGTACAGAGGCATTATTCTTATTCCTGGAAGCTATATATCTCTTCGTGAGAGACCTAAGATCTCATTTTTGCTACCACAGCATGCTATTAACTCATATTGCACTTGCAATATGACAAACTGTCTAACCCTGCCTTATCTCTCTCATACTTAAGAAGTTGACTTTTTTAATCCAATGTAAAACTTTACATTTATCCCCACAGAATTTCATTTTATCATATTTGGTTACTTGGGACAGTAGATAGAGTACTGGGCTTGGAGTCAGAAAGACTCATCATCTTCCTGTGTTAAAATCTGGCCTCAGACACTTGCTATGTGACCCTGGGCAAGTCACTTAACCCTGTTTGCCTCAGTTTCCTCATCTATAAAATAAGCTGGAGAAGGAAATGGCAAGCCACTCTAGTATCTTTGCTAAAAAACAAACAAACCCAGATGGGGGTCACAAAAAGTCAGACACAAATGAAAGGACTGAACAACAACAACAGATGTGATCTGATGCTCTAGCCTATCAAGATATTTGGGTCCTGACTCTTTCATCCCAGTTTTAGCTATTTTTATCAGCTTTGTCTCATTTGCAGATATGGTATGCACACTTTCTATGCCTTTAAGTCATTTGTATAATGTTAAACAGCACAGTCTGGGATACTCCCCTGGAATACCCGCAAAGTTGACTTTGAAACATTAATGATGCTCTTGGAGCCCAACCATTTCTGAATACATCTGATTGTGTTATCATCTGGCCCCACATTTGTCCCTTTTCCCATAAGGATTGTACAAGACGTTTTAGCCAATATTTTACTGAGATCTAAGTAAACCATATTTATAACATTCCCTGATGTATTTGCTTAGAAAATCTGTCAAAAACAAAGGAAATGAGGTTATACTAACATGGCTCATGAAGCCACACTGACCCTTTGTAACCACTAACAACGCTGCTTAATGCCTTCATGGCATTGGGAAGCTCATTTAGCCTTTTTGGATCTGTTTCCTCATCTGTAAAATGTAGAAATTGGACTAGATAATTTCTGAGGTATCTTCAAGCTCAAAGATGGTGTTTCCATGTTACTCTGCTTAGTTTCAGAAAGTAGAACTAGAACTAATGGATGGAAGTTACAGGGAAATGGATTTCAGGTGGACTTAATGGAGGAACTCACTACCAGTTAGTTCTGTTCACCAGCAGAATGGGCTATCTAATGATATAATGAGGTCTCCATCACTAGAAGCTTTTAGGGACCACTTGTCATGGTTAGGGTAGATAGTATTCATATTTCAAGAAGGGGTAAATGATCTATGAGGTTGCTTTTTCACCCTAAGGTTCTATGATTCTTTGGATAGGCAAGAGTCTTGCCACTCTTCCCACTTAATGCTACCCAATAAACACCTTTATGTGTCTCATTATCTTCCCTCTGTTCAGTCTTTTGTTCCCACCACTGTTTCCATAAAGGACAGAGTATATAAGCTCCCTGGAAGCTGATGACCAGGGTCATCTCACAGTATAGAGGTCTACTTTAAGATGAAGTCCCCACAGAAACAATGATTCTAAAAGCAGGGATTGCCTGCAACAGATGTACGAGAAGGCACCTATACATGCACACACACAAAGCCTGACTACTCTTTCAAAGTCTTCCAACCCCAACGTGCAACCAAATTGAGGAAGGAATTGATGATTCACTTCCTGCCAACTTGGTTGACAAGCACCACTAGCTTCTGCAATACAAACACCTGTCCTATGATATGAAGACAATGACAGTCAGCTAATTTATACTGCCCACCAATGGCCTAATTTCTAACAACTGGTCCCTGCCAAGCCAGGCTGAGTTCCAGGCAGTACTCAAGGGGCAAAGAACCATACAAACAGCTCATTCTTGGCTGTGCAAGTGAGCTCTACAATGAAGGTTAACATAGAACATTAATTTTCCCACTTAAACTCAGAAAGCACTGAACCATAGCCTGGGAGAATCACATTCATGGGATTTTTAGAGTTGGAGGGGACCAAATCATCCAATTCTACCACCTCACTTTACAGAGGAGAAAGCTGAGGGCCAGAGAGAGAAGAGAAGCAACATGTCTCAGTGAAGTCTTCCCAGATTGATGCCACCCAGCTCTGGTTGCTTCTATTATGATTCAGGCGTATTCTGGAGCTAGCTTAAACTGGCCCCTGAGAAACAATTGTTAAATTGTTAAATTTTCAATGTGATATACCTTGAAAATCAGTAAAAAGCTACAAATCAGGGCTTGATTTATTGTTTTTTTAGATTGACTGGACTGAAGAAAGTGATAGACAAAATGTTAATGATGCAGATTAAACTTAAAAGTGAGTCATGCATGCATTTGTCTTTTTTTTTTTTTGGAGATACAGTTGTTAAACATTTACTATCACACCACAGCTATAATCCTTCTAATACACTTGCACACTTGACTGTTTATACGTCAGTAAATAGTTATATGTCTAGATTTTAATCTAAGGTCCTTTGGGTACTAGATAGATAGTTGGAGCTAAGGGACTATTGGATAATTTGATGTGAATTAGCCTAGTGAATTAGAGACCAAAACTATGGACCCAACTACTGGGTCCCATTAGCATTGCACAGAAAAAGATGGATTTGATGATACAGGTACTCCTCTTAATACCAACCAGTTAATTTAGAGTGTCATAGAATATTGCAACTGGGAAGGACCTCAGAGATATTCTAATCCAGCCTTGGAGTTGATTAAAAATCCTTTCCATAACACCTCTGAAAAGTGGTCATCCTTCCTCCACTTGAAGACCAACTATGATAGGTAACTCCCTCCCTTCCATGCATTTTGCTTTGAGACAGCATTAATTATTAGGAAACTTTCCTTACATCAATCCTAAATATTCGTCTCTTTAACTTCAGTTCAATTAAACAAGCATTGATTAAATACCCATGTGCCAGGTACTGGGCTGAATGGAGAGAAAGAGAAGGAAAAGAGGAAGAGAAGAAAGAGGAAAAGAATGAAAAGGAAAAGAAGAAAGGAAGAAAAGAAAGAGAAATGAATGAGGGAAAAGACAGAGGGGGGAAGGGAGGGAGACAGAGAGAGAGAGAGAGAGAGAGAGAGAGAGAGAGAGAAATGGAGGAAGAGGGAGAGGCAGTTCCTCCCCTCAGTGAACTTACATTCTAAATTCCACCAAGTGCCTTTAACTCTGCCCTCTGGGACCATATAAAACAAACCTAACCCCTTCTCTACCTTACAGCTCTAAAGATATCTCTGCTATTGTGTCCCTCATACATTTTTCTCTTCTCCATGCTAAATATCCCCAGTTTTCCCAACTAATTCTCATATAGCATTGTTTTGAGTTCCCTCAGCATTTTGGTTGCCCTTCTTTAGATTCACTTTAGCTTGTTAATATCCTTTCTAAACCACAGGACCCAGAACTAGGCACAGTATTCAAGGTGTCACCTATGCAAAGTGGTCCTTGTTGCAAACACTCTTACTGCAGCCTGAGATCACAGTCCCTTTTCTGATGACCATGTTACACAACTAACGCCTATTGAGTTTGCAGTCCACTAAAACCCCCTCATAAGACCATCTATCCCTATCAGGTTTATACCATAGGATACCTGGAATTTCCCAGGGAGGTCGTGGGCATCAATGGAAAGGTGAGTATCATGGTCTTAGTGTATGCAGACTAAGCTAATCATTCCAGAATTCTTGCTCTCATTGGGACCAACTTCTAATCTATTCAGAACATTCTAGGAATACTTCGGGCAGTCAGCTGGATCTCAGCATGTGATCACCATGACCATGAATACCTCTTATATAGACATGTATAACATAGAAAACAAAGGCAGTAGATAACACAAACGTTCATGGCTGTCTAAAACTCTGAGATTGTTCCCTCAACTGTTAACCATTGAGTTAAGTCTAAAGAGTTTTTATTTTTGAGATTTTTGTGGTATCTAAAGTTTGGAAGCTTCATCTAAGGAAGAAACTGTGCAAATCCTGTGAGTTTTCACTGTATAAATAGAATACGTGGTGTGCTGAGGGAATTATACACATAATACAACTTTATAACTCCTAATCTTTTTAAGAATGTCCTCAGATTTGTTCTCACCAAGAAGGAAGACCTAAGGAACCACTTGAAAGAGCTACTAGTCAATGGCCTCATCCTTGAAACCTAAAATCAGCATGCCTCTCTCACAGTAGAAGTACCAAAAAAAGGATTGGGAAGATTAGGATGTGATTGCATTATTGAATCTTGAATCAGAGAATAAAAGTGGATCACTACAACACGCCATGAGTCCAAGATGTCCTGGACTGTCTGCCAAGCATTTAGTGGTTCTCAGTGTTGGACTTGACCATCAAGGAGAGGAAGATTCACTCATAGGTCCCTGAAGTGGGAGACAGCACCCTCTGGGAGGGGGGTGGTGGTGGGGTCACTGCAATGATCTGAGGGGGCAGTAGTAGGTTTGAAACGACTCATTTTTTTAAAGTTAAAGGGTTAAAGAAAGTAGATTTCCAGGGGGGCACTGGGTAATTTTTTTTTAAAAGGGGGCAGTAGGCCAAATAAGTTTAGGAACTTCTGCTTGACTAGACTATCTTTATCAACCTTCAATGACTCTAATGTTGACAGTTTTCATCTGTCTGGTAAGCTTCTACCCATTTGTCCCCATGCCCCCAAGGGATTTCTAAGAGCCCTACCACTTTTCACTGGCTTTTGGAGAAATAGTGGATAAAATGAATTGCTTGGAGATGTGGGTTTATCTGAGTAATCTCATTCTATTTAATGAGACATTAGAAGAACAGGAGAAAGTACTCATGGTATTAGAATGACTGGAGAACGCCTGTCTAAAGGGATTATTTCACAAGTGTCAGTTTTACTGAGTCTCTGTCTAACACCTGGGTCAGGTTTAACAGGAAGGTTCCTGTTAAAATGTAGATATGCTTTCTTTTTTAAAAAAATATTTATTTATTTTTCGTTTACAACATTCACTTCTATAACATTTCTGAGTTCCAAATTTTCTCTCCGTCCCTCCCCTCCCCCTTTCCCAAGACAGCATGCAATCTGATATAGACTCTACATATACATTCACATTAAACACATTTTCATATTAGTCATATTGCAAAGAAGAATTTATAACCAATGGAATGAACCATGAAAAAGAAGAAACAAAACAAAACAAAAAAAAGAGAGAGAGAATAGTATGCTGCAATCTGCTTTCAGACTCCATAATTCTTTCTCTGGATGTGGATAGCATTTTCCATCATGAGCCTTTTAGAGTTGTCTTAGAACCTTGCATTGCTGAGAAGAGCCAAGTCTATCAAAGTTAGTGATCATATAATGTGGCTGTAACTATGTACAGTGCTCTCCTAGTTCTGCTCCCCTCACTCAGCATCAGTTCATGTAAGTCTTTACAGGTTTTTCTGAAATCTGCCTGATCATCATTTCTTATAGCACAATAGTATTCCATTACATTCATATACCACAACTTGCTCAGCCATTCCCCAACTGATGGGTATCCCCTCGATTTCCAGTTCTTTGCCACCACAAAAAGAGTTGCTATAAACATTTTTGTACTTGGTGTTCTTTTCCCACTTATATGATCTCTTTGAGAAACAGCCCTAGAAGTGGTATTGCAGGGTCAAAGGGTATGCACATTTTTATAGCCCTTTGGGCAGAGTTCCAAATTGCTCTCCAAAATGGTTGGGTCAGTTCACAACTCCACCAACAATGAATTAGTGTTCCAATTTTCCCACAGTAGATATGATTTCTGGGAAAGAGGCTACATTAACCCCTTGTGATCCAATAAGAAATAGGTGTGTCTCGGTTTAATATAAGCAATGTCATTGATTGTAAGATCACAGATTTAGAGCTGGAAGGGACCTCACAGGGCATCTGATCCAATCTCCTCATTTTATAGATGAAGAAACTGAGGTCCAAGAAGATTCAATGATCTGCCTAAGATCACACAGGAAGCAAGCATCAGAGGTTAGATTTGACCCACTGTCTTCTGATTATAGAATCAATACTTGTAGTGATAAAGGGGAAGGAAGGGGAAAGTCCTAAGAGTGGGGTAGAATATGGCAATGGAAGAAGATGCAATGGGGGTGGGGGGTGCTGCTGGCATCAAGAAGGTTGTGTAAAGGCATCTGGTAGGAGAAAAGAAGAGCTCCCAGAAGTGAGATGGGAGAATGAAAGACAAACTGCACCTACTTAAGGATTTTGCTGAGGGCTAATACTGCCTTTACTGGGGACATACAACTCACATTAGAATCTCAATATTTGTGTTTCCTTTTGGGCAATATGGTAACTAAGGAGGGTTAAAATCACCCAGAGGAAGGTTAATGCATTTCAGCCATCTATATTCAGCACACAATTCTTGTTTATTCTAGACTGAGGCAGAAGTTTTTCTCTCTAGACCTGAAATCCTCTGCCCCAAACATCCTCCAGAGGAGACTGAAATTCTCCCCTAAGACACACACTGAAAGATGAGGGAGTTAAAAAAAAACACCAACAACCCACAAGTCCTTTTTTCTGAACCAACGCACAAACTAGTTTCTCTAGGCTGGGAGTCCCTTGGCCAAATGCTGTGTGAGAATCCCTGGTTTCTTTCTGTCTCTCTGGGAAAGTGACTGAATTCTCATTAAATCTTGCCTTTAGAATTGTGGGGCCTGCTAACACACTGCCGGCAATTTTTAAGAGGTTAAGTGGCCTAAGGAAAGACAGGATGTTTTTAAGGCTCACTTTTGCATTGAGCCTGACAAAGCATCTCCTCAATGCCCATGGCCAATGGCAGGAGATGTCAGATTAGAGGCCTTATCGCTTTGGCTGCAATGAAAGGTCTCCAGAGTGCTTTAGACTTGAACCCCCTCTGGCCCTCCCTCCTCCCTCCTCCCTCCTCCCTCCCCCCTGCAGGGCTCGGAGGCAAAGTCAGTTCTGACCACATGACATTCCACCCTGAAAGCTGGACACATACCATGCAAAGGAGACGAGCAGCCTTTATGAACTTGGTGAACTTTTTCCAAAATATGCTCACTTGGCAATTGCATGTGTGCCCTCACATTTCTCTCCATGGCTGGGCTTTTCCTCAGAACTATCTTCTAAAGAACAGCTTGAGTTTTTTCCATGGGGCTTTTTAGGCACCTAAAAAAGTCACCCTACCCCCTGGAGTTATTCAAATAGAAAACTGTATATTCCATCAAATTACATATGCTCCAAGTTTCCAATGTAAAGGAAGCTATGGAAAAAATAGACACCTGCCAACTTTCACATTCCAAAGACTGAAAAAGCTCTCAAAAAGCATATTTTAGCATGCTGAACATGATCTGCTATACCAGATTTTCAGGAATGCACAAACCTGCTTGATTAATTTTGTAAGGTCTGGAAAAGACAATGCAGACAATGCATTCATCAATGAGATCTGATAACTTGCATGGCTGAGCTGGATTTTCCTAGTGAGTCTGGGTAAGAAGAGGTAGATATTCATTTTCTTCAAACCAACATAGACTCAGTCATTTCAGAGGAAGCATAGGATTTAAAGTTGGAAGGGGCCTTAGATATCATTTATCCCAACTCCCTCATTTTGCAGAAGAGAAAATGAAGCTTAAGAGAGAAAAATGGTTTGTCCAAAGTGAGGCAAGGCAGTTTACAATGTGACAATTATCTCTGTTCCCAATTCCAAATCTAGGGTTCTTTCTACTACATGGCACTTTCTGATTAACCCACCTTCTGTGTGCCCGATACTATATAGTAGGTATGGAGGATTCAAAGACATAAAGGAAACCATCCCTGCCCTCGAGGAGTTTACATTCTATCAGGGGAAGCAACATGAGCAGGTATATGCAGAATATATACAAAATAAATAAAGGGTAATTTGGAGGGAGGAGACATTACTAGTTTGGAGGATCAGGAAAGGCCTCATATAGGAATTGACAGCTGAGCTGAATTTGAAGGGAATTAGGACTGCTAAGAGACAGAGATGAGGAGAGAGTGCATTCCAGGCAGGGGGATAATGGCAAGCACAAATGCGTGGAGATGGGAGATGGAAGATGTAGTGGTGCATCTGAGTAATGGCAAGAAGGTCAAGATGACTGGATGGTCAGAGTCCATGAAAATAGGAACAATGTATAATAAGCCTGGAAAAATAAGTTTAATTTGAACTCAATGAATTGGCTAATGTATATTCCATAATAACTCTCAAAGGAGCTTACCAATTTTCGAATTAGTTCTGCTTAATAAGCATTTATTCAATATTTACTGTATGCGATGAATATTGTGCTAGGCATTGGGAACACAAATACCCAAAATGAAACTATTTCTGCTCTTAAGGAACTTCGATTTTACTAGGGAGGTGCCACCTGTACAATGCCAAGTAAATACAAAATAATACAAAGTCATTTCAAGAAGGAGACAGTGCTAATAAAAGGGGTGGGTCAAGATAGGCTTTCTGTAGGAGGTGGTGTCTGAGCTTTGCTTGGAAGAAACAAGAGAATCCATGAGGAAAGAGTACATTCCAGCCATGGGGGACCAATTGCACCAAGGTGAAACACAGAGATGTAGCTTGGTACAATACGAAAGAATGTCAAGGTACACTTGAAGTCCACTGACTCAGTGGTGAGGGTAAGTGGATTGAGTGACTTACCGAGGGTTACACAGCTAGTAAGTGTCAAGTGTCTGAAGGCAGATTTGAACTCAGGTCCTCCTGAGCCAATGAATCATACTGAAGCAACATGGCGAATCTCATTTCTGAATGTATCTTCCATCATTTTCAGGATTTCAATGACACTGGGTCTACAGGTGAGCATTGTGAAGATTATACCTAATAAGACTCAGAGCTGACATAATCACAAGAATAGAGTCACAGGGCTAGAAGCTACCTTGAAAGCTCATCTGAGCTATTGTCCCACCTTCAGCCCAAACGCTCCCTCCTCCCATTCTGTGCCCCCTCCCAAACATATTGAATGGGGATCTGGGGTAAGATGCAAAGTAGTCTCAAGAAACTTAGATGGTTGTGGTGGTAGACGACAGCCTTCAGACCTCTTGGTCATCCACTTAGGGCACTTGCTTTGGAATCTAGGGAATTGAATAAAGTTAGCTTTCAGTACCAGAGACTTGGCAGAAGTTATTATCAGGGTCATACCAAGGTTCTTCCTTAGCCCCAAATCAATCATTACACTTGTCTATACCTCTTAAAGGAAAAGGAATCCTGGCTCTGCTGCTTGCTACCTATATGACCTTGGGAAAGTAATTTAACTGCTCTGGGCCTCAGTTTCTTCACCTATAAAATGAAAGGGTTCAAATAAGAAATATAAGAATGTACCTCCCTTCCTTCATTGCAGAGGTTTGGGACTATGAATGTGGTGTATTTCATATACCTTCAGTCTCAAATACTGTTGTGGTTTGTTTTGCTGAACTACTATTTTCTTCCTTTTCTATTTTTTTTTAAATGCAATTTATTTATTTAACATATTTGGTTTTCAGCATTGATTTTCACAAGAGTTTGAATTACAAATTTTCTCCCCATTTCTACCCTCCCCCCCACTCCAAGATGGCTTATATTCTGGTTGCCCTGTTCCCCAGTCAGCCCTCCCCTCTATCACCCCCCTCCCCTCTCATCCCCTTTTCCCTTCCTTTCTTGTAGGGCAAGATAAATTTCTACGCCCCATTGCCTGTGTATCTTATTTTTTAGTTGCATACAAAAACTTTTTTTGTTTTTGAACATCTGATTTTAAAACTTTGAGTTCCAAATTCCCTTCCCTCTTCCCTTCCCACCCACCCTCCCTAAGAAGTTGAGCAATTCAACCTAGGCCACGCATGTATCATTATGTATAACCCTTCCACAATACTCATGTTGTGAAAGGCTAACTACATTTTGCTCCTTCCCAACCCATTCCGCTTTATTGAATTTTCTCCCTTGACCCTGTCCCCTTTCCAAAGTGTTTGTTTTGATTACCTCCACCCCCATCTGCCCTCCACTCCATCATCCCCCTGCCTTTTATTTTTTTTTTTATCTTCCTCCCTCTTCTTTCCTGTGGGGTAAGATACCCAACTGAGTATGTATGGTATTCCCCCTCAGGCCAAATCTGATGAGAGCAAGGTTCACTCATTCCCCCCTCACCTGCCCTCTCCCCTCCTCCCACAGAACTGCTTCCTCTTGCCACCTTTATGCGAGATAATCCACCCCATTCTATCTCTCCCTATCTCCCTCTCTCAGTATGTTACTCTCTCATCCCTTAATTTCATTTTATTTCTTTTAGCTATCTTCCCTTCATCTTCACCTGTGTCTGCTCTCTCTCTTTTACATATATATATATATACATATAAACACATATATATATACACATACATACATATACACATAGATATATACATACATACACATTCACTTATATATATACATAAACATACATATATATATATATATATACATATACATATATACATATATATGCATATTCCCTTCAACTACCCTAATACTGAGGTCTCATGAATCATGCACATCATCTTTCCATGTAGGAATGTAAACAAAACAGTTCAACTTTAGTAAGTCCCTTGCAATTTCCGTTTCTTGATTACCTTTTCATGCTTCTCTTGATTCTTGTGTTTGAAAGTCAAATTTTCTATCCAGTTCTGGTCTTTTCACTGAGAAAGCTTGAAAGTCCTCTATTTTATTGAAACTCCATATTTTGCCTTGGAACATGATACTCAGTTTTGCTGGGTAGGTGATTCTAGGTTTTAATCCTAGCTCCATTGACCTCCGGAATATCGCATTCCAAGCCCTTTGATCTCTTAATGTAGAAGCTGCCAGATCTTGGGTTATTCTGATTGGGTTTCCACAATACTCAAATTGTTTCTTTCTGGCTGCTTGCAGTATTTTCTCCTTGATCTGGGAGCTCTGGAATTTGGCAACAATATTCCTAGGAGATTTCTTTTTGGGATCTATTTGAGGAGGCGATCGATGGATTCTTTCAATTTCTATTTTGCCCTGTGGCTCTAGAATATCAGGGCAGTTCTCCTTGATAATTTCCTGAAAGATGGTATCTAGGCTCTTTTTTTGATCATGGCTTTCAGGTAGTCCAATAATTTTTAAATTATCTCTCCTGGATCTATTTTCCAGGTCAGTGGTTTTTCCAAGGAGATATTTCACATTGTCTTCCATTTTTTCATTCCTCTGGTTCTGTTTTATAATATCCTGATTTCTCATAAAGTCACTAGCTTCCACTTGCTCCAATCTAATTTTTAAAGTAGTATTTTCTTCAGTGGTCTTTTGGACCTCCTTTTCCATTTGGCTAATTCTGCCTTTCAAGGCATTCTTCTCCTCATTGGCTTTTTGGAGCTCTTTTGCCATTTGAGTTAGTCTATTTTTTAAGGTGTTGTTTTCTTCAGTGTATTTTTCAGTATTTTTTTGGGTCTCCTTTAGCAAGTCATTGACTTGTTTTTCATGGTTTTCTCGCATCCTTCTCATTTCTCTTCCCAATTTTTCCTCTACTTCTCTAACTTGCTTTTCCAAATCCTTTTTGAGTTCTTCTATGGCCTGGGGCCAGTTCATGTTTTTCTTGGAGGCTTTGGTTGTAGGCTCTATGACTTTGTTGTCTTCTTTAGGCTGTATGTTTTGGTCTTCTTTGTCACCAAAGAAAGAATCCAAAGTCTGAGACTGAATCTGGGCGCGTTTTCACTGCCTGGCCATATTCCCAACCAACTAACTTGACCCTTGAGTTTTTCAGTGGGGTATGACTGCTTGTAGACTAACGAGTTCTATGTTCTACATTTGGGGGGGAGCTCTGTCAGAGCCGCACTCCTCCTTCCCCAAGGACCCCCAGTGCAGACTGGGCTTAGATCTTCAGCAGGCTGTTGCACTCCTGCTCTGATCCGCCACTTAATTCCTCCCACCAGGTGGGCCTGGAGCCGGAAGTAACAACAGCCGTAGCTGCCCCACCTCCACTACCCCCGGGGCTGGAAGCCGAACCACGAACTCCTTCCACTCCCGCAGCTTTTCTCACTGACCTTCTCCGCAGTCTTTGGTGTTTGTGGGTCGAGGGCTCTGGTAACTGCCGCAGCTCACATATTCAGGGCGCTAGGGCCCCCTCTGCCCGGCTTCTGGTCTGGATCATCCACGCCGCTCAGGCTGGGCTCTGCTCCACTCCGTTCCCAGCTCCGTGTGGGATAGACCTCACCCTGAGACCATCCAGGCTGTCCTGGGCTGGGGCCCTGCTTCCCTCTGCTGTTCTGTGGGTTCTGCCATTCTAGAATTGGTTCAGAGCCATTTTTATAGGTTTTTGGAGGGACTCGGGTACGGAGCTCACTCTAGTCCATGCTTACCAGCCGCCATCTTGGCTCCGCCCCCCCCCCCTTTTCTATTTTTTTATACTGTATGAGAAGGGATAGCTCTCTGGGTTGAGGAGAGGGAATGTACTGGGAAACAAATAGGATGCAAAAACAAAAGAAAAAACAAAAATCTTTAAAAGAGAAAAAGTTGGACTAAATGACATTTGAGGACCCTTCCCTCTCTGAACCTAGGATCCTATGCCATTTTCAGCTAAGATTATTTCTGTGGGCCAAATGGTAAGAATTCCCCAAATAAAAAACCCAGTCTTTCCCCATCCTTGGCAGATAGCTAGATGTAAGACTGAAGTATACATCCACTATAAATTGCAAGAGATAAGCCCTGTTGGTTTTAATTTTGCCATTTTAACAAGCATATTCAAGAATAATAACCTACTCACAAATTAGAGCCCAAATGTAGCAAAGTCTGGTAAATTTGACCAGATGATGATAGCCTGAGTCACTTCTGATTTTCATTTTGTCCCACCTAAGGTGACTGGCATTTCAAGGCACTGTGGAAATGAAATATTCATTGCCCACTCAATATTACCTCATTTGTATGACCAAGTGTTGACAAAGGAGAAGACTTTTGCGGTCTGCTGTGTCAGTAATTGCAAATTAATATGCAAAATCACCCCCTTCCCATGCCAAGTAAGAAAGGATTGAGTTGGATTCACAAGCCTGCTCTGAAGGACATGGCCTGGTTTCAAATGCAGACGTTATGAGATTCCATTTTCCCAGCAGTGGAAATTGGGGAGAAGGGGAATGGATCCCCAAGAGAAGATCGACACTCTGGCTTCCATTCCAGAATTTTTAGAATCACAGAAGGTTGGAATCATAGAATGTTAAACTCCTGGAAGAGTAGTGCTAGAAGATACGCTAGAAATTGTCTAGCTGAGCACGTTTATTTTACAAATGGGGAAACTGATGCCCAGAGAGAGGAGGTGGGTAATTTGTCCAACTTGTTTTGTTCTCAGTTTAAGAAGGTTTCTCTCGGCACTTCCAAACACTCTACATTGCTGCTCAATATAGCCCCTTTGCTCCTATAGTTATTTTCTTGGTATGTGCCTGCTATTTTTTCCTTCCTGAATAGTTGTATAAGGCAGACTCTCAGATGTTCAGAACCCACACAGCCCTAGCAGTGGGAACTTGAGTACTAGACTCAGCTGGATGACTTATGGACCAAGGAGGGCATTCTTTTCCTAGTTCTGCTTCCTATTTGGGGGACCCTAAGAATTCCTGGGATTGACTTAGGAATGAAAAGCTTAGGGGTCTGACATGTCCCAAAAGTCATCCCAAAGACATAGACATCTCTCATGCATGTATGCTCCCACTCCCAGAATAAGTTCGCCTATAGCATGAGAAATGGGCCTTTCACATTATCCTTGGCTAGTCTCTAGGAGGCCTGGGAAAATCTCATTGTGGAGTGGGAAAAGCAGTCTTCCTGCCTCCCAAAACACACACACACACACACACACACACCCTTACATACAAACACACACACACAGATATATGTCTACTTCCACCATTACAACTACATCTTTGTGAGAGATTAAAATGAAGATCAAGGACAGTGGCCAGAAGAAAGCTCTGCTAATAGGGGTTATAGATGTGGAAGTTAGTTCATCCAGAAGCAGTTAGTCCAGGCCTGAATTTTCCTCCCTATATTTTCCCATATCTACAGCTGAGCTCAGGCTGGATTTGTGGTCCTAATGGGCTCAAGAGTTTACCCTTAAAAAAATCTTAGAGTTGATTATGGAACATTATTAAGAACTGGAAGGAAACAGAAAATAGAATGTAAATGCTGGAAGCAGCCTTAGATCCACTACTCTGACCCTCTTTATGGTTTTATTTCCTGAATCTGTTCATCTTCCTAAGTTGGTGGAGCCCCCAAAATAAATATCAAACCCAACGCTTATCTGGCATGTAGATGAAGTGAAGGTTATAGGCTCTGAGAAAAGAACATCGAACATAGGAGTCAGAAAACTCAACTCTCTCCTGATTCAAGGCTAAACCAAGCTCTACCAATGGCTCAGGGAATGACTTATGGGAAAGTCATTTAACCTTTCCTCTGGGCCTCTGTTTCCCCAACCTGTCAAATGGAGTTTTATAGGATTCTAGGTAGCTAGTCATAGATCTAAGGCTAGAATTGGTCTTCTTCTCCAGGGCTCTTTCTACTACCATCTTCAGAGAAACAGTTATCAATTCTTACCCATTGTCTAGCGTATTTCTCTCTTTGCTTTCTGATGTAGTGGCTTTAGTGCTTCTTCCATTCTGATGTCAGCACTGGTTTGTTTGTTGAGGAATTAGTCTTATTACTATAGAGTCTCAAGTTTTCTGTGCCTGATAGTGTTTGGTGCTAAATGTTTTTTCTTTTGTTTCTTGATAGGATTTTCTGTTTTTTTTTTTTTGAATGGTTTAAAATAACAGACACATATGGACTGTAAGAATGTGTATTGTACTAGACTCAAAGTTCTGTGGGATGGGCTCCATTCAACTTTGTATCACTGCAGACACAGTGCCTTGAACATAGTAGACTCTCAAGAAATAGTTAAAAGAGAGGGAGGGAAGGGGGAAGGAAGGAAGGAAGGAAAGAAGGAAGAAAGGGAAAAAGGAAAAAGAAGGAAGCAGGGAAGAAAAGAAGGGAGAAAAGGAAGGAAGGAAGGAAGGAAGGAAGGAAGGAAAAAAGGAAAAGGAAGGAAGGAAGAAAGAAAGAGAGAAAGGGAGAGAGAGAAAGAAAGAAAGAGAGAAAGGAAGGAAGGAAGAAAGGAAAGAAGAAAGAAAGGAAGGAAGAAAGAAAGAAAAAGAAAAGAAAGGAAGGAGGAAGGGAGGGAGGAAGGAAGGAAAGAAAAGAAGACTGAAAGAATTTGCCTTGAATCTCCAGCTTCCTTAGTCCTGGCCTAGAACCCCAGTCTTCTGATTTCTAGTTCAGCATTTTTTCTACTTCAGAAAGGCAGTATGGTATGATGGTTGGAGAGCTGGCCTGGAGGCTTGGACAACCTGGCTCTGACACATATTAGTTGGGTGACCTTGGCCAAGGAACTTCACTTGTCAGTGTCTGAGGTAATTCTCTAAGACTATAAATAAAAGAGAGAGTACCAACCTGCATTGGTAGAAGGTGTTTCCTAACCTGAGAGTTCTCCATTATAATGAAACCACAGGTCAAGTCCATATCCTATTCTTTTCCCAGAGGGTATAAAATTTTCATAACTTCTTTGCTCCCCGTACTATTTCCTCTTACCACACAACCTGAGCTCTTATAGGATTCATGTACCTCTTCCTCTCTAGGAGATTATGCCAAAATGATAGAGTGCTCTGCTCCCTCCTATGCACCCATAGTCCAGAACAGCCCCTTTCTGCTCACATGGTGGGCCACCTGATATTAGGGATAAAAATTTAACAGAAAGCACTTAGTGAACAAGTCAGGCTTTATTGTAAATTCAAATCAGCTTATTGTGTACCATCTGCTTTCCTTCAAATTAGTCGAATGGAAGAAATAGATCCTTTGGGATTTCTTTATTTATCTTTAGATTTATACAGACATGCCCTCTATGACCACCTCTGAAGGACATTTATATCCATCATAAAAGAGACTAGAATATCATTAGCGTAGTCAGCAACCCCAAACAGCAATTCCATTAACAAGCACTGGGTATGGGAATAATATATTAAATGTCCCCTTGTTCCTCCCCTTCAGTTCCTACCACCCTAAATGCAGCCAAAGAGATTCCTGAGCCCCAAGGGCAAGGGGAAAGAGCTTTTGCTGGAATCCCAGAAGGAGCAAAGACAAGGATCCTTAACAAAGAACATCCTGTCCCTTTCAGGGCCGACATCCCAAGTTTGGGGTACTGGTTGGTTTCCTTATTTCACATACTAATCTCATGTCCTGAGGCAGAACTCCAGGGAGAGGAGTCATTTCCCGGGCGCCCAGAGTGTCTCAGAAATACTACCAGTTCAGATTTGTCTTGGCTGAGTAACTGGGATGATCCAATGTGTAGAGGAAGCAGTCAATTATTTGCGTGCTGTAAGAAAGGATCGTCTGCTGTGGATGTCGTGTATCATTGTTGAGATGGGTTAAATTATTCTGATACAAGGATGTCTCATAAAGTTATTCCCATAAGAATAATTCAATTTGACATATCTTTCCCCTAAAGTTCACAACAAATGTTACTTCTATATAAATAGCATGATTTGAGACACCCTAAAAAGAGTGTGTCTTCCCAAAACTTCCTGGTGGGCACTGCTTCCAGCCTCCTGCTAATCTGCAAATGTATGGGAATAGAAGGGTGGCAAAATAACATATTAGCTTCTATTATCACATTAGTTTGGATCACTTTGTCAGGTAATCTAGCAGAGGGCATAAGACGGAAGAATGGTTAAAGTGATCTTTAAAGCTACAGATAAAGTAACTGACACCAAAGAGGATAAATTATTTGGCCACAGTAACACACAAGTTAGTGGCAGAACCAGATATAGAATTCAGGTTTCCTGACTTCCAGTCTAGGGCTCTCCCTAGAATCTGACCCATAAGTAATGTAGGACTATCTGGGTTAGATATACGAAGAGTAGAAATCTAAGACAAGCCATTCTTACAGGAGTCTCCCAGAACTACAGATACTGACAGACATGTTTTGAGCACTTTCAGATCTAATGGAATTTACAGGAGGAGATAGGGGAAGAAGGAGAAGGACATATAATTAGAATCAGGAAAATTCCTGGGATCTTTTTGCTCCATTGCTTTGGAAGTGGGGAGTCCCATTTTCCAGATTCTTTTAAAGAACATTTTACTTAGGAAGACTTATATGAACAATATACACAATGAATTTATTGTTGAGTGTTTTCTGTCATGTTTAATTCTTCACGACCCCATTTGGAGAGTTTCTTGGCAAAGATACTGGAGTGGTTTGCCATTTCCCTCTCCAGCTCATTTGACGGATGAGGAAACTTGAGGTAAACAGGGTTAAGTGACTTGCCCAGGGTCATATAGCTAGTAAATATTTGAGGTCAGATTTGAACTCTTGTCTCCCTGACTCTAGGTCCGGTGCTCTATTCATTGCACCACCAACCTGTGCCCGAGTAAATGGAAAGAACAAACTCTGAAACAGAATACCGACTTGCTTGACTCCAGAGAAGTGGGTTTGGGGTATGGGTATATGGGTGTAGGATATTGTGTAGATTGTTAGACATGGTGAATAGGTAGGTTTTTGCTGAATGGATTTTTCTCTCTTTCGCTAATTCTTTGTTTTAAGGGAGAGCTTAATGGGTAGGGGAGGGAGAGGGTCATAAGAACAAATGTTATTGATTTTTTTAAAAAATTCAACTAAACAAATAAAGGGTATGCTACCCACTGCCTGTGTGATTTCAGGCAAGTGTCTTAATCTGTTTGGACCTTAGTTTCTTCATCTTTAAAACTCTGACTGTGTCTGTATTGTCAAGAAATACCTAAAGGTGTTTTACCTCTCTAGCTTTCTGCAAAGATATGCTAACCATTTAGCACAGAGAAGAGATTAAGGTAGATCTTTTAACAAAAGAATAGCCCAGTTGAGGTGTTGTGTGAGAGAGGTGTGTGGGGTTTAGGGAAGAGCCAGGCTTGGTCAGTCAGATGAGGAAACTAGAGAGAAAACAGTACCCCATAATGCATGCATTCTAGACTTCCCAGGGGAGATTTAGTCTCCCTGACATTCCCTACAAGGAAGTTCCCATGTAAAGTGCCCAATGAATGGTCAGTAGCTTGCTTGAGTCCTACAAAGGGGTCTAAGGCTCTTCATAGTGCTCACCAGTCTTTAGCCTTCTCATCTTGGGCAAGATCTCCATCTACCAAAGTCCAAGTTGGTCTCCATCTTGTTTCTGAGAGCAGTCACTCTACTCTGCTCTAGTTGGCTTTACTTCCTGACAATCCCCCTCAGGAACCAACCCCTTGATTTCTGAGCAAAGAAAAGAAAACATCTCCAATTTGAATACCTATAAAAGCTTTCATCCTGGCAATGAGGACAGCTGAGAGTTAAGTGGAAAACTTCTCCTTGAGTGGTTTTCCAGCCTCTAGAACCAGTTCCCCCAAAGCCATCAGTATATTACTCCCTCTGAAAAATGACAAAATAGAAGAAAGCATTTCTTTAATTACTGCTAATTATGATCCCATGATTCTGTTTAATCTGGATTACAAAGCACACTAATTGGAGGAGCCAGATTGAGCCTTTGTACTCAAGCCAGTTATATATCTTGGGCCAACCCAGACCAGTTACCTGGCCCTGGCAGTTTGGGTTTTAGAGCCTTTGAGGAATCTGAGAATTTAATAGGACATTGGAAACCATCCATCCAGAGCACATATGTTCCTGCAAGAGCTTTGTGTTTCAAAAGTCACCTAGACATTAAAGGTAGTGATCATTTCAAATCTTCTCTCTTTTTTGAAGTTTTTGCTTTCAAATGTTCATATTTTTTGAAGGGGGGGAGAAGAGAAGAGAAAAAGAATAATGACCCATCAAAGCCTCAATATTTTGATCCAGATGCCAGGAGCAAAAAAGATTATAAGTGATGCATTACTTACATGAGCTCTGAAATAGTGAAATTAGAAGGATGGCCTCAATGACCATAATTATGAATATGATCATGGAAAAACATCATAGTGTGGTAGAAAGAGCATAGGACTACAAGTCAGGAAATCTGAATTTGATTTTATTCTCTGCTGCTAAGTGACTTTGTGCAAGTCATTGCCCTTTTTTGGGCCCTGTTTGCTTGTGGGGTTTGGACAAAATGACTTCAGGGGTCTCTTCTAGCTCTGAGGTTCTGTGATTCTAGAATTACTTCCATACCAGAAATGCTCTTGGTTCTCTATCATATTTGTGGTTTCAGAGACCTCAATGAAACATAATATTTGAAGAATGGAAAGGAAGCCGTATAAAGTCATATTTTAAAAAATCAGATTGCAATAGTGAAAAAAAATTCAGGAAAACAACAAAGTTAGCAACTAAATGGTGTAGTAGATACAGTAGGGACCTGAATTCAAATCCTGCTTTAGACACTAGCTATGTGATCCTGTAAAGCTTTCTTAGCCTTCAGTTCCTCACTTCTAAAATGGGGATAATAATACCTACCTCATGTGATTACTGTGAGGATCATATGAGATAATGCATGTAAAGAAATCTTCAAACCTTAAAGTGCTATGTAAATGTTAGCTATTAATACAGAGTCAGAGACTGGACCTATGACTTCATTGATAGAGGGAATTCCAGGTGAATAAACTCCCTCCATCAATACAAGTTGGCACCCTCTCTGCAACTTATCATCTTAGAGAGCTGCTTAAAGCACTAAGAGTTCACGTGACTTGTCCAGACTGATACGATCAGTATGTGTCTGAGACAGGACTTTAATCCTGGGCTTTCTGCTATTATTTTGACGTCAAAAAATATGGGAGAACTAAGAACCTCAGGACTTAAAAGAACATATACATGTGTATCTGAATATCTATCTTCACATATGCATGAATGGTGCATTATATTTGTTGTTCAGTTGTTTTCATTCATGGCCGACTCTTCATGACCCCATGTGGCAAAGATACAGGAGTGATTTGCCATTTCCTTCTCCAATTCATTTTCTAGATGAGGAAAATGAGGCAAACAGGGTTAAGTGACTTGCCCAGGGTCACATAGCTAGTAAGTGTCTGAGGCCAGATATGAACTTAAATCTTCCTGACTCCAGGTCCAGCATTCTATCCACTGATTCATCTAGCTGCCCAAGAGTACATTATATATGCATATGTATATATGCAAATACACACAGATAGCAAATAGACCTATGTTTGCACTGGTAGAATGAGTTTCTCGTAAGGAAACTCCCTCTATCAATGCCAATCTGCAAGTGTCCTGCAATTCATAGTCTTAGAGAGTTACCCTAGGCCAAGAGAGGTCGAGAGTTTTGCTCATGGTCACACAGTCAGTATGTACCAGAGGAAGGTCTTGAACCCTGGTTTTCTTGACTCGAAGGCTAGTCTTCCATCCATTAAGCCATGTTGCCTCTCTATGCTTTTATATAATATGTCTGTGTGTATGTATAATATACATATATACATATACACGTATATATATGTATACACACATACTCACAAATAGGGTATACACATATACACATGGAAATCAGTATGATACAATGAAAATGTCTTGATTTGGAGTTAAAGGGCTTTAGTTCAAATCCTGGCTCTGTCATTTACTGCCTGTGTGAATTTGGACACATCACTTCGTTTTTCTGGTCCTCAGTTTCCTCAGCAGTCGAATGTAAAGGTTGGACTAGATGGCCTCTAAGGTCCCTTGTGACCCTAAATCTATGATGCTACTTACGTAAACTGGATATAAGTCTGAGATCTGTCCAAGAGGTGAGGTGCTGAAAAATTCAGTATGAATAGAATGTTTATATAGCAAATCATGTTATAAGCACATTGGGGAAACTTACTACTTAAACTAGCCATTTAACAGACTGAAATAAGCCCATTGAAAATTCATCTCCAGACTTGAAATCACAGAATTACAAAATTTTAGAGTCACAAGATACTTTAGGAATCACCTAGTCCAAATCTTTCATTTAAAGACTGGAACTGAGGCCCATATTAACTGTTTTATATGTTTGGGGATGTGCAGGTTGGGCTTTCTTAAAGTGGGGCACACCAGTTCCAAATTTATCTTCATTTATAGAGTCAATATGCATTTATTCAGTTACTGATGTGTGCTTAGCATGAGGACAGCTAATGCATGGGACATAAAATACGTGCCTGAGGTAGCAGGGGAGGGTAGAAAGAGCAGAGGGAGAAAGAAGGATGAAACAAGAGGGACAGGATGACAGTTCCCACCAATTTGAAAGAATCATGTAATGCAAAATCTGCATAGAACCTTAAAAGTATATCATTGGGGCAGCTAGGTGGTGCAGTGAGTAGAGCACCGGCCCTGGAGTCAGGAGGACCTGAGTTCAAATGTGACCTCAGACACTTGACATACTTACTAGCTGTGTGACCTTGGGCAAATCACTTAACCCCAACTGCCTTGCCTTCCCTCCTGCAAAAACAAAAACAAAACAAAAAAAAGAAAGTATATCATTAACTCTGCTCATTTTACAGATGATGAAACAGAGGTCCTGAGAGATTAAATGGTTCACCTTAGTTCACACAGATAAGTGGCAGCACTAAGACTTGAATTCAGATTTTTTGCCTTTCATTGTAGTGCACTATATGCTGCATCATGAGAGACAGAGCGGGCAAAATCTCTCTCTCTCTCTCTCTCTCTCTCTCTCTCTCTCTCTCTCTCTCTCTCTCTCTCTCTCTTTCTCTCTCTCTCTCCCTCCCTCCCTCCCTCCTCCTTCATCTAGAAAATTAGAGAACCACCTTTCTCTACACAATACATATCAATTAGATCACAGTTCCATCAAAACCAAATCAGAACTTAACACATAATAGAATGCAATTAAGAGCGAATAACCCAAACTATGTTTTTTTCCCAAAAATCTTTCTTATATATTCACTTTATGTGACTTTCTCCTATATAGCACTGCTGGTAGGCCCCTCCCTGCCCATAACTTTATCTTCTGTAGGACAGTGGAAACTGATTGTAAGTAAGTAAATCTTAGGATTATCTAGCCAAGAGAAACAGTATCTTCTTTCAGCTGGAGTCAACCCAGAATAGTGCTCAGAAAGGCTCCCCTTCTGGAAGAAAAATCTTCTTGCTGGATTTTGATTCATCAATAATGACTTCCTGGGGCACAATGGGTAGAGGGAATAAAGGAGTTTTCCAAATTCTAATCTTCTCCTAAAGGAACCACCAACCTCACTAAATATTTATGGATTGTCCATGACGAACTAGCTCCTGACACCCAGGCTGGAGGCAGGCGCTGCCCTTTAGGAGGCTACTATATTTCCTCTCCTCATCTAGTTTATCATCACAAAGCTGCCAGTCTCATATTCTTTTTAAAGTCCTAGGCACCAGCTTTATATAACAAAGGAATTATAGTGTGCTAGAGCTAAATGACCCTTGGGTACTATATAGCCCAAATCCTTCCGTTTTGCAGGTGAAGAAACTAAGGCATTGAGAAGTTAACTGACTGGCCCCAGGTCACATGTCCAGCTCTGTGCACAGCTAGGACTCCGGATTATTCTTGCCAGCACCCTGGAGCTATTTATATCCAAATGTTTTCTGATCCTTGTCAACAGACATATGTAGACTTTACATACTTGAGATCATCTTGCATATGTTGTTTTCAGTTTTTCACTTAACATTATTTAATATGAACTTTTCCACATATCAATGTATTTCATTTATTTATCATTTTAATAGTTATAGGTAGTAGCTCATTATGTTAACGTTCCATGTTCCCATCTCTTTACCATTGTTTGCACTATCTTGTTCTAGAATTTACTACCACACATTACTCCCTCACTACTCCTCAGCGTTTGGGGGATATGGATGGGAATAACAATGCTGGAAAGGTAAAGTGGAGTCACATTGTGGAAGACCTTAAGTGTCAGGTTAAAGAGGTTATAGATACCAACTTTCTCCCTGATGAAGGTCTACAAGCAAAGACTAGGTGGCCACTTGTTAGATATATTGCAGAAAGAATTCTTTCACTGGTTCAGTCTGAACTATATAGGTACTAGGGTCTCTCTAACCTTTAATTCTATGACATATAGCAGCAAATGGAAAGATATTCAATTAGTAGGCAATTAGAATGCTCATTGACTGACTGAAGGTTTTGAGCAAACGAGTGATATGAACTATTAGAACTATGCTTTAGGAAAATTAATATGGAATTAGAGCTTAGGATGGGTGAGAGATGGAAAGATTGTGGGCAATGCCACATCCTCTCTAGGCTCATTCCCTAACTCCCATTGGCAATCACAGGTTTGGTGTCCAGAGGAAATCTCAAGGTTCTGGGGGTAACCCTGAAGGGATAGAGGTTTTAGTAGTGTTGCTCATAAGGCCAAGTGGTGTGCTTCCGATTGACTCTTGGCAAAAAGCTCTTAGAAAGAGTATTTAGCAGACAAAACAAAGAAAGTTGTAACAGAAGCAACATTCCTCCCCATTCTGAAACCAGGGGTACGTTCTCCAAATGCACATACAAATTCTCCGGGAAGAGTGGGCTCAAACTTACAAAATGGTAGAGAGGCACATTCATAGGGAACTCACGTGGCAAAGGGATAACCCGTAGGTCCTGGGTACCAAAAGTCTTTTTCTCTCTTTATGGAATATTAATGAAGTCACTTTAGCTCAAGCTCTCTGCAGGGCTCTGAGGTTTCAGTGCGCTTCGTAAATCTTGAAGCCTCTTTTTCCTCAGTGTGGCTTTCACCTCTCTGTGCATATGCAGTCACTGCTGTTCTAGTGGACACTGCTTATTAAGGCTGACAAGACCTTTGGGTCTTCCAATCATTCTAAGTTAATAATGCTGTAATTTGATTCATTCTGACTCTGCACGCTCAGTCGCCTTTTGTCAGATCTGTTTTCCCTAGGCATATCTATCTCGCCTCCACACTTGATGCATTATCTCTCACGAGTAAAATCTCTCCAGGAACATGGTCTATGAGGAGTAGAGAAGAGAAAGAGGAGTATCCTCCTCCTTCCCCAGCTCCTCCCTCCAAAAAAAAAATAGAGGATTCCCTCTTAGGGGCCTAGAATCATCGGCTTCTGAATTTGTAGTACTCTCCCATTCAACTGCCTGGCCCTAAACCTAGTATGTTACATATATAACCCAGAGGTGTGTCTAATTCTTTCAGCCAATCACAAGCTGTTTCCCTTTTCGGCCTCATTTGTCTTTATCCAATGATCAAAGCACTTTATTCTTCTCAAATTGTTTAAAGACTTTTTCCGCACTTAGTTTTTATCTTTGATTGATTAAATTTAATCCAATTGTCTGCTCTTTTGTGACCAACTGGGGTAATCTTGAATATCTCACTCTTTCAAGGGACTTTGTGTGTGTGCGATGGGAAAGCATTCCCCTTGTTTGGGAGGTGGAGGTGGGAAGAAGGAGATTGTTTCTACTCATTAAATACTCTTTCTAAAATCTAAGTCTGTCTGAGAATCAATGGGAAGCACACTGGTGTGGCTTGTGAGTCCACTACTGAAACTCCTATTCTCTCAGGATTACACGAGAATCTTGAGATAACCTAGGATGGGGTGGGGAACCTACAGCCTCAAGGCCACATGTGTCCTTCTAGGTCCTTGGGTATGGCCCTTTGATTGAGTCTAAGTTTTACAGAACAAATTCTTTCATTACGGTGATTTGTTCTGTGAATTTTTGATTCAGTCAAAGGGCCACCCTTGAGAACTTAGAGGGCTAAACATGGCCTCGACGCTGCAAGTTTCACACTCCTGACCTAGGATATCCAATCTTGAGATATCCAACCTTCCAGGAGAAAGACCAATTGGAAGCTATTGCAATAGCAAGAGAAAATTATGCATTTGATCTAAGTATTGTCAATGGAAAAGAGAGAAGTGGATATGAGAGAAGGCCTTGGAATCCTCCTCCATATGCACATCTTGTCTTTCAAGCTAAAGGGTGAGGTCCTCTGGGACAGGTCCTCTGCCTTCTACCTCATATGTACTCTTCATATCTCCTTTAACTAGCCCCTATGATTTCCATGGAACACAAAGGACATGATAAAGGGAGAAAGGAAAAGGATATTTTCCTCAGTATACTTTTGCCCACATTCTTTGCAGTTTTCCTAAGAATGATTTTCCAGGACCAGGCATATAATAGGAATTAAAAGCAGTTTCCTGACCATGACTCAGATAACAGAATGAGAGTGACAAAAATGAACAGCATCAGAGAATTCAATTCGAAAAGATAGACTTAAATGTTCCAGGCTTTTCTAAATGGTTTTTGCGGCTTGTGGGGTGGGGGTGGGGTCTGTGTCTTAAAGAGTTGTAATCCATTATACCTCTTTGACATGGAGAAATGTATATTGGGAAACGAAGTTCTGCGGTCTGGAATGAAATCTGGGTCTGTCAGTATCCACTAATTGAAGAGAAGTTGTGGCTTTAAAAGACAGTGTTGCTTTTCTCCCTACCCTTGAAAAGATGGGCTCTCAAAAAAAGAGTGTCACAGAAGTGTTGTTGTGTTTTTTTTAACTAAATGAACACTGTAGTATAGGCAATTTGGTTTGATTTTTGGTTTTTAAGAATCAAGGGAGATGGGGGGAGGGCCCCCTGCCACAGTGGTTACTGCTGGATTGGACCTGCACAGTGCTGGCACCTGGGACTAAGATGAGAGAAATTGTGGCTGCTGAGATGTTTGATGGTGATGCTTTCCCCCTTCACCTTCTCCCCTTTTCTAGAGAGAGTAGATTCCCATTCCAAAGCTCATCTCTGTTCTTCAACATTACACTTTTATATAAAGTGATAGAACATAGTTACTTTTGATATATGTGATTCATTCCTGGTAAAGAGCAAAGCTGCCAAAAGAGATGGAGTCATACACATTAAGCACACACAGAGAGAAGGAAGACAGAGAGCATAGGCACTTTGGAATTTTCCAGGCTGACATGACTGGGGGCTCAGGAGCTATAAGAAATAGAATCTTCTTGATTTTTAATCTTTTTTTAAAAAATAAACTCTCCAAGGAGTATTACAAACCACATGAACCCAGACCTTATGATTCATCACAGAGAGAGAGAGAGAGAGAGAGAGACCTAGTTAAACAACAGAGGTAGAAAAAAGAGGTTTGGTAAGTAGGAGGATGTCCCAGGCAGGTTTACTGCCCCAACTCCATATTCTCTGACAGAGTGGACCACTCCTGATTGAGAGGGGATTGAGATATTGACTCAGGAAAAAATCACGTTTCTAGGTCTTGGGCAGATGAAGAAATGGGAAAGTATGGCTCCACCCGCATGAAGATGGAAGCAGCCAGATTTCTGCTAAAATCAACACCTCCAACCCCACATTTTATTAGAGAGTAAAAATTGCCTGAGGTTAAGAGCTCTTCGGAGTTGGAATCCCTGAAGCTTCCATAGCAGTTTTGTGAAGAAGCTTCAGGATAGCTGAAGACCAGCTTATGGTAACAGAAGGCAGCTCAGCAGAGACACCCAGAGGAGAGAGGAGCTATAAGATGGTGTCCAGAACAGGACAGAAACAAGCAGCAGCAAGCATTACAATGATGTGACCAGAGAACACAGATGTTGTTTCGCAACATTAGAGAGAGGAATTGCCTACTACCACCACCACTATGTGAGTTCTTGATCATGCAAATTTCCTGTTGTGACCCCTCCTCTACTTGTAACATATGGGAAAGTATACTGCTGTGTGTATGGGAGGAACATTTCTTGTCTTTTTTTTCTGTACTGTTTAACTAAATGCCTTTTGTTTTGAACCACTCTGTCCTCTGGCAAGTATAATAAAAGACATATATTGGTTGAGGCTTTAATATTTGAAATGACCCACAAAACACCTTGTGATAGGATGAATATCTACTGGAATTTTCCCCTACCTCCCTTGACCCACAACACAGGTTAGGTTAATTTTCCCTGAAAGTGACAAAGCTGTCCCCAGGACCTTGGAGGGGTAGGGGCTCAAAAATCTGAAGCTTCACTTCTTCTGATGAAGCTACATTGACATGGCTTCTTGGTCACCTAAGAGTGATCTCAAAGTTTAAAGATGAAAACAGTAAAAAGATTATGTAAAATAATGGCTAAACTAAAATTATTCAAATATCAACATAGATAACAAGTTGAATGGGTTGGGAAGAAGACATATTACTGTGAGTTGGAGTAATCAAAGAAGGTTTCAGAGAGGTTATAGGACTTGAACTTGCGGTTCAAGGTAGGATTTAGCTAGGTGAAGAGCATGAAGAAGAGGAGGAGGAGGAGGAAAAGGAGGAGGAGGAGGAAGAGGAGGAGGAGGAGGAGGAGATTGTCTTTCCAGACTCTATTAGATCCAGGACAAAATATCAAATCCTCTGTTTGGCTTTTAAAGGAGACACAGCTTGGTCTCTTCCTATCTTTCAGTTTTCTTTCTTTTCTTTACTCCCCTCTACATACAATATGACTCCATGACACCATCCTTGCTGTTCCTCAAACACAACACTCTGTCTCCAGACTGACTTTTCCTTGGTTGTACCCCCTGCTGGGATGCTAGCTATCCTCATCTTCCCCCACTATGAGCTTCCATCCAGACTCAGTTAAAATTCCATTTCCACAGGTTTTTCTTACACTCCCCCCTGCCCTCTCTCCTCCTTCCCTTTGATACCACCTTCATGTATACTTTCTATATCTTGTACGTACTTAGTTTTATGTATGTTGTTCCTTCTCATTAGCATGTGAATTTCTTGAGGAAGAAGACTGTCTTTGCCTTTCTCTGTTCTATCAGCACTTAGCACGGTGCCTGGCATACAGTAAGTACTTATTAAATGCTTATTGGAAAAAAGGGAGAAAGGAGCTACATGTGTAAAAAATATTCGTAGCAGCTCTTTTTGTAGTGGCGAAGAATTGAAAATTGAGGAGATGCCCATCAATTAGGGAATTGCTGAACAAGTTATATGATGATCAACTATGAACAATTCCACTCTTCTCAGAAATACAATGATCCAAGACAATTCCAATGGTCTCATGGTAGAAAATGCTGTCCACAGCCAGAGAAATAATTGATGGAGTCTGAATTGAAGCATTCTATTTTCACTTTCTTTATTTTTTCATGATTCTTTTCTTTTTGCTTGTTTCTTCTTTCACAACATAACTAAAATGGAAATATGTTTTACATGATTGCACATACATAAACTATATCAAATTGTTTAGTGTCTCAGCTTCCCTAAGGGTGGTGAGGGAGGTAGATAATTTGGAATTCAAAAGTTTTTTTAAGAATTAATATTAAAAATTGTCTTTACATGTAATTGGAAGAAATAAAATACTATTTAAAAGATTTATATATGGCTCATAATCAAAACTGAATGGAAAATAAAAAGTTCTGGGCTAAAAAAAAATGTTTGTTGACTGACTGAGAAAATGTACCAAAATAGCATGCTGTATTCAGGGGACTGTAAAATTTTTCTTTTCCATTTCTTCAACCTCCTTTCCCTCCCCTCATGCTCCCTTTTAATCACAAAGGTTTCTAATAACCCCAAGATTATTGTGAACAAGGAATACATGTTTTGGTCATGGTGGCAAGGGTCTTATGCTTCTAGGTAGAGATTTTGTGAGATCAACTAAAATGCCTTTAGAAAGGAAAATGCTCCTTCCAGAGCTTCAGTAGTTTCGAAAATAAAGAGCTTTCCTGAAGGACACTTCAGATTGAAACTCTTCTCTTGTAAAAGCTAAGATATCAGCCTGGCCTAAAATATAATTCCTTTCCAAGAAGCTCCCAGGCAGCCTCTATGGTTGAAAGGGTGAGAAAAAAGTGTAAGCTCTTAGGATTGTTCCCTGAAAGCCTTGAGGTATATTAGAGGGGTAACAGCTTGGAAATGAGGCTTATTCATAGCAGTCAAGTAGTGAATGTCCCCAGCCAGTGGGAGTTCACTCATTACGGTCCTATTTCTGTTAATCCTCCTCAGGCTCTGAGCCTCTTCTTTTCAGCTGGACTGAAGAGTCCAAGCCTGGGGAAAGCCATCCCTTTTCAGGGTAAGTTTGATAGGAAAACTTGCCCTGAATAAAGCTTCTGTATCACTAAATTCTTCTCACAGAAGCTCCTGCTGACAGGTTAGGCTTTTGATGAAACAATCCGTAACTTAATGACAATAGCAATCACCGATGTTATTAAAGCTGATTTAAAGGATTTCAATATTGTTAAACCATAAGATGGACCCTAAGGGGACTCTTTCCTTGAGGGAAAACACTGTCAGAGCTTGAGTCATCAATAAGAGAACAGAGGGAAGGTGAGAAGAAATCGTAAAACCCTGACTTTTCTCCTCTCCTCTTTTTTCTTTCCCTATAAATGTTCTTCCTCCACCTCCAACTTCTTTACCTTCTTTATCCTGGCCCTCCAACTGTAAAACCAAACCTGAGCCATGTTAGAGGCATTAGCATGTTAGAAGTACCATGATAAAGGGTACACTGGCTTACCTGCAGTGCACTGAACGTGACAGGTCATTTCCCGCCGCAGCTCTTGAGCTCTTGCTGAGCCCCATGACTGGAGTGATTTTCCCTCTCACCTCAGGCTCTCAGTTTCCCTGGTTTCCTTCAAGACAGCTCAGATCCCACCTTTTAGGGGAGTGCTTTCTGGGTTCTCCCAGTTTCTAATGCCTTTCCCTTTCCAGTTACCTTTGTGACACCCTATAAAGTCTGTAACTTTTATGTACATTGACATTTACGCATTGTCTCCCGATTTGAATGTATGCTCTTTGAAAGCAGGAACTGAGACATTTTGGTTTGGTTTTGTCTTAGCCTTTCTTTATTGTGCCTTTAACAACAACAATAATAGCTAACATTTATAAAGTGCTTACTATGTGTCAGGCACTATGCTAAGCACTTTACAATTCTTTTCTCTTCACAGCAACCCTGTGAGGCAGGCACCATTATCATCCCTATTTTACAGATGAGGAAACTGAGGTTAAGTGACTTGCTCAGGTTACATAGCTAGTAAGTAACTGAGCGTCAAATTTGAACTCAGGTCTTCCCGACTCCAGGCCCAGGCTCTAGCCACCCCACCACGCAGCTGCCCTGATTGTTGGTGTCGTAGAAAAAGCCCCAAAGATCTGAGTTTAAAGATCAGCTTTACTATTTACTACACCCTAGGGCAAATCACTGAACTACTCTGAGCCTGTTTCTTTATCTGTAAAAGGAGCCAATTGATCTAAATGGTCTCTAAGTTCCTTCCCAGATATAAATCTTGTGGACTATTAATTGAATGAAAGAGGTGTCCATCATTCTAGCTCTGTCAGTGGGCTGATGGCTAAGGTACCTGGAAAACAACAGCAGTACTTCCTGAGAAACCTAAGAAATCCAAGAGGCAGCACTAGGTTTGACACCAGACAAGGAAGTCAATGGATCCTAAGTCTCAAAAGACAGAACAGAAATACATTGGAGCGGGGCTCACAAACTGAAGATGATGAGCTGTTTGAACCAGGTTCAGATGAATCTGGGACCACTCCACCAACTCTCACAGTTCAACCTACTATAGCACTTAAGGCATCTCCCTCTCACCCATGGGACTCCCAGAATAGTTACCCCAGATTGAATGGGGGGCTAGTGTTTGGATCAATGTCTATTCAACACTGTACCAGCACTAATTCATTTGTTTTCTTTTTCTCTTGTTAGTTAGTTCAAATTAAGGGCATTTAATGAAATGATATAGGAAGAAAAATCATGGTAAAAAATTTCCTTCACAAACCTGGGACATATTCTCCCGCAAATACACATGGAGCCAAAGGGGAGAGTGAGCGTGCATAAGTAACAAATACAAAGGCCACACATACAGGGGACACGGTATCCAGGGAACATGCAAGATTAAGCTGAGAAAATCCACAAAAATGACATGCTGCATTCAAGCCATGCCTCTGATATTACAGGACTATTGATATTTTCTAGCGATATCAGAGTTTTATTCTTGCTGGGCTTGCTCCCCATCAGTCTCAGCTGGTCTTGTGGTAGCACTTTGTGACTGCTGAGTACATAGTCTAGAGGCATTGCTCCACCAGTCTCTAGTGGTCTCCTGATGGCTGCTGGCTGTGGTAGTTTCTGTTCATAGATCCTCCACTAATTTCACATGGTCTCATAGTGACCTCTGTGAGTATAGTGTTTGTTGGCTATTGCTCACTGCTACCAGCTTCTGGGCTTCACCACTTTAGGGTCACCCGGCAGCTATCTCAGTTAAAGTCTGCAAGGTTATAGTATATATAGGTCAAAAGTATATATAGGCTAGACCCTCTCCCTAATAAGGGAAGGCTAGCAACTCTTTAGTTATAGCTATCACACGCAGCTAATAGAAGTCAGGCATCATTTCTATAGACTAAGATTGTCCTTTTCTTTCTGCCTCCATTTTTGGTTGGAAATCACAGCCCTAGGTTCTAGACAACTACCTACTTAGCATTAGACATTCCCAACACTGTCTTTGGCTTAGTTTTTAAATAAATTTGAACCAGATTACAAGATAAACTAAGGAAGCAAAGTAATTATTCTCCACTCAACTAAGCCTCATTCCTACCTTTATTATGCAAATATGAATCAATTAAACAATGAGCAGGTCTTTGTTAAATGCTGGCCACATGCCAGAAATTGTGCTGGGCACTGAGGATACACAGACAAAAAGGAAACAGCCCCTTGACTCAAGGAAGGAAGCTTTATCCAAGAAGACTGTGTGTGTGTGTGTGTGTGTACATACATAAAATAAACACAAGAGCATTAATATATAAATATAAATATAATATAAGCATAAATGTTGAAATGAGATAAATGGAAAAGCACATTGGGATCTCTCCATAATGTTCTCCTCCAGGGGGTATGTGCCACAAGACTCTACTTCGTAAGGGAAAGGCTTTTAGTTTGATGCCCTTTCAGTACTTCCATAAGATGAGAGCTATCTAATGGGATTCAGTAAGATGAGCTCAAGGGACTATCTTAGCCTAGATTTTGCTCCTAAAGCATGTCATTGTTCAGGCGTTTTTCAGTCGTGTCCGACTTTTCATGACCCCATTTGGGGTTTTCTTGGCAAAGATACTAGAGTGGTTTGTCATTTCCTTCTCCAGCTCATTTTACAGGTGAGGAAACTGAGGCAAACAGGAGTAAGGGACTTGCCCAGGGTCACACATCTAGTGAGTGTCTGAGGCCAGATTTGAACTCAGGAAGATGAGTCTTCCCAACTCCAGGACCAGCGCTCTATGCACAATGCCACCTAGCCGCCCCTTTCTAGAACTTACAATGTATGTTTGTCATGCCTTATTTATTTATCATTTAAGAAATGAGGAAGAAATAGTTTTGGCTCCTCTAAATAAATGAGGCCTCTTAGAAGAGGCTGCACAGTATTTTGGAAATACCACTGGCTTTAGAGTCAGGATTTAGAATTGAATCCTGTATCTGCCACTTCCCACTCGGGTAAACTCAAGTCATTCACTGAGCCTTTATCTCCTCATTCATTGGATGAGGGGGTTGTGCTAGATGGTGGCTAGGGCCCCTTCTGGCTTTAAATTCTAAGGTCTTCTATAACACAAAGAAAAAAATACATTGAAAAGGGCTTCCCCGCGCATGTCCTACTCAGAGCTTCAGACACAAGATCTGGCTTCAGAGAGACACCTGGCACCTGCTCAACATGACAACAGCGAAAGACTTAGAAGGAAAGGAGAAGTTGTACAGAGGAAGAGTACAAGAAAAGAAATACAGTGAGACAAAGATCATCCATTATAATATTGCTTTGTTGCTATATTCTGACCACCACTGCCAAAACTAGGTAGCACCACACAGAAACAGAAAACATTGGACCTGGAGTCAGGAAGACCTGAGTTCAAATCCAGTCTCAGATATTTATTAGCTGTGTGACCCTGGCCTAGTCACTTCACCTTTGCCTGCCTCAGTCTCCTTAATGTAAGATGGGGATAATTTTAGCACCTACCTGACAGCGTTATTGTGAGGATCAAATAAGACCATATTTGGAACATGCTTAGCACAGTAGCTGGCACTTAGTAGGTGCTTAATAAATGCTTATTCCTTCACCATCCTTTCCTTTCATTGTCTCCCTATAGACAAAACTACCCCAAATTTAAGGTATTCCACATTCGCCCAAAACCCTAGCTCCTGATCACCCACCAATATACTGTATTTACTTTTCTTCTAATCACCCAAAGGACACAAAGGTATTTCATGAAATCGCATAAAAAGAAAGTTAAGAATAAAACATTTCCTCCATGAACCTGTGCACACTATCCTACAAATCCACCGGTAGCAGTTGACATATGAGGAGAACACATACAGCTGGGGCACACGCACAGGAGGGCAGACACCTAGGAAATGTTTCTAACCAGAGTGTATGGCTCAGCAGCATCTGATGCCACCAGTGCTGTGGGGACATGGATGCCCCCGCTTGCTCCTTGCGCAGCATCCCCCCTGGTTTTACGGTGTGCCATCTCTGTCCGGCACACAATCCCTGCTCAGGGCTCCCCTTTGCTAGACCCATGGCTGCTGCCACACTTAGCTTCACTGGGCATGGGGTTGTGAATCTCTTCTCCGCTTCCATCTCCTGGCTTTTGCTAGAGTCCTCCTCTGGGGAGCCACCGTTTCATCACAGGAGGATGAGCAGGCCTTGATGTGGCTCTTTTAGTTTAAAACCCGGAGGCTTTTCAACAGGCAAAGCATCGTCATTATCATCTATGTAACACTTTAAAGTTTGCATGGAGCTCCACAAACATTATCTCGTTTGATCATCACAACAGCCCTGAGAGGGAGGTGCTGTTATTAGCCTCATTTATCGATGAGGACTTGTCCAGGGTCATACACAGCTGGGAAGTGCCTGTGAATGGATCTGAAGCAGATCTGACTGCCTCCAGGTCTAGAACTCCATCCGCCGCACCACCTAGCTGCCCAATACACCCCCTCAACAAATTAGGGAAAAAATCCTTTTGGGCTTTTCTCCCAAAGTCAAGATTGCATTTCTCAAAGCCTTGACTGAAGTTTCAGGAGTTTCCTCACCCCAGGCATGAGCCTCTTTGGACCATAGAACAGAGCGGCGCATTTCACTAGAGGCTTCACTCTGCCCAGGTGTTAGAAGGTGGCACAGTGGTTAGAACACCAGGTTTGGAATCAGGAAGGCCTGAGTTCAAATCTTGCCTTGACACTTTCTAGCAGAGTGTCATGTAAGTCATTTAACCTCAGTTTCTTCATCTGTAAAAAGGGAATAATGATAGCACCTGACTCCCAGGGCTGTTGTGAGGATCAAATGAAATAATCATGATAAAGTGCTTGGCACATCATAGTAGATGCTGTATAAATTAGAGTTAGTGTTGACGTCCAATCCACCTTAGAGGCTGCCCTCCTAAACTTCTAAGAGCTTTCAGGGTTCAAGACTCTTTATTTTTTCAACTGTAAAGTTATTTTTGGTCTTCCAGGCAAATTAGTGAGAGCCCGAAAAGGCACAGGAAGAAAACTAATCCCAAGAGGGCAAAACTATGTCTTTCCTCTCCCTACCTGCACCCCTGTCCTTCCATACTGGGTGGATGTGGCTGCCAAACCTTTCCAGGCTTTAAGCCCATTCCAAGACCCCAAGAAGGGAAGATGTTGAGCTTCTTCCCAGGGTAAGATCTGGATTTACCTTGGGTTAGTGTGTACATACCAGACTACTGACCCTGACATAAAGATCAGGCAGGGGCTAGATGGAAACTTTTATTTTGTGACTTTGAGGCATGGAGGGTCAGAGAGGGAGGAAAGAGGGAAACCAAAGAGCATTTCTAATCTTATCAAGCGAATGTTTCCATGCTTCTGTATATTGTTTGTCTCACCTTAGTTTTCCCTTTAAAAAACAGATTGAGAGAGAAAAAAAAAGTCCTGACCCTGTTTCTGTCATGAGGAAAATTCAGAGTTCCTCTGGGACCAGGTGAGAACTGATGTCTTCAGGAAAGAAAAGGAGGAAACCTTTTTGCAAAGGGGCTTTGTAGTTCAGTGTCAGGAGCTCAGCTTGGTCTTTGGGATATGTTTCTTCCCAAAGCTCTTCCAGTCCTCTGAAATGTTCAAAATCCACCTCCTTTGTTTTCCAAAATCAATTCAGGATGATGTCACAGTAGAAAAAGTGTTGGATTTTGAGTTAGAGAACCTGGATTCAAATGCAGCTGGGTACCTGGGTGATTGGCAGTGTCATTTCCCTTCCATGGGCCTCATTTCCTCAACTGTAAAACGAAGGAATTGAATTATTATTTAATTCAGTTAGCCTGTGAGGTCCCTTTTAGCTATAGAATCCTGAGATCCTATATTGTCACCTGTTAAAATATAAGCTCCCTATTCAGAGGAACTTTTTCCTCTTCTTCACTCTGGGCCCCAAGCATTTACTCCCCTGCTGGGTAAAATTGTATACCATAAGTGCAAAGCCTGCCTCCTATTTCCCATTGAAGAGTGCTATACAAATATAAGACACTCTTCTTCTATTTTCAGGTTCTGAGGATAAATGAAATCATTTGAAGGGCTCTGAGTGCCGTATAAGAAAGGAGCCCTAGCCATTTGGCAATCATTTATTGCTAGGCTCCCATTCAGCCAAATCTCCTTCCACATCTCATACAATTCCCCTCTCCCACATTCACCTCCACTCCCACCTGCCACATATAAATCACGTCTATTCCCAATGTTCTAGCCATGCTACTTTGTCTTCAGTGGCCTCAGCAAAATCCTCCCAAGTACAGCCCATTCATTTTGCTATATTTGGATTTTTCTATTCCATTACAAATGGGCAACAACCTCCCATCCCAGCCCCTGCTCAACGGACCACAGACCCCCTCATGGCTGGCGCCACCACCTTCTGGAGCTGCTGGAGCAGTATTTTAATCTCGCCAATGGCGGTATGTCAAAAGCCTGTCAGATTCTGGGAAGCTTAGTCAGTGGTTCATTAAACCACATGTAACTTCTCTTTTCCCTTCAATTTTTCATTACTTGGGGGTGGAGAAGGGGGTTGGCTAACAAATTTGACTAACAAGGATGTTTCTAAATAAAACTCCTACAGTATTCTGAAGTTATCTGTTGCCTAGTGAGTTTTCTTACTAACACTCAACCCACTCTCAGTCCCTTTCCAGCCTGGAAGACCTGAGTAGCAATAGCCAGATTTGCAAAGTTTTTCCTTAGCCCTCAGAGAGCAACCACACCACAGAAAAGGGGACTGGGCTGGGAAAGTAGAGTGGGCCTCCCTCTGCCTTATCACTGCTTTGCCTTTGAAGCCACCTACCTCTCTGCAATTCTTTGAACTGCTAGGTGCTGAGGCTTCAGCCTTTACATCATAATGTCCCAGAGAACAGCTCCAATTCTAAAAGATCATAGGGAGGCTGGAATTAGAATGGGATTGGTGGCCAAGTTTAGGGGATGGCTTAAAAGTCTTAGAGGGTTAACTCTGTAAAAACTAATAATGATATTAATCATAATAAATAAAGTTCTGAGGAAAAAATCTGTAGGCAGGCGATGCAAAGGGGTAGGAAAACTAAATTTCCTTATTGGAAGGCCAATGGTAGATTGAATGGGCATGGCCATTGATCTCTTGCAGAAAACTTAAGAGGTTTAAAGTTGAATGGTGCCTTTTCAGCTCACCAGTGGTAGTTCTTTAAGGGAGCAAGAACTTGGAAAAAACCTTAAAGCTGCCCTTTAAAGCGGCCCCCCAACCTGGATTTTTTTTCACCCAGAGCAAAAGCAGTTGGGGTGGGGGCAGACAGCAAAGGACAGTCCAATGGTTTGCAGGTATGTGCATGTGTGTGTGTGTGTGTGTGTGTGTGTGTGTGTGTGTCAGGGGGTACTCTTCTGGAAATAACCCAAAGAACAGTCTGACAGCAGGTGGCAGCCATGCAGAGAACAGATGCAGTCATGCTGGGAGAGGAGAGTCGGGTGACATGGCTGAGAAAGCAGGAGGTAGAGAAATACAACTGGAAGCAAAGGGATGGCCACCCTCCTACCCCATGCCATCTCTCTTGCCCCATGCTAGTCACTGCTTTGCCTTGAGAGGTCCTCCTCATCTTATCTTCATTTACCCTTTGGCTTCCAGGCTAGGCTTCATCCCTCTTGAACCAGTTCCATAGGATTTTCATCTACTCAGCCCTCAAAAGGGCCTGACATAGGCTGTCAGAGACATGGTGAGATTTTGCAGAAGGCCCACTAGGGCCCATGAGATTTGGGAGCCAGGTGACAATGGAGGAAGATTGGAGAACAAGTTCTTGATCTGGAGTCCTTGGACAGATTTCAGGATTTGGATAGGGAGAAAATTTTACATCATTATTTTCACTAACCACTAACTAAAATTTAATGTTTCCTTCAATTATGAATGTAGACAATAAAACATTTTTTTTTCTGAGAAAGAAGGTTCACATGTTTCACAGGTCTCTGTTACAAAAAAGGGATAGAGGGAGACTTTGACAGTAGTAATGAGTTCAGTGAAGGAACAAGAGAAGAAGCTCACTGTTCTGACCCCACTAAAGGCTTTCATTACTTCCAGAATCACCTATTCCATTCCAAACACTTGGGTCAGAGAGAGTCTGAACTGAAGGGTTATAACATAGACTAGATCTGCTTGTGCCATGTACAACTAGGTACTTAATTAATATTTCAATCATTCATTCAACAAGAATTTATTGAATATCTACTATGTGCCCCACCCCATAATAGGCAATGCGGAAAATAGAAAAGAAATGTGAGATCTGATCTTATGATATAGTTGGAAAGACAAAATAGATACATAGTTAAATAGTAAAAAAGGCAAGATAGTTACGTAATTGAAAAGGCAAAATAGATACATAGTTAAATGAGTTCATATAGCACATATAGAATAATCATTAATATTTTGATCATTAATTCAACAAACATTTATTAGGGTCTAGAATAAAATATTATAGCCAAGTATAAAACACTTCCTCATTGAGAAACAGTTTTAGGACCCAATGTTATAATATATTGAAGATAATTCTTCTTAATGAATATATAGTAATTTCTACTATGGATGCTGCTATTTTGTAATTAAATGTGATAATTTATTAGACATAAAATTTAGAAGATCCTTGAGTTTAGATGAATTCTTGAACTTTTACAGTATTTAAAAATAAAAATTCTAAAATAATTGGGGGTATAAGGTGTAAAAGACAAATTGCCATAGACTTGTTTGTATTTTAATAGACCAGACATTGAGTATTGGCATTGAAAGAAGAGGACCTGAGCTCATAACCTGGCTCTGTCACTTAATACCTGTATGTCTTTGGGTAAGTTGAGGGGGAAGGAAGGCAGGAAAGGACAGTCCAATGGTTTGCAGGTGTGTGCATGTATGTGTGTGTCGGGGGGGTACTGCTCTGGAAATAACCCAAAGAACAGTCTGACAGCAGGTGGCAGCCATGCAGAGAACAGATGCAGTCATGCTGGGAGAGGAGAATCTGGGCCTCATTTTCCTCATCTATTGAAGGAGGAGATTGGACTAGATGATCTCTTAATTTCCCCTCCAGCTCTTTTTTTTCCTGTCAAGATTAGTGTCATTTGTTTTTCTTTTCTTTTTCTTTTTCTTTTCTTTGCATTTTGAGTTCTGAGTTGTCTCTTCCTTCCCTTCCAATACCGCATTGGAGAAGGTCAAGATTTGATGTAGATATATATGTGGAACCATACAACACATACTTCCATATATCAGTTCTTTCTCTGGAGGTGGATAGCAATTTCCTTCATAAGTCCTTTGTAGCTGATTTGAATGATCATTTACTCAGAATAGCTTAGACATTCACAGTTTCTCTTTGAATAATATTGCTGCTACTGGCAACATTCTCTTGGTTCTGCTCACTCCACTCCATGTTATTCCATCCAAGTCTTTCCATGTTTTTCTAAAACCAGCCTGCTCATCATTTCTTACAGCCCCATAGTATTCCATCCCAATCATATGTCACAACTTATTCAGACCCTCTGGCTCTTAAATCTATGATCCCATATTATGGGAGGACCCTCTGCTCGTATCAGGTATTGCTAGGTGACGGAAATACAGACAAGAAACAAGAAGGAAGATAAAGACTAAAAGTGGAGCTGGAGATGGATTCCAAGCATGCGGGATCACCTGTGCAAAGGCTGTGCAAAGACTAAAGGAAAAGGTAAAGTTTGGGGAAAAGTAAGTCGGTCAGTCAAGTTGGAATGTAGAGTTCATGAAGGGGAATAATGAGAAAAAGTCTAGAAACATAGGCTATATATAGCAAGACTGTGAAGGGCTTAAAATGTCAAAGTAATGAATGGTATCACAGTACAGAGAAGGAAGAGAATACTGTGATTAAATGTTATACACATACATGTATGCATATATGTATATATACACACATATACACACACATACATACACGCTTATACCTTAGGGGGAGGAGGACAAGCAAAGTGGAACATCATAAGTGGGTTTAATTTGCACTCCAAATCCCAGGGTGTCTGAGCCCTTTCCCTTTAACAAACAAAACTAAAATAGTGAAAATTATATCAGACACAGACCTTATGGCAGTTGCCGTTTGTGAACAAAAATAAACCTAACTTTTTTCCCCCTAAAAATTGATGTTCCACCAACTTCAGACCCCACTGGCAGATGAGTCATAGCCCCAGATCTCCACCGTCAGAGTCAGAAGAGCCGTTCGGTGCCAGGGTCCTCTCTGTGACAAACTGCCTTGGAGCCGAATGGTTCCACTGGGCCCTGGAGTTAACCAGGTTCCATTTGCTGGCAGTTAAAGGAAAATGCTTCCAGGCCTTCCTCAGCACCTGTGTCAACGTTACTCTTTCTATTTCAGAACTGGCTTCAAGCTGAAAGCAACAGGCAAAAATGACCCTCTCTGGGCCCATCCAATAGCCCTGAATTTACAGGAGGCTTGGGTCAGAATGGAATAAGAACTTACATTTGTATCATGTTTTATATTGTTCCCTGTACACTTTCATGTCTATTTTCCTGCATAATTCTCACAACAATTATGGGAGGTAGGTACCACAGGAATTATCACCTGATGATAGGACAGTTTGCATGCCCCTTTCCCAACTAAGAGTCACCAGTACAGTGGCTTACTTCCAGTTACACAAACAATTTTTGTGAGAACATGCAGTAATCTGCAGCTTTGTTTACAGAAGATTCCTCAATACAGGGAAGACTTAATCCCTTAGTGAGAGCAGAGGAAACAGCTGTTCTTTCTCTCTCTCTGAGAAAGAAAGACTCTCTGAAAGCATACTATACCCCTCACTTGGACAGCCAGAGGTATTTCATGAAGTGACCGCATCAAATATTTGTTACACATACCCAGCCCAAACACCACTCCCCTTATACTGGAGATGATAATGATGTAACTCTATAAGATGGCATCTGCTTCACTTGGTGGCAGCCACTCAGAAAGTAGAGGTTATTGGGAGTCTATTTCATTGCCTGAGGCCAAACTGTGCTTGCTTTCTAGAAAAATCTTTGGTCAAACTGGAGACAAAAACCCATTGGTGCCCAACAGATGCCATGATAGTAAATAGCTTGGACAGGGACTAGTCAGACAGGGACTAGTCAGGCTACCATGACTTCTTTTGTAATGAAGGTGTCAAAAATGCAGTTAAAGCTTTGCATGGTCTCGAAACCTAACTTCTTAGAATTCCTCACTTCCACCCCTGGGTAGTCCCAGCTCTCTTCAAAACTCAGCTTAAAACTCACCTCCTACATGAGGGCTTTCTTGATGCCTTTAGCATCTAGCATTCCCCCCTCCCCATTTCTACCTCTCCTAAAGAGCACATGCAGATATTCTCTATATTTACTCCATAGGCATAATATGACGCATTCTCTGTCCTCTCTTTTCCCCGAGCAAAAGTAAGCATTCTCTGGGGCCTCTGGGAGACTGGCTACCAGATATCTGTGACTCATTTGATGGGACTCTTTAAATTGTCTGCTAAGCTGGAAGACCCGATGTTGTGGGATGTCATACCTGGCAGAAAGAGATGGTTTCTGGCTGGTAGTCTTCTTGGAAACAATCCTCCAGGTGACAAGATACAATTTCAATAAAATTTCAATATGGTATTAAAAAGGATAGCCCTTCTCCACCAGAACATAATCTTGCTAGAGGCCAGGATTTCCCATGAGGAGGTCATACTAAAGCCACTGACTACCTTCTTCTTTCTTGAGTGTTTACTGCCTTTAGCATTGATCTTGTGAGCAATGAAAGTCTCCTGTGATGGCAGCTGGCATCATCCTCTTCCCTAGCACTGGAGCATGGGGATAGGAAGAAAGGAAAGAATGCTAAGTGGTGCCAGGAATGGCATCAAGAGAAGAGTTGGATTGGAGGGGCAGAGCCAAGATGGTGGCATGAAAATAGGGACTCACCTGAGCGCTCCCCCAAATTCCTCCAAACACCTCCAACAAATTCTAGAGCTACAGAACCCATGAAATGACAGAGTAAAACAAGTCTCCAGCCCAAGACAGCCTGGATAGTCACTGGGAAGGGTCTATCACACTGTGCTTGGAGTGGAGCACAGCCCAGCATGGGCCGTGTCAGGACAGACCAGGCTGGAGTAGACTGGGCAGAGCAGGTCTCAGGGCATTGAATCACTGGCAACTCTGGCAATTTCCAGACTTCTCAACCCATAAACACAAAGATAACTTAGCAGGTCAGTGGGAAAACTGTTGGACCTGGGTAAGAGAAGTGCATGGTCTGGCCCTAGCCCCAGGGTGGCAGAGGTGACTGCAGCAGTAGTGGTGGCTGCAGCAGCAGCAGCAGCTGCTTGTAGAACTCCAGGCCCACAGATGGTGGGGGGAATCAAGTGGCGGATCAGAGTGGGAGTGCAGGGATCTCTTTGCTGGAGCTGAGGCAGGGTTCTCTTGCTTTGCCCTGCTTGGATCTGGGTTACAGTCCTGGTTGGCGGTTCTTGGGGGAGGAAGAGGGCTGAGGTGGCAGAGCTTGTGGTGGCGGTGGAGAAGGAGTCCTCCTAGTAGTTACACAGCAGAAAGGAGTGCTTGCACTCACAGACCAGAGCACAGGCCAGGAGAGAAACATCATACAACCTCAGAATAGAAGTAGCTCTGAAAACAGAAGCTCAAATGCCCTGAAGCTTGGGACAAAGCACTCTCCACTCTTGAAGCAGTCATACCTTGACAAAGGGCTCAAAAGTCAAGTAATTGGCTAGGAAAATGAGCAGACAGCATAAATGGACTCAGTCTATAGAATCTTTCTTTGGTGACAAAGAAGATCAAAACATACAGCCAGAAGAAGTCAACAAAGTCAAAGAGCCTACATCAAAAGCCTCCAAGAAAAATATGAATTGGTCTCAGGCCATGGAAGAGCTCAAGAAGGATTTGGAAAATCAAGTAAGAGAAGTAGAGGAAAAATTGGGAAGAGAAATGAGAGTAATGCAAGAAAATCATGAAAAACAAGTCAATGATTTGCTAAAGGAGACCCCAAAAATACTGAAGAAAATAAAACCTTAAAAAATAGACTAACCCAAATGACAAAAGAGCTCCAAAAAGCCAATGAGGAGAAAAATGCCTTAAAAGGCATAATTAGCCAAATAGAAAAGGAGGTCCAAAAGACCACTGAAGAAAATAATGCCTTAAAAATTAGAATGGAGCAAGTGGATGCTAGTGACTTTATGAAAAATCAAGAAATTATAACAGAACCAAAAAAATGTAAACATGGAAGACATGTGAAATATCTCATTGGAAAAACCACTGACCTGGAGAGATAATTTAAAAATTATCGGACTACCTAAAAGCCATGATCAAAAAAAAAGAGCCTAGACATCATTCTTCAAAAAAGTATCAAGGAAAATTGCCTTGATATCCTAGAGCCAGAGGGTAAAATAGAAATTGAAAGAATCCACTGATCACCTCTTGAAAAAGATTTCAAAAAGAAAACTTCTAGGAATATTGTAGTCAAATTCCAGAGTTCCCAGGTCAAGGAGAAATATCGTAAGCAGCCAGAAAGAAACAATTCAAGTATTGTGGAAACATAATCAGGATAACACAAGATCTAGTAGCCTCTACATTAAGGGAGTGAAGGGCTTGGAATATGATATTCCAGAGGTCAGTGGAGCTAGAAATAAAACCAAGAATGACCTACCCAGCAAAACTGAGTATAACACTCCAGGGCAAAATATGGATTTTCAATAAAACAGAGGACTTTCAAGCGTTCTTGATGAAAAGACCAGAGCTGAGTAGAAAATGTGATTTTCAAATATGAGAATCAAGGGAAGCATGAAAAGTTAAACAGGAAAGAGAAATCACAAGGGACTTACTAAAGTTGAACCATTTTGTTTACTTTCCTACATGGAAAAATGATATTTGTAACTCATGAGACCTTTCTCAGTCTTAGGGAAGTTGAAGGGAATGCATATATATATATATATATATATATATATATATATATATATATATATATATAGACAGAGGGCAGTTGAATATGAAGGGATGACAACTAAAAAAATAAAATTAAGGGGTGAGAGAGGGACATATTGGGAGAAGGAGGAGGAAGGGAGAGATAGAATGGGGTAAATTATTTCACATAAGAGTGGCAAGAAAAAGCTGTTATAACAGAAGGGAAGAGGTGGTAGGTGAAAGGGAATGAGTGAACCTTGCTCTCATCAGATTTGGCTTAAGTAGAGAATAACACACACACTCAATTGGGCATCTTACCCTACAGGAAAGTAGGGGGGAAGGGGATAAGAGGGTGGGATAATAGAAAGGAGGGCAGATTGGGGGAGGAGGTAGTCAAAAGCAAACACTTTTGAAAAGGGACAGGATCAAAGGAGAAAACTGAATAAAGGGGGATAGGATAGGATGGAGGGAAATATAGTTAGTCTTTCACAACATGACTATTATGGAAGTGTTCTGCGTAATGATACATGTATAACCTACATTGAATTGCTTGCCTTCTCAAGGAGGGTGGGTGGGGAGGGAAGAAGGGAGAGAATTTGGAATTTAAAGTTCTAAAAACAAATGTTAAAAAATTTTTGTAAATTGTTTTTACATGCAACTGGAAAATAAGATACACAGGCAATGGGGTATAGAAATCTATCTTGTTCTACAAGAAAGTAAGGGAAAAAGAGATAAGGGGGGAGTGGGTTGATAGCAGGGAGGGCGTACTGGAGAAAGGGGCAATCAGAATACATGACATCTTGGGGTGGGGGGGAGGGTAGAGATAGGGAGAAAATTTATAACTCAAAATCTTGTAGAAATGAACGTTGAAAACTAAAAATAAATTTTAAAAAATGAAAAAGAACATTGGAGTGCTCTAACACATTTGAGTCTCATGGGAATTCTTGCACTACTGCTGCATAAACCTTTGGGTTCAATTTAAAACTCAATGTGGCTCAATATTTAAATCATGATTAATGCAAAAAACAACCTAGAAAAATATCATATTTTGAAGGGGATGAAAACGCTTCCCATTTAATGTTGGAGTAGAGAGAGGCAAAAGTCACCTGGGAAAATTTTTAAATTACATACTATATATCATTATATCAAATAAAGATTTCCTTCACAAATGAAAACTAAAAGAAAGAGAGAGAGAGAGAGAGAGAGAGAGAGAGATGAGTTGGCCTCATAAAGAGGCCACCAGAAAGATCAAGCATAACTCTTTGAATGGGAAATATCAACAGAGGTAAAATTCAACAAGCTAATTAGCTAATTAGTGTGTATTACTCTTTTATATTTCAGTGACTCATAAATACCAGCCTCCCAGCTGTCGGTATAAGTAGTAATAAGTTAAGTTACAGGATCCATTTTAAATCATTCTGTTAATGCACGCTGTGATTTGCTTATGCTTAGCATTGCCCTCTTCCTGGAAACAAATACCTTACCCTATATGTAATTCATTTAATGCACAGGATACTTCTTTTACTTCCTTCCTTTTTGAGGAAACCCTACAGTAGAGCTCAAAGTAAAATTGTAGTAGCCATGGTGGGGGATGATCAGCCAATGATTGTGAGAATGAGAAGTCAAGCTTCCTCAAAGGTGAAAACTACTATGTCTAGGTAAAGGCCAGAGTAGGGTAAATTGCCAGTCCCGGTGGCTTCAGCTTAATGGTACCTCTAGCCTTTACACTAAATATATATTATGTATTTATTTATACGTATGAATGCTGTTTCCTGTAATAGAATGTAAGCTCCTTTGGGGCAAGAACTGTTTTGATTTAGTCTCTGTATGTCCAGCGTCTAGCATAGTGCCTGATACATCACTGAGAAATGCCTGTTGGTTGGTTGAGTGAAGCACACAGTGTTTAAAAATGTTGCTTGCTTGCTTTGACACTGCTGCTGACCTAATGGAAATAATTCAGGTTGTTCATATTTTCTTTCCTTTTAGGACAAGTCAGATGGACTCGTATATCAATTAACTACGCAAATAGATACTTCTAAAATGTTTCTAAATATATAATTCTTCTAGGTAGATTAAACTTTCATCCAAAGTATTATTTCCTAATAGATGACACAGAAGGAAACTTCAACTCAGCCCCTAGCCAAGTTATCCCAAATTAATGGAACCTGGATCCTTTGGGTTCTTCCCAATCCCAACAGAAAAATGGGGAATGAAAGCCTTGGCTTCCTGGAAGGGGAGCATAAGAAAAGGATTTTTTTTCTGTTATACCAGACATGCTGAGTAATAGATTGGACACTTCTACAGGTCAGATGCTGCTGTGATGAATCAAGGGCCTGACCAAATTCTTTGTTATACTGGCCTTTGCTGGTTCAAGCAACATCGCTTAAAATAAATGGATCGTTGGCTAGGTCTTCAAAGTCTCTGTACCATAGGGGATTTCTGCCCTAATAGCATTCATTGCAACTCTATTGATTTTGATTAGAGAGATGAGAAGCATCTAGTTGGCTGAGTTGGGTATTTTTAGAAACACAGGTGTTTCCACTGCCACCTTGCTCTCTTAGTTTCCTGCTGCCTATTTTCTCCTATATTTTGTTTTAAATGCATGTCATAGATACATCCTAGTTTTGTCACTTATTAACTGTGATGTTGGGCAAGGTACTTAATCATATTGACCTTACTTGCTGGGCCCTATATATTCCATCTCATCTTTAGCTTCCATGTCTTTGCATGGGACACCTTCCCCATGCCTGGAATGCTCTGTCTTTTGTTCTCTACCTCTCAGAAGCTCTGGCTCTCTTCAAGGCACCCCTCAAGTTCTCCCTCCTATGAGAAATCTTTCCTGATGCCTCTAATTGTTAATGCTTCCACCAATAATTACCTTGCATTAATTTTGTATATGTTTTCTATTTTTTGCTTTTTTATGCAATCAGGGTTAAGTGACTTGACCTGGGTCACACAGCTAATAAGTACCTGAGTCTGGATTTGAATTCAGGTCCTCCTGACTCTAGGGCAGGTACTCTATGCACTGTACCACTTAGCTGCCCCTAATTTTGTATATATTTTCAATTTACTTATCTGTGTACCTGTTGTTTCAAACCAGCAGGATATAAGCTCCTTGCAGGGAGGCACTGTTGCAATTTCTCTGGGCATTCCTCTCTCCTAGCACAGAGCTTGGTATATAGTAAGCATTTAATAAATGCTGATTAAATGGAAGTAAATTAGCCTCTCTGGACTTCACTTTTCTAACCTGTGAAATGAGGTGGTTTGATTAGATGATCTATGAGTCTCCTTCCCACTAAAAAGCTGTAATCCTAACCATTCATGCCCCTCTAGCTCTGGTTCTTACCATGCTATGAACCAGCTGTAATCCTGCTTCTCTGCTCTGAGCCCCTACCTGAAAGGAGGCCCATATCTCACCGTATTCATAAAAAATTAGTACTTTGAAGAGACCTTAGGGATCATCCAGACCAAACTCCTCATATTTCAGATGAGGAAGTTAAAGGGCAGTGACTGACCCAAGGTCATAAGTCAGTCAGCTGATCCCAGCTGGGTTTTCTGTTTGTCTCAGTAATTTCTCTTATAGCAAAGGTGCCTTTCCATTGACACTCTCACAGAAATGCCTTAAGGGTGGAGTATGACTTCATTTATCTCTTATTTGATCATCTGGTTCTATTTTTGACTGTCTTTCCTCAACCACAGGGTAAAGGACTCATCCATTGCACATTTGATTACAAAACAAATCCATTTCACAGTCATAAAACAACAGTTTTATCAAAGAAATTTCCACTTCACTTCTTATATCAAACATTTTTAATCAAGATTCCTGGAGGATTTAAATCTTGGATTAGGTGAAAGTTTTTCCTGTGCTTGATATAATACAGTACTGTGGACAGGGAAGCAACCTTCCAATTTCCTTTCCCCTCTTTCCTCTTCTTCTTCCTTCCTACTCCCAGATACCATATCAGATCAAGCACAGGAAAACTTGTTGGAAGATTGGCATCTATAATTCTGAGTCCCCAGTTCAAGTCCAAACACCTGAAATTGGCTCTCAAAGTTAGCTCTTAATTCTAACTCTCAAAGTTAAAAATACTTAAGTCAATAGGCACTCCTTACCCCGACATAAGCCGTATGCTACAGTCAGGTCAGTGGCCTTCCTGTTCCTTGCTCTTGAGTCTTTTCTCATTCTGCTCTCCTCACTTCAAGAATGCTTTATACATTTCCCGCTGTTTATCAAAAACCCTACTCATCCTTAGAGCCCTGTTCAAGTCCCACCTCTCCATGATAATTTGATTGAGGAGCCCAATGCACAGCAATCTCTCCATTGTCTTCCTTCATAGAGTACTTATGGCTTATGTGACTCATTTAGCAATCAAGGATACACATTTCTTGTTTGTTTGATGTATGTAAGCCTTGTCTCCTACATTGTAAACTCCTAAAGGGCCAGAACTCTGTCATATACTCCTTCTGTGTTTCTCATAGAACCTAGCAAACAGGGAGAGGCATACAAGAGGTACTGAGAAGTTGAGGCCTTCCTATATTCAGATAGAACAATAATTCAGGTGCAGCAGTAGGAATACAAAACAAAGGTCATTGATTCCAGTCTTGCTAAGTGGAATCCTACAGTAATCTGCATGGCTATGGTGTTAGTTGCCAGAGGAATGATGAAAATCTAAAAGAATATATTTACCTCCAAATATCAGCTGGGCCTGGGGAAACTGTGACTGAAGGAGAAAAAAAAGTGAATTTTGCTTGAGAGACTCTTCTTGCAATAGTTGCATTCAAAGATAGGTCTGATTCACAAAAGGGCAGAAATAGTCCTGAGTCTATGGGCTAGAATCACAAAAGAGCTAGCAACACTACCCTCAAGAAAAGATGCAGCATAGAAGCAGTAATTAAGTCATTAAGAACCAATAGATGGCAGCACAGTAGATAAAACAGCCCAACCACTGACAGAGCAGTATACAAGTCAATGGAGAAAGCTGCAAAACAGGTTAGGCCAACAACCGGATGATGATAACAGCAATGCTTGAGAAAGCAATAAGTGTCACCTTCAGAGACAGAGACTTCATCCAAGTTGAACAAACTGAGAACCATTAAATAACTAGGCCACTCATGTTCCCTTTTACTAGTGGCCTAGGAATCCATTGGAGAATGTGCCCCTGCATGTATGTAAGGAATTATCCTTTTCATTTACCTTTTTATTCTGTTTAATTCAATGTCTTTGCTTTGAGACAATGTGCCTCTAGTTTGGTGTGAGAAAAAACACCACATGGGGGACTCAGAAGCTATACTTTTTAATAAACACTGACCCAAAGTATGCCCTGAACATGGAAATAGGTTTCAGTAATCCATTAATCTACATTTGAGAGGGATCTGGGTTATTTATAGATGAAAAGTTTTTTAAGGGGAGAGACTCTTATCTTATACTTCTTTGCTGTCCACCATAGTGCCCAACTCATTGCTGGATTCACCATAGATATTTATTGATTTATTGTTCATTTTAAGTCAAAAGACATTGAATTAAATAACCAAGCGAATAAACAAAAGGAAAACCTCCCTCCCACCTCTATACACACAGACAATACATTCTCCCACAGGTTGACACACCCCTGCTGGAAGAACACATATAAAGAATACCTGTGGCCAAGGAACACATAGGGAATACAGGGCCCCCATAGGGGAACCCATGTAGAAAAGACATATTTAAGGGGGGAAAAACCATGATCAAAAATCATGTGTAGCCAAGGCAACTCAAACTCCCAAGATTGTGTCCCTATTGGAACCCCCATTGTCTTTCAATGCTTCTGCTTGCTTTCCTTGCAGAGGTGCTTATTGTCATCTGCTAGTCTAATGATATCATTGAATTATGAGTTATTTTCTTCACTTCTGCAAAAGTTCTTTTCCAGTCTTTTTCTCTGTTCTGTGTTGCTGTCTATTGAGGTCTCTGCTGAGTCTACAGGGCTGCCACCTACTAGTTCTCTTCTGAGAAGCCTAGGAAGAGGGAGTCCATCAGTTCTTTTGGATCATAGCCCCATGGGTGGTTGCAGCTTATTGTAGTATCACCCCTAACTGACCAGAGAAGCCTTTAGGCATCAAATGTTTTTTTACTAATGGATTTATTGATAACTTGAAGGTCCAATACTTGCTACTATGTTTATCTACCAATTGGGGAGAGTAATTCTCTCACAAATAGTTTCTATGTATTTTTACCATGACAACCTTCTTATCTGGCAAAGGCCAATTAATCAATTCGAAATGTGTTTATTAAGCAAATTCCAGACCATGTGCTGGGTGCTGGAGATATATGTATAAAGAATGAAACAATATCTATTGACAAAGAGTTTACATTCTGACAGGGGAAACTATAGGTATGTAAACATATAAACACACACACATATACATATATTATATATATGGCATAAATAGAAAGTGAAGAAATACAAATATATACAAAATAATTAAATATAAGGAGTATTGGAGGAAAGGAAATAGCAGATGGAGGTATCAGGAAAGGCTTCATGTAAAAGATCATATAAAGTGCATTTTAGTTCTGCTTCCTTTAGTTTGCATCAGTTAATATGTGTTTTGATAATTTGCTGAATTCTTTATTTTCATTATTTCTAATGCTACAGTAATAATTCATTTGTTTAGTCATTCTTCAATCTATGAATACATTTTTCCTCCATTCCTGTACCATCAACAATAATAACAAAAGTACTGTTAAAATTTTTAAAAAAAGAAAGAGACTCATTGGAAAGGAGGGAATGCATTCAAGATGTGGAAGACAGCCAGGGTGAAGGGAAGGAGACTGGAGATGGGAGTATCATGTCCAAGGACAGAGCAAAGGCTGGTGTGACCAGACAGTAGAATACAGGAAGGGGAGCAATTTCCAATGATGCTAGAGAGATAGGTAGGAGCCAGATTGTGTAAGGCTTTAAAGCTAAACCATAGAGAGTTTATATTTTATCTTAGAGGCAATAAAAAACCACTGGAGTTGATTGAGTAGGGAAGTCACATGGTGAAATTTGTGTTTAAGGAAAATTACTTTGGCAACAAGGTATAGGATGGAGTGATTTGGAGACAGACTTGAGGCCAGGAGGATATTCAGGGACTGTTGCAATAATCTGAGCAAGAAGGGATGAAAGCCTGAACTAAGGTGCTACCTAGAGATGGGGTTGAGTGGAAGAGATGCTCCAAAGGTAGAAACGGCAGATTTGGCAACTAATTGAATATGTGAGGTGAGGCAGAACCAGGAGTTCAGGATAATGCTGAGTTTCCCCAAGGACCGCCCCCCCCAATCCTGGTGCTTTCGAGAGAAATAGGAAAGTTTGGAACACGAGACGATTTGGGGGGAACAATAATGAGTTCAGTTTTGGACATGTTGAGTTTAAAATCTTTCTTGGATATCCAATTTGAAATGTCTAATAGGCAACATGGGACTGGAGCTCAGGTGAAAGACTGGGGCCTGATATACAGATCTGGGAGTCATCATTGTAGAGATGATAATTAAATCTTTGAGACTGAGGTTACCAGAGAGGAAGTATTCAGGGTAAAGAGAAGGGGGTTCAATATTGAGCATTAGGGAATACTTAGAACACTCACAGTTATATGGTGTGATAAGGAAAATGATCTAGCACAGTGGAAGGAGGAGTGGTCAGACAGGTAGGAGGAGGAGTAGGGAAGAGGTGTGTATTATAAATACAAATACAGAGGGTAGAAAGCACCCAGGAGAGGAAGTAGAAGCAACAAGTGTAGACAGCTTTTGTTCTAGGAGTTTAGCTGAGAAAGGGAGGAGAGATATAAGGCAATAACTTGAGGGGATGATAGCGTCTAGTGAAGTTTTTTAAGGATAGGGGAGACTTGGGCATATGTGAAGGCAATAAAGAAGGTACAAGATCAAAAAACAAGAGAAACAGGAGTGTGGGGTAATAGAGGATGCAATGTACTGGAGAAGAAGGGAGGAAATATGATCAAGTGCACATATAGAGGAGTTAGCCTTTGAAAAGTAAAGGGCCATCTCTTTGTCAGAGATTGGGGAAGAGGAGGAGAGAGTGGGAGATGAGGACAAGGGTGCTGAGTTGGAGAGAATGAAAGAAGAGAGAGTTTGAGTTCAATGATTTTAATTTTCTCAGTGTGTGTTGTGGTTTGTCCTTCATTCTCAAAGAGGACCATGACATCCAAAAGGTGATGCCATGACTTGCAAGTGAATTGGATTTAAGTGAGGGAGGGCTGTGCAAAGTCACCAGCCTCACTTTCTCCTCTGGAGTCATCTGGGTCCAGTGGCCAGACATCAATCAGGATGACTAGAGATGGCCCAGCAAGTTTCTCAATAGAGTAAGAGGCAAGGTCCTCAGCTAAGGTGGGGTGGGGTGGGGAAGAAGAGGTATGAGGAGCTTGGGGTGGGATGAAGTTTGAAATAACTTCTGTGTGGAGCAAAAATCAGTTAGGGGAATCGATTGAGGATCAATTAGAGAGGAATCAAAGGTCAGCCTTGCTGCTGAGAGGGCCCAGTTGAATTAGGGTAACATGAATTTGTAATGTACCCAGTCAGCAAGGTGGTGTGGCTTCCTCTAGCTTTGTTCAGTGGCTCATGAGTAGGACAAGCAAGAAAGGAACTTGAAATCAGCGGATGGTGCAGAATTGAAAGAGTTAACTATTAGGTTGAGATTGGAGAGCGACAAAAATAAAGTTAGAGCAGGGTTCATGGTCTGAGAAGGAACTGAGGGATAGAGGGACTGGAGGTCTCAATGTGGGTGAAAATAGGCTTGGGATGGGTAAGGCATAGGAAAGGGTAGAATTATAGGTGGGGGAATGTCAGTTTCTAATTGGGAAAGTAGGAAACTCGTGGATAATGGCAAGACCTAGGGTGTAACCAGTCCTATGTGTGGTTGAAGTGGCATGAAGGAGTCAGTTATGGGATTTAAGGAAGCTAAGGGGGTGGGGGCAGGAACATTCAGAGGAGCTCAGGCTACTTGGGAAGGAGAGCTACACTTTAGAGGACAAGAAAATTGCTACTCTCTAAATCAAGCTAACTACCCATGTGAAGGTGAGTAAATTACTATGCTTCTCTGTGCCTCTGTTTCCCACATGTAAAACAAAGAAGTTCGCCTAGGTGATCCCTAGGAAGCTTTCCCCAAACCCTCTTAATTCAGTGCTTTCCCCCTATTGATTATTTCCTCTTTATGCTTCACATAGCTTAGTCTGTGTATATTTGTTTGCATGTTGTCTCCCTCATTAGATTGTAAGCTCCTTGAGGGCAAGGGCTGATTTTTGCCTCTTTGTGTAACCCCGGTGCTTAGCGCAGTGCCTGGCAGTACTTAATAAATGTTTATTGGTTAATTGCCTAGCTCTAACATTTGATGATTTTCTAAGTCAGGGAAAGAGCTTCCCTTATCAAGTGACTTTTCAAATACCTCATCACCTTGGCTCTAGCAAATTGAATGGGGGAAAGGACCAAGACTCCATTAAGTTGCTTAATAGTTACCAAATTAAAAACAATTTTTTTTCTTGCTCTCTAGAGCAAGAGTGTGAGGTATTATGTGTAAAATAAACTACCTGTGGAGCTCCCTCTCCATTTTGTGATTTTTTTTCTTTCCTTTTTTTAGGAAGGAAAATAACAATGAAGATCAGTCAGTGATCCTATTTAGCCAGGCTTTGTTGCTGTGAGCTCCTGTGTCCCAAAGGGTTAACAGACAACTTTGCACCATCTTCTAGACAGTGTATATATTTGGAGAAACATCTTCCTCTCCTGGTCTCAATCCCATTCACAGTAATTGATCTCAAAGCCTTTGAGCTTTCTTCCACCAGGCAAGGGGAGCTTAAGACCAGTCACTTAAAGGAAAGCACCAAAATGATGATCATCTACAAAAATCAATACTCTCCTCAGTAATCAGGGATGGGAGGAAGAGACCCTTCTGGGGACAAGAATACTTACACTGCCTTCCTTTGGGTATTGTGGTGAGGAAAGCTCTTGGTATGATAATGTCTATTGTTCTTGCTCTTATAATTTCAATCTGGGATTTCTTCAGTATGGGGAGCATACTGGGAAGGAGTTTTATCAATAAACATTGGCAATGATCCTGCAGCTTTTCATCAAGAGAATTACCCATAATGACTTGCCCAGAGTCACCCAGGTAGTATGTGCTAGAGGAAGGACGCAAGAGGCAAACTCTTTATCCACTAAGCCAGGATGCCTGTCATTATTTTTATTATTGTCAACATTAGACTTAAGTGCCTGATCTGGGTTGAAGGCAAACAGATTTCTGACTTATCTCTGTATCTTAGCAGGCTGTGACTGAAATAGTCTATACCTCCCTCTTTATTATTGTCTCCTTATGTGAACCTGCCTGTCTTCAATTCAGGCTCCCACTGTCCGTCCAGTCTCTCCACTCTTACTTATGCATGTTAAACGGGGAGACATTGAATGAGTGTCTGTCTGAGGACATTTTACCAAGGCCTCTGACAGAACATATTAGAATGAGCTAATGTTCTTCTCTGGGCCTCCTTTCCAGGATCTAGCACAATTGGGTACCCTTGTAGGTGAGCAGCATCTGAAGTTCACTCTAGGCCACTATCAGAAGGCAGAGCAAACCATCAAAAACTAAGAGCAAGGAAAATCACATCAGAAGATCTGGAACCCTTGATTAGGCATCTAAGTTAATGAAAATTTATAGAGAACCAGTCCCATTCAGAACCTTCTACCCTAAGGCCCTGCTTTCTTGGTTGGTGACTACCTGATCCCCATCCCCACCCCCACTATTTTAGCAGTACCAGCTTCACTTTATTCACAACTCAAGTCTCCAGAGTTGCTCCCAATTTTTTACCTCTACTTTGTGTACTGTCTTATCCTCATTAGAATGTGATTTCTTCTAAGGCAGGGTCTACCTTGCTTGCTTGTATTTATCTCCCTAGCACTCAGCATAGTCCCTGGTACATCCATCCAATCATCCATCCATCTATCTTTCTGTCTATATCCATCTATCTATCACTATCTCTATCTATCATATATATGTATATATCCACACATGTGTCCATCCCTACCTATACATACATACATACATACATCCTAGCCCCATAGAGTAGGGATAGAAGCCAGGATTAGAGGCACCAAACAATTTGACAGATAGAATCCCAGCCCCCAAAAGAGACAAAGAAAACATGAAACTGAAGAGAAATCTCCTGTCGCATGCAAGCAATGCCCCTGACTTTCTGAGAACGTGAAACAATTAAAGAACATATTTGTAGGGCAGTATTTCACGTGAATATATTTTAAAACTGCTGAAGGAAAACCTTCTATAAGAACTAAAAATGCCATGGGAGTCAACCATGGAAGGGAACCTGAAGGGGCTAAACCCAGTGTTTATTTTTAAAGAAGTCTGGGCTATGGGGATAGGTGGGGTGGGATGGGGTGAGAGGGTCATGTGGCTCTGAAGTGAGGAAGAAAAAGGATATCCCAAGCAGGAGATAGCCCCAAGGAGAGCTACAAAGACACAAATGGACAGGGAGCAGCAGTTTTTCCCTATTATTATATCTGACTATTTTAACCTTACTATCCTTCCTTCCTCATCTCTCTGGAATTTTCTCTCCTTTCAGTTTTCCTCAATTCAATTCAACAAACATTTATTAAGTACATACCATGGGGAAGGCACCGTGCTAGCTGCTGAGTACACACAGACAAAAATTAAACAACCCTTACTTTCACATTCTACATTCTTTTTAAATTCTCCTCAGCTCCCTCTCTTTCCCTCTTTCTTCTTGTTGCTATCTCTTTGTCTTTCTTCTTTTCTCTCCTACCCTTCCTCTCTTTCTTTTTGGATCACCTCTGGTCTGTTCAGACAGTTACAGTTCCCGTCCCACCAGAGAAGGCCAAAGAAGAAATATGCAGAGCAGTGGTCTGGGCTGTCATCCATGGCTTTTAGTTGGTCATTCCATTCTGCTACAAATATTTATCTTTAGTGAGTCATAGAATCATAGAACTGGAAAGGGACCTCCATCTAATCTTCTTGGGGGAGGTTCAGGGGGATTAGGTGACTTTCCCAAGGTCACATAGCCAAACACAGAGCTGAGACTTGAACCAAGCTCCTCATATCTTTTTGCTCCCAAGTTCACTACTTTTTATAGTACACTACCCTATATAGGGGAAAGAGGGTTAAACCAAATCAAGAGTCAAGACATCTGGGTTTTAATCCTATCTCAAGTACTGTAGCCCTGTGACCTTAGGCAAATCTCTTGACTTTACAATCCTTTAGTTTTCTCATCTGTTAAGCGAAGATCCTACCTCAGGTGGATGTTGGGAAGAAAGCAAATTGTAAAATCATTTAACTTTAAAACACTAAAGTTAAATCCATGTTTATTATGTGGTTTCTTTTTTCTTTCTCAATGGGGAGAAAGAGGAGGTGGGAAGGAGAAAATTTAGAGCTGAAAATAAAATGAAATTGAACTAAAAAAATTAAAATTAAAACTTAAAGTCATTTGCAAATATTTTACCATATACAACTTCTGATGATTACCAGTCATTTCAATAAAGACCTAGAAGCCATTCTTTCCAAATCTGCAGATGTTGCAGATTTGAGGGGGACAGATAAAGGATTAAATGCTAGAATTTGGATTCCAAAAGAGCTTGACTGGATGAAACCAAATTGCTGAACCTTAATGAGAAGTTGGTAGAGGGAGGGGAACATGTAGGTCAGCACATCCTGGGGCAAATAGTGCCTTTGAACCTTCTCCTTCCCCTAAGGTCCATGCTCAATGCAGCTGGTCTATGCTCCCTGCCTCAATATCCCCTCCCTTCACCCCAGCCCCATCAGGGGAAGGGCCGATTGTAATGACTGCCAAGGGGTATGCCAGCACACCCATCCCATGTTCTCTGCATGACTAGGCATAAAGTGTTAGACAAATGTAAGTTATATTATCATTATTTTTCTCCACAAAACTAAGGAATGAGACCCTTGCATTTCTTCAACTTCCCTTTTTGTGGGGGTGGGGTGAGTAGGAGGGGAAGGTAAAAGCTTTTTAGTTCCACCACAGAGGCCCAGCCTCCCTCAGTTGTAGTTTTCTCCATCTTGTCTCATTAATAAAAATTATATTTATTGAATCTCTCTATTCACCAAAATAGACTCTTTCAATGAGATAGGCACTATTCTTTGCAAAAGAGGGAGGAAAGGAAAAGAGAAAGACCACTGTCATCCAATAGAGTGATTCCACTGTCTGTATTACTGCCAGTCAACCTACCAGCACCTCTGGCTACAGACTGTGAGTCGGCTGGCACCTGGGCTAATGCTGTGGCCCACTTAGGCAACCCCCTACTGGGGATACTGATGAGAAGCCCTGAGATCTGGAGAGCAAACAGCAGAACAGGTAAGAGATAATGCAACACCACAGGAGCCCACTGAGCTCTCCTGAAAAATAAACATTAGATTTAATTTCTTTTTCACTTCTGCTGAATGTTCTGTTCCATGTTCGGGCCTGTTGGGTTTGTTTTGACCATTATCCTTGTGACTTCTCAGGTCTGATTTCCTCAGCACCAGGAGAGGCACCTGAAGATCCCACAGAAATAAAGATCGGGGCTACAGCCATGTGTCACCACTGTGCCTGACTTATCATAGAAGATTTATTTCTGTCTTCATTTTTCCCATTGATTTTCATTTGCTAGAAGAGAGCCTAGAGGGCCCCAGGCCGAGGCTTATCCATCTCCATTCTTGGAATAATGTTTCATTCTTCAAAGCCTCCCCTGGTGGCCAGACACAGGTCAACCCCACAGTGCTAGAGATCTCAAAGAATCTTAAAACTTGGAAGAGACTTTTAAAGTTATCTAGTTCAGCTTCCTGCCCTATGCAAAAAAAACAAAACAAAACAATACCAAAAAAAAACCCTTTACAACATCGCTGGCAGATGGCCAATTATCTAGCCTGAATATTTCCAGTGACAGGTTGCTAATTACCTCATGAAGCAGCACATTCCATTGTTGGATAGTTTGGGTTGCTAGGACATTATTCCTTATTTTGAGCTGAATTCTGCCTTTCTATGTGTTCCACCCAGTCATTGGCCCTAGTTCTGTGAAAACAACCCTTTAAGTGTTAGAAGACAGCAAACACACTTCTACCCCATGTCCACCAAGGCCAAACATTACCAATTTTTTTAAATGGCTTCCCTTAGGACATGCTTTTTCAACTTCTTTCATCATCTTGGTCTCCTTGTGAAAATGTTCCAGCTCATGATTGTCCTTACAACATCACCCAGAAGTTAACATAACACTTCAGATACTCCCTAACACCTCCAGTATCAAATATAATATCCTCTGTTTGGTAAAGCCCTATATGGCTTGGCTCTTCCCACTGAGTCCCCATTCTTATACTCTCCTCATCCTACATTACACCTAGCAATTCAATGATACTGGTATCCCTGCTCTTTTTTGCCTAAGACACCCCATCTCCTGACTCTGGGCATTTTCTCTGGCTGTTCCTCAATGGTAGAACATTCTTCATTCTCATCTCAGCCTCCTGCCTTCCTCCAACCCCCAGCTAAAATCATGCTAGTGCCTATTATCTATCTATCCTACATGTCGTTTCATTTGTACACAGTTGTTTGCATGTTGACTCCCTCCATTAGACTGTAGGCTCTTTGAAGTAGGGATTTTCTTTTTTTTTAATTTAATAGTATTTTTTCTAATTACATGTAAAGACAATTTTTACCATTCATCTTTTGAAAGATTTTGAGTTCCAAATTTTTCTTCCCTCCCCATCAAGACAGTAAGCAATCTGTTATAGATTATACATGTTCAATCATGTAAAATATATTTCCACATTAGTCATGTTATGAAAGAAGAAACAACAAAAAGAAAAATCCACAAAAACAAAAAACAAAAAAAGTGAAAATAGTATGCTTCAATCTGCAGACTCCATCAGTTCTTTCTCTAGATGTGGATAGCGTTTTCTATCACGAGTCTTTTGGAATTAGATTATTGTATTGCTGAGAAGAGCTAAGTCTATCATAGTTGATCATTGTACAATGTTACTGTTACTGTGTACAGTGTTTTCCTGGTTCTGCTCACTTCACTTTGTATCAGTTCAAATAAGTCTTTGCAGGTTTTCTGAAATCTGTCAAGAGCAGGGATTTTCTTTTGCCTTTCTTTGCATCCCCAGAGCTTCACAGAACACCTGGCACATAGCAGGCACTTAATAAATGCTTGTTGAGTGACTGACTGACTTACTCTGACTAGCTCAGGGTGCAGTAGGACTATTATATACAATGCCTTGGATACTATACTACTATGAATGCAACCCAGACTTGCAATAGCTTTTTTTGTGACAACCAAACTGATTTGGTTGACATCAGATTCAAGAAACATCCTCCTCCCCTACTGCCCCTTGTATTTTTCTTTTCCTTATTGATTGTTTTTACATGACTTTCATTCCCAGCCCTCAGGTTTTTTTTGATGTGGGCATCTAACCCATCTTCTCCTTATCCTATGCTGTTACTGCTGATTTTTTTTGAACCTAAGTGCAGAAATTAACAGTTTCTCCATAACATTTAATCTCCTTCGTTTTAACTCATGGTTTTAACCTCTTAAGATCTTTGGGGAATCCTAAATCTGCCATTTGGTTCTTTCATTTATCTTTCTTACCTTTGCAACCTCTGCAAATGTGGTAAGAGCATCTTCCAGGCCTTTATTCAAGTACTAATAATCACTGGAGGGTATGTACTATATACAAAGCAGAGAGACCACCCCTTGTGGTCCTTTGCCTCTGCTTACATTCTAAAGTTAAATCTCTCCCACTCCATATAAGCAAAAATAGTACACCAAACAATCAGACATTCATTAGACCCCTACTATATGCCTGGCACTGTACTAAACTCTAGGAATACAAAGATAAAAGTGAAATATTTCCTGCCCTTGAGAAGCTTGTATTCTATGGGGGAGGTGATAGGAGATACACAGTCAGAAACAGAATGAATACAAGGCAATTTTTTTGGGGGGAGAGGAGGTACTGGCAGCTGGTGTCCACAGGAAAGGATTTATGTAGAAAGAGGCAGCGAGCTGAGTTTTGAAGGAAAATAAAGAGTCTAAGATTCTAACGTATTGGTACATCTAACATCTAACTGGCCTTACTTCCTAGCGAGTATCATCATCTAGGTCTAGCCCTCAGGACAGCTGAGAATTGGGCAAAGTTTGTCTCAGGTGCCATTTCTATTCCTTCCCTCATTCTCAGTCTCTCAGGGCTCTCATTCTGGCCCTGACTCTCCAGAGACAGACTCCCATATTCTGCTCTCAAATGACGATAGGTAACAAAAGGTAATTCAGATACACTAATGCAACTCCTCCTAGAGAAAGATAATACCTTTGTGCCAGCTACATTGTACATTTTTGTTATTCATGAGATTCAATTGCACCTGACTCTTTGTGACCCCATTTGGGGTTTTCTTTTTAAATTAGTCATTTCCTTCTCCAGCTCATTTTATATATGAGGTACTGAAGCAAACAGGGTTAAGTGACTCGCCCAGGGTCGCCAAGCTAGTGAGCGCCTGAGGCCAGATTTAAACCCAGCAAGATGAGTCTTCCTGACTTTAGGCCCAGTGAACTATCCACTGTACCACCTAGCTGCCCTACATTGTGCATAGAAACAATAAATTTTAGAGCTAGGATTTCCAATCCTCTCATTTTACAAATAAGGAAAAGAAGGGACAGAGAGAAGAAGTGAAAAAAGAAGGACAAGGGAAGTACCTTTACAATGGAAAGGGCTTTGGCTCTGGAGTCAGAGGCCCTTCATTCATGCTTCTAGTTGTGTGACCTTGAATATGTCCCTCAGGATCACAGTTTTAGAGCTGGAAAGTACCTTAGAGATTGTCTAGTCTACCCTCTTCTTTTACTAAGGAGGAATCAAGGCCATTAAGTGAAATGGTGAAAGAGGTAGGATTGGAACCCAGGTCCTCTGACTCAAAAGACAATGTCCCAGCTTACAGCACACCATGCTGACCTCTTTGGATCTCATAGTCCTCAACTGTAAAATGAAGGAGATTGGATTAGCTGGCTTCTGAGGTCCCCTCCAGTTCCTGAGCTATTTGTCAGAACAAAGACAGAAAGAATCCAAATACTTCTCACATGTCTCCTTTAGAAAAAAAAGGGCTTGGTACTGATATAAAAAGCCTAGGAGATGTAGTTTTACTTGGATAGAGGCAAATCCAGTCCTCTTTCAAATCAAACCCCAAATCTATTTGGGGGTTCAGCATTTCTAACAACCACACTACCACGCTGCCCAAGGTTTGGATTTTGGGCCTGAGAGTTAAGATTCAACAGGCTCTTTTTCTGTCTATAAAAACTCTTCTTCTGTCTGTCACAGGGAGCTGACCCTTCAAGTCTGACTCACACAGGAACCAGTTCTGGCCTGTTTAAGAGTACGGAGCCCCCAACTGCTCAGTTTGGCTACGAGCTATACGAGAACCTCGTGGAGTCTTTCTCCTACATAGTCACTATGATGGGGAAATCTTTGTCCTCTGGCAAAAATGTGGCTTTCTAAGGGGGTGACTTTTGAAAACATCTATCTGCTTTCATCCTGTTCTGGCTAGAAAAGTGTTATGCTTCAAGCTCCCTCTTGGCTCAGGTCTCTCTTTTGGGAAATAGAAAAAAAACTTCTTGGATGTTTGTCTGCATCATTAATATCATCACCATCCTCCTCATCATCATCAAATAACCATTATTAATCCTCCACTTACATGTGAGGCTAAGCCAAATATTTTTCAAAGCAATTTAAACAGATAAACACAACCTTCTACTCACAGTCTAAAACAGGCAATTCTGAAGACAAAGCTATTTATAAGAGAAGAACCTAAGAACCTAGAGCTGTGCTATCTCTGGGGAAAAGGCAGTAAAGAACACTACTTTAAGCTCCTTTAAGAACCATCCTCATAAACAGGGAGTTAAGGTTTTAAACTCTTTGCAAAATGCTGCTGCCTGTATCTGTTAAAAGTGCTGCCCAGAGGTGGAGGGCTATGGATGCACAATATCACATACAAAGGTACTCCTTACCCTCAGTCACTGTGAATCTGCCCAGCAACAATAATCAGGAGATTTGAGCTCTGCATTGGGATAGACAGCCCACGTTAGGCCCAAGTCACCGATGCTGATATTCATATCTCAGTTGGTTTACTGAATTGTTGTTTCTGTTAAATCTTGGGTTGTTTCAGTTATGTTCTACTCTCCATGACTGCATTTGGGGTTTTCTTGGCAAAGATAGTAGAGTAGTTTGCTATGTCCTCCAGTTCATTTACAGATGAGGAAACTGAGGCAGATAGGGTTAAGTGACTTGACCAGGGTCACACAGCCTAGTAAGTGTCTGATGCCAGATTAGAACTCAGGAAGATGTCAGTCTTCCTGACTCCAGGCCAGCCACTCTATTCAAGGAATAGGGAAGGTGGGAAGGATATATTCAGTTATTAAGGTATTGTAAAAACAAAATGTATCAATAAAAAGATAGTTATTAAAAAATAAAAGTGTCATGTAGAGCCTTCTGAACATGTATGTTTCTGCCAAACGCCTAGAGGGACCGAGTGGTGCCTAGTTAGCCAAGGGGCAATTCTCTGCCAAGTTGTGACTTAAGACACTTTTCTGGATAGAAAGCTCCTCGAGGAAAAGAAAATGTCTTTTGTGGTTTTGTACTGTGACAGGAATGTGGGTTAGGAGGTACCAGAAGGAATATAAGTGCTCAAAGGATCCTGAGTCAGGCAAATCATTACTCCCAGCCCTGCAGGTCCATGTGGCTCCTTTAGTCCCTTGGTGACATATCAGTGGTTTAGACATAAACTGTATTGTGCCCCTACCCCCATCAAGAACTCAGATCTCCTATGTCTCTGTGCTTGTAACTGGTTATGATTGCCAGTCAGATTCACAGGGACTGAGAGGAAGGAGCACCTTTAGGGCAGTTAACCATCAAGTGGTCTGGACTGAGACTGCCTGTATCAAACAAAAGAACGTTGTTTTGGTTTAGTCCTTTCAGTCCTATCCAACTCTGTCCAGCTAGGTGGCACAAAGGATAGAGTGCTAAGAGTTCAAATCTGGCCTCAAACACTTTCTAACTGTGTGACCCTGGGCAAGTCACTTAACCTTGTTTGCCTCAGTTTCCTCATCTGAAGGAAATGGCAAACCACCCCAGTATCTTATCCAAGAAAGCCCTAACATGGGGTCACAAAGTGTTGGACACAACTGAACAACAAGATCATTAGTGCTTAGTAAAATGTGTTAACATTACAGACCTGGATTAGATAAAATTTGCTAAGCTGATAATTTGCTAACCTTACATTTCTAATCCTACATGTAGCCAATCAAGCCAATTGCTGGGTATAGATGGAACTCCCTGGTGTATGGGGGTGTCAGTCAGTGGTCAGACATAGAATAGATTCTGTCGTCTAGGGCCTGGAAATGGGCCAGTCCTCACGAGTATCCACCTGAGAACTGGGCACTGTGCTTTTGACTTAGTTGAAGCTCAATAAATGTGAGACTGGATGGCGCAATGTAAAGAGCCATGAATTTGGAGTTTGGAAGACCTAGATTCAGTTCCCGCATGGGGACTTTCCAGCTATTTAACTTGGAGTTTCGGTTTCTTCCCCCTTATTATGTCAATAACATAGCATTAATTGACTCACAAGGTTGTGAGGACTGAATATACAAATAACGCACAGACAAGAGATTTGTTGCTATAAAAACAACATATAATATGAATGGATGCAGATTCAGAATCCTTACCTCCAATTTTGCAGTTTCCCCTCATTAAATGTCAACCTGAACACTAAAATAGTACCTCCAAGAATCAGAGAGAGGTTTCTACGGAATTGGGTGGTCCTCTATGAGAGAGGAAAAGGCTGGAAATCTGTACTAGTCAAGGGAGCATCTACAGCCATGAAATTATGAAATCAGAGATCAACCAAACTAAGTGCCTTCCCACTTGGACCCTAGGAGCCAATGAACTCTAACCCATTTGTGACTTTAACAGATTTACATCCCCTCCCACGCCAGCGATGTTTGCCTTTTGAAAGAAGATGTCTTCTAAGAGGTGGCCTGGAAAAGGCAATGATTGACCCAAAGGAATGAATCTCTAATAGTAAATTTTCATACATGAAGCAAAAGAGCTTAGAGATAATACTTGGGGCAGGGGGAGGAGCAATATGACCATGACTGGTAAATAGAATATTCATTGCCTATAGGCAAATGAATGCTACTAAAGTTGTCTGAAAGAATTTATTCCTAATTAGAATAAGCACCATCCCTACAATCTTTCCTACATGTAATTTGCACAGTAAAATGTTTTTTTTTTAAAAAGATACAAAGATAAATTTCAATAGGGCTTGACCGGAATAATTAAAAATTCCAGATTAATAGGTTCCAGATATGTGAGGCTCTTTTTTAGGGATATCAAGCTATAGTAAAGGTTCCCCTTAATTCAGATCATCATCATCTTGCTTTTATTTGCTTCCTCATATTGCTTATTTCTTGATTTCTTTTACTTGCTCCCTGAGTGACTTGGCAGGACTTTGAGCTTATTCCTCAGTTTTCTGTTCTGTACAGTCAGAGAGAGGCAGTACCTTCCCACCTCTGCTGAAAGCACCTCCAGTTTCCAAAACCAAGCAGAGAACTGGAGAATAGAAAACAATGTGCCCTGCACATAGCAGCTGCTAAAGTACTCTGTCAATGTATTCACCTGGCAAGAAACCAACAGCATACAAAAAATAGAAATGAGTTACAGCAGCCACACGAAGAAAGGTCTCCAAGTTGTGCCTCACAATCTTATTTTCAATTCAGTGCAGCACGCATTTAGTGAGGTCCTATTATGTGAAAGCCTCTGTGCTATATTAATTAATGGTATAGTGTAGAGAACTGTAGTCATAAAGAGGCCTGGGCTTGGAGTAGGAAGAGACCTGAATTTGAATTTGGCCTCTAATATGTACTTGCTGGGTCACCAAGGGCAAGCCAGTAGTAGACTTCTCTACACCTCTGTTTCTTCATCTGTAAGATGAAGATAATAACAACCACAGGACCTATCTCAGAACGCTCAGAAATTGTGAGAGTCAGCTGGTAAAGTGGGCAAAGCACACACTGCCTAAATGCAAATGAATGCTACTGAAGTTGTCTGAAAGAATTTGTTCCTAATTAAAGTACTACCCCTACAATCTTTCATCCAATATACCACCTTTTGGCACCTCCTAGGGGATGTGTTGCAGATCTTAAAGTGTCATTTACCTATCAGGCATTTTTTCAGGGCAAAACAGTAAGATAATAGGCATTGGGGAAATGCATTCACATGAACTCTGTTCCCCCTTTTCCCTAAGAAATCATAAGATCATGGGATTTAAATCTGCAGGGGTCCTTAAAGATCACATAATCCATTTCAGCTCTAAATTCTATGATTCTATGATTTCCTAGAAGAGAGGAAGAATAGTTTTTCAGAAGAGGAAACTGAGCCTTAAGTGTCCAAGGTCAAAAAGGTATTAGGGAAAGTGATCAGGAAAGATCGCCAACCAATTTTTTAATTTTAAAGAGGATTAATGTGGGACTTTTTTTTTCAGTCAATCAGGGTTAAAGTGACTTACCCAGGGTCACACAGCTAGTAAGTGTCTGAGACCCAATTTGAAGTCGGGTCCTCCTGACTCCAGGTCAGGTGCTCCATTCACTGAGCCACCTAGCTGTCCCTCATCAGGGACTTTTGAAAGCAGGTCTCTATAGAGTATGGACATGCCCACTGGCATCCTGTTAAGAAGAAAAAGACAATTCTATCAAGAATTGCCCTCCGAAATGGAGATTTCTCTAAGATGAACTGCCTGACTTTGAACCACCTTTGGTACCTTCTAGGGGATGGGTTTTAGCTGCTGGGGTTGCTGCCAACATGACTTGGTTGGCTTGGATACTTGGAAGAATGGACTTTTGCTAGTAGACCCTCATCTCAGGTCATCTATAAAAGAGAGCTAACAGCCCACTCATCCTTTTTTCTGTCTTTCCTATTGAGAGAAGTATGGCAGAGTAAAACTGGGTTGGAGGGAGGAGGAAGGAGGAGAAAGTAAAGTCTCCCTCCCATCTCCCTCAGAAGCAATTCATGATTTCCATGGGAGCTCCATGTCCTCACCCACAGTTCCTCGCCTACTCAGTGGGAGAGGAAAGTACCTGAAAATAACCATTCCCAGGCCAAGAGATGCTAGAAGTAGGGAAGACAGAAGAATAGTCTGGAGAAGCACGTACTTAGGAGCTATATGTACTCATGAATATGGTCCCTGGGGGGTGGGGGAGGGGGCTGGGAAGTGTTCATTTATAATATATTCTCTGAACCTTTTGTCTACTATTTAGAAAAGAGGAGATTTCCTCCGAAAATAAATGATCCCTTCTAGCCAGAAAAGAGAGATTTCTTGGGCAGTGCTAACTTGTATTGCCTTGAAACTAACCCCAATTTTGTGAGTTCAGGATTCTGGCACCCCGGAGAAAAGAAAGAATTCAGGAGCGATGCCGTGCATTTGTTGCCTTGAATCCTTGTGTGAGGCCGAGAACCAATTTCCCAGAGTAACCTCTTTTTGAGGAAAGACAAGCAAAAGAGAAAGTGATGCTTTTGGAGTCAGTCCCTGAGATCAGAATAAGCTCATGTTAGCTCAGAGCTGAGGAAGAGTCTGGGCCACAGGTTATATATTTAATAAGCAGCAATCAAGATTTGAACCTAGGCCCTCTGAATCCAAATTGAGCACCTTCCCTACTGAACTAGGCTTCTTCCTTAGAGCCTTGTGGATTATAGTCAGTTTCAAGAGATCAATGCCATATTTTAATAGCTTATTTCTCATTCTAGAATTAAGCAAAATGGAGCAATATGGCCAGTGGCAACTTTAGGCAACTGTTTGTAGTGTTCTAAATATAGTCTTCTTTAGGAAATTTGGGTTCTAGTTCTGCCACTTTGTGACCTTGGAAAAGTCACTTCAACTAACCATGACAGTTTCCCCATTTGTAAAATGAGGGGGTTGAACCAAATGACTTCTAAAGTCCCTTCCAGCTCTAAACATTTGGTGACTAGAATTTTGTTCCACCTCCTCCAATCTGTCTCTCTCCCTCTTTGTTACCCTCTTCCTTCCTCCTCTCTCTCTTGTTCCCTCTCTTTTTAATCTTTCTCTCCCTAGCTCTCTCCTTCCCTCTGCCCCCTTCCTTCCTTCCAATCTTCTTCCCCCCTTTTTCTTTCTTTCTCTCCCTTCTTGTCACTCTTTCCTTCCCCCATCTTTTCCCTCTCCTTGCCTTCTCTCTCTTTCTTCTTTTCCCCTGCCTCTTTCCCTGTTTTCTTCCTCCCTCTCTCCCTGTTTCCCCCCTCTCTGTTTCTTTTCTTCCCCTCTCTTTACTTCTCTCTCTCTTTTCTGTCCTTCTCTTCCTATTCTGTTCCCCCCCCCTATTGTGTGCTTTCTAAGCCTCAGGGCTGCCAGTGGCCCCCAGTGGCACCTCAGGGCATTACCGAACATAGAAGCAGCACTGGGGACTGGAGTTGTTATCTCGCCAGCCTTGAATACAGACATTTAAACCTTTGCTTTTTAACCTCTCCCCACTCCAAAACAAAAAAAAAGATTTCAAAGTTTGATTGATTTTGGATCTTTTATGCATTGTGGTAGAATTCCCTAAAAAAGAATGAAAATAAATTTATGCCTTCTCCAAGTCTTGATACCCTGAACCAACTTGTAGCCCTGTTTGACTAAGTGTGCACTAACCAAATAAAAGAAAGTTCAAATCTTAAAGAAATGACAACTTGGGTTGAAATTTGTTTGGGGTCATTTTGATTTTCTATAGCTTTTACATTTGGGGAAAACAATTTAGAAGAGATCTAACTGGAACTGAGAAGATAAATTGGTATGCTAGAAAGAAGGCAGCTAGGTTGCTCGGTGAATAGAGCACTGGGCCTGGAGTCAGGAAGACCTGAGTTCAACTCCAGCCTTGGATACTTAACTAGTTGTGTCATCCTGGGCAAGTCACTTAACCTCTGTTTGCCTTAATCTACTGGAGAAGGAAATGGCAAAGCCCTCCAGTGTCTTTGCAAAGAAAGCCCCATGGATAGTATTGCGAGCTGTGGTCCACAGGGTCACAAAGATTTGGACACAACTTAATGACTAAATAACATGCCTGAAGGAACACTGGCTCTACAGTGAAAGGACCTAGGTTCAAATCCTGCCCTGGATGCTTACTACCTTGTGACTATGGACAATTCACCCGATCTCACTGGGCCTCCATTTCTTCATCTGTAAAATGAAAGGGGTTGGAGTAGATGGCCATTGAGGTCTATTTCAGCTCTAGGTCTATGAAGATGCTTTGGAGACTTCTATCGGTGACAAGTAGGGCCAGCCTTATAAAAGGATGAAATATTCATATTCCTAAATGGTTTGCCTATAGGGGTTCTAGGAAGGGCCCTTGACCAATAATCGCTACCACAGGCTCTACCTATCACTCATAACTGAAGTTCCACTGTCAATGTTTTATTTCTCTGGGCCTAATGTGAGAAGATGGCGTTGGGAGTCAATGGCTTGGGTTCAAGTCTACTAGCCATGAGACCCTTGGGCAAACCACTTCATCTCTGTGAGCCTTACTTTACTTCTCTGTAAGACAGAGTGGTCCCTCCAACTCTATGAAAATGCACCTTAGCTATCCTGGCATCGAAGAGGTATACAATCCTGTCTTGAAAAGGCAAATAACTCTGAGGAAGAGGACATATCAGATTCCTAACATCTTAGTGTCAAAGACTTTATCAGGTCATGTTCCTCCATGTCAAGGAAGAAATCAGTCATGGTAGATGGCATGAGACTGAATAAGAGTACTCCAAGGACAAGAAAAGACTCAGAAAAAAGAATTAATCATTTAGTAAGTATTTACTAAGTACCTAGCATGTGTTGGGCACTGTGGTAGGCATTGAAGGAAACAGTGAAGGCTCCTTCTCAGGCCTATCTTTGGCGACCATCTAGCAAAATACTGAGGACTAGGGAAAAAGGAAGACCAATATTACCCATTCTTGGTGAAACTCCACCCTGCCATCTTTTCCCTACTCCCCATCGCAACCTCAACCCAGTTCAAGCCATATATGAAAGGCCCTGGAGAGCATCCACTATTCTTTCCCTCCATAGCATCAGGCCCCGACCAGGCCCAGAAAAACCTAACGGTCTAGTATCTGCCTTGTCTGATCTGGCTGGGAGGCAGCGGAGCACAGGAAATTAAAAGTGGTTATTAGATTACACAGGGCTGAACTAGCCCAGCTCTCTTCATCTCTTCTACACCCACTCCCTCTCAGTCAGGGTGGGAGGGGAGGGACAGTGAAGGAGACTCAGATACCTGATCTGGGAGAAGCAGATGAGTTTGAGTAGAACCTGTGGGGCAAAGCCTAATGCAGAGGAAAGAACACTGGGCAACAAGTCAAGAGAATGGGCTTGCTGCTACCCTTCGATTCAACTCAGCAAGCATTTATAAGCCTTCCCCTCACGAGCCCCAATTCTTTTTACTAGCCTGGGCAAGTCATGTGCATACAGATACATCGATTTCAATATAAATATAAATAGAGAGAGAGTAGTTCGAGTTGGAATGACCTTCGTCATCTCATTTCTCTTGAGGTCCCCTCTGGCTCTCTGAGAGCTATGATTCTATGTGAAGGGAATGTTGTAAAAGGAAGACAGTCTGGACCTCCTTTCCATTCTGAATCCTATTTTGTTTGATCTGCTGACCTTTTCTGGAAACACTTTAGGGCTTTTCTACAGATGCAATTTATTTCTCCCAAGAGAAATGCTATGAGAGGTAGCTATACCCCTAAGGAGCAAGGGAAAAATGGGGATGAATAAGTTGCAAAGAACAAATTGATCAGAGTAAAAACATGAAATTTAGGCAATAGCAGCTACTATCTATATAAAATCCAGCACTTAAATGTGCACTGTCTTGTGGGTCTTCTCTATTTACTTTGTGGGAGAGAGTCCTGTCTCTCCAGAGGCCAGTTCAGTGAGCTGAATTCAAATCCGGCCTCACATACTACTAGCTGTGTGACCCTGGACAGGTCACTTAACCTCTACCTGTTTTCTCACTGTAAGAATGGGGTTTAAGTAGTACCTCCCAGGATTGTGGTGAGGCTCAAATGAGATATTTGTAAATTGTTTAGTAAAGTCCCTGGCACAAAATAGGTAATTAATAAATGTTTATTTGTTTTTTTTCCCCTTCTTTCCTCATTAGATTGGAAGCTCCTTTGGAGAAGAGAACATGGATTAAGTCTCTTAGCTCTCCTAAGGACCACCTCAGTGCTAGATACATAGCAGGGGCTCAGTACGTGAAGGTTGAAATGAAATCAAATTATCCTTCAGAACTTCTACCTTTCTGTGGTGCTACTGCTAAGTCCTGGATCTTTATCTCCCTTCCTGTGGTGGCCTGTAGTTGTTACCTCAATTTACATTTGTTTTGACAGCAGAAAATAAAGTGAAATGAATAGCATTTTATTTATTTCATCCACATAGAATAACATAGTCTCAGCGCTTCCCCCCACCCCTCACCATGATTCCCAGGGCCATGTTCTTTGTGGAGGTGTTAATATTCCACATAATTGGATCAAATGAATTGATTAAAGGACAAAAGACTTTCTAGTACAACTCCCTCACTTTACAGGGGAGGAAACTGAGGCACATGAAGGTTAAGCAATTTGACTCAAGTTATAGGAGTATAGATTTAGATCTGGAAGAGACCTTCGTTCCTCCAGAGCAGGAACTAGTTGATTCTAGTCTTTATATCTTCAGCACCACAGAACTGGCCACCTAATAGGTGTTTAATAACTGCTTATTAATTGATTTAACCCTCTCATGTTAAAGATGAAGAAGACGGAGGCCCAGAGAGGTACCATGACTTGCCCAAAGATAGAGGCAGGATTTGAACCCAGGTCCTGGGGCTCCAAAGCCAGTACTTTGTCTGTGTGGAACCATACTATTTCTATCACACAGTAAGTAGAATGACTCCCTGGTGTCTGCGATTTTGCTAACACCACTGATATCTTCTATTTTATCCAGTTGGCATATAGAGACTTCCTTGTACTGGTATGAATTTTAGTTGGTCACCCTCCATCTGCAGTCTAGGGGTCTCCTGAGAACCAGTGCCCTGGCATGTCCAGCACTTACTCCTGTCCTTCTCTTCCTTTTCCTCCTCCTCCTCTTCTTCTTCTTGGTCCTTCTCTGCCTCCTTCTCTTCCCAGTCAGGTTCAGATGGCTCAGTTTGCTTTTTAGAAGCTCTCTTTGGTTACCACTGGCTGCTAGTGGAGTCAGAATGGAAAGTGCCAGGGAGACATCCCTGACTCCTTCTCTGGGGAAACAAGAGGGTTTCTTACAGTTGGTGTAAGTTTACTCTGGGAGTGGAACCCAGCAACAAGACAAGAGCAAGAACTGGTGCTGAGTTTTTTATTGCTCCCCTCAATGCTTTCTGCCCCAGGTTAGGACTCTGGAGCTCACACTCTAGTAACACCACAGCAAGGGTGAGGTTTCCCACCAGCAGGCCTCTCCCGGGTAACTTTGGTGTCAGTCTCTTCCTTGGCAGCTGCTCTGGCCTCCCACTGCTTCTCCACATTCCTCCTTTGTGTCTGGGTCACAGTTCTTCTTGGGAGGAGCAGGCCAAAGGGAAACCCTCAGCATGCTGGGGTAAAACTATGTCTTTCCTGGAATGCAGAAAGATGTCTTGCTGGGGTCTTGGGAACTACTGTCCTATTCACTCCCTGTCTATGTCCTATACAGAGTGGGCCCACAGGCCCTGAACACAAAAATGTTTTCAATAGGTTTGTCTGCTTCACGGGGTAGAAGTATGGTGCTTGAGTGGGAATTAATGGCTTCAGCCCACCTTCCACCTTCTTTGGAAGAGAAATATACGAATGAGTGAAAGAGTGAATAGAATTTATTCAGCTCTTACTATATGCCAAGCACTATGGTGTCAGTGTCGGTGTCGGTGTCGGTGTCGGTGTATATGTAGATGTAGATGTAGATGTAGGTGTAGATGTAGATGTTGGTGTCGGTGTAAGTGTAGATGTAGATATAGATATAGATACAGATATACATATAGTTATAGATATAGATACAGATATACAAAGCCTAAAGGCTCTTAGAGCCATGAGAAGGGGGGGCTAGATGAGGGAGTTCACCTGAGGTATGACTGCTAGAGGTGGGGTTGGGGTCCTAGTACACCCAAGGACACCTCAGGTTTTCTTTTCTGCTGAAGACCTGGCTACTCCTGAGAGTGAAGGGGAAAGGGGTGAGGGACCAGAGGCTCACAGTGTCTTCTGAGGGGAGAAAGTGTGCCTTGAGATGAGACTACTATCAGTTTCAAGAAAAGAATTAATTGGGTCACATGCCCTGAGAGATTACAATTGACATGCTCCAGATTTTGGTGGCCTAAGTCAACACTCTGGTGGCCAAATCCTAGTTATGGCTCTGGGCTTAGGCATCTATTAGAAAAGTTTTTAATCTCAAACTATTTGCATTTCTGGAGAAGGAAATGGCAAACTACTCCAGCATCTTTGCCAAGAAAATCCCAAAAATGTGGTCACAAAGAGTCAGACATGACAAAAATGACTGAACAAATTTTCATTTCATCCAATGATCACCCCAACTATTTTAATTTATTGATTGATTTCAGATTTAATTTTAACTTTTTCCCAGTGAAGTATATATCCAATGCTATCTTTACTATGATATGAAGTAAGGAGCCACACATGGGATATGATTTCTTGGTCATTAAGGTTTCTCTGTCCTCTCCTTCAAAACAGTCAAAAATAAAAACAAACTTTTCTCCTCACACAAAACCCACACCACACACACACACACACACACACACACACACACACACACACTCCCCTACTGAGTGTTATCTAAATGTTCTTTTCCAGGTTCCAAAGGCTCAAAATTCAAGCACTCTCAGAGGAAGGAACACATTGACTTCAACTCCCTTACCCTAAGGGGGAAGGGGGACATGGCAAACTTTAGCTAAAATGAGTTTGGATAGGAAGAGGGCAGAAAGGACAAACAGACTGGTGCTTGGTTGGGTTGGGGTGTTGGAATGGTGAGGAGGAATTATCACAAAGGAAGAAAAAGAGCAAGGAAAGGGCAGCCAAAGAAGTAACTTTGTCCATGCCCCAATTTTACCAAGGCTAACCCTGGTAATAAGACTGATGATTCAAACCATCAATGGAACATTGGCTACAAGTAAAAGTTCATAATCTATATTTTCCAAGGATCTTGACTTAAAAACCTACACTTTGTCATCCTAAAGCCAAATTGCAAATAGCTCCCAACCTACCCAGGATCCTAGAATTTCAGAGCTTCTGTAGAAAATGCTTACATTTCTATGATTCTATAATCAGAGATGTATTGACATAAGACAGTAACATAATATTCAAATGGAGCTGTGGTCTTAATTTGGACCTTTGCTCAAAACAATGCATATCATAATCCCCTCAATGTCTGAACCTAGATCATGTCCTTTCCTACGTTTGCCATACCCAATGCTCCAAAGACCTCCCTTGTTTTCTCCTGACATCCTGAACCTATCAAAGGAACCCCCAGGCTGTCTACCTGCCATCGCTTGCCCTCATCACATGTCAGGGCCATCTTCTGTTTTCTATCCTACATTTCCCTAATGATATCTTTCTACTTCTGTTCTTTGACATTCATCATTTGTTACACACTGCTACCTGAGAATAACTTGCTAACAGATTATACAAGACTAGTTCTGAATATCAGCCATGTGGTGGGAAGAGGATGGAAATGGACATCAAGAGACTCGGCTCCACTCTTAACTAATGATGTGGCTTTAGGCAAGTTGCTTCACATCCCTGGGCCTCCTTTCCTCCTCTGTAAAATGAAAGAGTTGGAATGGATTGGTCTCTCAGGTCCCTTCTAGCTTCCAAAATTCTATGACTCTTAATTTATTCTGGCATGTACCCATTATTATCCAGGTAACTGTGGCAGGAAGTCATTATCAAAGGATGATGTGTAGACCTCAAAAGGGATGAAAATGGCACCTGCTGTGAGTAACAGGGAAATGTCCAAGGAATAGACAAGAGATACCCATTAGCACTCAGTCTTATAGAGTTATTAGCCCCATCCATAGCTGGAAGTGTGTTTAGCAGTTCAGATTTTGTTGGCACAAAACAGTAACAAATCTTATTCTTCATATTGAAAGCCAGTTAATGTTCCTAAATTGTGTTTCAGATCACATGGCTTCTGAGCCAAGAGGCAAAAAAGAGCAGGGACAGGTTCTCATAATTACTAGTCTGTCATTGTGGCCACACCTGGAATGAGGACATGTTGCTTGGGCTGATGACTGATCGACCCCCAAGACCTACAAGTACCATGAGCACAGCTTCCTACAGAGCTCTTTCTCTACTTCCCACTGAGCCCCTCCACATCTTCTGCTAAAATAGGGTTACTGTAAAGGCCCAGGTAATATTGAATGCTGCTGCATGCCAATTAAATAGCACATTACAAGCTGTTTATCCAACAAACACCCTCCAAGGCATTCAAGCTCCATTGCCCATGTGTTACAAACAGGGATACAGAGAGAGTACACAACGGGGAATTGCTTCAGGCGGGTTTGAGATCAGAATGGAAAAATTCCTAACCTCAGATGTTTTCTAAATCCATAGAATTAGAACAGAATTTTCCAGACCTAGAAGGACCATAGAGGTCAACTATTCCAATTTTTTAATTTTACAAAAGAAAAAAATGGAGACTACAGAGAGGAAGGTTACAGAACAAATTAGTGGCAAAACTAGCAACAGAACCCATGTCTCCCAACTCCTACCCTATGGCTCTTTTCAGTTATGCAATTATTTCTCCAATCTGATCCAATGAAGGTTTACTAAGAGCCTACTATGTGAAAGCACTAGGGATGCAAAGACAAAAATAAAAACAAAACAACAAAAAAGAACAAAGCCCATTCTCTGCCATCAAAAAGCTAACATTTTATTTGGGGATACAGCATGTAAAGCGCTTAGCACAGTGCCTGGTACAGAGTAGGCACTAAATAAATGCCTATTCCTTTCCTTTAATTAAGCAAATGAGCATGTATGTGACAATTTAAGGAAGAGGGAGAAGGAATGATGACTAATAGTTTGAGGGATACCAAAAAGTGACATAAGAGCTGAGCCATGAAGGAAGCTAGGAGTTCAAGAGGCAGAGGTAACTAGGGAGCATTTTCTAGGAACGGGGTCAGCTTGTGTAATGGCATGGAGTGGGAAATGGAATAGCGAGTTCAGAGAATAGTAAGTGGGCCAGTTTGGTTAGACTATATATAGTGGGGAAGCTAGGTAATGAAGTAGATAGAACACCAGCCCTAGGTTCAGGAGGACCTGAGTTTAAATCTAGCTTCAGACACTTACTAGCTGTGGGACCCTTGGCAAGTCACTTAACCCTGATCGCCTTCAAAAAGAAATATGGTTAGAATATAGAGAATATGAAGGGAAATAAAATTGACCAAGTAGACTGGAGCCAGATTATGAAGGGCTGTAAATGCCAAACTTAGTACTTCACGTTTTCTCCTGGAGGCAATAGAGAGCCACTGAAATTTCTTTTGTTGGGGAGAAATATGGTCAGACTAGAGTTTGAGAAATATTATTTTAGCAGGTTTACAAAAGGTGTCTTGGAGGGACAAAAGGCTAGTAGTCAGGAGCCCAATTAGGAGGCTATTTTGTAATCCAGAGGACACATAATTAGAAGTGAAATAGGATGGTGGCTACAATGTAAGTGAAGAGAACAGCTCAAGAGTGAGATGTTGCGGCAGAATTGACCCATGTTTGGCAACTGATTACATGGGGATGAGGGAGAATGGGAAGTTGAGTATGTCTCTAAGGTTGCAAATGTGGCTTACTAGAAGGATAGTGGAGTCTTCAGCTGAAATTGGGAGTCTCCAAGGAAAGAATTTCTTCTAAACCTCTTCCCTCATCCTGTCATATTCTTTAAGGTCACACACAATTGAGTTCACTCTCTACCAATCAACGGTGCCATTAGGCCCAGGCCCTAACAACTTTTGACTTAAGTAGCCTTGATCTGGTCTGTTTTCAGTAGAAGAGAAGTCAAAGGAAGGCATGTCCATCTCATAGGCAAGTACAGTATGTGTTCATGACAATGATGAGACACACTTCATCTCTCATCGGTAGGAGCCTGTACTTTTTGGACTGTACAATTAGAGAAAGGTCTAGTCCACCATTAAATATTATGATGGAAACTGCTCCTGCATTCCAAGAAGGTACGATTCATTCAATCTTTTCTAATGAAGTCATTTACCACTCCCCCACCCTTCCTTGTTTTTCTACCTCTAGAGACACTCAGGCTGTGTCTACACAATTCCAAATAGCCAAATGGTATTTTAAAAATAAAATAAAATCAGTTATCTGGATTTGGGAAAGATATCCATCTCCACTGCATTTTTAATTTTCTATGTATGTGTTTGGGGTCATTGTAGACACTGACAGTGGCAGGCTCTCATGTGGTTCTAGTCAAGAGGGCAATCACAAAGTCCCACATCCTCCACTGCAAGGCAACAGCTACTGTAACACTGGCTTCCTGAAGGCCAGCACCAGGACTTCATTATCATTCCTTCCTAGTGCTGTCAAGGTCTCAGAGAAATAGAATTAAATCATTCCTTTCCATAAAATTATTAGTGATTCCATCAGTCAGGGGATCAGGACAATCCACAATTCTTTGACCATGGTCATACATGGAGCTGGCCTTTTGCATTCTGAGAGTTCCATAGTTACTTTAAATCTCCAGTTCTGTTTTCTCCCCTGGACAGTCTAAATTCCACAATGCTTCAGGATGAAGTAAGTCCACTAAATAACAACTATTTACTTATTATCAAACCCAAACACTGTATTTCAAAGCAAATAATGTACTTTCCATTTGGCTAAAGTGATTTCTTCTTCCACTTACAGACTCCCTATACCAACCTCAGCCTTCCTCTCTTTAAGATTTTACATTATAGTAAGACCTGCCATTTATGGAACACGTGAGGGTTTGGAAAGCATTTTATATATATATTAGCTCACTCAAGCCTGACCAGAACAGGTATTACTATTTTCACTTTACAGAAGAGGAAGCTAGGGCCCAGATAAAAATGACATGCCTCAGGTCACAGAGGCAATAAGTAGAAAAACTACTGGGATTGGAATTTACATCCGTTAACTCCAAGCCCTCTGCATTTTCCACTCTATAACTGTCAGAGAAAGAGGAACCAATCAGTGAAGCTTGGGCTAAGCAAAAGAATTTCATGGCTTTACAGTAAGTTTTCCTAGCTCATGATCCTGAGTCTATAGAGGAGAATAAGTAGACAAGAAAAGTAGAGGCATTGCATTTAGATAGTCTTCTACCTTCTTACCAAGGTAATTCCTTCCTTTAAAAACCTTTGCAGGAAAAATTCTCTCATAGTGATTATTACTATTATTCATTTAAATAAGAAAAAATATTATGTGTTCCTGAGTTCCTAAGTTAACATCCATTTTTTTAAAAAAACAATTCCCATTTAAACAGACATGCTTAATTCATTATCAACAGGGAGACTTCCGGACTCTGGCCTGTGTGCTAGCCACTCTTCCCAACTCTTGCCCACGCTAAGTTGATTTCTGCCTTTATCAATCCATGGATTTAATTTTTTTCTTTTGTCTCTTTCTTAGCTAGCTAACTTCCCTTTACCCTTTACTTTGGCATCCTAGACCCAAAATACAGACCACAAGAAGTCAAATTACTGCCCCTCCCTATCCCGAAGTATTCCTCCTTCAGTAACCTGGAGGTAACCCTGCATGGAACCCAGAGCTACCATCCCAACCCAAAACAACCCTACACTCCACTGCTTCCCATGCTGGCATGGAGAGAGGGAGAGGAGGAGAAGGGAGGGTGGCTTCAAGATAACCCAGGCTGCCTTCCTAGGGAGCTTATCCATCCCTACTCCCCTTGCCAGACTGACCCCAGCAGACACAACCCAGCCTGGTGGTCCACTGTTGGTCACTTAGGACTGGCTTAGGATGGAGTGGGTAGGATAGGAAGGAGTTGATCATCACTTCCAGGGTATCGTCAATCAAATTATTTATTTTTTTCTCTTATTAGATGAAAACTAAGTCATGTAGCCATTCATACAACTGTGAATATCGCTGTAGGGTAACTCTGGTCTGTGTTCACTCAGTTGATTGTAAGAAGGTGGAAATCCACATCTATTCTTATAAATGCAAAGAAATGTCTTCTCTGGTGAAGTAGAGATATTAAATAAAACTCTTTATAAAGTTGAATTCTAGTAATCCAAATGGGCATGTTCTGGGTTATGACTGGATTGCATTGGTAGAAGAGGCCCTGTAACCTTTACATTTTGCTACTAAAGGGATGGCCCCATCCCTTAGATAAAGAGCAAAAAGAGAAATGAGAGAATACTCAAAATTATGTCATTGAGCTTTAAGGAAGCTCCTTTCAGAGTACAGTGAATTCACTGGAAACAGCTTCCAGTCTGCACAGCCATGGTCACCACCATCCCCCAAAATATTATTGCTCAAGGCTCTCTGGACAAGCTGCTCTGCCTGACCCAGTTAAGTCTAGTCCATTCCTTCTGCTTTCACTGCCCCCTTCAGACCTACTAACCTATTAAAAATCACATCATTCATTCATTCACTCTTTCATTCATTCATCTGAAGAATCTGAAGAGCCTACTATGTTCAAGGCACTGAGCGAAATGCTAAGCATATACAACAATGACCAGAAGCTGGTCTTTGGGGTCTCCCACATAGGTGCCTCTGTCTTAGGTGATCTGGGTATGCATCAAGGCCCTATTATACTTATATTTATTGCCTGACATAGTTACAAAACACTGTTTTAGTTTATTTGATCTTCACAACAAAATATTATTATTCCCCCTAACCCCCCGCCCCCAGTTGGTGTAGTGGATAGAGCACTGGGCCTGAAGTCAGGAAGACCTGGATTCAAATCTATTCCTAGACACATTACCTATGTGGCCTTGGGAAAGTCATTGAACCTTTCTTTGCCTTAGTGTTCTTGTCTGAAATATGGGGATAGTAATAGCACCTACCTTCCAGGGTTGTTATGAGGAATGAAATCAAACGAGATAATAACTGGAAAGCACTTAACACAGGACTGGCACATAGAGCCTGCCAAAGCGAGAGCTTGTCCCCAGACCTTCATTGGGCAGGGGTGAGGGAATCCTTACTGTAGAAATGTTAGCTGTTATTATTAGTTGTGTGACCCTGGGCAAGCCACTTAACCTCTGCCGTCTTAATTTCCTTAATTATATCATGAAGATAAGAAAAGCACTTACCTCACAAGGTTGTAGATAGGATCAAATGAGATGATATTTGGAAAGTGCTTAGCACAGTGCCTGGCACTTAGTGTGTGCTTAGGAAGTCCTTCTTTGCTTCTTTTTTTCCTGTTCTTCTTCCTTCCTTCCTTTTCTCCTGCCCTTCTTCCTTCCTTCCCTTCTTCCCTCATTCCTTCCCTCATTTCTTCCTTCTTTCCCTCCTTCCTTCCTTCATACTTTACAGAAGGAGAAACTGAAACTCAGATTTGCCCAAGATCATGCACTGAGGAATCAGCAGAAATGGAAATGGAGTCCAGGTCTTTATGAGTCTTGTTCCTCCCTTCACAGGTATGGGGAGCTGATTTCCCTTCAGGGATTGAATGAATTAAAAAGCATTTATCAGGCTATTACTATGTACAAAGCACTGTGATACCAAGAGAAAAGTAAGGCCGTTCCTGTTTTCAGTGAGCCCACGTTCTAGTAGGAGGAGACATCACATGAAGGAAGTTTAGTTTCAAGTCAGATAGAAAGGTCTAGTGGTCCTTAGAGTGCAACGGCAGGCCAGATGGCAATATATCCTCTTTAATGTCATTTTCATTAATAAAACCCTATGAGTCCTGATGCTGATCCATTGGACAGCACCAAGGATTTTGGTATTGGGGATTTGTTTTTCTGGGTCTTCTGTGGCTGCTGCAGAGGCAGTCATCAGGTTGCATTTCCACAAGGGTTGTTTCCCTGGTTGATGGTTGTTGGGGAATGCTAGGACCAGGGGCAATGGTATGGAGGTGGAGCAGGGATGCTGTCATTCCCTGGGCTCTTGAGCTTACCTCCCTCTCAGTGGTGATTGGTCAGTAAATTGATATACGGGTTGGGGGGTTGGAGGATCCCTTCTCCAAAGGGGTTGTTCCCCTTCATGATTATTTGGAGGTTGTGCTAGAAGCAGAGTCAATGGTATTGGGTGAAGGTCCACTGTTTCTGGTTTTTTTTTAACTTATTTGAGCCACTAAATAGACTAGAAAGGAACTAGGGAGTAATCCTTGGCAACAGTGGCCCAATAGTGTGTTGAGGCCAGGGTGATGTATACGAATGAGTGGGACTCAGAGTTGTATATATGTTAAGAATACCCAGCATGACAGCATTTCAGAACTGGAAGGAATTTTATCAACCATCTACTCCAGGGGTGGGGACCCTGTGACCTCGAGGCCACATGTGGCCCTCTAGGTCCTCAAGTGTGGCCCTTTGACAATCCAAACTTCACAGAACAACTCGGGGTTCTGCATTTGTTCTTTGAATTTTGGATTCAGTCAAAGGACCTAGAGGGCCACATGTGGCCTCAAGGCCACAGGTTCCCCACCCCGATCTACTTCAACAAATTCCCCCCACAAAAAAATCCTATGACAGCGTAACCACAAATGGTCATCCAACCCTTGCCCAAAGACCACTAATGAAATTGAACCTAGTCTGTCCCAAAGCAGCCATTTCACTTCAAATTCTCGAAGACGCCTATCATGTTACCCCTCCCCCCCGAGATCTTCTCTTTTCTAGTCTATGCATTCCCAGTTTCTTCATCCAATCTTCAGACAGCTACTTTGCCATCCCAGTTTCCCCCTTCTAGACATTCTTTGGCTTATCAACAACAAAGCTGGCACGGTGGATAGAGCACCAGGCCTGGGGCTAGGAAAACCTGGGCTTAAATCCAGCCTCTAGCACTTACTGGCCATGTGATCCTGGGCTATTACATTTCTGCTCGCTCCACCATCTTGAAGAGACACTCAAAGTCTGTGATGGCTTCTTAACGGGTCTCCCTGTTTCTGATCTCTTTCTTTTCCACACTATCAGCTGAACTGATCACCCTAAAGTACAGTTGTGATTATTTCACTCTTTTGTTGAAGAACCTTCAATGGCTCCCCACTGCCTCTTAGAAAAATATATGTGTTTGGCTTGTAAAACCCTTTACAATCAGTCATTCATTCAGTCAGTAGGTATTTCCACTTATTTCACATTACACCGTTATATACACTCTGAATTCCAGCCAAACTGCCCTTGTTACTATTCCTCATCTACAACAGTCAGTAGCTATGTTGTATAAGTATTTCTTGCCTCTGGGCCTATGCACAGGCTGTGCCTGGAGTATTTTTCACTTCCTTGTTTTGTAATCCCCAGATCCCTTAAAGGCTCAACCTAAGTGCCACCTAAATTAAGACTTTTTCTGAACTCCCCAGTTGTTAGTTTTTCTCTGCTCCCCCAAATTACCATATATATACTTTGTACAGATTCTTACTCAGCTGTGTACATATTGTATCCCTTCCCTGCCTCCCCCGCGTAATGTAAACTGAAATGGAATTTTCTTTTTTTTATCTTTGTATATCAATGGAATTGTGACTTTCACATATCCAATGTTTAGTAAATGCTTCTTGAATCAAACTGAATGGAATTGAATTTAAAAAAGGCAAAACACATCTGAGGGATGTAGGTAGAAGTAGAAAGGGATCATGGTTTACCTTAGTGGTGGTGACTAGGGTTACAGGTGTGTTGGGGACACACACACACTCCTACAGAGTTTATATGTGTGTGTGTGTGATGTATACATGTACATGTGTACACATACATATTTTATACGTATGTAAACACATACCCCTCTGATTTTGTTTAGCACTAGATGGAAGAACCCCTTCCTTCCCCATTGTCCCATCCCTACAGCAAGAGCCCTCCTCCCCTCTTCCCAAGTGGGGTCAAGGGACAAGGTCCTGCTTTGCTGCATTTTAGGGACAGCTTTGTCTGGGAAAGTAAACCAAGGCTGTGAACTCAGAAACACTGGGAAAGACTGGAAAGGAAATAGGTTTAGTGCTCCCCGGCGAAGACAGTTTCTTTTTCATCTTCCAGGCTTCCTCAGGAGAGGAATTCACCCTAAAAGACATTAACTGATTTCCTGTTGTCAACCCAAATTTATGGTATAGCATCAGTTTTCACAGAGCAGCCCTTCAGCTCCTACACTCTGCCCTTTTCTGCCAGCAGCATCTGCCCACCCCCTGCTCCCTGCGACATTACAGCAGCTTCTCATGGCTCCGGTTCTGGACTTGGGAGGGAGTGGTTTAATCTCAAATTCTACGATTCCACCTACAAAGGGCCAGGATTTGTTCTAACCAACTGGAACCTGTCTAACCAGATGGGGATGTCTTCTCCAAAGTAAGTCTCTGAGTTCCAGAGACTATGTATTGCTAGGTACATAGCAATCAATAAGCATTTATTAAATTCCTTTCATCTTCTAAGAACTGAACAAGGCACTGAGGATACAAAAAAAAATTAAACTTGAGGAACTTATATCTGAAGCAGGGACATGCAAACATACATAAAATAGGTATATACAAAATTAATGGAAGAGGTAAGTGCTAGTAGTAGTTGAAGGTTGGGGCGGGGAAGGGTCAGGAAAGACTTCATTTGAAAGGTGCCCCATGAGCTGAGCTTCGAAAGAAACTAGGGATCCTAAGAGGTAAAGGTGAGAAGGGAGCCCCTACATTTCTGGCAAGGGGGACAGCCTGTCCAAACACACAGAAACAGGAGACGAAATGTTATATGTGAAGAGCAGCAGGAAGGTCAGTTTGATTGAACTGAAGAATGTGTGCAAAGGAGTAATATATAATGAGATTGAAAAGGTAGGTTGAAGCCAGGGTATGAACAGTTTTAAATGCCAAACAGAAGAGCTTATATTTGATCCTAGAAGTAATAGGGTAATAAACCAGGATTTATTGAACAGAGGAGTGAAATGTCCTATGCTTTATGGATATCACTTTGGCGGTTGTGTGGAGGATAGATTGAGGAGAGGAGAAGCTAGAGTCAGGGAGACCATTCTGGAGGCTATTTCTAGTTCAGGAGAGAAATGATGGGGGTCTGCACTAGGGAAATGGCCAGAAGAGTTTAAATGTGAGAGATGTGTCATTAAAATCAGCAAGACTTGTCCACTGCTTGGATTTGAGGGATAAGGGAGAGGGAGGAGTTGGAGATGACTCCGTTATAAACTTGGATGACTGGGAGGATGCTGGAATCCTCAACAGTAACAGAAAAGTTCAAAATAGGGATTGCTTTGTGGAGAAAGCTAGAGCTCTGCTCTGGTCATGCTGAGTTTGAGATGCCTATAAGACATCCAGTTCAAGGAAGGAAGGAGACAAGTATCTATTAAATATCTCCTATGTGCCAGGCACTGTGCTAAATACTTTACAAATATCTCATTTGATCCTCTTCACGACAACCCTGGGGAGGAGAGGCTGTTATTATCCCTGTTTTATAGTTGAGGAAACTAAGGCCGTCAGAGGCTGTGACTTGCCCAGGGTTGCACAGATAATAAGTGTTGGAAGTTGGATTTGAACTCAGGTCTTCCTGACTTCAGGCCCAATACTCTATCCATGGTACCACTCAGATGCCTTTAGTTTTAAATGTTAGAAATTGGTGATGTGATACTGGCTTTGAAGAGAAAAACTAGGACTGGATATACAATTCCCTCATCTGCATAGAAATAGTAATTTGACTCATAGGAGCTGATGAGTCAACAAAAAAAGAAAGAATATAGAGAAAAGTCTAGGGCCCCATCCTCAGTTAAGTGGTGTGATGTATGTGATCATCCAACAAAGAGGTTTGATAAAGAGAGATGAAACACGTAGGAGAGGAACCCAGAAAGAGCAGTGTCATAAAAACCCAGAGAGAGGAGAGGATCCGGGAGGACTGGGGGGTCAACAACAGCAAACACTACAAAAAGTTGAGAAGGATGAGGGAAAAGGCCATCAAACTTGGCAATTAAGAAAACGCTGGTAACTTTGGGGAGAGAAGTTTCAGTCAAGTGATAGATGAGGTCAGTAGCCAGATTGCAAAGGACTGAGAAGTGAAACAGAAGAAAGGAAGTGAAGGCAATGAGTACAGACAGTTTTTTCCCTTGGAGTTAGGCTGAGAAAAAGAGGGAAAATGAAGAAAATTGCAGGAGGGGATAGTAAGGTAAGTGGGGTTTTTTCTTGGTTTTGTTTTTAGGATAAGCGAAACCTAGGCCCATCTGTAGGCAACAGGTATTATATATATAGTGAGAAACTGAAAATTAGAAAGATTTGGGAGATAATTGTGAGGACAGCCTACCAGAAGAGACAAGAAGGAATGAGATCAAAGGTACAAGTAGAGGATGCAGCCTTGGTAAAGAATCAACTTTTTATATTTGACCAAGAATCTCAAAGATGGAAAGAAAGGTCCTACATATACCAAGATATTGTTACTATCACTTTTGTGGTAGTAAAGAGTTGAAAATACAGTAAGCATCCATCATTTGGGAAATGATGGTGCATCAATTTAATGGAATTTAATGGAATATTACTGTACCACAAGAAACAAGAAACATGAAGAAATCAGTGAAATGTAGGAACTTAGATAAACTGATACAGAGTGAAGTAAGCAGAACCAGGAATACAATATTCACAATGAGAACAATAACGTAAATAGAAAGGACATCAAAATTAAACTCAGCTGTATAATTGTAAGGATCCAGCTTGGACTAAAAGAAGGGTTGGGAAAATATACCTTCTTTCCCTTATTAAAAAAGTGGTAGACTATGGGTGTGGAATATTTCACATACTATCTCACACAGTAGATGCATTTGTTGATTTTGCACAACAATTTTTCCCCTCCCTTTTCTTTTTAAAATTTTGTTACAAGAGATGTCTCAATGGAAAAGGGAGAAAGGAAGGATGCATTAAGCTATGTGATGTAAAAATAAAAAAAACATCCTTTTTTAAAAAAAATCAAAGCAAGTCTCCAGTGAAGATACTATTACTGGTATTATCCAGTTTGAGGAAGGAATGAAACATGCATTTATTAAGCACCTACTATGTACCAAGTGCTTTACAAAAATCTCATTTGGTCCTCACAACAATAATGGGAGATGGGTATTATTATTATCACCCCCATTTTATATAGTAGGAAATTTAGACAGACAGAAATAAAATGACTTGCCCAAGATTATATGGTTAGTGTCTGAGGCTATATTTGAACACAGCTCTATCCACTTTGCTACCAGCTGCTTACAAGGGTCACCTAAAGGGTAGGGTTGGATGACAAAAGGGATAGGAAAGAGAGATAAAGGCAAACTTCACCTACTTCATCATTTTTCCACTCATGGACCTATTTCTACTTTTCTAGCTTTGCCCATGGGAGCATGAAAAATGCCGCATTGTCTCAAGTTCATGGTCCATTCAATCTAGTAATCTGAAAATGGAAACAGGAGATGTGTTATGGGAAGATGTTGTTGTCTTCCTTGGGATCAGAAAAAGTTAGAGATCTCTCCTTTGGAGAGGGATGCTGGTATTTTTTAAGTAACCTTTATTGATTGTTCATCCATAAGTTTATTTAACTTTCAACAAATATTTATTAAGCACTTATGTGCAAAGGCAAATCAACTTATTTATATTTTCAGTCTATATCACCTCCAGGGAAATGTATTCCTAAAGTTTACCACTTACTGTGCAAAGTAGGCATTAATATTATTTGCCTTTATTATTCTCTTTTAGACTCCAAGAACTGACCATTTATCCTTTTCAGATTTCAATGACATCCTCTCTTTGTTTTTATTTTCCCAGATAGATTCTTAACTACTTTGAGTCTATTCTCCCTCAGATTCCAGCTTTGTACTATTGCTGTTATGTATGGCTCCATATCTGTTATATTGGCATGGCCCTTGTTTAGAGGGACCTCAGGGGTCAAGTCATGGAACCTTTAAAGTTTAAAGGGCCTTGGAGGTCATCTAGTCCAACTACCTACATAATACAGGCATGTATGCGACATTTGGACAGATGGTCATCTGTTTGGTCACTCCCTCATTCATCCACTTACATGTAAAACATCTCATTTAGCAGCATATATGTTCCAAAACACCCTTTGCTTATTTACACAGATACAGCCTGAGATCATGGGGTCCCCCAATGATGAATGATCTTACCAGCTGATTTGCCCCCATCCAAATAAAATCTGAAAACTAAATTAGAACTGACTCAGGTCTAGGTTATTCAGATTCCAAGTTAGGTGGCATAAGGGGTAGAGTGCTGGCTCTAGTCAGGAAGACCTGAGTTCAAATCTGGCTTTAGATACTTACTAGCTGTATGACCCTGGGCTAGTCACTTAACCTCTCTGTGCCTCAGTTTCCTCATCTGTAAAAGAGGGATAATAATAGCTTATAGTGAGGATCAAATTAGATAATCTTTGTAAGTACTTTGCACAGTGCTTGGCACATAATAAGCCCTTAATAAATGCCTGCTTTCTTCCTTCTGTCCAAGCATGATACTAAATCCAGGCTATGAACAGCATTGAAAAAATAAACGTGTTCAGGACAGAATGGAAGAGTAAAACAAAAAGCAACCATAGCCCATATTTCTAGTGAGTAGTTTCCCTTTTCTCCCAAGAGCTGTTTGGGGTTTACCCCTCCATACCAGGACCATGCTAATAGCAAAGGCTTGAGCAGTTTCTCAGTAATTGGTACAGAAGATTGGAAAATTCCTTAAAGGTAGCTCTCACATACCTTGTTAAAACCCCAATAGTTTCAATCCCTCTATGAAACCAAGATGACTCTTCTTGCTGTGTGGGGCCTCAATGTTATCCCAGAACTCCTCAGTTCCTGGATTCCAACACCATTATCTGGAATGGATGCACTGTACAGGTACCACTCCCAGCTTGCTCTATTTCCTGGAGCCCTTCGTCTCCTTCCACCAATCTCCAGCTGCATCGTGGGCACATAGTCTTATGGAAAATCGAATCTTAGTTGTCCTCAATGATTGCTCTCAGGACAGGATTCCTGGACAATGTAGTCTTTTTTTTCATTCAGGACAAATCTGTTACAATAGTAATAGCCCCCATTAAGAAATGTGGAGTATTTCAAGAGCACACTTTTTTTTTTTAACCAAACATTTCATCGTTAGAGATTCAGATAATACCAGTATAGGGTTTCATACCATAATGTGGATTCCCTTTCTACTGTGCCTGAAGGCTGTGGGGTTGGTCTCTTCCAAATGATACATGTAACACCTTCCTGATAACAGCTCAGTTTAAGCATTGGGAGCAACATCTCAGCTCATAGGATCGCCTTGGCTCCCTCCTCTTTGGCTTTAGGGAGTTAATTATAGTTGAAAAGTTTTAAGAGTACTCACAATTGATTTTTATGTCCCTAACACATTAGTAGGAGTTGGGCCCTTTGCCTAATTTTATATTTCTATTTATCTCTAGTTAGTGCCTCATTCTCTTTGTGGTTTAATCAAAATTCAATTTACTGGAAACATTTGGATAACCAAACAGCAGATTATATTATAGAGTCTGTAGGTAAACAGACATGAGAAATGAAATTGGGACATTTCCTTAAGTTATCCCTCATCATAGGTCCTCAGCTTTGAGATGCCTATGGAGACAATGACTCTTCTCAATATATTCTTTTCTGACATGGCTTCTTCCTCCCTTTGCTCCTCAAACAGGTGCTGTAAATGTCATGCTTCTTTCAAATTCTCATATCTAGACATTCGGAATCTTTTCCCTAGTTTTAAGATGACTTCTTCCTCATTGCTTGTTCAGTTGTTTTTCACTCATGTCCAACTCTTTGTGATACTATCTTGGGTTTTCTTGGCAAAGATACTGGACTGGTTTGCCATTTTCTTCTCCAGCTCATTTTACAGATGAGGAAACTGAGGCAAATGGGGTTAAGTGACTTGCCCAGAGTCACATAGCCAGTAAGCATCTTAGTCCCAATTTGAACTCAGGTCTTCCCAACTCCAGGCCCAGCACTTTATCCACTGTACCATCTAGCTGCCCTATTCTTCCTTATATATCAATTACTTAGGGCATGTCACAGTCTCTCACACAATGACCTTGATTGATTCAAGCAGATGTACAGGTCCTGTTCACATTCAGTAAAGTATTCTCAATTAGTCAAAGCACTAGAGACAAAAATGAAATAGTTTCAACCCATTTGGGTTGGATGCTGTTCCCCATTTCTTTTAAAGGAAGAGAATTTGAATAGGGCACAGGGAACCCTGCCTTTCTTGGCATGGTTTTTCTATCCAGTGATGAGGAGCTTATACAGAGCCATATCTCAAGGGTTCCCACTTCCAGGTAAAAGAACTATGTAAGGCCCAAAGATTTAGCTTTTCCTAAAGTCGGGCCTATACCTGAGACAACGTCATTATTTCTTCCCCTTCAGCATATAACACCAACAATTCATCAAGGAATCACTATATAATATCACACATTTGTTTCTATATTGCAATGTTAATGAGTTTTCTGTGTAGAAGAAAGATTGAAATACAAGGAGAGGAGCAATTAAGACCCAGATTAATTAAAACTATCATTAAAATACTTATTGATGAGGAATACTAGGTCTCAGCCTAGCTATTGATGTCAACTAGCATTTATATAGTTCTTTTCAAGATTTGCAAAGCACACTCCACATATTATTTCATTTGATCCTTGCAATAATCCTATAATGTAAACATTATTATCATCTCCATTTTACAGATGGAGAAACCAAGGCTGAGAAAGGCTAAAGGACTTATCTAGGGTTACACAGCTAGTATGTTTTAGAGGCAGAATTCAGACCAAGGTGAAGGAACTAGCTCAGCCCTCCCCCACCACCACCACCACCTTTTTGGCTGAAAAGTAGTTCAATGAGCAATCAAGTGTTTACTAAAAGTTTAAGAGGTGTAAAATGTGTGTCGGGACCCCTTACATTCCATGGCTCAGCAAGTTTCATGGGACTGATTCATGCTCCCTCCATCCAGCTTGGGGAGCAGGAAAGATTCTGAGCCAGTAGGCAGAAGAATATGTATGTGAACAACCCAGGAAAACAGATTGTGGGCCTGAAGGGTCAGAAGTCATAACAGTCATCTGAATCAGAAGCTGGACAGATCAAACTAGTATCACAACAAAGTCCAAGGTTCTATCTAGAGGAAAGATCTGGGGGTTACTGTGGTAGAGTAACATTGAAGTAAAGCACAAGTGGTAAAGTTTGACAACAGATTCATTTAATTCTCTACTTATTCACCAGGCATATCTTCTTTCCCAGCTGTGCCAGCCCCACATCCTCCAGTTGCCCTGAACTCCTTTAGGCTAGAAAACCCCTGCCGATGCTCTCACTGTTCTCCTTAGCAACAGATACTCCTAATCAGAGGTGGGGACGTAGTACCTTGTGAAGTACTTGATTGTTTTTCTTGTTTTCTGCTCTTATATTTTTTTAAGAGTTTGTAGAAAGAGATCACAGATCTCCAGGCATCTATCTGAGTAACCGTATGGGTAGAACTTTCTTTTTAGATTTTCTTTGCAATCCCACTTGGAAGCAGAAGATACAAATCACATCTTTAAGTACTCATTTAGGGTCCCAAACCCAGGAGACCCATGTTAGTCAGATCCATTTCTATTTCCTTTATCCAAGAGGGATCACTGAAAAACTAGCATTGATAATAATTAGGACACTGTATTTTCCATATTTCCACATTGATTTTGTATTTTTAGGATCAGCTTCAAGTTCCACTTAGCCCCAGAATGTCATGAAGTCTGTTGTCAGGACATCTGGTATATGGGGTTTAACACTCCAGGGAAAATATTGACACACTTTTAAGTTAATCATCATTATTAATACTTTGTCCATCCATTTCTTACACCTAGCCAAGCAACAAAACAAAAGATCCAGTTCTGATTAGTAGCATTTGCTGATTCCCAAGGTGTAAATAGATGCTCACCCAGAAGATTTAATAATCAGCTTTCTCTAGCCTTTAGGAGCTGGCTCCAGCAGACCCTTGTCGAGCCCTGTGTTAACCTGAGTGTCTCCTCAAGTAATCTCTATTTGAAAGAAAATCCAGGAAAGACTTCAGAAGTCCCTGATTCAGAAAACTAAATATACTGGGTATAATCTGATTTCATCATCATTCTCTCCGTACTGATACACACACACACACACACACACACATATACATACGTGTGTGTGTATATATATATATATATATATATATATATGTATATATATATATATATATACTGAGGTGCAGTTGGGAGAAATAGTAATCAGAGTACAGATATAAACACACACACACACACATGTACATACACGGACACAAAGTCTCTATTCTCACTCTCTACTTTCATAGCAAATTCAAAACACACTTTGAGGACTTGCCAAGCTAGCATTAATGCTGGCAAGGGCCAACTCTAGCCAATCACAAACATACAATCACTGCATGCTAAAGATTTCTACTCACTCCTAATTTCACTGGAGTATACCAGCTCAGCGCCCATACTACAGGGGCTGACTGCTACATAGTCAGCTCCCAGTCAGATCTCTCAATTAACAATCAACATAGACCATACCATCCCTGAGCCAACCCCACCCATTGTAGAAGTATAGATATTTTCTTCCCTTTGCATCAGTGGTGGGAGAAAGGGAAGGAATCTCCCATAGAAAGGTATATTTCTGGCTTCCTTTGTCCCTCTTAGCCCTCTAGTATTCCAATCTAGCCAAGGCCTAGCCAGGAAACCTGCTCTGTGGTCAAATGTCAGTATTGTCAAATACAGACCAATGTTACTAAGTGTGAATTTCGATGAAGAGACTGGTCTGCCTGGAAGGAGTAGCCTGGCTGGATGAAAAGTTCAAATTTCTTCTCAACTTTCTACTCTTGGTTACCTGTGAAAATCAAGAATAACAATAATAACTCTCATGTATGTAGTGACAGAACTTTGCATATATGATTTCTTCTGATCTGCACAACCTTGAGAGTAGTAAGGGAATGTGTCCATTTTATAGAGGAGGAAACTGAGATCCTCAGGAGAAAAAATTCTTGCCCAAATTCAGACAACCAGTAAGCAGCAGAAACAAGAAACCATCTCAGGTCCTCTTTCCATCATACTATGCTGCCTCTTCATGAGAACCTGGGTGTCAAGCCTCTTTCACCCACTAAACCTTTTTATTGGAAACAAATATCCGATCCATTTGAATTGTCTGCTGAATGTTCCCTCCAGTTTGCCTGAAAAAGCCAGAATAAAAGTGAGCTCTAGAAAAGGAGTAAGGACAGATTCACAGATCTGAGAGGAATTGAATCAGTGGGTCCAAAGTGAGTTGGGTGAACTCATGAAGGATTAGGCAAAGGCAGAGTCAAGTAGTCCAACAAAAATCCCAGTTCAAGGCAAAGGGAGTGGATTAAGTGGGAGTCGGGTCAAGGTCAGCAGTCATAGGACCAAGGATGCTGCTATGTGAGGTCAGGCTCTCTGAAGTCATTTATCCTCAGTCAGCCCAGGACTAGCCAGTCAGCTCTTGTCTCTAGGGCAGAAGTCTCTTAGATTTAAAGGAACCTGATAGATACTAGACAGACCATTGGCTACGTTGAAGTGAAGAATTTCCTTTTGATACACTAGCCTTCAATACCTATTTGTGATGACAATAATAGTAATTGATAATAATAATAATACCTAAATAGTGTTACAAGATTGGCAAAACATTTATAAAAAATATATTATATACATATATGTACATGTACATGTACATATATGTGTGTGTATGTGTGTATAAATAATCTGATTTGGTCCTCAGAACAATCCTTTGAAGTAGGTGCTATGATTATCTCCATTTTAACAGATAAGGAAACTGAAACAGAGTTAAGTGACTTGCCCAGGGTTGCAAAGCTAATAAGTGTCTGACTTGGATTTCGAACTGATATCTTTCCACCAAATTTGGGACTTCAGGGATATATATCCTCTGATAGTTCTGAGGGATGGAGGGGGGACGGGTGGGGGAGAAGGGCCATGTCATCCAGACCCTTCAATGGGGGCCCAACTTTGAGCTTAGGAAGACACTTGGGAGGCAGGGAGGGCATCGTACCTGCTCAGTGCTAGTCTGCTCACCTTCCTTTGGTCCTAATTACTCGTTTTTTCTAGTTTGACTTTCTCATATCTTAACTAATCAGTTCCCAAGTGACTTCTACACTCCATCATAATAGCAATAGCAATTAAACTTCCACAAAGTTCTCTTTTGAGACTCATCACAAAATAAAGGTTCTGAGAGGAGAGTCTATCATGGTGAAAAGGCTTAATTCTCAAACTTTTTCACCTCAGGATCCATTTACATGCTTAAAAAATAAAAAATGCTAAATGAAAACATTTAAAATAACAATAATGAACCCATTACATATTAACATAAACAATATTGTAAAATAACTATATTTTCCAAAGCAAAAAAAAAATCAGAAGAAAAGTGACACTGTTTTGCATATTTTTACAAGTTACTTTAATGGCTGGCTTAATAGAAGACAGTTGGATTCTCATGTATGCTAATCTACTGTGATATATAATTAGAAAATGGAGGGGCATTTTAATAACCAAATAACATCTTAATATTATGAAATAATTTTGACCTCACAAACCTTCTAAAAGGGTCTCAGAGTTCCCTGTAAGTCCATGTACCACACTTTGAGAACTGCTACTGTAATATATTGAGTCTCCTTTATGAGAACCAGTAAGTTAAGTACAGACAAGCTTACCACCAGTAAATTGACCAGTTTATGATGAATTCTTTGCTCATAGTCACCCAAAAAATAAAGAAAAATACAAAATTCCCTTTAATCCTAGGCAATTGCCTCCTGCCTTTGAAGTGACAATGACAGATTAGAAGAAAAGAGGGTAGAGGGTACTAAAAATCCTACAATTTATAGACCATCTAGAAACTTTATCTTAACTACTGATCCTCTAAATGTGACATCCTTACACAATGACTAAGGGAAAATAGTACTACAACTACTGAATTGTTCTTCCTATAAATGAAACCAAAAGAAGTTTAGTTGTAATTATATGCAAGGATGGCTCACAGGTTATTCTGGAAGAGGCAAAAAGGGAACTGAAAGAGTTGGTTTTATTATGCACCCAAAGGCCACAGGAAAATAATATCATGGAACATTTGGTCATCTGGGATTGTACTGTTTGTAATAAATAAGTATAAAAAGACCACTATAAGGACCCTCCAGACACTGATAAAAAATGGCTCTGAACAAATTCTAGAACCGCAGAACCCACGAAATAGCAGAGGGAAGCAGGGCTCCAGCCCAGGACAGCCTGGATGGTCGCTGCGTAAGGCGTATCGTGCATGGAGCTGGGAGAGGAGCGGAGCAGAACCCAGCATGGGCTGCACCCAGACCAACCAGACCGGGAGCCAGGTGGAACAGGCCCTAGTGCCCTGAATTAGTGAACTGTGGCAGGTACCAGACTTCTCAATCCACAAATACCAAAGACAACAGAGAAGGTTAGGGGAAAAGCTGCAGGGGACAGAGTTTGGCCACTGCCCCGGGGGCAGTGGAGGTGCAGCTACAGAACTACAGCTGCAGTTGCTTCAGGCCCCAGGCTCACCTAGTGGGAGGAATTAAGTGGCAGATCAGAGCAGAAGTGCAGAGCCTGTTTAAGATCTGAGTCCAGTCTGAGTTGGCGGTTCTTGGGGGAGGAGGAGCACTGTGGCTGAGCTTGCTGTGTAGAAATAGCTCTGAAAACAACAGTGCAGCCCCTCAAGCTTGGAACAAAGTACTCTCTACTCTACAAGCAGTCATACCCCAACGAAAAACTCAAGGGTCAAGTAAGTTGGCTTTGTAATCTTCTTTGGTGGCAAAGAAGACCAAAACATATAGCAAGAAGAAGTCTACAAAGTCAAAGAGCCTACATCAAAAGCCTCTAAGAAAAACATGAACTGGTCTCAGGCCATGGAAGAGCTCAAAAAGGATTTGGAAAAGCAAGTTAAAGAAGTTAGAGAAGTAGAAGAAAAACTGGGAAGAGAAATGAGAATGATGCGAGAAAACCATGAAAAACAAGTCAATGACTTGCTAAAGGAGACCCAAAAAAATACTGAAGAAAATAACGCCTTAAAAAATAGACTAACTCAAATGGCAAAAGAGCTCCAAAAAGCCAATGAAGAGAAGAATGCCCTGAAAGGCACTAGCCAAATGGAAAAGGAGGTCCAAAAGACAACTGAAGAAAATACTACCTTAAAAATTAGATTGGAGCAAGTGGAAGCTAGTGACTTTATGAGAAATCAAGATATTCTAAAACAGAACCGAAGGAATAAAAAAATGGAAGACAATGTAAACAGTGAATGAAAGAACATAACATTTTTATGGCAATCATCTTGACACACAACTAAAGTATCCTCAATGAGGGCATTAATGGGGAATAGGCGGGCTTCTACAAGTGATTTTCCACAATGGACCACATCTTTACCATTGCACAATTTGCTGAAAAGTGTAGGGAATACAAGATGTATGAACTTTTTGTTTGTTGACTATACAAAAGCATTTGATTTAGGAAAGTATATTGTCACCAAAGAGACTCTCCTTCAGCAAGGGGCCTCTCATCCGTACCTCAGAATTATTCAAGATTAATTAAAAAGTATTAACAACAGAGATAACAGTTAGTCATCATCAACATTAGATGAGGCCTAAAACAGAAAGCTGTATGTTCACTGTTGTAAAAAAGATACAGCAGAGGCCAACTTACAGAGAGATTCCCTATAAAAAGTCAGTTCATGGATATCTTGTGCTGGTAGCAGCAAATGCTAGAACATTTGCAGGATCTCCTGAAAGAGACGTATAAACACTCAACAGAGTTTGGTCTAACCATCCACACTATAAAAACCAAATGGATGATGCCTTTTCTTCAGATTAAGACATGCACCTACACCATCAATATGTATGTGTGTGTGAATATGTGTGTGTATATATACGCACAATTCATATAGATTACATACAAGGATATGCATACATACATGCACATGCGTGCCTATGGATACACATATACATGTGTGTACACATGCATGTGTGTATGTATGTATGTGTATTCCTTCTTTGGAGGCATATATATATAATATAGTGTCATATATATATATGTAAAACCAAAACAAAACCATGGATACCTACATAGGGATAGAGTGATTCCATTGGTACAGGAAACTCCCTATTCTGATACAAATTGGCATGTTCTCTGCAACTTATAGCCTTGGAGAGGAGATTAAGTAACTGGCCTAGGGTCACATAGCCAGGCTATGGCAGGGAATTTATGTCTTCCTGGCTTTGAGACCAGCTCTCTGTCCACATATTGACATGCAGTGCTGCCTCTGATATATAGAGATAAAGGTAGAGATGGATAAATATACATCCATACATATGTGTGTATGCATGTATACATAGACAAATGGCTAAATGTGTGTATATGACATGAGTTGTCTATATCTATGTGTTTGTGTATATACACATAAAAACATACAAACCAATAGACATATGTCTATATGACACATTTGGATGTACGTGTATATATATACATATATATATGTGCATATGTATACAGATACACACATAAAAATGTACATACATATACACACATATACATCAGACGTTGCAAAGGCACAATAAGGTGGGAATGGAGCTAAAAAAAAGAGGAGAGCCGTGAGCTGTGCTGTCTTCAGGAAACTGCAAAGCTCCTTTAATGAGGGCAAACTTGTCTCAGAAACAAAGGCACATCTTTTTAATACGAATATTCTACTGTTATTGTTGTCTGGCTGTGAGTCATGAGCTACAAGTCTCTGGAGAATTAAAAATGAATATTACTCAGAGGTCAATGAAGAGGTGCACAGTGGGTGTAAGTAGGCTGCAGCACATAATAAATAAAGAGTAGAATAAAACATTCACCAAAGCTGTGGATGATTGAAAAGAAGATGGGCTGATCATGTGGCAAGAGTGAGAGATAATCAGTGGGCAGCCAGAAGGTCCCCGTGGCAGTCTCACAAAACCAAGAGCAAGTCAGGAAGGCTCCCAGCACACTGAGGGCACTGGTTATGTTGAACCTTACAAGAGTCACATAGGATGGGCGGGCAGGGAAGGACTGTGATCTGCCTCACTGAAAGAGAGGGCCACATCAGTTAGATCCCAGGTTTGATTGAACATTTAAGCAGATAATATAGCCCCTATATGGCATTTTGCAGTTTCTAAGATGCTATCTACATATTTGTGTATATGTGCAGTATGTGTATATATACATACACTTGAACTTTCCAATAACCCTATGAGGTAGGAGGTGGGGGGAAGCAGGTTTTTTATTATTTCCATTTTACAGGTGAAAAATTGAGGCTCCAGGACTTGAAATGGTTTGCTGAAAGTCACAAAGGAGTAAATGGCAGAGCTGGGACCCTTTCCCTTATATCTATGCTCTGGGTACCCAATGTCCCCTGTCCCCATATGGGAGGAAAAAAAGGCTTCAAAGAAGAAGAGATTCAGAACTCCCATGGAAGAATATGATACCAATCTTTCAGATGCCAACTAATCAACACAGCCTTAAGTGGGAGATTGACCTGGAAGGACAAACTATGGTCTTTTCCTTAGCCTGAATCTCTTCCATAGCTGACTCACCTCTTCATTTCATTTGGTTTTTGGAAACTCCTGAGGGTCATGCAGCTGCTAGCCTTCAAGAAGTAAATCTTCTGAGATTATAATCAGCTAAGTATTGCATTGTCTTTGAAAGATTCTTCTCTGTTATAACTCCTCATTACATTTTCAATACCTTTTCATTTCTAGGCAAGCCATGTAGTGTTGATTTACTCTTGCTTTGACTTTGCCTAAGGAAATTGAAAATAAACTTTAATTTCCTAGTTGAGGGTTGCTGGGGGCTTGTGTTTGCAGAGGAGGGAGTAATTGCTGTTTGATGGAATTAGTGAATATTAGGAGAGTTTCTGATGTTAGTGAAGTTGCGCTGTAATTGATTAGTTGTCTGTAAATTTGGAGGTTGTCCCAGTGAATAGAGGTTGTGTCAACACCTGTGTTCTGTTCAGTGCCATCTCAATCTGTCAATCAGTATTAGTAACCATATTCAAACATGTCAGGATTCAGGGTTACTGAGCCATGGGTGGGAAGGGCCACCACACGGGTGGACCTCACCAAATAGAGTCTGTCACTGTCATTCAAGTCAAGTCAGCAAGCATTTATTAAGTGGCTACTATGTGCCAGGCACTGTGAAGAGCAACGAAAGGAAAAATCAGTTCTTGCCTTCAAGGACCTTACAATCTCTGTCTCCTCTGAGGAGAACATGAAAACAACTAAGTATAAACAAGATCGATACAGGATAAATTGGAGATAACCTTAGAGGGAAGGTGCTAGTCTTTAGGAGGCTCAGGAAAGGCTTCTTTCAAAAGGTAGGGTTTTAGCTGAAGGAAGCCAGGGAAGCCAGAAGGTAGAGATAAGAAGGGAGAGAATACTGGGCCTGGGGGACAGGCAGTAAAAACACAGTCTGGAAATGGAGCATCTTGTTCAAAGAACAGCAAGGAGGCCAGTGGCACTGAACCATAGAGTGTGTGGAAGGGAATAAGGCATTAAGAAAACTGGAAAGCTCAGAGGGGGCCATGTTATCAAAGACTTTAAAAGCCAAATAGAAGATTTTTTAAATTTGATACTGGAGGTAATGGGTAGCCACTGGAATTTAGTGAATAGAGGATAACATGGTCAAACCTGAACTTTAAGGAGATCACTCTGATAACTAAGTGATGAACTGAAGTGGTGGAAGACTTAAAGAAGGGAGACAAACCAGCAGGCTATTGCAATAGTTCAGCTGTGAGATGATGAGTGTCTGTACCCAGAGTTGGCAATGTCAGAGGAGACATGCATCAAAAATTTTATAAAAGTACATTGGACAATATTTACCAATGTATAAGATATGGGGGCAGGCAGGGGTGGGGGGCAGGACACAGAGAGTGAGGCATAAAGGATGACTGTTACGTAGTGAGCCTGGGTTACTAGAAGGATGGTGGTGCCCTCAATAGTAATAAAAAAAAATTAGGAAGAGGGGTGTGCTTGGGGGGGAAATATTGACTTCTATTTGGGATGTATTGTAAGATGCCTGCAGGACACCAAGTTAGAAATGGCCAACAAGCACTTGGATATGTGAGTCTGGAAGTCAGGAGAGAGAGGTTAAAGCAGACTAAACAGATTTGATAATCTACTATATAGAGATGATAATTGAATCCATTGGAATTAGCAAGATCATCAAGTGATATAGGGTTTAGTAAAGAGTCTTGAAGACTGCCCATGGTTATCAGGAATAATCTAGAATCTATTCTTCTAGATTCTAGATGAAGATCCAGCAAAGGACACTAAAAAGTATTCAGATGAGTAAAAGGAGAGAACTGTGTAAATCACAAAAACCTAGGGAGAAGAGAGAAAGAAGGGGAAAAGCAACAATGTACAGATTGCAGAAAAGTGAAGAAGACTGAAAAAGGGTCATTAGATTTGTCAATTAAGAATTGGGAATTTTGAGAGAGCAGTTTCAGTTGAATGATGAAGTAAACCATCTTGCAGAGGGATAAGAAAAATGTGAGAGGAAAGGAAGTGGAGGCACTGATTGTGGGTAGCCTTCTCAAGTTTAGTCATAAAAGGGAGAAGTGATCTAGGATGATAGCTATCAAGGAGAAGGGATCACATGAGGGATCTTTGAGGATGGGAGTGACATGGATATATTAATGGGAATCAGTGAAGGGAAAGATTGAAGATTCGTGAAAGGGTAGACTTGATAGCACAGGCAATCTGGTGGAGAGGCTAAGGGTTCACTCATGTGTTTTGGAAGGCTCTGCCTTGGCGGGGAGGACTGTCTTTTCATGGGAGACCAAGGATATAGTGGCAGAATCTCACATCCAAGTGATGGGAGATGAGGAAGAAGGGGAAGAGGGAGCTCGCTAGTGAACAGCCTCATTTTTTTTTGGTGATATTCAAGAATGTCCCATCCGATACCCACTATCAAAATTCCTGTCTAGCTTCACTTAGCTTTGTTTCTAGTTTTCCCATTCATTTGTCCATTTTGGCTTAGTCAGTCTTGCTGTCACAAAATCACACACTTTGAGTTGGACGGGACTTGAGAGATCATCTAGAAAAAGAATCCTTAGCCTAATTTGTGTCATGGACCCTTTTGGTTGGCAGTCCGGTGAAGCTTATGGGCATTCTCAGAATCATGTTTTTAAACACATAAAATAAAGTACCTAGGATTACAAAGAAAACCAACTCTACTAAAATAAGATAATTTATTTTTTAAAACCAAGTTCATAGACTCAGAATGAGAACCCAAAAAAAGTTCAACTTATTCCTAGCCAACTGGCATCTCTACAAGGTGAGAATACAAGAAATAAAATGCCTATTTGATTAAAAAAACTTCTGAGAAAACCAGAAAGTAGTCTGGCAGAAATTAGACTTAGACCAACAACTTTCATCATATTTCACCATATATTCTAAGTGGATATACAACTTTAATATTAAAAAATACTATAAAAATTAGAAGAGAAGCAGATTATATACCTCTCACAGCTAAGGGTAGGAGATATATTCTTAACCAAAAAGGAATCAAGGCAATTACAAAAGATATACTAGAAAACTTTGAATACATCAAATTGAAAAGTTTTTGCACAAAAAATATTAGTGCACCTAGGATAAGAAGGAAAGCAGTTTAGTGGGGGAAAAACATCTTTTCATCAAATTTCTCTGATAAGGATTTATATATCTTGGTATCCAGGATTATTAATTCTCTCTCTCTCTCTCTCTCTTTCTCTCTCTCTCTCTCTCTCTGTATGTATGTATGTATATTAAGTGTGTATGTATACATGAGTATGCATATGTGTGTGTGTGTTAGTGTATGTGTGTATACACATTCATATACACACACCAAAAGCCCTAAGTGGTCAAAAGATGTGAACAGTGTTCAGAGGAAGGATTGCAAATTAATAACAACTATATGAAAGAATGCTCCAAATCACTAATAGTAAGAGAAATGAAAATCAAAACCCTAATGTTTCATTTCACACCCTATACATTCTCAAAGATAACAAAAGATAGGAAGTCAATGTTGGATGGGGTTGTGGGAATATCAACACATTAGTGCATTGTTGGTGAAGCTGTGATTCATTACCACCATTTTGGAAAGCAAATTGGAATTATGGTCAATATAGTCAATAAACATTTATTGAGTGCCTACTATATTCCAGGCACTAGCGCTAGAGATACAAAGAAAGGCAAAAGACAGTCCATGCTCTCAAGGAGCTCACAGTCTAATAGAGGAGATAACATACAAATAACTATGTGCAAACAAGGATAAATTGGTAATAATCAACAGAGAAAAGGCACTAGAATTAAGAGGGACAGGGTATTATCTAAATAATGTGACTAAAATGTTCATACTTGTTGACTCAGAGATTCTATTACTAGGTTTATAAAGTAAGGAGGACTTTGATAAAAAAAAAAGTCCCTATAAGCACCAAAATGTTTATAGCGGCCCTTTTTGTGATAATGAGAAATTAGAAATACTCATTATTGGGGAATTGCTGAACAAATTGTGGTACATAAATGTCATAGAATCATACTATACAGTAAAAAATAAAGAATTTAACAAGTACAGAGAAGCATGAAAAGATCACCTGAACTGATGCAGAGTAAAAGTATACAAATCCAGGAAAACAATACAATGAAAAGAAAACTCACTAAAAAAAAAAACACCCTCCTATGTGAATGTTGTGAAATTATAAAGGACGATTATGATCCAAAAGAAGAGAATGTGAGAAGACACCCTATCTACCCCTTTGCAGATGTAGGAGGTTCACAAATATTATACATTGCATATATTTTCAGACTTTTTGAATGTGTTGATCAATTGTGCTGATTTTTTTTCCTCTTCCTTTTTGTCTTTTAAAAAATGATACTTGTTATATGGAATGTTGCTGTTATTGTTTGTCCTTCATTCTCAAAGAGTACCATGGCATAAGGAAGGTGATGCCATGACTTGCAAGTGAATTGGATTTAAGTGAGGAAGTGAAAAGGAAAAGGAAGGGAAGGGAAGGAAAAGGAAAGGAAAGGAAGGAAAGGAAGAATAAAGAAGGGAGGGAGGAAAGACTATCTGGAAAGAGAAGAGGGAATGTAAAAAAAGACCAATAAACACATAAAATTTAAAAAGTCATTAAAAAAAGAAGAAATAATACAGGGGTAAAAGGAGAGGAAGAGTAGTACTGTCCACATTTAAGGAAATTCAGGATCCAGGGGTGGAAAGCATTTGAATGAAGGTTAACAAAGGTAGAAATCTGAAGTAATATTGTCATTGGAGTATAATAATGAACAGAAAAAGAAAATAGATGAATAGTTTCAGAAATAAATTATAAGTCTATCACTTTTACATGATATAATAGTGATGGGGAACTTCCATTATCTGCTGGAGCTCTCTGCCAAAAGCAAAGCAGCTAATAGCTTACCTTGCCTTAATGATAACTTTGTTCTTCAAAAGGTAGAGTAGTAACATATGAGGAGAAACTCTATTATGGAACTGATTCTCATCAATAATGAGGAATTGGCTTCTGGGGGAAACATGATGGGTTCCTTAGAATTTATGATAGAGAAGATGAAGTCAGTAATTTTATTGCATATTTTGGGAAAACGGATATTCAAGAGTTGAGAGAAAATATAGGTAGGATTCCATACGCTAAAATTCTATAAGGGAATTTAACCCATGATTAATAGTAAACTCTCAAGGATGGAATTTTGGAGATCAATTGGAAGCAATTTCAACAAGGAGAAGGAAAGTAGAATTGTCTGATGAGAATGATGTGGATGCACAGGGAACTCACCAACTTATATTTAAAAAAAAATGTACGAAAGATCAAAGTGACAAAGAATCACAGAATATGAGTGTGAGTGAAAGAGTCCTCAGTAGCCTTTTGTATCTAGTTCAATACATACCTGAAAGGAATCCTCACTATAACCAAATCTCATCCAGTCTTGTCTTGAAGACCTCTGAGGAAGGGGAACCCATCACCTCTCAAAGTAGGCCATTCTGAGCAGGGAAAATCTATCACCTTTCAAGGCAGACCATTGTTCTGAAAAAGGAGAATCCATCACCTTTAAAGGCAGGCCATTCTACTATTGTATAGAGCTAATTTTTTCAGAAAATTTTCTGGACATTAAGCATAAATTTATTTCTTTGCAATTTTCACCTGCTGCTCCAGATTCTGCCCTCTAGGAACAAACAGATCTATTCCCTTCTCCATATGATAGCCTTTCAAATACTTGAATATTATCATGTCACCCCTTGTTCTACTCTTCTCTAAGCTAAACATGTCCAGTTCCATGGTTTTGAAGACCTTCACCAGCCTAATTGCCCTCTTCCCATAGCACCCATAACTGAACACGGTTGGTAGATGTAATTAGATAACTGGGTTTCTGTTTGTAGAGACCAGCTTGTGTTCCTGGCCAGAATCACCACCAAATGAAATCTGACAAAGCCAGATAGGGTACAGTGAAACTATTAGCCCCAAATCCTGAGAGTTATCCCCATTAATGTCCTTCATGTCAGCTTTTTTTGTCTCCTATATCATACTGCTGACTAATATTAAGCTTTTAGTCCACTAAACACCCCCCCATATTTTTTCAGAACAACCATTGTCTAACTAGTCCTTCCCCAGCTTATACTTGCGAAGTTAATTTTTTAACCCAATTGCAAAACTTTATATTTATCCCTTTTGAGTTTCATTTTATTAGATTTAGCCCCCAGTGCTCTAGCCTATCAAGATCCTCTGGATTCCAGTTTTGTCATTTACTGTGTTCACTATTCCTTCTAGTTTCATATCATTGGAAAATTTGATGAGTATACCATCTATGCCTTTGTCCAAGTAATTGATAAAAATTTTAAATTATCATGTTAAATACCATAATATCCAAATGTTTGGAATTATGATCAACATTGTCAATAAACATTTATTAGGTGTCTACTAAATGCTGGCACTGTGCTAAGCACTGGGGTGTATCATACAAAGAAAGTAAAAAGACAGTCCCTGCCTTCAAGGAGCTCACAGGGCAGATAACATGCAAGCAACCATGTACAAATAAGTTATATTCAAGAAAAACTGGAAATAATATACAGAGGGAAGGCATTAGAATTAAGAGGGATTGGGAATTATGCAAATAATGTGATTAATATGTCCATACCTTTTGACAGTGTTCTATCATTTGGCTTATACTTCAACAAGGCCTCTGATCAAAAGAAAGTCTCTATATACCAAAACATTTATAGCAGCACTTTTTTGTAATAACTGAGAATTGGAAACAAAATTGACCTAGGGACAATCAGAGATTCCTGAAGATCTCCTCCTAACACTGAACCATTATCCACTACTCTGAGCATGGACACCCAGCCAGTTCTGAATTCATTTGATTGGATTATTAGCTAAGTTATATCCTTGGATCTTCTCCATGACAATAGCACGAGATATTTTATCAAAACCTTTGCTAAACTCTAGACAAACTCTTCCCACATCATTCTTTTCACCTACTCCTTTAATAATTCTGTCAAAACAGGAAATGAGGTTAGTCTGGCATGACCTGTTCTTGATGATGCCATGCCGGCTCTTTGAATTCACCACCAAATAGGAAAACATGGCATGGAATTGTAAGAAGTATTGATGAAGTTCAAAAGCAACCAAGGCTGGCAAAAAATAAGAATAACAAGAAGGTTCTTTTTAGAAGTTTGTATTTTGGATTTTGTGGAAAATAGGAGGATCCAAAAAGAGGGAAGAGAAATATTGTTTGAGGTTGATGGAATGATGATAACTGGAAAGGCAGAGCTGTTCATCTTCTAGTTTTGCATCTGTTTTATGTGCCAGAATTAACTTTGGACTAGAACAAAGATTATAGAATCATGGGATCATAGATTTAGAACTAAGAGGTACCTTAGATATCATCAAAGTCCAAGGGTGTCAAATATGGGATCTACTGGCAGCATGAAGAACTGTAACATTCCCAAATTTGGTCCAGAACCAGATTAAAATGTAATTGGGAAATATTTAACAAAATCAATAAAAATACAATGAAAATATAGATAACATTACATTTTAAAACTAAGTCAATATGCAGCCCACGGGGATTCTTATGTATGGATTAGTGGCCCCTTTCTAGTTGAGGTTGACACCACTGGTATAGTCCAATTTCTTTTTTTTACAAATGAAGAAACTGAAGATCAGAATTGTTAAGTGACTTGCCTGTAGTAAGGAGCAGAGTTGGGATTCAAATCCAGTTCAAGAGAGAGTTGATATGCAAGCTAAATAAAAAAAATATGAGGATAGCAGGTAGATGCCCTTAATGAGTTCAAGTGAGACAACATCTGAAGTATTCAATTCTAGACAACATAAGAAATGAAGAACATTGATAGGCTGGAGAATGTCCAAGAAGAACAATCATTATGGTGAACATGGTGACTACGGCTTCTATTCACACCATAGGAGGATCAAATGATCTGAAAATATTTAGCCTGAAGAGATTTGGCAGATACAATGGCTTTCTCCAAATATTTAAAGGACTTCCAAATGGAAGAAGGATTAGATTTGTTCTTTTTGACCTCAGAGAAAAGCACTAGCAGCAACAAGTGAAAGTTGCAAAGAGGTAAATTTAAATGTAAGAGAAAAAAAACTACTCAACAATTAGAGCTGTCGTAGACTGGAAAGAGCCACCAATGAAATTGTGGACTCCCTTCAGCTGAGGCCTTCAAATGGAAGTCATCAAGTATTTGTAAAGGGGATTCTTTCTTGGGTATGGATTGAACTAAATGACCTGCGCATTTCCTTTCCAGTCTGGGATTCTGTGACTTTGAGGAGGATGATAAAATGCTTTAAACGAGCACAGGGATACACAGCACCTCCTACAAGTGGTTATCCTACATCTTCTTGAAGACTCCCATTGGATAGGTGTAAAATGATATCTCAAGGCTGTGCTCGTTAATTTGCATTTCCCTAATCAATAATGATTAAGAGCATCTTTTCATATGACTATAAATTCTTTTGACTTCTTCATCAGAAAACTACTTGTTCATATCTTTTGGCCATTTATCAACTGGGAAACGATGTATATTCTCATAGATTTGACAAAGTTCTTTATGTAGCTGAGATATAAGACCTTTACCTGAGAAACTGTCTATAAATTTTCCTCCCAGTTTTCTGCTTTCCTTCTGATCTTGGCTACATTTGTTTTATTTGTACAAAATGTTTTTAATTTAATATAATTGAAATTATCCATTTTATACCTCACACTGCTCTCTCTCTCTTATTTATTCATAAATTAGAACCTACTACCTCTTGAAGCAGTCCAAAAGGCTTGTAAATAGTTGCGATTTTCAGGAACCTTTTCCTGATATCAAGTATAAATTTCTCTCCTTGGGACTTCATAGGGGCATAGATCTAGAGATGAAGAGGCCACCTAGTCCAACCCCCTCATTTAACAGATAGGAAAATAAGATCCAAGGACTATGCCCAAAGTTGCGCTGATAGTAAACATCAAAGGTGGTATTTGAACTCAACACTTCTGACCCCAGGACCTTTGCTTTTTCCACTATACCACGCTGCCTGCCCCCCTTCACTGCTGTAACAACAATGTTGCTAGCAACTGCAGTGGAGGTGAAAGACCAACAATAAGACCAACAACACGAGCACACAGGAGGGCTGCTAGCACAGGTCCTTTGATATGCTTTTCTAAGGAAAGCAACTTTAAGGGGTTAACAATCTTACTTTGATTAAATATACATATACCATTCACTTAGTTCAGGGGGAAAAGCCGGCACCTTGAACTTCAGAGCAAATACAAACAGAAATTACAAAAAGATCAACAGACAGGCTTTAATCTGTCTGACCAAATCACAATATATACATAGTTACCAATGCCAACACTAAGCACCAACATCTGGGTTTTCAAAGCTGGGGGGACTGCTTCAACGGCTACCCAGAGTCTCATCACCAACACTCTTTCAATGAGTGTGCCCCCAAAACAAAACGCCAACCTCAGATCTTATATACATGTCTCAGGGTTCTGGGGTGCTTGACTACCTCAGTGCTGAGAAGCGCTCCAACAAAAAACAAGTCCACTTTGCTTTCCATTACATTTGAAAGGCAAGATTCATCAAAGGTACTTGGTTACCTTAGCATTCCAAAAGAGAAGAACAGCAAAATAGTCCCACCCTAATTACCATAACAACTGCCCCCCAAAGCAAGTGTAAACCTTTGTCTAAATGATAGTCTTTCAAATACTTGAACACAGCTAACAAATCCCCCTAATTCTATTCTTCTCTAGAACTAAATGTCTTTGGCTTCTTCAACCAATATTAATTTATAACAGCTTCTTGCTCATGATTTTGTTCATCTTTGGTTCACATACCAGCTTGTCAATAGCCTTCCTTGGAGACAGCAACATCATAGAAGAGGGGACTGAAAATCAAGTTAAAAGATCTACATTCAAATCCTCCCTCTCTTGCTTATTACTTGTGCAACCTTGAATAAGTCATTTCATTTCTCTTGGTCTTGGTGTCCTCATCTGTAAAATGAAGAAGGTGGACCTAGAATACCCATGTGCCCTTCTAGCTCTAGAGCAGAGGTTCCCAAATTTATTTGGCCTACTACTCACTCTTCAGAAAAAAAAAAATCACTCAGCACCCCTCTAGAAATCTTTCTTTAACCCTTTAATAGTTTTTTTTTAATTTGCATCATTTCAAAAATATAATTTTTTTAAAAGAAGCATCTTGAATTTAATAATTTCTTGTAAATTTGTAGGGTTTTTCTTGCATTGAAATTTTGATGATACAATATTATGTCATATAACCACATAGTATCATATTGTAAACAAGTTATTACTTGCACATATTCCTGCCAATGTATGCTGGACTTCCCAACAATGCCAATACTTGCTTGTTAAGACCTGTTGGTGGATTTGGCCACTGATGGATTATAACTTGCATTTTGTGTGTTTATTTGGAAAATAATGTAATCACTGTGACTTTAACTCTGTTATACAACAGATGAAACATATACTAATGGTTTTTCAAAATTTTCTTATCTTCTCTTCTTTCTTTATGCTTCCATCACTCCCTTATTTTTATTCAACACCCCCAGTTGTACCTGAAGCTACTACCACCCCCTGGATCATTCCAGACCCCGCAGTGGGTGGCATCACCCACTTTGGAAACCTATGCATCTAGAGCTAGCATCCCAATTCCTAAAATGTGATTCCTGAAAATGAACAATAGTACTTCATATGGATTCTGGTAGGGACAGAGTACAATAAAACCATCTTCTGCCTCCTTGATACAATGCCTTTCTTAATGCAGTCTAGGGGAGCATTGGCCTTTCTGTCTGTCACATTGCACCATTGATTTACATTGGATTTGTAGTTCACTGAAACTTCAAGATCTTTTTTTCACTAGTACCAATGCCTAGTCATAACACCCCTATACTGTACTTGTGAAGTTAATTTTTTTGGACCTAATGTTTATGTTTACCTCTATTAAATTTCATTTTATTCAGTTCTGCTCATCATTCTAGTCCATGGAGATCTTTTTGGATTGTCACTTTGCCATCTGACATGTTAACTATCTCACCTAACTTCATGTCATCTGAATATTTAACAAGCACATCATTTATCTTGAATGTGGAAGGGCCAAGGGCAGATTCCTGTATCCCTATCCTAGAGACTTTCAAGTTGATGCTAACACATCAATGGGTACACTTTGGTTCCAGAATTTAACTAGTTCTGAGCCATGGGTGTGCTGAGGCCAGCTCCAAGGGCTTGTAAGAGCTTATTATTAAATTTTCAGTGTAAGTATTTACACCTCAAATATTAGTAAATGCTACAAGTTGGGGCTTGGTTTATTATTTTGTTGATTTCTAGACCTAAGAAAGTGATACAGAAAATGTTAATAATGCAGATTAAACTTTAAAAATATGTCATCTGTTTTCAGAGACCCAGTTGTTAAAACATTTACCAGCACAACCCTGGATGACAGTCATCAAAAGTTCCTATCACTACTCAAATGGTATGCATTCTGGGAGAACTAGTTATTAAACATCTATCAGCATGCCTCTGAACCTAACTACCCTATCATCTAGCTTGTATTTTATAATCTTGCCAAGGTTAGCATAAGAGTCAAATATTTTGCTGAAATCTAATTGTACTACGTTCTTGGCTTTCTCCTGCTCAATTAGTATAGTTATGCTAGAAAGAAAGAAAATGAGGCTATTTTGGTACAATTTGTTCTTGACAGGGCAGCTAAGTGGCATAGTGGATAGAATGCCTGGCCTAGAGTCAGAAAGACTCCTCTTCCTGAGTTCAAATCTGGCCTCAGATACTTATCAGGTATAACCCTGGGCAAGTCACTTAACCCCGTTTGCCTCAGTTTCCTCATCTGTAAAATGAGCTGGAGAAGGAAACGCCAAAGTCCTCTGGTATCTTCACCAAGAAAACCTTTAATGGGGTCACAAAGAGTCAGACATGACTAGAAAATGACTGAAAGATAACAGGTTCTTGACAAATCCATGCTGGCTTTTAGGATTGCTGTTTCCCTCTCCTTTTGTTTATGAACTCTCTTCTTAATAATGAGCTCCAGTTTTTTTCTAGGAATACAAGTTGGACTAACTGGTTTATACTTGTCAGTCTCCATCCTTTTCATTTTGGGGAAAATGTGGGCAAGAGTATCTCTTCTCCAGTCATGTAGTCACTCTCCCTCCTCCAAGATCTTTCAAAGATCACTGACAACATCTCAGCAATCAGGATGCTTATCAGAGCCTAGTGATGAGCTCATTGAGGGCGGCTTGGTGCTGCCTCACCATCATCACATCGCTAGCCTGGTTGCCTACTTCCTACTAATCATTTTGTTCTATCCTTTAAACTCAAAACAAAATCATTCTTCTTGGAAGAGAAAATAGAGGAAAATGAATTGAATGGTTCAGACTTCTCACCGTCACCCATTATCATCATCCCTTTTGTGTTCATCCTCAGTAACTTGCCCTTCCTTCAATCTTCTAGATGTGTCTTTTTAAGAGCCTAAAGTGGTTGCTAAGTTCCCTACACAACCAGAGTGTCTTTAGCTTTTCTTCTTTTCCTCTTCATTGAATTCATTTCTATTTCTTTCTTTAGAAGTTCAGTTTCCAGAACTTACCATTCTTCTTAAGCCATCTTTCCCCTGTGAAATATCCTGCCATTGAATCTGACCAAGCCTTTCTCTGAACCCTTAGAAAACTGCACTCCTTCAAGTCAAGGAGGAGTACATTGTGGGTATTTTCAGCTTCCCTTTCTTCCTCTTTTCACGAACTCAATGATGGATCACTTTTCCCCAAGGTTCCCATCATTTCTACTTCAGCAAACAGTTCCTTCAGGTTGGTCAAAATTAGGTCTAGAAGAACAGTTCCTATGGTCTCTTCCTTCACTTTTTGAAGTAGGAAATTCCTAAGACAAGCTGAGTATTTCTCTGTAGTTCTGCCTTTGGTACCGTGAGAATTCCAACATTGGGTTCACATAGTTGAAGTTCCATATCTGAACAATATCATGCTTTGTTTTGTTTTGGTTTTTTTTTTTTTGCACTGGGTTTGTGATCTATTTTCTAAACTTCTTTTGCCTCACGTACTTCTTCAAAAGTCTAGTTTCTGTTTCTCCCTCCATTGATCTTCACTCAGCTCCCGTTTACCATTTCCCATTCCCATTTCTTAGTCTCCTGGATTCTTAAAGATTTCCTCATCTATCTACTTAATATATCATGCTACTATTTAAGAAAATATGTCATTCTACTCCACCACTCTATTTGTCTCTTCTGTTCCTTTAGAGATAGACTATACCCTCTCAGAGTCTTATTTCAGACATGGGTCCCATTACACTAAGCCTTAGTAATATCTAAGAGGTTAAATTTGCCTCATCACATTAGTCTGTAGTTTACCCTATTTATTAGTCATACTTTATACATTTTTACATAGACATCTGAGGCTATGAATTCCGTTGTTGGCACTCATTGTATATCATCCCTCATGAATCATCTCTGTGGCTACACTCCTTCCTATGTTATATGTGCTTCCTTTGTTATACTGCAAATCTTTATGGTACCAGGCTTGCCACAACTATGTGGCCAGTTTTATCCTTCTCCCTCCCTTTTCAATTTAAAATCTACATGATAAGATTATCATAACTCTAGGAAAATACATTTTTATTTGATCTTCCTTATTAGGTATACTCCTTCCAGGGGTGTGCTGGTAAATATTTAACAGCAGATTCTCTGAGAAAAAAATAGTTTTCATGACACACTTTTTATTTTAATCTGAATTATTAACATTTTCTGCATCATTTTCTTAAGTCTAAAAATCACCAAAATAATAAACCAAGCCCTGTGTGCAGCAGTTGCCAATTTCCAGAGGTGTAAAAAGCTCATGCTGAAAATTTAACAATCGGCCTTTGTGAGCCAGTTAAAGCTGGCTCCAGCATACTCTTAACTCCATCCCTGTTTTTCCTGGCCCTATTTGGTGCCCATTGTTCCTATTTTTAAAGTTATGTTATAGAAATCCAAATCATGTCCTCAGACACCACCTTCTTAGCCAGCTGATCACTTACTTCCCAAATCTTATCCCTTACTTTGAATGCTAGTAGTGATAGAAACACCAACTTTGTACCTAAGGTCTTCATTTTGTGGGACTCAACTGTACAATCCTTAGCAGTGCTTTCTAGATCCCTTCTGGTGGTATTATCTTCCCTACACAAATCTCCAGAAATTGGTTAATAATCAATAGATTTGCTAAATCTTAGGAAACTTTTTGTCATGACTGGAATGCATGGCCCAAGAAAATAATCAATTTCTTTGATTTTTGTAAGATTAAGAAATAATTTTCCATTGTTGGAATATTGCAATGATGGAATAATAACCATCATTGGAGAATTACCAACAACCATTACTCATCTCTCCTTCTTTTTATCTTTAAGGAATGACCCTTCAACTGATAGCACCTCTAAGTGCATTTCATCATGCCATGGAGAGCAAGAAGCTGCTTCCTCCTAAGTTGTTCCATCTCCCTATCCTATAGATAGAGACTTGTGCTGATTATCTGTAGCTCAAAATGTTCAGTGGTCCTCCTTTTCATTCTATGAATCATATTTTTCTGCCCGCAAATCTCCTGAATCAGATTAGAATTCCCTTCTTCCACTTCAGATCCTTTCTCCTTCTTTGCTTCCTTCGTAAAGTACTTAGTCCATTCTTTCAAGAAGCTTCATCTTCTGGATAACCTGGAAAGTAGAGATGAACCAACCCAGGCCTTTTCTTTCTCCTCTAAACTAAGACCAACTTGGACTTTATATGCATATATGGGTAATATTTGATATTAGCAAGGACACAAACACAGAAATGTTCTCTGTAAGTCACTACAATTTTTTCTTGTCCTTCATAGTTGCTTAAGGGGAGATTCATAGTCTTTTTGTCTTCTTTTGGTAATTCTCTTGGTGAACTTTTTGGCTAACTGCTTTATTTGCTTTATATCTGTAGGATTCTACCCAGAGGTTTCTAAGGGAGGCTTAATTTATTTAGTGTAGACTGCCTTTCTTTATAGTAATGCAACACAATCTGTTCAGCTCTTCTTAATTGGCAGTTAACACATTTCTACCATCCCCTAATAGAGGAACAAAAGCTAATTTCTACAAGCAGAAACCCAACTATTTAATTAGATCTACCCATTCTGTTTCTTATTTTCATCAATTTTCAGTGATCTCCCTGTACTTCAATTCAATTCAACAAATACTTATTAAGAACCTACCAGGTGTAAGGCATAGAGACAATGGAGTGTATACAGAGTATAGAATGCTGGGAAGCATTAATAAACTCCATGAAAGACCTGGGTTCAAACCCAGCCTTTAACTGTGTAACTAGCTGGGACCAGGGGCAAGTCACTTAACCTTTTTCTGCCTCAGACAACTCCCTAGAACTTATCTACTAAGTCACAGAGACTTGAGAACTACAGTTGGTGGAGGGAAATCCCACACCAGGAGTAATGCTAGCTAATGAAATCCAAGGGCTCTATGCTATGTGCTGAGGACATGAAAAAAGAAATTAGCTGGTACCTACCCTCAAGAAGCTTGCATTCTCTTGGGTGAACACAACATATACACATATAATACAAGATAGTTTAAGAAGCCAGTGATCTTTAGTAATGGTGGGGAGGGGGAAAGGAGGGCTAAGAGGAGGGTGACAACTTGCAGAAGTAGGTGGCACCTGACTTGAGTCTTGAAGGAAATAAGGAATTCTAAGATATGGAGGTAAGGAGGGAGTACATTCAAGGTATGGGGGACAGCCTGACTGCTTGATACTCTGTCCTACCTGGGGGAATAAGGTTTAACTTATTTAGCAGAAATGAACACATAAGAAGGAAGTATACAACTCCCACAAACAAACTGGATGAAATCCAACTCTCCAATTAGGTCTACTCACCTTGTCTTACATTATTGGTATTCTTCAGATATTTTCCCCAACTTCCCTGACCACTGAGCTCTTAAGCGAGTGCTCACTCACTGATTTTTTTTTTGAAAACCATTTATTAAGCACCAAGCATTGCGCTAGGCACTGGAGATACAAAGACAAAATCAGAAACAGTTCCTGTCCTTCAGGAGTTAATGAGGGTGAACAACATACACACAAATAAGCCAATTTTAAAATGTATGTGTAATGAATACAAAGCAATTTGAGGGGTAGAGGAGCAGGATAGGAAGGCTCTAACCACTGAAGCAGATCAAGAAAGGCCTTATGCAAGCCTTGACTATCTAAAGTAGAGTATAAGTCAATTCATGCTGTACCTGAATTGATTCAAATTCCAGTAATTATCTGCACTCACATCTCCCTCTAGAAATTTGTATCTCTGTTCCCCCTCTTGTCTTCTCTGTCTTGGGTCAGACCTCTCAATATGTGTACACTTCATTCCCTAGGTAGCATTTTCCCAGTGGGTCACATTAATGGTTCCAAGGAAAATATCCTCAGTCCAACTCAGCTTTTGTCTCTGCTGATCTTAGTAGTAATACCCAGTCACATTAATTCTTCCCCTCTAGCCAGGCTCTGACAATATATTTTGGATCTTAATCTTCCCTTCCATCTACAGCTTCTAGTAGGCCTTAGAGCAAGTGAAGCTATGGTTAGTTGCTTTTATGAGTACATTAGATAGCCTTCAAACTCTTTAACTTCTGGTTAAATAAAAAGCTTCTCTGGCTGTAATAAACAAGGCTTGCTTTTTACAGAGCAGAAACCCAGCTCTGGTCCTGAGCACCTGGAAAGCAGAGAGAGAGAGAGGGAGTCCATATTTGTTAAGGATTTAAAAGAATGTCTACTCTTGTCAATTGCAATTGCTCGGTGATGTCTCAAAAATAAATCAACTGTGATATGATACAGACTCATGGAGGTGACACAGGGAATCTGTTCTTTTTGAGAAAAAAACTGTTAACTTGTACATAAATGCAGGCTGTAGAGAAGAGAACTATGTATGAATTCAAGCACTTCCTTTCTCTTCTCTGGATCTCAGCTTCCTCCTCTGGAGAATAAAAGGAATAGACTGGATGATTTTGACAATCCCTTCCAGCTTGTATCTCCTATGTTTCTAAAATGATTTTTAAATGTGACAGTTTCAAGCACATCCATGAAAGACTGGTACAGGATAATGCAATCAAAGTAAGTCATAGAAGCAGGGACTTCCTGGAATACCAGGAGGGAAGAGAGAGTTAAAGGCAAGTTGCTTCTTTTTCAATATTTTACCTAAGGTTGAATCCTACTATCAGTCAGTAAACATTTATTAAGCTCCTACTATATGCTAGGCACAGTGCAAAGTGCTGGGGATACAAAGAAAGGCAAAAGACAGTCCCTGCCCTCAGTTTAACAGAGAGACAACAACATGAAAACAGCTACATACGGACAAGCTATATACAGGATAAACTGGAAATAATCAACAGAGGGAAGGCACTAGAATTAAGGGGAATCAGGAGAAGCTTCCTATAGAAAGTGAGTTCCTGTCTACAACTAGAAGGAAGCCAGAAGGCAGAAATCAGGAGGGAAAGAATTCCAGAAATGGGAGACCACCAGTACAAATGCCCAGAGTCAAGAGATTGAGTGTCTTGTTTGGGATCAGCAAGAAAGTCAGTGTCACATAGAGTGTGTGGGGTAAGAGGTATAAGAAGACCAGAAAGATGAGGAAGGTAGCAGGTTAGGAAAGGCTTTGAGTGTCAAACAAAGGATTTTGTATTTGACCCTGGAGGTGACCCAAAGCTGATGGAGTTTATTAAGCAAAGAGATGACATTTGTCAGACCTGTGTTTTAGGAAGGTCACTCTGGCAGCTGAGTGGAGGATGGACTAGAGTGGGAAGAGACTTGTGGCAACTGACCAACCAGTAGGCGTGAGGTGGCGAGGGTCTGCACCAGGGTGGCAGTGTCAGAGGAGACAAGAAATACGATACCAGTACATTTATTCATTCATCTATCCATCTATTCAACAAGCATTTATTAGGTATTTACCACATGCAGGGTGTTGTGGTAGTTACTCTGGGGAAGACAAGCACCAATGAGTCCTTGCCATTACTCTCATAGAGCTTATAATCTAGCACATTATATAGTATGACTCTTTCCACAACAAAAAGATTCTCAAGGTCCATCTGATGTGAGTTCAATGGAACGAAATTATAGTTGAACAGAAAGTTCAGATAAGTCTTTTGAAACTTGTTTTCAGAGGATTTGGTCTAGATAGGAGAATTTTAGAACCGTAAGGACCTTAAATGTCATATAATCTGACCTTTTGTTTTACATCTGAGGACACTAAGGCCCAGAGAAAGGAAATGATCAGCCTAAAGTCAAAAAGCCAATTAAATGCAGAATTCAGACATGGAAACTAGGTTTCCCGATCAGAATCACAATTAACAATTTTGGCACCTGGAAAAGTACCACAGAATATGTCCCAGAGCAAACGGCATAAAACATACCGTCCAATCAACTTTTTTTCAGACAAATTAATTTGGGGGACCTCCAGATGCAAAATCCCGTGGGATAGGCAGAGAGACCCAAGAACGTCATCTAATAGCTTCCTATTTTAAGGTATTACTCTTACTAATTTGGCACTAAGGTCAGTTGTTTCCACCTGCCAAAGGGGTAAAAATGTTGTCAACATCCTCTAAATCTCAGTGCCCTGGGCATAAGTCCCAGTCATCTTACTCTAGTTATGGCTCTACTTCAGACTCCCAATCCAATGCTCTTTCTATCACAACATACTGCCTCTCGATTGTATATCTATTAAGTAGCTACCCCCATCAGCTAGAAGATCTAATGGTGGGAGAGCGGGAGGGAATAAAAACAGAGATGGCATTACTATTTCACTCTACTTTCTGTCTCTTCCTGTTCCTCAGATGAAACTTATTCTTGCTTTCTTAGGGTTTTATTGCTGACAGTGTCCATTATTCTTGATGAGGCCATAAGAAAATTCTCTTCACTCCCTTTTAGCCTCGCCTCAGTACTCTGTTTTTATGGTCTAAGACAAGGGCTGGGGCTGAAATGCAAGTTACCATCATTCATCTTGCTATTGTTTGAAGAGGTAAATCGCTGGGGCTCTGAACCCTCTTGTATGTCCTGTGTATATCTATCTCTCCCAGGCTGTCACTGCTAGAGTTCTGGTATCATGCTCACAGAATCACAGCCTATGAATATTTACCAGACACAGTTAGCTGCCTAATCCTCTTACTCTTCTAACACATTTTAGTCGCTAGCTACAGCCTAACTACACAGTGCAGTAACTATGTACTTTAGGGCCTATGATCTTAGCATTTCATTTTATGTCTGGAAAGGAGACCAAATAAGGATCAGCTCATAAAAATGAAATGCCCGGATTTGATTTCACTCCGGCAGTGGTCTTGCCCCTAGGATTACAGTGCCTATGCACTAAATGAAATGCAGATCACACATGAGGTGGGGAAGTTCAGGGCTAAGGGTTCTCAACAGGTTAAGGAGGTGGGGAGGGAGGCCGCTCCAGACAGCCCTGACTGATGACATGACCGTGGAGAGGAACGTCCAAGATGAAGGAGGGATTGACACTCTCCTCTTCTCCCAGGCCAAAACTACCTTTGATTCTTTCCTCTCCTTCATCTTCTATATACGATAAATCACCAGGCTTTATAGATTCTCCTTTCAAAATATCCCTTACTGTGTCATAAATACAAAAATATTTATGGCCTCTCTTTCTGTAGTAGTAAATAACTGGAGGCAAAGTGAGTGCCCATCAATTGACAGATGGCTCCAGTAGATGATATATGGCAGCTAGATGGCTCAGTGGATCGAGTATTTACTAGGCCTAAAGGCAGGAAGACTCATCTTCCTGAGATCATATCTGGCCTCAGATACGTACTAGCTGTGTGACCCTGGCCAAGTCACTTAAACCTGTTTGCCTCAGTTTCCTTATTTGTAAAATGAGCTAGAGAAGGAAATGGCAAACCACTCTAATATCCTTGCTAAGAAAACCTCAAATGGGGTCACAGAAAGTCGGATATGACTAAAAAACAACTCAGTGAGAACAACAAGCAGTAGATGAATGTGATGGAATTTAAATGACAAATACAAAGAATTCAGAGAGACTAGGGAAGACTTGGATGAACTGATGCAGAGCAAAGTAAGCAGACTCATGAGAACAATCTGTCAAATGACCACAATAATGTAAAGGAAAAAAAACACTAGGAACCCTCACTACTCTGATACGCTGTATCCAATTATGACTTCAGAGCCCTGATGGTGAAGCATTCCTCTAGCCTCTCAACAGAGAGGTAGGTGAGGAATGAGGCATACATTTTCAGACATGGCCAATGTACTGTATTTATTTTCCTTGCCTGTACTTATTTGTGAAAAGGAAGCATTCTACCCCCTGGGCAGGGGTAATCATTGGGAAAGGAGAACGATATAAAAAAAAAGAGAACCAATATATTTAAAACCAAACTATATCCTGCTCTCCATTTTTAGTGTCACTGACCTAGGAAGGTTCTCCCTGTGTCTTTTTGATCTCTGCCTTGTTCACTACTGACTTTAAGGAGCTTCTCCTTTATCAAATTATCCTACCCTCCTTGTTCAATCTTAACTCCCACTATTCCACAGATTTAACCTTCCACTCCAATAAAAGTGGTGATCTGTTGTGTGAACTGATGAAGAGGGAAATACACAGAACCAAGAAAACAATATTCAAGACCCCAATAATGTAAACAAAAAAGAACACTAAAACAATAGCAAATGCTATGTGATTTTAATGGTCAATCTCAGCCCCCAAAAAGAGATAAGGTAAGCACTTCCTCCCCTTCTCTGGAGAGATGGGGGATTGTGGGTATGAAACACCGGATATGTGATCCAATTTGGTCAGTTCTGCTTATTTGCTTGATGCAGCTCCCACAAAAAGAGCCCTGAGCCTAAAGTCAAGAAAGACTTGAGTTCAAATCCAGCTTTAGAGACCTACTAGCTGTGTGCCTGTGGGAAAGTCACTTAACCTCTGTTTGCCTCAGTTTCCTCAACTATAAAATAGGAGATAATCATGGCACCTATCTCCCAGGGTTGTTGTGAGAAGGATCCAATGAGATAATATTTATAGATTACTTTGCATAGTACCTGGCATATAGTAGGTACTTGATAAATATGTATAATTGATCAAGAAAAAGAAAATAAGACTGAAAAGGCAGAGTGGAATTATGTCTTGAATGACAGTTGAGGAGTTTCAACTTTCCTCTGGAGGCAATAAGCAGACACTAAAAGGGTTTTTTTTAAGCAGAGAAACAGTATGACATCCATACAAAGGAAAGATTATGCTGTCATTGGAAGGAAGGATGGATTGGAAAGAGGGAGAGCAGAGTCAGGAAGACCTGTAAGAAGACTTGAGCCATTGACTAGAAGGAAAGCAATGAACTAGGATGGCTGTGGTGGGAATAGATAGATGGAGGAACATGTGAGAGATGCTGCAGAGGTGAAATTGACAAGACTGGTGATTGATGGCTGAGAAAGGTAAGGGAGAAGGAAGAGACAAAGATGCTCCATCACTGGTGACTGGCGGCTGTGAGACGTAAAGGAGAAGGAAGAGTCAAAGATGGCTGCTCCATCACTGGCGATTGGTGGCTGTGAGAGGTAAGGGAGAAGGAAGAGACAAAGATGGCTGTTCCATCACTGGTGATTGGTGGCTGTGAGAGGTAAGGGAGAAGAAAGAGGCAAAGATGGCTGCTCCATCTCTAAAGATGGACACTGAGAGATCTCTTGCTTGTCATTGCCCAGAGTTACATTGGTTAAGTTGGGTTTCCACCATATTTTGATTCCTCTTGTATAGTCCTATCACATCTATTCTTCACAGGAGTTATTGTTTAATATTGCAGATTGTTCTGTGTACATTGGTCCCCCACCCCACCCCTTGAGTCTATAAGTTGCATGAAGCTCAGTCAAGTCAAATCAAGCCAACAAGGATTTATTAAGCAATTTACTATGTGCCAGATCCCATGGTAAGGGCTAAGGATACAGACACAGGCAAAAAGAAAGACTCGAAAAGCTTGCATTCCAATGGGGAGCAAGGGGCAGAGAAGGGCAAGGAAGGTTCACTCAAGGGGTATGTATGGTGGTGAAGTCTGAAGAGTCAAAAGCAGAACCAAGAGAGGAATGTAGGATGGCTAATCTGAGCCCTTCCCTGAAGCAGAAGTTCTGGGAGGAACTCACCAGTGGAAGAAGGAGACCACAGGGGGAAAAGGACATTCCAAGGTGAGAAGGTAACAGAAGTTGAGGGAACCTCAAGATTCCCTTGAGGGAGTGGAGGGATGGTGGCAAGAGTCAGAGTAGGGGCCACTTTTTGACTATATTTTTCTCTCATTTTCCTCTTCTCTCTCTCTTCAACCTAACACAATGCAAATGAAGAAGACCACTGCTGTTGAATCAATCCATCAATTAATCCTCCTGTTAACTTCGTACAGAACCTAGCCCAGAAAAAGGTACATGAAAACAGCATTCACACCAATAGTAATCATTAAATTATCATAAGCTTGGCCCTAGAGACTTTTTGTGTGAATTAGTGTCGCCTATTAAAAATGAAATCCCAGATAATAAATTGCCCTAAGGGGCCCAGATGCCTTTAATCATCATTTTCTCTTATCCCCAAGTCTTCTGAGTTCTAATGAGATCCAATTCACATCCTGAATGAATTATGGCTGCAGGAATGTGTGCACTCAATGAAAATAAACTAGCTGAGAGGCTCATGTTTACGTAACTTCTTTAATTCATTCTCAATCCAAAAATAGATTTACACTCTTCCCCAAAAGGAGAAGTGAATATTTATTAACCCTTTGTGCTCTACACAGAAACTCCTGGGGATGTACATAGGTACACATGGGAATATTGCATATTGCTTTCTGCAGTAACAGTTCCTTCAAAAGCTGCATATAAATGGAATTTTGCTAAATCAATCTTATTTTCTTATTGACTTACACTGCAATCTGGTATGCATTTTATATTTTATTTCTTTTGTTTTCATTTCACATAGGCCCTTAATGGGAAGTGCTACCTAACATTTTAGCTCTAAGTTTCTCTACTCCCTTCTCCTGTCAAGTAGTAATAATCTATAAACAAACTCATCAAAGCCCTAGGGAAGCTCCAGCTTAAAGGAATCTTTTTCTAAAGCACAGACTCCTAATGGAAAATGAATAATTGTCTCTTAATGGATGTGTTTTGTTCCAGAGTAGATGGAGTTGTCTTAAATTGAGTTAGCACCTTCCAGCTCTACTTTCCCAGAATCCTTGTCTTTCACAGAAAGGGCCTTCTTAAACGCTATGAAGTAGAAATGTGAACTTTGGCCTCCACTGCTTTCTGCGTTCTCTTTTTATGTTTCTTTCATCTCCATTGCTATTGGAAGAGGAAAGGGTCTCAGTTCTGGGTCACTTTGGGGCAGTATATGTGCATGAGAAAATGGTTCATTAAATATGGGTGTGAGAGGGCAAGGAGGAAGTTGAATTTATAAATTGGAGCCTGAGTCCATTTTGACTGAGCTATGAGAGGAGGAGTGCCTGTCCTCGAAAGAGTTCAACACTCTTTGCCCCCTCTTTTTCCCCTGATGTGCTTTTCAAGGGTGTTTGTGTGTGTGTGTGTGTGTGTGTGTGTGTGTGTGTGAAACTTTCTTCCTAGAGGAAGAGAGGACACAGGTTAATCAACTACAAAGAAAGAGATATTCTTAAAGCTAGCAATTCCCTATGCATTTCTGTCAAAGTAAGACACCTTCTCTGCATTCCCTGTCAATCAATAGGTGAATTACTATCAGATCACAGATGAAGAGCTGGAAGGGACTTTAGAAGTTGTCTAGTCCATCCCCTTCATTTTATAGATGAAGAAACCAAGGCCCAGGAAAGGTGAGAACTTTCCCAAGGTCACTTAGGTAGTAAATGTGTGAAGCAGGATTTGAACGCAGGTCCTCCAATGCCAGAGTTAGTCCTCTTTTCCCTGTACTACTCTGCCCCTTTTTGTTCATTTATTCATTTACATTTATTACCCAATTATATAAAGTCCAATGCTAGGTTGCTGAGGTTACTAGAAAAATAAATAATATGACCCTTGCCTTCTTGGTCTATGGAATGTCTTATGGTTTAAAGATGAAGCCTGAGCCACTGTTAACAGATTTACTATCTCCTTATCTTGTTAACACTCCAAGGAAGCAGGGAGGCAAAAAAGGCTCACTTGAGAAGCTGGTCAGAGACAGAAGGTCCAGAGAAGAGTTCATCAAGGTTATTTGAGGAACTGAAATTAAACCTTTAGGTGGCAGTCTTGAGACAATTTTGTCCAAGGGAAACACTAAAGGGTCATTTTTGTCCCCATTTTCTCCCATTTGGAACTTCCAGAGTGGCCAGGTAGGTGTGCCTGGTCCAAGAAGGTGGGGGTAGGGGAGGGTGGGGAGAGGCACCGGTTGTGGGCTTCCCCCACCCACATGACCTTCTTCATCTGCTTCTTTCCTAATCATCATGCATGGTTCCCCTCGAAAGAAAGGGACGGGATGACAGGTTTAGGTGATGGTTTTGAAATTAAAAGAGCTGGGGAAGTTCCCCTGACTCAAAGACAGAGACAAGTAGGTATGAGTGACCAAGGGAGCCTGTTTTGCCAAGAGTCCCCCAAGATGGCAAGGAGACATGTGACTATCAGATGGAACATCTCGACCAAGTTCTCCCAGACTCACTTTCCATTCGTCCTGTACTGAGTATCACCCTCTGTGAGACCTTATCATGATGCCCACTTAGCGTCGCAGGTTGTTTCAGAGAGCTATTTTCATAAGATGACTGCAGATTTGTGTCTGCCACAGGTCACATCGCATCCTTCTTACAAATGCCTGTGTTAGGGTGGCTAGCCAATAATTACTATTATTGGATTAACCAGTTTGTGAATGAAGCACAAATGTTTATTAAGCTTCTACTGTAAACTTTATTAGGGACCATGAAGGATACAAAGAAAAATAGGGCACCTTTTCTGTTCCCAAAAACTTACAGTCCAGTCTAATCATAGAGGTGAAGAGAGTCATGGATTTGGAATCAGAAGACTTGAGTTCAAATTCCATCTTCTGCTTGCAATTTATATGATAGTGGACAATTCAGTTTACCTCTCTAGGCCTCAGTTTCCTTTGTTTGATGAGAGGATTGGACTGGATGAACTTTCAGGCCCTTATGAATTTAGGATTTGACTGCACATCAACATGTATGTATATTATACACATTTATGTGTATAATTTAGGATTTATGAATTTAGGATTTGACTGCACATATATGTAGATGAATGTATACATATTTATATTCATTTATGTTACATGCATTCACATACATACACATTACATGTACATGCATATTAATCTGGGTTTCACCCAAACAGAGGACATTCCGCCCAGTTACCTGAATCCTATGAGCGTACAGGTGCTGGCAATCTTGGTGGTTACGTAATCCACATCATACTGGAAGTCACTTAGGGACAATGCCCAGTCCTAGGGATCTCAGAAAGCTGCTCCCTCTATCCTCCGCCTTCTATCTCTTTATGAGAGGCAGCTGCCCATCTCATTAGTCTAGAGGTCAGTACAGTCAGTATGGTCAGTATGGATCCATTCAATTACAATCCTTGCCTAACACTTAAACCATTGTGAGATTCTGACTTCTTCCCTTCCCTGAATGATATAATGGAGGTAGCCACACAAACATAGTTTGACCATATATAGTTTTTTCAATCAGTCAACAAGCATTTCCTATGTCCCAGGCACTGTGCTAAATACTGGGAATACATACAAAGGCAAAAATAACCCCTGTCCTCAAAGTGCTTACATTCTAATGGGGGGGGGGACACTATACTTATACACACACACAAGATACAGAGTCAATGGAAGGTAATCTTAAAAAGGAGGAACTAGTGTCAGGGGGCACAAGGAAAGGTCTTATAACCAAGGAAATAGAGAAAAAGAAATAAAATCAAATATTTATCAACACATCTACCACATGGGCTATATGCCTGCAGCTTGTCCCAGGCAGAGGCAGCTATAGCAACAGTTCAGCTAGAAGCTGCTATGAAAGTGAAAAACCAACACAAGCCCAACAACAAGAATGCTGCAAGCCCAGATTCTTTTGATCTGCTTTACTAAGGAAAGCAATGTTAAGGGGTTAACAATCTTACTTTAATCCAGCATACAAATATCATTCACTTAGTTCAGGGGAAAAAGCCAGCACCCTTAACTTCAGAGCAAACACAAACAGAGCAAATAAACACAAATCAACAGACAGATTTCTGTGTGACAAAATCAGAATATACAGTTACCAGAGAAGCATCAACATCAAAGCCGGGGAACTAATAACAATGGTTGGCCTAGAGTCACGCACCACTCCTGCTGCGGCTCAGAGCTCCGAAAGAGAAATCCAACCTCTGCAAAATGCAACTTAAAACCCACGTGGTCTAAAAGCCTCCGATGTCATAAACATGTCACTCAAACCCATGTAAACTAGGCTTTCCCTTGAGGCAGGGAGGTCATCAAGGACTCCTAATTTAATCAAGGAAACAAAGGCCAAACTCTTCAAGGGCTCTTGGTTGAATAAGTGCTAAGAGCCCGTCTTGATTCCCAATACAGCAGCCTTTGGTCAGTCTATACATACATATGGCCCAAACAGAGAAGTCACTGGGCACAGTTCAGGTTCCTAGACTCAGTCACTCCCCATAGGAAATGCAACTCTTTCAAATGTTAGATTTAGCAAAAATCCTCCAAAATTTCTCACTCACAACCCCTTGAAGAGTCTCAGTCAAGTCAGCTAGGGAACTCAAGAGTTAGAGGCCATGTGGGATGGAATCGGGGGAGATTACTGTGGCTCCTGATTCTGCTTTCTTACCCACACACTGTTCCCTGGAACCCTCCAGGCTTCTCACCAGCCAGACTGTGTAGGGAGGGTCTGATTGCTCCTTACAATTTGTTTATTACCAGGGCAGTGAAGGAGCAGAGTTGGGGGCAGGCTGGGCATGGAAATAAACAAATTCCTTGGATCACCATTACGATCTTTTCTTCCCTTCTCTCCTTCTTCTCCCAAAATTTGAACACTGGCTGAAATGATTTCTTTGTGTCCCACCCCACCCCCTTGAAACTCCTGTCTTGTCTGAAGTTCTTCAGATGGGCCCCACAATATATCAAGCAATCAACCAACAAGCATTTATTAAGTGCCTACTATGTGCTAGGCACTATGGATACAAAGGGAAAAAGCAAAAACAGTCCCTCTCCAGAAGAATCTTATAGTCTGAGGAAATGGGCAACATGCATGTGTATAGGTCTGTACAAAATAGATATGGGGTGACTTGAGAGGAGAAAGCATCATCAGCTGGGGAGGGATCAGGAAAGACCCTGTGCAGAAGGCCAAGTGTGAGTTAAGGCCTTAAGGGAAACTAGGGATTCTGACAAATGGAAGGGGAGGATGGGGTGCATTCCAGGCATGAGGGAAAGCCAGGATAAAGGCTCAGAGGCCATCGATGAAGGGTCAAATATGAGGAAAAGCACAAAAGCCAGTTTGGTGGGGCAGCAGTATATGTGGAGGGGACTCCCACAATAGAAGCATAGGTTGGAGAAAAGTTGGGAAGGTCTTTAAATGACAAAGCCAAAGAGTTTATATTTGATCCTAGAAATAACAAGAGTCATATATATATAAATATATATATGTGTATGTGTGTACGTATATGTGTGTATGTATATATATGTATATGTATATACAGAGAGAGAGAGAAAGAGTCAGATGGAGCATAGCTATTATCCCAGGTAGACAGGAAAAGATAGTGAGCAATATAAGAGAAGCTCTTAAGTTTCGAGTGAATAGTATGTTGTAGCAGGAGTTCAGAGGAGGGTGACATCACTCTGGTCTGGAGTGGCCTGAAAGATTTCATCTGGTGGGTGGGAACTGAGCTAGGATATGAACAATGTATGGAATTAAAATGGAGGGGTACAACATTCCTCTCTCTCAGAAATAAATATTATACAAGATGCCTCTCCATTTGCTACCTTATTGGGAAAGACACTGAGGAAATGAGGAGGCTGCACGGTGCAAAGGAAATTCAACCAGAAATATTCGTTACCAGGAAATGAAGACAGATGGGGTGGAGAGAATATTAAAAAAAATTTTGTTAAGCTCACGAAAGAAAACAAAAAGTACAGAAGGGGATACAATAGTGTTGTTGTTGTAGTTGTTCAGGCATTTTCACTTCTGTCTCACTCTTTATGGGGGTTTTCTTGGCAGAGATACTGGAGCGGTTGGCCATTTCCTTCTCTAAGAGTGGTTTTGTTGCTACTTAGTTAAATTATAGGGGCAGCTAGGTGGAGCAGTGGGTAGAGAGCCCAGCCTAGAGTCAGGAAGACTGATCTTTCTGAATTCAAATCTGGCCTCCAACACTTACTAGCTGTGACTAAGCAACTTAACCCTGTTTGCCTCAGTTTCCTCATCTGTAAAATGAACTGGAGAAGGAAATGGCGAACCCCTCCAGAATCTTTGCCAAGAAAACCTCAAATGGAGTTATGAAGAGTCGGACCCAACTGAAACGACAGAATGAAAAAGTTAAATTATATCTCTATATATAATATGTACATATGTTTTACATACTTATTCAAAAACAAACTGACATCATCAAAGTTCACAGCTTCTTATACAATCTTTTTAAATTCTCATTTGTGTTTGATTAAGTTCCCAATGAAAAGGAAAACTCATTTTTTTTAAAAAAGGCAGGGAGGGGGAATGAGCACCTCTAAAAGCTGTTGCAGAAACACAAAGAAATCACTATTAATACCATAAACTCTCCTCAAGGAGGTCTTTGCTTGTTTGGGGAGAGGAGGGTGGGAAGGGATGTTTTTTTCAGGCTGTCAAATCCCCTTCTCTTACCCAGCTCTCTCAGGCCTGCTGTGGCAGAGCCGATGATTATATTAACGATAACTAAACTTCTGTGCAGGACCTGAAAATTTAATTTCCTTGTGGGAAGCTGTAGAGAACTGAGATTATTTAGGGCCAAGAACCCGTGAACTTTCCCAAGGAAGGGTGAGAAAACGCCAGACATAGGCATCTGTGGCAGGGTTTTCATGGACTAGAAAGATGCCAGGTTGCCTTCGCTGAATGTCACTGGTGATCTCTGGCCCTCCCCTAAAATTATATGTTTGTATGTGTGTATAATATGTGTATGCATGTATGTGTACATGCACACATATGACCTGCATTCCTCTGTGAAATTGTATAATTAAATTCAGTAGTCTGGTGTTTTCTTCCATCCTGTACCTAAAAAAAAAAGTATAGCTCTTCCTCCAGCCCACTTAATAGTTTAATTTAATTTATTTAATAGTTTAATTTAGTTTATTTAATAGTTTAATTTGTCTTCTGGATGGGACAACTTCGACCAATCTTCTTGGTTCCTGAGCATCTCTGACAAAAAGGAGAGAACTTGTTAGAAATGAATAGGTTTCATTGATTAAGGAATAGCCAACCAAATTGTGGTACACAAATATAATGGACTATTATTGTACTGTAAGAAACAAGGAGTATAGGGGCAGCTAGGTGGCACAGTGAGTAGATCACCGGCCCTGAAGTCAGGGGAACCTGAGTTCAAATTCGGCCTCAGACACTTGACACACTTACTAGCTGTGTAACCTTGAGCAAGTCACTTAACCCCAATTGTCCTGCCTTCCACCCCCCCCCAAAAAAAAACCAAGGAGTATAAATATAGACAAGTGTGAGAAGACATAAATGGAATCAAAGTGAAATAAGTGTGTGGGTGGGGTCAACTGAGTCAATTGATCAACTAACCACCCCATCCGAATTAAAATAACAAAATGCTACATCCTGATACCTAGACCAGGCAAGAACAGTTCTCTATTCAACTAAGCAGTCATGGGTTTTTCACCAAGGATTTTAATCTTTTTTTTAATGTCATGAACACCTTTGGCAATCAGGTAAAGCCCATGGGTCTCAGCTGAGAATAGATGGAGACAGCTGGTGGCATAGTGGATAGAGTGCTGGGCCTGGAGTCGGGAGGCCAAAGTTAAAATATGGTCTCAGACACTGTGTGTGACCCTGAGTAAGTCACTTAACTGGTTTGCTTCGGTCTTCTCCACTGTAAAATGGGGTTGGCACCTACCTTGCAAGGTTGTTTTGAGGATAAAATGAGAATATTCGTAAAGCTGTTAATGGAGCCTGGCATACAGTAGGTGCTATATAAATACAAATTTCCTTCCCCTAGTTTTGAATGCATAAAATAAAATACATAGGATTACAATGGCTATTGAGTGTATTTAAATACAGTTATCAAAACATTAAAAAAAAAAAAAGTAAAGTTCATGGACCTTAGGTTAAAAAAGTCCTACTGTATACTAAGCGAAAAAAAGTCCTTGATTAATTTCGATGTTCTGGAATGCTATAGGATGAATTGGAGTGTCATTGCCTGGGGAATGTGTGGTTAAGGAAATTTGGTCCTGCCTTTTGAGAGGTCTATAAAATAGCAGAAATTTGAATGTCTGGCAGCTTAGGGTGGAAGTCCTCTAGCATAGCCCCTGAAAGGAATCATTTGACAAAAAGGAGAAGTGCTCGGCATCATATATGTATACATATGTGCATAAATATATGTGTATATATGTATACAAATGTGTGTATATGTATATAGAAATTGTGTATATGTAGATATAAATGTGTATAAATATGCATATACAGGTGTGTATAAATGTATGTTGTTATTGTTCAATCATGTCCAACTCTTCATGACTCTGTGGACCATAGCATGCCAATACTGTTCATAGGGTTTTCTTGGTATAGAAACTGGAATGGTTTACATTTACGTTTACGTTTACATTTACGTTTACGTTTCCTTCTGCAGTGGATTAAGGCAAACAGAGGTCAAGTGACAGCTGGTATCTGAGACCAGATCTGAATTCAAGTCTTCCTGACTCCAGGTTCAATACTCTATCCACTGAGCAACCTAGCTCCCGTGTGTGTGTGTGTGTGTGTAAATGTGTATAAACACGTATACAAATATGTGTGTATACATATATTTATACATGATGCATGGTAGGTATAAAAGGCTCCAACATATTACTCATTTTATACCAGAAGCAGCATAAATAATATTATCGAGGAATGTAAGACCATAAAAGGAGGTAGGCCAGTCATGTAGTGAAATTGAAGAATGGCAGCTAAACAGCCGTGTGCTCCATCAGTAACCACGTGATGTTAAAAGATCTAGAAGTAGGCCCCCAGCTCTTTGGAGAGACCAACTATGAAGGATATATGGAAGGACACAAACAAGAGTGGAACAGAATGAAGGCATGTGAATAAAGGTCTGCAGTGCTGGGGAAAGGATCCACAAAAACGAGGTTATAATCCCAGAAAGTATCTATCATCTCTTCTCTCCAACACCCCCACCCCCCACCCTTGTGTGTATGTGTGTGTTTGTGTGTGTCTGTATATGTAATGTATGTATGTGTGTGTATATGTGTGTGTGTGTGTGTGTGTGTGTGTGTGTGTGTGTGTATCTGAATATACACAGAAACCTTGTGTCAGAGACTACCTCATGGTCCAAATTTCTTAGGTATGCTTTGAGATCATTTCTTTCCTATGCAGGAAACTTGAGGAAATGTATGCATGGTACATCACACACACTGCTTTCTCTCCTTATCCTGAAATCAACTTGCCACTTCCAAGGACACAGCTCACAATATTACAGAAGAAAGTCATTATTCAAAGGAAGAAAACAAAACAGAAATCCTTGAATGAGTAAGCATTAATCCCTAAGCTGCATGTAAATGCCCTGAGCCCTGATGGAACTCTCTCTTGAAGGCTCCTCTCCCAGAGGCCTTCCCCTACTCTCCACCCCAAGGCCTTCTGCTCCCTCCTGGTTGAAGGGGTAGCACACATCTATTTTTTCTTTTCCCAGTTTCTAGCTGATTCTCATGGTTCTTCCAGCTTTATGACACTACCAGCCAAACTGATCTTCCCTCAGCAAGACAAAGATGTTCATCTTTCTGCTTCATCTTCCCAGAGCAAGATGAGAGAAAAACCCTCCTGAGTCCTTCTTCCCTGGGACACCTTGCCCCTCCTCTCCCCAACAGACCCTCCTTTTCTCTCTCTCATCTTCAGTTCTAGCTTTCCCACACTTCTCCATGTGACTTAGTCGGCTCCCTCTGCTCTTCGAGTCTTGTTTTCTCATCTGTAAAATGGAAATGATAATACTGTGCGTTCACTGCCTACATCTCAGGGTTGTTGTGAGGATCAGCTGATGTAAGTATATTAAAATGTTATATTAACTTCAGGGCTCTCTAACAAAGCCAGACTTTTTGGCTTAGGGAAGGATGATAGGGATAAGCATTTATATAGCACCCATGTGCTGGGCACATAAGCACTTTTTCTTACATATTATCTCATTTGGGAATATTACTAAGGTGGGGGGGGCGGGTAGTATAGTATAGCACTGAATTTAGAATCCAAGGACCTAGGTTCAAATCCAGACTCTGCTGCTTCTTCCATATGGGGTTTATTATCAAGGAATGTGGTCACCAAGGGGTGACCTCAGGCAAGTCACAACCTCTCTGGGCCTTAGTTTCCTCATCTTTAAAATAAGGGGGCTGGGCTAGATGTCCTCTGAGGTCCCCTTCAAGCTCTCAATCTAGAAACCCAACATAGCATGCTCTGTGTCAGTCAGAATAAGAGAGAAGTATGAGGAAACTGAATTTTCATTTTGCTAGGCCTGCGAGGTACTCTAGAACAGAGAACTCAGTGTGAGAAGCTTGCCATAAATACCCCTTATGATAGGACTAGTAATTACCAATGTTTTACTGACACAGCTTCTTTGTGCCTACCCACAACATAGGTTGGGCCCAGGGCTCCCCTTCCTTCCTTAGACAGGAATTAGCTTTTCTTAAAGGGAGACAAAGCAGTCCTGACTAGACCCAGAATCCCTGACCATTTATTGGTCACCTAAAGGCATAAAAAATCCCAGCCATGGGCACATGAGGCCCCTCCAACTTGATGGTTTTCTGAAGACCATGCAAGTTACCGTATCCTTTATCATAGCCTGCTTTTATGATAAAACACATTTCCATATGGAGACGAGAAATGTGCAGAAAAGCTAAGGGCAGCTGTGTCCCTGTTGCATATTCTTGCTCTATTAGAGCAAAGTAAACCTCCTTTTGTTAACTGTTCAATGACTTTCAAATGCCCAATATCGAACCCTGAACTAAGAGAGGGCCACCATCAGAGCTGACTCCAGCACCCATCAAATCACATTGTGCATTTTTCTGTTGCTTTAGTCAGCCTGGATTCTGATCAAGAAATCTTCGAGAAGAGAGTCAGACTCCGGCAGTAATAATACAAATAGATGAGTAATATAACTTTCAAACAAACATACCATTTGAATTTGAGTTCGTTGCTCTGGAAGAATAGCCAGGAAGCCTAGCCAGAACTGTAGGGACAGGATTCTTACTTTATCTGGAGTGGCGCCTCAGGCCTCTCCAACCTCAGGAACACAAACTCCTCCTAGGTCGTCTTCCTCTGGGGAGCTGTTGATGTCTCAGCTAGGAGGAAGCCAGGTGACTCATTAAGTGTCAAGAGCTAATTAAGGCACTAAAGAGCCTCTTGGCTATACCTCAGGGAGCCAGGGGCTCCCCTCCTCACCTCAGTTGCCTCCCCCACCTGTTCCCACCCCCTTAATGGACTTCCTCCTACAAGATATTAATGCTACAGTAAGTGCTGGTTAATTTTAATTTTATCAATCGATCAACAAGTATTCATTAAGTATCTACTAGCTCAGGCACTGTGCTAGGCATTGGTAGCATAAAGATGAAAATGAAATAGTCTCTGACCTCGAGGAGATCAGATTCTATCAGACAACATGTGTGTGTACACACATGCACATATTCATATAGAAATATGTAGATAACAAAAAAAGCATTAAAAATAATTTCCAGGTAATGGGGGGAGGGGAAAGGGGGAGAGACAAAGGTGGTAGGGATAAGGAAAGGGTAGTACTTGAGCTGAGCCTTGAAGGAAACTTTAATGCAGGAGTAAGGAGGGAATCCAGGCATTTGAGAGAGACTATGCAAAGGAGATGAGAGGTGGAATTTTGTGTGAGAGGAACAGTAAGATCTGTTTGGCTAGACCATATGGTGTGAGAAGGGGAGTATTGTATAATAAGACTAGAAAGGTAAATGTTGAAAAATTATAAAGAACAAGCTTGGCTTCCAAGAAGAGATAGGAGAAGATACCTCCTCTCACTCTTGGAGGTGGTGAAAGGCCTGCAGGTGTGGAACCATGTCATACATGGTCAGGTTTTTTTATGTATTGATCAGTTCTGTAGATTTTTTCTTTCTTATGTTTTATTTAAAAAAAATCATAAGTTATAAAAGATAACTTTTGGGGAGAGAGATACAGGGGGAAATTTAGATGGTATAAAAAATCAATAAATATTAAAAAAAAACTAGAAATATAGATTGGAACCAGATTGTGAAGGGCCCATTTCACAGATGAGGAAACTAAGATCCAGAAAGCTTAAGTGACTGGGCCATAAATATAAATGTCAGCTACTGTGATTATTGCATAAGATCACCCAATAATATGTGGCAGAGCCAAAATTCAAACCCAAATCCTGCGACTCCAAACCCAGTTATACTATACATGGTTTTAAAACAAGCGTTCTTAACCAGAGGAGTCTGTGGACAAATTTCAGGAGGGGGGGCGGTCCATGAACTTGGACAGGAAAAAAATACATCTTTATTTCAATATAACTGGTTTCTTTTATAATTCTATGCATTTTATTTTACGCATTTAAGACATCATGCTGAGGAGTCCACAGGCTTCAACAGACTTCCAAAGGGTCTAGCACACACACACACACACACACACACACACACACACACACTACTCAGTCACAAAAGGTTAAGAACCCTGCTTTAAAGGCAATAGAAGCATGAGTACATATTACAATCAATATCATATTGCTTGCTTTCTTGAGGGGTGGGGGAAGGGCAAGAGAGAGAGATTTGGAACTCAACATTTTTAAAAATGAACGTTTAAAAAAGTGTACATGTAATTAGAAAATATTTAATGAAGTAAATAAAAATATATTTTTTAAATAAAAGAAATATAACTCTTGAGTTCACTCTTTCTGGGAACACACCTTTGGATTATCCACCTGAAAGAGAGAAGAACAGGGTGCCATGTAATCCAAAAATCAGTTATGTTTAGCTTTGGAGAAACACATATTCTCAGACACTCCTCTGCTTCTTTCTGGGGACTTCCCTGCAAAAGGGAAGAATCTTCAGTCCTCCCCCTAGCTTCTGGAGATGCCTCTTTAGAAGCATCCACATGTGCCAGAAATCCCCTCTGGAACTCCCACCTCAAAGAATCATAACATTCGAGAATTAGGCTTGGAAAGGATATCAGAAATCACCAACAAGTGGTCACCAGCCTCTCCTCGAAGATTTCCACACACCCCTCAATTCTAACTTTGTCTGTCATAATGTCTTCTGTGTACAGATCCCTGTGAAGACTTAACTTCAAAGTCTAGTTCAAGCACCACCTTCTGTATGAAACCTGTCTTGATCCCTCCAGCTACTTATGCCTTCCTCCTGAAAAATAAACCTTATGCAGGGTGTCCCAGAAATCTTCGCGCAATTTTAAGTTACTAAAGCTTGAAAGGCTATTAAAATTTTAGTAGCATTAAAAAACACAGTAAGACTTTTGGGACACGATGTATTAATTCTGTATATATGTATTCTGTGCGTATATGTTGTCTTCCAGGATGGAACGTAAGCTCCTTGAGGGCAGTGATTGTTTCTTTTCTGTCTTTGTATCTGTCCCTGAAGCCTAGCACAGAACCTGCCATCTAATAAGCCATTAATAAATGCTTGTTGACAAATAATAATAGTTTTTATATAGCTTCATACATATATTATCTCATGTAGAGTCCAAGCCCTAGCCCTAACCTATATCTTCCTATCCTAAACAACCTTGTATGGTAGGCACTATAGGTTACCTCCTTCTTATAGATGGGGAGACTGAAGCTTCATAGAAGCCAAATGGCTCACCCAAGGTCACACAGCTAGGGAGTATCAAAGGTGGGATTTATAGCCATATTTTTGCTTTTTCTAAGGCTGGCGATCGTACTTGTACACTAACGCTACCCTCTCCCATAGCCAATTAAGAATTCCAACCAGGGTATAGAGTCTTGCTAAGGAATCTTGTTGTATAAGGAAAATTATGAGATATACCAGTGATGAGTCACATCCATACCAAGTGGTTGAAAGGTTGGACAGTTTCCCAGTCTACAAAATGTTCTTGAAAAACTTTTAGAGCCCTGCAAAGATAATACACTTGAGCCACCTGCTATTGATGGGAAAAGGAGCTGGACTCCCTAGTGATCACGAGAAGAACAATGGAGAGTGAACCAAGCAATTTCAGTTGCAAACGGACTTTCGGAACCACCTGATGACAGAAAGGATCCAGATGAGAAGGAAATTGCATTTCGGTTCCCCATAGGTTGGACCACAATAGGTCCCTGCCCAAGTTCCACTTAATGGCTGTATTTTGGGCCTTTCTGGCTTAAAGTGAATGTCAATGGTGACTGTTTCTCTTTAGAACAGCAACCCTGAGGGTCTTTCCCTCCCAGCTTGATTTTTTTCACTTACTTTTCTAATTAAAAGGGCCATCCCTTGACTCACTTCTTAAAGAGGCCTATTCACTGAATGGGGGTTGTCTCACTCTAAGTGAGTACATGAAAAGGCCTTAGCCTAAAAGGGTCAGGTTTCCCATTGCATCCTGAGTCATCTCCAGTCATCCTGATGAATATCAGGTCACTGGATCCAGATGGCTCTGGAGGAGGAAGCGACGGTGGTGACCTTGCACAGCCCTCCCTCACTCAAATCAAAATCAACTGCAAGTCATGTCATCATTTCCCTGATGTCATGGTCCTCTTCGAAAAGGAATGACAAACACAAGGAGGACAAGAAAGACTTCCTTCACTCAAAGAAGAATTCTGTCCCAATTGGGGTAGGGATGATGGAAGGCTGAATCCACAGATACCCCTTTCCTGCCTAATAGTACAGCTGTAAAGGCCCTTTGAAAGTGGATACCCTCAGCAACATCCTCTGTGTAAGTTTTCTTGAATACCTAGAACTCAGTCTAGTAGGCCCTTTGGTTCTGCTCTCTGGGATCACTTAGAACCTTCAAAGGATATGAGTTTTTAAGGAGTATGGAATGGAAGGTGTGTATCAGAACAGACAGTCCTTAGGTTACTCTAATCTCTGTTTTCCACCAGCTGTCCTTAGTAGATGAGTCTGGCACAATTACAGCGCCCACATGACACAAGGTGGGCTGGCTGAACTGGTATAAACTCATGTGGGAAGATGCAGGAGTAAGAGAGATGAGAGAGAGAGAGAGAGAGAGAGAGAGAGAGAGAGAGAGAGAGAGAGAGATATGGATGGCAGTAATAGAAGAGATATCACGCCTGGTTGTTTTACCTATCCACATTTTCTTATTCCTACCAATGATAAACTTAAGGGCTCCTAGTCACCCAATGGTAGACCAATTTTCCTGCTTTGACCAATGCAAGCCTAACGACTCAAATTAGCTGTGTGACACTGGACACCTCTCCCTCCCTAAGGTATGCTAAAGCTGCAGGACCCTGGGGACCACAAACATCCAGCGTGAGAGACCCCATAGGGTCTTATATCAGGGTACAGCATGTTAAATATTCATCGTCACCATCAGAGCTAACGTGTATATAGCACTTACCTGCCAGGCACTGTGCTGAAAACTTTACAATTATTATCTCATTTAATCCATAACATCTTTGAGAGGTAGGTAGCACCTACCCCCATTATTACCCCCATTTTACAGATGAGGAGCTGAGACAAATCAAGGTTAAATGACTTGCCCAGTTAGTAAGCGTCTGAGGCTGAGGATTTGAATTCATCTCTTCCTAACTTCAGGCCCAGCACTCTGTGCACTATGGTGCCACCTACCCACCTTTTCGTTTGATGGACCTGCCTTATAAGCCGTCTGTTAACTCAGCTCATAGTGCCACGAAATGAAGCAGTATTGGGGAGCGTGAGCAAGGAACTCATGGTGCTGGCTAGCTGTGGGTTCAGTTAAAATTTAGAAGAGAAGGAAGCTTGGGAAAGTAATTGCTTGAGGTATTTTATCCTATTTCACCCAATACTTTTTTAATATCACAGTACTCTCTATTTTAAGTAAGTTGTTCTTGTTCTCAATAAAATATGAGGATATGTGGCAAATCCAGGCTAAAGGAAGAGGGATTCAGTTGATGGAGGAGAGAGAGGAGTGTCTGAGCATTACTGTGAATAGTCTTTAACTCAATGCCAGGAAGAGTACCTGAGGTAGAAGTTTGGGGCGCTGTTAAAATGAAACCCTATTTCTTATCTCGACTTCTTAAAATATCCTTGATCCTTCAGTCCTTCTGTGGGATGGAATGGAAGAAGCCAAAATAACAGTAAAACTTAAGGGAACATTGGATACTTAGACAATATGCAGCAGTAGGGACTAAATGATATAGGATCATATCACTTGAATTTAGAAACTCTCAGAGAGTAGGGACTTGCACCCATGACTATTCTGTTTGATGCCTAGGACATTGGGGAAAATCAGGGGGTTGTCAATAGACAACCATCAAGTGGGCATCTGGAAGGAGAATGATGGCTCAATGATTCCAATTCTGTGGAGTGGTAAATTAACAACTGTAAACCTGAAAAGCAACATCCTCACAAGAGAATAGAATATCCATTCCCAGGATTCTTCAATCTGCCCCTTCCAACTCTACCATACTCTTTGAAATCTAGCTTCTTTGGGCAGTTGCTACAAAGCATTAGGATTTTCATTTTCATATCTTTTGGCCAGTTTTTCCCTGTAGGAGATGAAAACCTGAGTTCTATGCATAAAAACTATGAATATGAAGAATATGGAGAAGCATGGGAAGACTTATATGAACAGACACAAAATGAAGTAAGTATACCCAGGAAAACAATAACACAGTGACAATAATCATGGAAATTGAGAGAGGGAGAGAGAGGAAGAGAGAGAGTGGGAGAGAGAGAGAGAGAGAGAGAGAGAGAGAGAGAGAGAGAGAGAGAGAGAGAAAGAAACAGAGACAAAGACAAAGACAGAGACAGACAGACACAGAGAGAGAGAGAAACAGAAAAAGACAAAGACAGAGAGAGAGAGAGAAACAGAAACAAATACAAAGACAGAGACACAGAGAGAGAGAGAGAGAGAGAGAGAGAGAGAGAGAGAGAGAGAGAGAGAATACTGTGTACAATGATGATGACCAAGCTTGGCTCTGAAGAAGAAGTGAGAAAATGTACCTTCCTCCCCTCTTTGCAACCTTATATATGATCTCAGACTCCAGTGGTGTGTTAACTGGTTTTTCTGAACTGTTTTTCTCTTTTATTTTTATGTTATTTCTCTTTCTTCTCTTCATTCTTTGTAATGAAGGATGATTCTCTGGATAGTGGAATGAGGTCAGATATATTTGGAAAGGAAGACAATGTCAAAATAAAAATATTAATCATTTAAAAAAAGAAAGAAAGAAAAGCTTAGTTCCAGTCCTGGCTATTCAGTTTACCAGCTTATATGACCTTGGATAGTGATTTTATCCCATCAAGCCTCAGCTTCCTCTTCTACAAAATGAGAATAAAAAAGTTCATATGACCATCTTCCAGGAAAGCTCATGTAGTCTTGGGCTGCATTAGGAGAAGTGTACTGGACTCCATTTCTAGATCAAATCTGTGATATTGTGTTCAATTCTGGGCAATCCATTTAAAGAAGGACATTGACAAAGTGGAGAATATCTAGAGAAGGGCAACCAGGTGATCTCTAGTTCTGGCCAAATAAGGGTCAGATAAAGAAATTAGAAATGTTTAGAGAAGGCAGGAGAATATGATAGCTGTCTATAAGTAATTGAAGAGTTTTCATGTGGAAGAGAGAAGGAGACAAACATTTATGAAGCAACTACTATGTGCTGGGCACTATGCTAGGTGATTTACAAATACAATTTCATTTGATCCTCACCACAACTCCACAAAATAGGTGCTGTTATTATATCTATTTTACCATTGGGGAAACTGAGGCAGTCAGAAGCTAAGTGGTTTGCCCATGGCCATACAGCTAGTAAGTGTTTGAAGGTGGATTAGAACTCAGACCTTCCTGCCTCCAGGCCCAGCATTCTATCCACTGTGCCACCTGGCTGCCTCAGACTAGAGGAGATTAGTTCTGCTTTGTCTCTAGAGGGTAGCAATAGGAACGAAGGATGAAACTTTAATGAAGAGGCAAATTCAAGCTTGATATCAAAGGGATGTAGGGTGGGAAGACCACCTAACAATTGGAGAAATGCAAAGTTGGATGGAATGAGTAGACAAGCAGTGGATTCCCTTTCCTTGGAGAGTCTCCAAGTAATGGCTGGATAACCATTGGCTAGATAGGATACAGAATGGGTGCTTGTGTGGAGATAGGTTGAAATAAGTGGCCTTTAAGGTCCCTTCCTTCTGATATTCTGTAAATATGTGACTTCACAGAGCATTTCACTGGGTCATAGGTTCAGAGTTTGGAGGGACCATAGGGTCATCAGACCCAATCCTCTCATTTTGCACATGAAGGAGCTGAGACGCCGAGAATTCCAGTGATTTACTCAAGGGCACGCAGCAAGTGGAGAGCAGAAATGAACTTGAGAATCATGAGAACACAGCAAGGGAAAGGGAAGAGCACCGAATTTGAAGTCAGAAGACCTGGGTTCAAATTCTGGCTCTGCTACATACTTCTTGTGGGCTAGTCACTTTGCACAAGTCACGTGGCCTTTGACCTCAGTTTTCTTATCTTTAAAATTAGTAGGTTAGACTCGTTGATCTCTAGGGACCCTTCCAAGTTCAAATTCTCTGATTCTATAGGAAGATTCACAGGAAGATGGTAGAGGGATGGGAGTGGGAGGTGGAAATATATCTGGAATCCATTGTGATGTCAAGACAAAGGGGACAGAGATTGGACCTGTGATCACAATTTCATTGAAAATCCCAGGTGAACAAATTCCCTTTACCAATACAGGTTGTCAACTTCGCTGCAGCCAATAAGCTTAGATGATTGTCCAAGGGTCTGAGAGGCTCTCTCGGCTTCAAGGCCAGCTCTCCATCTACTACACCTCTCCACAAAAACAATAAGGCATCAATAAGACGTAAAACAAATTCCATCTTATTAGGTCCTAAATAAAATAAATAAATCCTGTCTTAATTCTAGGCTCCAAAATCTACTTTCTACTACATCATGCTGTAAAGATCAAACAAGATGACTCATATGAAAACACTTTGTAATGACAAAGCCCTATATAAATGTTAGCTGTTATTATTATCGAAAAAGAAATCCCTAGCTGCTTGGTGCAGTGAGGCATTCACGAGCTTCTGAGTCAGAGTCAGTCAATAATCAATAAACATTTATGAAGTGCCTACTATGTGCCAAGAACTGGGAATACAAGAAAAAAAAGGAGGGGGCAGGGGGGAAAGACAATCCCTGCTCTTAAGGAATTCACAATCTAATGGGAGAGACAACATGTAAATCACAAGGTACTACAGACAAACTATATGCAGGAGGGAAGTCACTGGAATTTAAAGGAATCTTAATTAAGAGAATCTGGGCTTTAATTCTGGTTCTGCTATTTATTCCTAGCATGCGACCTTGGGTAAGGCTCTCTGAGTCTCATTGGAGAGAAATGGACTATATAATCTCTGATTTCTAGCTCTGAATATTTAAGGCTAGTCAAGGTTAGGGGAAGAGAAATTAAACTATAGAAACTGGTTTTGTTTTGGAAAACTTAATTTTACATAAAACATCACAATATCAATTCTCTCATTTCTAATTATAAAGTCTGTAAAACCACAAAAGGTATACCCAATCAACCCCCATGCCCCTCAGAAAAATAATTTGAAAAACCCAGATCACCCAATTTTCTTTCATCATCTCCAAAGCCTCTGTTTTTGTGTTAGGGCTTTCTTCGTTGTTGTTTTGATGTGTTTGTTTTACATCTAGAAAGGTCAGTGACTCAGAGACAGCTTAACATTTTAATATGGCTTGAGAACGGTCCCCATTCAGGCTGAGAGCCCAGGGGAAAGCAAAGCACAATCTAATTGCTTAGTGAGTTAGAGCTTCCCATTTTGGTTGTCATCCACTGCCACAATGTCCTATTATTCCCCGGTGTAGAATTGCCTAAAGTGTCCAAGGAAAATTCTCTTTTCTCTTGTCTCATATCTCCCTCTAGTGGTTTCAACTGTATTGTAAAAGCTAAGGAAATGAACAGGTTGGGAGGGCAGCAGCAGGAAAACCAACCAATCAATGAAGAAGCACTTATTAAGCACCTACTATGTGCCAGGCACTGGGAAACAAGTACAAAGGATGAAACATTCCTTACCTGCAAGGGATGTGAGAAGAGATGATCTCAAAGCTTAAATCCCAGAATCAGAAAACACAGTTAACTATTGAGCTGTGGGGCAGTACAGGTAGTCAGAACACTTGATGGGTCACAAGACCCGGATTCCAGTCATGGTTTTGCCACTAAAAGTGAAAGTGTCAAACATGGGGTCTCATTCCCGCTGCAAAACTCCCCGGCCTGAACCAGATTAAAATGTAATTGGGAAATATTTAACAAAATGAGTAAAATATAATTTAACAGATAATGTTAAGATGTGGTTTTCTAAATTACTATACTACCCATAGGGATCCTTATGAACAGGTTAGAGGCCCTGTTTCTATTAGAGTATGGCCTCATTGGCTTTCAGTAAGAGCTGTGTTATCTTTGGAACATTCCTTCTCCTTTTTGTAATGAGGGAATGAACTAGGTGAATTTTGTGGTCTCTTCCAGGTCTAAAAAGTTAATATTAAATGAGATTATGAATATCAATATGTTTTTAAACAGAAGGATAGGGACTAGGTCTATGATTTCACTGGTATGAGGAATTTCCCAATATGAGGAGACTTCAATGCAGGCCAGCACCGTCTCTGAAACCTATAATCTCGGAGAATTGTATAGGGCCAAGATGTCAAATGTCACCACACTCCCCAAGGCCTCTCAAACCAGATTAAAATGTAATTGGGAAATATTTCATGAAATAAATTTAAAATACCATTGAAATAAGCACCAATAAAATGTAGATATAATAAAAATATAGGTTTATATTTCACATGTAATGTAATTCATTTAATATATATAAATATACATTAAAATCTTAAAGTAAATCAATATATGGCTGCAGAGACCCTTATCCTCAGTGACCTTGTTTCTAATTGAGTTTGCCACCACTGGCCTAGGGCATTGAGTGTTGAAACTATTTGCCCAGGGTCACATAGCCAGTATATATCAGAGATGAGACTTGAAGACCTGATTCCAAGTCTTCCTAGATCTAAGAATAATTCTCTATCCACTACATTCTACTGCCCCTTGCAAGCAGGGAAGAGACACAAATTCTCTCTGAGGCATCAGTGCTTTATTTTATTTATTTTCATTTTGAAAAGGAAAACTGGAGAAATCAGATCTTAATCCAAAGAAATGACTCTACTAACGATGAAATCCTAGGTACCATGGCACCTCAGTTCTCGTGAGGTGAGACTTGGGGGCAACTGGGCCTTCCTTTAATTACATGTTATGCAAGCAGCCTCTAATCCCACGTACTATATAAATCTGGCTTTGGCAGGGATTATATAGGATAGAGAATTATAGATGAAATAGACTATGACTGGTCTGGTTTGCTACTTCTCCTCCACTTCATCCCATCTGTTCCCAGTTTCTGCCAGCAGATTCAGGGAGAAAACCATTTCTAGCTGCACAGAGAATCAGAGGTTGCCCAAGATTCAATATGTGGCCCTCTTCTTGTCTCTGTAGCAAGGGATTAAATATCTATGTCAAGTAAACAAAATGCTCATTGACCTATGTCCATCTGACAGCTACAGCCCTGTGCCTTGAGTCAGCTGTATTCACAAGGCCAAAAAGAGTAAGTGAGCAAAGGAATAGAGTGAATGGGATGCATCTGTCAACCACTAGAAGCTTAAATTGGATGATTTCAAAATCAGAGACATTGAAGAGAGGCAGAGGAGGCAAAGAGAACAGGCCAGAGAGTGTTCCCCTGCAAATCTAGCCTGCCTTTCCCAGTACCCCACAGCTCGATTAGATTATAAGCTCCTCGAGGGCACACACTGCCTTCTGCTTCACTTTGTAGTCCCAGAGCTTAGCACAGTGTCTAACACGTAGTAGGTGCTTAATAAATATTGATTGATTGAATAATGATGAGCTAGACCACGTATGGGGTCGCGATCCATAGTTTAAGAAGTCCTTTTCTAAAGAATCGACTTACAGGTTTCTAGACTGAAACGTCAATTAGGAACTGTTATATTTCTTTCATTCTATTGCCTATTCACAAAAGGAACAGCTGGGAAGTACCAAAGAAACTGTTCTTTCCTGGAACTCCTAGGGGTAGCCTGGGTCTAAGACAGTGGCTCCCAGCGTTTTTTGTTCTGAGAACCCTTTTCAACAACGCAAAATGTATTATGAACCACCAGAATAATGTATTATACAATTTTTAATATTCTATAATTCTTTATGTACCCATGGAGTCATTGTTACCAATCTCTAAGAGGTTCAAGAACCACTAAATGGGAGCTTCTGCTCTAGGAGAGATTTCAGGCATGTAGCTGCATGGTAGATGTTTTATTGTGGACTATTTATTCCTTTTAAAAAATCATTCTATGTAAATAGTGAAGCATAGTATGCAGTATCCAAACCTGCTTGTCCATTCATTTGGAGAGTGACTCCATTATGTCAGGATCACATAATCAGAGCTTAATGAAATATAATTAAGTTCAGGGAGTATCAGAGGCCTGTGATAGCTGGAGGTTCAATAGTTCTCATTTGTAAATCCAAACTAAGCATGACCCTTAGAAAAGCAAGACTAGCTCAGACACCCTGAGAGAAGGGAAGCTGGAGGATAAGAATGTCACCCAGTCCTTGAAAATCAATGGGAGCTTAGCGCTTCCCCAGAGTTTCTTCTCAATGCAGTAGCATCCTAGGGTGAACATGGGACTACAACCAATACCTGATTCATCTCAAATAGGACCAGGATAGCGTCTAGTAGGAGGCAGCCCAGAGGATGGAGTTCTGGGTCTGGAGTCAGGAAGACCCGAATTCAAATCTGGCCTCTGACATTTACTAATTGTGTTGACCGTGGGCAAGTCACTTAAACTCTGTTTGCCTTAAGCCACTGGAAGAGGAAATGGCAAACCACTCTGCCAAGAAAACTCCATGGACAACATCAGCATGCCATGATCCACAGGGTCACAAAGAGTCAGACAGGACTGAACAAAAACAGCACCTAACAGCACCATCTACTGTTTAAAACTCCCTGTATACTCTCCTTTAATTTTATTCCTGCCCAAGTTTCAACTATTATTATCGGGTCATAGGATTAAGGACTATAACAGATAATGTCCACCTTAGACATTATCCTGTCCATCCTCTTCAATTTGCAGATGAAGAAGTGGAGTCCAAGAGAAGTTCAATGATCTGCATGTGGTCACACAGACAGGAAAGAGAAGAGTCAGGATTAAAATTCTCTGATTCCAAATCCATTACTTGCTATATTATACTAACCTGCCATGGTAGTTAGGTGGTGCAGTGGATAGAGCGCTAGGCCTGGAACTGGGAAAGACCTGAGTTCCAATCCAGCCTCAAACACTTACTAGCTGTGTGACCCTAGACAAGTCACTTAACTTCTGTTTGCCTCAGTTTCCTCAACTGTAAAATATGGAGAAGAATATCACCTGCCTCTAAGAGTGGTTTCAAGGATCAAATTAATTAATTTCAAAGTGCTTGGCATAGGATAGTAGATGCTTACTAAATGCTTGGTGTTGCCCCCCTCATCCCACCCCCCCCACACAAACACACCTCATCTCAGTGCTGATGACTACCAGATTCATACTTCTAACCTTCCAATTCCTCTACAGAGTTCAAGGCCCACCTCTCTAAAACATCTCCACCTGCATCCACACCTCAAACTCAACATGTTTAAAACCAAGCTCGTTGTAGGATCAGTTTTCAAATGGGAAGGGACCAGCTAGTCCAAACACCTCAGCCCACTTTACAAATAAGGAAACTGAGGCCAAGAAAGGTTAAGTGACTTTCTCAAGGTCTCAGACATCCTTTTCTCCTTTATCTCTTCTTCCCTCTGACTTTACTCTCCTGTCAGTGGCACCACCACCTGTCTCCCATGTTGATAACCTTGGGGTGGTCTTTGACATTCCCTTTCCTTTTCCTCTCTTATCTAAACATGTTGATGCTACAGAATCATCTTTATCATCTATCTCCTCTTTTCGATTCCCTCAGAAACATCTGTAGCATCCACCTCTTCTTGATCCCCACTACCAACCACCCTAGGTTAGGCCTCATTACCACCCCGCTAGATCATCGCAATAGTTTGCTAACAGGTCTTCTCGCCTCCCATCCTTCATTACAATTACCTTCATTACAATTACCAGATTAACTTTCTTTGTTCTAGATCTAGTCATATTTTTGGGTGGCTCCCTATTGCCTACCCCACAAAATTCTAGATTATTTGCTTGGCAATCAAGGTCCTACATAATTTGTCACCAACCTGCATTTCTGGACTTATCTCATACTGCTTCCTTCCATGTATTCTATATGCTGGCCTAACTATACTACTCTCTGCCACTCTCAACATGTCCTGCCTCTTTCACTTTACCCATGCTGCTCCCTATGCCAAGAAAGGTGGTCTCCAAACTATTTTCATTGTGAATCTCCATTTGTAAAAAACAAATTTTGAGCATACTCCTCAAATATATATATATATATATACTTCTTTATAAATTATATTAATGTACTACTGTCTTAATAACTGCACTCATTATAAAACTTACATAAAATAGACATTTTAAAAGGATGACATAAAGATGAAATACTATTCTATCCTAGAGTCAATAGGGAGCCACTGAACTTTACTGAGGTTGGGTGTGACCTGGTTATACCTACACTTTAAGAAAATTACTTTGGCAGCTGAGTGGAAGATACATTGAAGAGGGGAGAGATTTGTAGACAGAGAGACCAGTTAGAAGGGTATTGCAATAGTCCAGAGAAGGGTGATGAGGTCCTGAATTAGGGTGGTGGCTATGAGTATGGAGAGAAATGGATGGATTCATGAGATTATGTGGTAGTAGAATTAGCAAGACTTGGTAACTGACTAGATATGTGGGGTGAGGGAAATTGAGGAATCAGAGATTACACTGAGATTATGAACCTGGATGACTGGAAGGATAGTGGTGTGTGTCCTCAACAAAAGTTCAGACATTAGGAAGAATGAAAAGTTTGGGGGAAAAGATAATGCAATGAGATGACCTATGTAGATTCTAGGCCATACCTGCTAATCTGTTGTCACTTACTCTATCCCACTGAAAATTAAGAGGGGAGGGGGGCAGACTTTTTTTACCAGCTGCTACCTGGGAGTGCAGAGCCCCATGAGAAGCACTTCAGACATAAGATTATCTGCAAGGCATAGCGTGGGCACACTACAGGGGTTTCTTTTGTCTCTACAGGGGAACATTAATGGGTGATCACGGGTAAAGGGTAGAGTGGGGTTGTTAGAAATAAGCCCAGTAATTGGTTATCCACTGGAAGGATGTGGCCCATCTCCATTGTCCGTTCTCCATTTTGTTAATTAACAATCCATTGATTTTGTAGGACTCCATTTTGGAGACCACTTGTCTGGAATGTCCTTTCATTCCCTCATCACCTGTCAAATTGTCTTTCTTTAAATGTCTAGTAATGACAGCCCATGGGATCATGGACTTACAAGCTATAAAAGACCTTAGAGATCATTTCATCCATGTTCCTCATTTTACAGATGAGGAAACTGAAGACCAGACAAAGCAAGTGACCAGGTCCTCTAATGAACTTATCATATGTTATTTATTTTGTATTATAGACCCTACAACACATCTTAACCTCCCTACTAGAGTAGGCACCATACTTTAATACATAGATTAACACTAGCAGCATCACACAGGTCATATATCACTTATAGTCAAAGGGTATCCTGAGGAAACTAGTCTCTTAATAAGCACTTAGTAAGTGCCTACAATGTGCCAGATCCTATGTTAAGCTTTGGAGATACAAAGAAAGGCAAAAGATAGCCCATCTCTTAAGGAGCTCAGTCTAATGGGGAAGACAACATACAAGCAACTACACACAATCAAGACAATTCAGGATAAATTAGAGATACTCAGTAGAGGAAAGGCACTTGTATTAAAGGAATGAGTGGAGGTTTCACAACTTAGAGGGTTGATAGTGTGGGCCATTCATTTGTTCCTTTTCAGCGTATTGTAATATATCACATTTTAGCTGTGTCTACTTGGGTGGCTTCATAGATTGCATTACCTTGTTTCAACTAAGCTAACCCTCACAAAATGGACAAATGGCTTAAAATGGATTCTCGAAAAGAAATCATGGACTGAAGATGCTATTACTACCACTACTACTACTAGCATAAAGGAACAAGAAAATGGCAGAAATGAGTTGTCTCCCAGGCATCTTACAAACTCTTTGTCAGTTAAATCACTAAGGTAAAAATGATGATGAGTTCAAATCTGAATGAATTCAGATCAGAAGCTGGCTAAAAACATTTCTAAAATATCAAGAAAACTATTTGAAATGCAGATGTACTTCTACTCTCATTAGAAATGGGTCTCTAAGTATATATTGTGTCCTGAGATATTAGCTAATGATTAGTATTAGCCATCAGGATTCACAAGCCATTTAAAAACCAAGATTTTTTTGGTCTGGAAATTATGTAAATGTGTCATCTATAAAAACTCTCATACCTTTGCACTTTAAACACTTGGAAATGAAATTTTCTAAGCCTTTAAAATATTCCAAAATAACAAAATTTAGCAGGTTTTAAACCCATTTGTTTAAAAACAATTCATTATCTTCTAATAAGTTTGCTAGTATATCTTGATTGATATCAGGAAGGATAGAAATTTGCTAGCTGAATTTCAACAAACACCTTTGCATGCCTTTATGGATGGAATTGGAAAATGAACATTATAAGCATCATCATAAGTGCAGCTAATGAAGACATTGAAGTTGTGGGCCTAGATGGATGGTAGTGCCTTGGATAGTAATAGAAAAATTCAGAAAGGAAAAAGGTTTGGGAGAGAAAAGATGAGTTATATTTTGGCTATGTTGAATTTGAGAGGCCTAGGGGCATCCAATTTGAAGTATCCAGGAGATACATGACTATATTTCAGCAGAGAGATGAGAATTAGAAATGTAGACCTGGGAACCATCTGCATAGAGATAATAATTGAACCCATGGGAGCTGATGAGATCACTAAGAGAGATAATATAGAGAGAAAAGAGAAGGGGACCCAGATCAGAGACTGGGGGGAGGGGGGCATAAGCCACAGTTAGAGAGCATGATATGGATGAAGATCAAGCAAAGGAGACTGAGAAGAAGTTGGACGGATATGAGAACTTGAGAGAGCAACGTCAGGAAAATTTAGAGTGGAAAGAGTATCTAGGAGAAGATAATTAACAATGCTAAAAACTTGTGAACTATGGCCACATGTAGTATAGGTGTGATCCACTTACATAGTGTTAAAACAAATTTCTACTGTAATAATGACTGCTCATAATTTGTTAACACTTTAAATGGATCTGCCCTCCTCTTCCTCCTTCTCTTCCTCCTCTTCCTCCTTCCTCCAGAGTAAGCAGCATTACTATTATCAAAATGTGCCAGTTGTCACCAACAAGCAAACAAGGATAAGGGAAAGGAAAAGAAAGGACATTGGCAAGGAGCACCGTCTTCTCTTCCAGTTTCTGCTCAGTTGCTGTTAAGTGACCAGAATAAATGGAGGATTAGGGCCACATTGACTTGAGCCAGCTGGCAAGAGGGCAGGGTCAGATTTCAGCCATTAGATGGCCAGAGGTCCCTCAGAGATAGGATGTGGCTCAGTGTACTTGGATGCCCAGGGCTGATGAAGATTTCCACATAGGGCTAAAGCAGCAAAATGGTTCATTAGAGGTTTCCTGGGAGGCTGAGATTCGGGAGAGAAGGGGTCACCTCCAGTGTGTACCTACATACCAGAGACCTTTTCCTATAATCTTAGTCCTCTATATGGGATAGTAGAAAAGTCACTGGCTTCAGGTCAGTGTTTGTATCCTGACTCTACTACTTACCAGCCACATGACCTTGGACTAGTAACATAACCTCTCAGTTTCTTAACCTATTAAATGGTAGGACTAGAGTAGATTGCCTCACAGTTATAGATTCTATAATTCTCTTTCAGGTAGTCCTCCTCCTCCTCTTCGTACTACTACTACTACTACTACCACTGCTACTACTACTACCACTGCTACTACTACTACTACTACTACTACTACTACTATACACACACATATAGTACCTTTCCTCCACCAAGTATTTCTAATTTATCCTCAACAATCTTGATTGTATGTAGTTGCTTGTATGTTGTGTTCCTGGTACTCTACAGCATCAATTTCCCTACCCTCCCTGTGACCATTTGAATTGTTACCCACAGAAAGAAGCAACATGATAAATTAAGAGACTGGCCATTTCTCAGAAGCAAAACCACTAGCAAACAAAGGCAGAGTAAGTGGCATTCTGCTCATTGACACTTTTAAACATATATATATGTATATATATAAACATATATATTATATAAAATATTAAGTATATATATATATACTTAATATTTTATTTTTCCCAATTATGTGTAAAAACAATTTAAAAAAATTTTAAAATAAATTTATTCATTTTTTTGATTTTGTCATTTTCATTTAATATTTTAGTTTTCAACACTGATTTCCACAAGATTTTGAGTTACAAATTTTCTCCCCATTTCTACCCCCTCCCCCATTCCAAGATGGTATATATTCTGATTGGCTCATTCCCCAGTCAGCCCTCCTTTCTGTCACCCCACTCCCCCCATCCCCTTTTCCCTCACTTTCTTGTAGGGCAGGATAGATTTCTATGCCCCATTCCCTATATGTATTGTTTCCCAGCTGCATGCAAAAACAACTTTTTTTTGATCATCTGCTTTTAAAAATTTGAGTTCCAATTTCTCTCCCCTCTTCCCTTCCCACCCACCCTCCCTAGGAAGGCAAGCAATTTGACATAGGTCACACATGTATCATTATGTAAAACATTTCCACAATACTCATGTTATGAAAGGCTAACCATATTTCCTTCCATCCTATCCTGTTTCCCTTTATTCAATTTTCTCCCTTGACCCTGTCCCTTTTCAAAAGTGTTTGTTTTTGATTACCTCCTCCCCCCTAACTGCCCTCCCTTCTATCATCCCCCCTTTTTATCCCTTTCCACTTACTTTCCTGTGGAGTAAGATACCCAATTGAGTGTATATGTTATTCCCTCCTCATGTCAAATCTGATGAAAGCAAGATTCACTCATTCCCCCTCACCTGCCCCCTTTTCCCTTCCAATAGAACTGCTTTTTCTTGACACTTTTATGTGAGATAATATACCCCATTCTACTCTCCCTTTCTCCCTCTCTCAACATATTCCTCTCTCACCCCTTAATTTTGTTTTATTTTTTAAATATCATCCCTTCATATTCAACTCACCCTGTACCCTCTGTCTATACACACACACACACACACACACACACACACACACACACATATTCCCTTCAATTAGCCTAATACTGAGAAAGGTCTCATGAATCAGACACATCATCTTTCCATGTAGGAATGTAAACAAAACAGTTCAACTTTAGTAAGTCCCTTATGAATTCTCTTTCTTGTTTACCTTTTCATGCTTCTCTTGATTCTTGTATTTGAAAGTCAAATTTTCTATTCAGCTCTGGACTTTTCACTGAGAAAGCTTGAAAGCCCTCTATTTTATTGAAAATCCATATTTCGCCTTGGAGCATTATACTCAGTTTTGCTGGGTAGGTGATTCTTGGTTTTAATCCTAGCTCCTTTGACCTCTGCAATATCATACTCCAAGCCCTTCAGTCCCTTAATGTAGAAGCTGCTAGATCTTGTATTATCCTGACTGTGTTTCCACAATATTCAAATTGCTTCTTTCTGGCTGCTTGCAGTATTTTCTCCTTGACCTGGAAACTCCAGAATTTGGCAACAATATTCCTAGGGGTTTTCTTTCTGGGATCTTTTTCAAGAGGTTATGGGTTGATTCTTTCAATTTCTACTTTACCCTCTAGTTCTAGACTATCAGGATAGTGTTCCTTGATAATTTCTTGAAAGATGATGTCTAGGCTCTTTTTTTTGATCATGGCTTTCAGGTAGTCCAATAATTTTTAAATTATCTCTCCTGGATCTATTCTCCAGGTCAGTGGTTTTTCCAATGACATATTTCACATTGTCTTCCATTTTTTCATTCCTTTGGTTCTGTTTTATAATATGTTGATTTCTCATAAAGTCACTAGCTTCCACTTGGCTCCAATCTAATTTTTAAGGTGGTATTTTCTTCAGTGGTCTTTTGGACCTCCTTTTCCATTTGGCTAATTCTGCCTTTCAAGGCATTCTTCTCCTCATTGGCTTTTTGGAGCTCTTTTGCCATTGGAGTTAGTCTATTCTTTAAGGTGATATTTTCTTCAGTATTTTTTTCGGTCTCCTTTAGCAAATCATGGACTCATTTTTCATGATTTTCTTGCATCACTCTCATTTCTCATCCCAATTTTTCCACTACTTCTCTTACTTGCTTTTCCAAATCCTTTTTGAGCTCTTCCATGGCCTGAGACCAATTCGTATTTTTTCTTGGAGGCTTTTGACATAGGCTCTTTACTTTGTTGACTTCTGCAGGCTGTATGTTTTGATCTTCTTTGTCACCAAAAAAGGAATCTAGAGTTTGAGTTTGAGTCTGAGTTAGTTTTCACTGCCTATTCATGTTCCCAGTCAACTACTTGACCCTTGAGCTTTTTGTCAGGGTATGACTGCTTGTAGAGTAGAAAGTACTTTGTCCCAAGCTTTAGGGTTCAAGCGCTACTGTTTTCAGAGCTACTTCTACTCCACCATCACCACAGGCTCTGTCACAGCAGTGGTCCTCCTCTCCCAAGGACTGCCAACCAGGATGGCAATCCAAATCCAAGCAAGGCACGAAAGAGAAACTGCCTCTGTGCCCACAAAGCGCTCCTTGCACTCCCACTCTGATCCGCTGCTAGATTCCTCCCACCGTGTGAGCCAGGGACTCAGGAAGCAGCTGACACTGGAGCACTGGAAGCAGCCTCAGGAGCTTCCTGCTGCTACCACCTCCACAGTTGCACCACCTCCACCACCCATGGATGGGGCCGGACCTCTCTAAACTCGATCCTGCAGTTTCCCACTAACCTGCTTTTTAGTGGTTGTGGGTTGAGAAGTCTGGTAACTGCCACAGTTCACTGTTTCATGGCCCTGACACCTGCTCCAGCTGGCTGACTCCAGGCCTGGTCTGTCCTGGTACAGCCCACACTGGGCTGGGCTCCGCCCTAGCATGGTGTGATAGACCCTTCCCAGCGACCATCCAGGCTCTCCTGGGCTGGAGACCTATTTCCCTCTGCTATTTCGTGAGTTCTGCAGCTCTAGAATTTGTTCAGAGCCATTTTTTACAGGTGTTTGGAGGGATTCGGGGGAGAGCTTAAGCAAGGCCCTGCTTTCTAGCTGCCATCTTGGCTCTGCCCCCCGTAAAAACAATTTTTAACATTCATTTTTAAAATTTTTGAGTTCCAAACTTTCCTTCCTTCCCTCCTCTCCCCTCTCATTGAGAAGTCAAGCAATTTGATATAGGTTGTACATGTGCAGTCATGCAGAACATATTTCCATATTAGTCATGTTGTGAAAGAAAACACAGATAAAAAAATAAAGAAAATTTTTAAAAGTTTTTAAAAAGTATGCTTTGATCTGCATTCAGACTCCATCAGTTCTTTCTATGGAGATGGACAGCATTTTTTATCCTAAGTCTTTCAGAATTGTGCTCATTAACACTTGAAATCACTTTTACCAAGGATGAAACCTTCCTTTGCAATTTAATCCAGTTGAATAAGCATTTATTAGATACCTACTAGGAGAGTTATAAAAGGGAGTGAATGTGGGGGTAAAAATTATGAGTTCTATGTGGAAATACTGGTATATCCAGGATATCATGTTCAAAATGTCTAATAGACAATTGATGATTTGGACTGGAGACCAGGAGAGAAACTAGGGTGTCTGATATATACATTGTGAAGTCATATGCATAAGATGAGAATCAAAGTCATGGGATGTGAGGGCATCATCACATCATCAGGTAAGAGGGAGAGAGAGAGAGAGAGAGAGAGAGAGAGAGAGAGAGAAGGCCTAGGGCCAGAGCCTTGGGGTATAGCCACAGTTACAGGGCATGATGTGAATGATGAACCATCAGAAAAGACTGGAGTGGCCAGAGAAGTAGGAGGAGAAGGAAGAAACCAAAAAAGGGTAATCAATAATCTTAAATATTTACAAAAAAGGAAACTGAGTCTCAGAGAGATTGTGACTCCCAAGGTTATGTAGCCAGATATTGACAGAGTTGAAAGCTAGATGTCAGATTCTTGACTCCCAGGGTACTATAGTACAATAGCTCATATCAAAACCTTTCTTTCATTTTTTTTTGCTCTTGCTTCTGCCTCCCAGAATCCCTTGGAAAAACAGAGGCAATCGGCCCACCTCAGGGAGAGTTTGATGCACAGAGCAAGTAAGACAACTGTCTCTACTTTGGGATTTTAAGTATTGCCAATATTGACTTGTATAGTGCTCAGAACCTGCCCACTCTTTTGCTTTAAGGAAAGGGTATTGAATCTTTATATTCTTGTGGAGAGAAGTTGTTTATTGCCTCTCTGAAGTTCACTTATCTCCAGGATAAGTCAGAAGACATCAAAATTAACTCACTTTTGATCTCTGTCTTTCTCTCTCTCCATCTCTCCCTCCTCCTACCTCTTTCTCCATCTATGTCCCTCTGTCTCTATCTGTCTCTGTATCTCTGTCTCTGTCTCTCCATTTCTCTGTGTCTCTGTCTGTCTCCCTTTCTCTGCCTCTCAATATCAGTCATAGTTTCCAGCTCTCAGGCACTCATGTGCGACGTACTCCAAGTTCTTAGAAACTAAGTTTCAAATTCCAAACATCACAGAATCAAAAATCTACTGTGAAAAGGGGGGTAGTCTGAGAACCCCAGTCCATATTCTAGCTCTGCTACTTACTAGCTGTGTGACCTTGGCCTTAACCTCTCTGCCCTTATTCTGATCACCTGCAAAATGAGAAAGTTGGATAAGATAACCTCGAAGATGCCTTCTCCCACTAAATCCATGACCCAATGCTCTGGAGCTGCAAGAGGCCTCAGAAGCCAACTAGTCTAACTCCATGTTAAGTTTCTTCACTCTCTTGTTCCAAGCTTCTCAATTATCCCCATCTACAGGTTAAATCACACACTAGACTACATCTCTGGCATCTACCAGGGATTTTTGTTTAAATATTTCCTTTAAAATCAGTAGTCTCATCTTCCTTCTCATCCCCTGCCCCTCCCACACATACCCCGCAACCAAATGACTAAAAATCCTACTTATCTCGAAGCTATGCGGGTCTCAGTTCCTGTCTCCATTTTAACTAGACAGGGAGTTTACTAGGCTTAAAATTTTCTCTTCCTCAGGCAGTTTCAATGAAGAAATTTCTAAAATGGATTGTACCAGAATATGGAACCACCATTCTAATGTAGGTCCTTATCACCTCATGCCTGGATTATTGCAATAACCTACTGGTGGGTCTGCTTGCCTTGAGTCTCTCCCCATTTAATTCATCTTCCAATCAGCCACTTTCCTAAAGTGCAGTTCCGATCATGCCACCCCTCCCCCACCATTCAATAAACTCCATTCATTTCTTATTACCTCCAGGATCAAATAAAAAGTATTCTGTTTGGCATTCAAAGCCCTTCATAGTCCCCTTCTACCTTTCCAGTCTTCTTACCCCTTACTCCCTGACACAGACTCTTTGATACAATGACACTGACCTCCTGGCTGTTTCATGACCAAAATACTCCATCTCAGTTCCAGGCATTTTCTCTGGTTGTCCCCCATGCCTGGAATGCTCTCCCTCCTCCTCTCTGATTACTGACATGCAAAGCCTTCCCCAACCCCTATTAATTCCAATGCCTCCCTTCTGTTAATTATTTCCTATTTATTCTATATATATAGCTTACTTTGTATATATTTGTTTGAATGTTGTCTTCCCTATTCCAGTATCTTTGCCAAGAAAACCCCATGGACAGTACGGTCCACGGGATTATGAAGAGTTTGGATACAACTCAATAATACCCTGTCCTTAAAAAATTAAAACAAAAACAAAACAAATAAACAAAAGACGTTCACTAGGCCCTATTTCCCCCTCAAGCTATGGTCCCACGAGTCTCTTTCTTTTCTGGGCTAACAATGACCTTGAACAGCCCTCCCTCACTTAAATCCAATTAGTTTGCAAGTCATGGCATCACCTTCCTGATGTCATGGTCCTCTTTGAGAATGAAGGACAAGCAACAAATGTCAGTCAACACCCATTGCCTTTCTTCTCATTTACTTATCAACTCATTTCAGTTTGGCTTCTTACCTCGTTACTCAATTGAAACTGCTCACTCCAAAATTACCAGTGATTTCTTAAGTGACAGATCTGTTCGTCTTTTCTCAACACTCATCTTTCTTGACTTTTCTGCAGTATTTGACACTATCGACCTTCTCTTTCTGGATATGCTGTCGTCTCTGGGTTTTTGTAACACCGCCCTTTTTTGGTTCACTTTGAATGGGGAAACTTCATATCTCAAACTCAACATACCCCAAACCTACTCCTCTTCCAAACTTCCCAATTTTTGTCAAGTGTTTCACAATCCTTCCAGTCACCTAGGCTCATCATCTGAGTGTCATTCTTATATTCTCACCCCCCTCCACCCACTATATTCAATTGCTTGCCAAATTTTGTAATTTCTACCTTAATATCTCTGGCACATGTTCCCCTTCTCTCCACTCACACAGCCACTCCACCCCCACCTCCCTCCTCCAGTAAAGGCCTGGAATATAGCCTCCCTGTTTTAGGTCTCCCCCTTCTCCAATCCATTCTCTACAGAGCTGCCAAAATGATTTACCTAAAATACGGACACAACTATGTCATTTTCCTACTCGATCAATGCCAGTGGCCCCCAATTACATCTAGGATCAAATATAAACCTTTCATTTGGTATTCAAAGTCCTTTATAATCTGACCCCCAAACTGGCTTTCCAGCCTTATTATACATCATTCCCTTTCACACACTAGGTAGTCTAATCAGTCTGCCTTTCTTATTCTTACTCATGCACACCGCTCCATTTCCCATCTTCATGCCCGGACATTCACCTGTAATGTACTCTCTCCATACCTTCACCTCTAAGAAATCTTGGTTTCCTCGCAGATTCAGCTCAAGTGCCACCTTCTACACGAAACTTTTCCAGATTCCCCCCAGCTTCTATTACCTCACTTCCAAAATCTTTCTATTTATTTTGTATCAAGTTGTACATAGACATACTACCTCCTCCCTTTCCTTCCATCAAATGTAAGCTCCCTGAAGGCAGTTTCACTTTAGTCTTTGCACCTAGCACAGTACCTGGCACACAGTAGGCTCTTAATAAATGTTTGAGGATTGATTAATTGATTGCTATACTAGCTCTTTGTTCAGACACTTATGAAATCTCTATACCTGCTATACTACACAATGAAAAAGAGATTGCGGAGAGTAAAGAAAGTCAGAGAAGGAATCGAAGATGGTAAAAGATCTCTGAGGAAAGGTTATAGGAATGGGAGTCACTCAGACTACAAAAGGTAAGGTGGTATTTGTGACAGACTTCCTTTCATAGATCTGTTCCATCTCCACCAAGGCCATGATAGCAGGAGGTGGATTTAAACTGTAGAATGTTGGGACCGAAGTTAGATGCTAGGAAGAATTTCTGAAGTGAAGGTTGAGGAATGGTATGGAATCTCTTATTTTGGAAGTCTCTATAAACAGGATAAACTCTTCTCTATCTGGTTAATCTAAATATGCAGGCAAAGAAATGGACTAGCTGACTAATCTGTCTATGGTTTCATGATGTCAATGTAATGCAAGGTTTTAGCTCACTATTGTCTATTCTTCAGTTTTGGTCATTCAGAAGCTACGATGACGTAAAAGGGCCTCTTTAATGGGTTAGTGTCCTGACTGATGACCCTTTGACTCAGTTTCATCTTTTAAAGACCTTTCTCGGGGTCTTATCTGATACCTTAATAATAACGATAACTTTGTGGAATGTTTTAAAATTGACAATGCACTTTCACATCCATAGAGCCTCATAAGAACACTAAGAAGTGAGATTTCAATCAATCAAAAAGCACTTATTAAGTGCCTATGTGTCAAGCACTGTGCTAAGGGCTAGAGATACAAAGACAAAAGCAAATCTATTCTAGCCTTTCAATGACTTTAGGTTCAAATGGAGGAAACATCTTGTACATATCCCTTGCATGGGTATAAATAGCCTGTGGCACCAGCAAGCTGGGCAGGATTAACTGTCAGTCATCCATTGAGCTGCTATGCACATATTTGACCCACTCTTTGCCTACTTGCAGCCTGGGACTCTTCAGTTTGTGTCTTGGGAGGCATCTACTGACTACCTCCCTCTTTTTTTTTTAATATATTGTGAATTAAATATTCAGCTCAAGCTCCCAAATGTTTTGCTCTGAGAAAACACAACCTTGAGTTTATAAGACCCCGAGATTGAAACCAGCTTCCCTTCTAGGATTTTGTTCTCATTCAGTTCCCAATGTCACATAAATGACAGAACTGGGATACATTTGAATAGCGCCCTGATTTTAATACATTGACACACATACTAAGAAAACACTTAAAAATATAATTTATAGATATATCAAATCTAAAAGTAGTCTGCTACCTCAAAGAAGGAAAGAGAGTTCTGGAGCAGTATAGCTGGCTTTCCTTTCATTGAGGTCTTCATTACGGAACGGGCAGCTAGGTGGCACAGTGGAGAGAGTGCCATCCCTGAAGTCCAGAGGACCTGAGTTTAAATCTGACCTCAGACACATGCTAGCTGTGTGACCCTGAACAAGTCAATTAACCCTGTTTGCCTCAGTTTTCTCCTTTTCTCCCTAGAGAAGGAAATGGCAAAAAATTCCAATATCTTTGCCAAGAAAAACCCAAATGGGGTAACAAACAGTCAGACACAACTGAAATGACTCAACAACACAGCAAACCAAAAGAATAATGGGAGTGAATAACAGGTGATTGGGTCTTTTTCCCAACCCCAGTGAAGAAATAAACATAAGGCAATCTCACTAACAATGCCTTTCCTGAATCTTGAATGGTTTCTGGACATCTAAAGGTTCTGTATCTGGATCCTCAGTATTTGCTTCTGTCACTGAAGAGCAATACCTGTTAGCACTGAGCTCCATCTGCGATGTCAGAGTTCAGCTGTATTGGCTCAACCTCTGCTGTTCTCCATTTGTTTCTTCATGTTTGGTCCTCCATGCTTGCTTCACCACTTGCTTGGTTTATCCTACCCACAAGCCTCCTTCAAGGTCAAGGTCAAAAAAGCACTCTGTGTAGTTTGCCCTCAGGTGAAGTCTGAAACCCTCAGAACTAGAAAGGGGGCTAGCTTGCCCACAGGCAGATTCTACCTCTCCTTGCCCCATGTCCAAGACCTTTTTGAGGAACTCCAAAACTAGGGGAAAACACTTCTCAATCAATCAACCATAGTCTTTGGATAAGTACAGAGTCATTCTAATTGGAATGTCCTTAGTGGTGTGCTGAAGTCTTGGGCCTAAGGATGACTAGTACAGAAACACGTTAACCATTTACTATCTGTGCATATGTGGTTTTACAGGGACCTCCAGGAGGCAACATCTTAACCTAAAAGAAAGGATCTTTGGGCAGGTAGGGCTCCATTCAAAATCATGCCCTATAGGCAGCTGCTTTCTTGGCAACTTTGCTTCTGTCCAAACACTGCTTCATAACACAACAAAAATGATCTTCATCATGGAAGTACAGGGATATCCCCTCCCTAAGATCTGGGACTTTTGAAAAATGAATGATGCTAAACCACTAAATTTTAGTTTTGTCTGTGGTTCAGGAGCCTCTTCCTCTGTTGTCTGTTCTTTAACAGTTTCTAAAAACTGAACTTTATACCCAGACTCCCTTCCTCTTTGTGTTTTCTAAGACTGATCTTATGATATCAAGCAAGGGTTTTAGTTTTCAAATGGACCCCCTTCCTAATTTCCTCTTCCCTCTTGGTTCCTTTTAGTTCTCAACTTTGAATTTTCTCTCCCAGAATTTAGACAGTTATCCCATAAAGAAGGATGAATCCCAGCTAACTCCTCCCACTGTATTTTGGGGGGCTCCAAACCTGTAGCAAAGACCAGGTAGCTGAATTAGTAGCTCAGGAAAACTGTAGGAGGGAGGATGTAGTAACCAGTCTATTTTTCTAAATATAGACTTGAGGCTGAAAGATGTACAGTTAAGCATAAATTACCTCTCATCCTCCACCAACACCAAGGAAGGCTAGGAATAGTGATCTAGCCACAAAAAAGTCCTTTAGATGGTTGAAGACTTTTTTTTTCTTCTCTAGGATAAACAAGTCTTTTTCCTTCAATGAATCTTCATATGGCATAAACTCAAGGCCCATTAGCATCTTGGTTGCCCTTTTGTAGACATTTTGTAGCTTACCAATGTTTTTCCTAAAAGATGGCACCCAAAACCAAACACAAAATGCTCCAGATGTGGTCTGACCAGAGCAAAGGACAGTAGGTCAGCCATGTCCTGGTTCCAAGCTGTAATGCCTCCCTTAAGGTAGCCTAAGATCATATGAGTTTTTCTGGCTACCTCTTCACACTGCTGACTCAATGAACTTGCAGTCTGCTAAAATTCCAAGATTTATTTGAATTAACTTGTCTCTAGCCATCCCACTCCTGAATATCTCTCTCTCTCTCTCTCTCTCTCTCTCTCTATACATATATATATATATATAAACACATCTATATATACACATCTATATATACACACCTATATATGTATATATGTATGTGTATACAGAGAGAGATGATTTTTTAAAATCTATGTATAGTTTTCTATTTATCTCTATTAAATTTCATCTTGTTAGATTTGACCCAATGTTCTAGTCTATCAAGGTTATTTTTATAATCAGTTCTATTATATAATACTATCTGTAAATTTGAGAAACATGCTATCTATACATGTTTATCCATGTCATTGATAAAAATATTAGATATCATAGGGTGAATCACAGATGCCTGAAGGATTTCACTGGAGACCTCTTTCTAAGTTGATATAGAATTATTACTGACTATTCTTTAGGTCTAGCCATTCAACCAATTATTAATCTATAGAATTGAGGTGTATGGATATTCAAGGAGAGAGAGCACCTCTGGTGTGAGGGCTTACTGAGCCCTTTTTAGGGCTGCTCATACACATTTGGAATCTGCCTGTTACCCAATTCTCACCTGTGGCTCCAAGAAGCTGTAGCATGTGAAGTGGCCACACCCCAGTAAAAACCATCTTGGCAAGTGGGCTAAACCAGGTTGAGGGTAACTTGACAGGCTTCCAACCTTGGTGAGTTAGGGGGATGTCTACCCCAAGTAGATGAAGACTTCCCCCAGTGGAATGGGTGGACAAGAACAATTTGTTCCAATGGCCAGCTGAAACAGGTGCTGTGGAGAGCTTAGACCTTGGTCAGCCATCAAAGATGCCAAGGTCATCCACTGTATCTCAAGCCATTGCCAGTCTTCCTGACTTTTGTCTTGCCACCGGACTTTAATAACTCTGGAAGAGAGAATGAGGTTGATGACTTTGTACAACTCTGCCTCAATTAAAGCCAATTTACGTGCAAGTCAAAACATCACCCTCATGATGTCATCGGTCTTCTTCGAAAAGGAAGGACAAACAACAATAATCCATTGAATTATACTATTGTCTAACCCAGCTCTTCTTTTCCACAAGAATAACACAAAAGGTCTTATTGCAAATACTTTACTAAAATCTACGTAAATTACATCTACAATACTCCTGTGACCTACCAGTTTAATAACTCTATCAAAAAAGGAAATAAAATTAGTTTGACATGACCTGTTCTTAATGAAGGCATGGAGCAATTTGTGATGTCTGCTTTCTTTTCTAAGAACTCACTAACCATCCTTTTTATAATGCATTCTAGAATTTTAACAGGATTCAAAATGAAGCTCCCTGACCTATAGTTTTTTCAGATTTCATTCTCTTGCCATTTTTGCAAAATCAAGAAATTTTCCCTTCTCCAAACCTGGGGTATATCTCTAATTCTCCATTATCTTTTAGAAATAAATGACAGAGATATAGCAACCACATTTACTACTTTTTCCGATAGCCACAAATATAGTTCTTCTGAGTCAGGTGATGTGAAGCAATCAGGGACAGTTAGGTGCTTGCTTTCTATCTTGCTATTTCTCTTGGGTATCAACTTCCTGTTAGCAATTCCAACCCCGTATTAGTCACTTTTGCTCTGTCCTTTCAAAGTCAAAGATCATCCTCCTTAACAGAGAAAATAGAAGGAAAATCAGAATTGAGAAGCTCTATCTTCTCTGTCTAAAGTTATTACTGTACTATCCACTCCAAGCAAGAGTCCTATCTCTTCTTTGTTCCTCCTCTTTTCCCCCAATATAGCTCCAACCCTCCTCTCCCCTCCATTTTGCTGTCTTTAGCTTTTCTCACTATCTTCAATCATTCTGAACTTTTATACTAATGTCTATTGGAACAGGACCATGCTATACTTTTATATGCCATTTAAAAATCTAAAATTTTAAAATTTGACTCCACATTTTCCTTTTCTTTGGAATTGTTTTTTCTGGGTCTTCAGAATTCCATTCTGGATTATTTTTGCTTTTAATTTGTATTCCTAGTGCTTGACACATAGTAATCACTTAATAAAAGCCTACTGATTGATTGAGTCTTAAGAACTACCCATTCCTTCTGGGACGACTTCCTCACTAAAATTGTAGTCCATGAAATCTGTAGTACCAAAATCTACGATGCATGTCAGTCAATTCTTGGCTTTCTTCTCCTTCTCTAATCAGTAATCTGAGATGGAGTGATTACTTCCCCTTAAGGTTCTTCTACATCCCAAAATCCAGTTCCATTGATAAGAATCAAAGACGGTATAGAATTTCCTCTTGTCCTTTTTTCACCTTCTGAAGCATACAACAATTATTCAAAGGTGATGGCAAGGAAGGGGAAACCTGAGATTTACCAGAAAATTAGATAAATCCAGGTGGAGGCAGGAAGGGGTTGAATCAGACATGTCTTTAGTCCTCATGCAGACTTGTATCAATATGCATCCCCTTCCTGTTCAAGGGCCCTGCCCCTTCACTTCTAGCTTCTACTCCATATCTGTGACTGGCTAGGGGTAAAGGAAGAGGGAAGGGAGGGAGGGTTTTTAGAATTTTAGTATAATTAATATAGTCACTTCCTATTCAGTAAAAACAAAGAACAAAGCTACAGGTGAATTCAAGATTTATTCCCAGATCACAGAGGAAGGATTAGAAGCTAGCTCTTCCTGCACTTAGGTAATCAATCCAGGTGTGTCCCCTAGAAAGCGGTCTCTGCCCTTTATTTACTATCACTAAGAAAGTATTTCACAATGACTTGAAAATGAAGAAAAGTTACAACTGCACAAAACACTTCCCTTGTGACTCACTAGTTATTCTATACAAAAGGCTCCATCTCCTATTTCTATGCCTTTATACTATGTCCCCTATTTTTTGAAATGCACTCCATCTTTGCCTCTGCCTCTCAAAATCCTAAGTTTTTTTCAAGATTTAGTTCAAGCATCACTTTTAACATAAAACTTTTCCTGACCTCTGTCCTCAGCTGCCAGTTGTGTGTATTTTGTATATACTTACATAGCAAGAAAAATTTGAGGTCTGCCATACTTATCTGTATGTCACCCTTTGGTCTACTAGGACTCATCCTCATTTTCTTATCTGGAGCTTATGCAATCTTAGGGTATGTTTGAATATTTTCTTTCCAATTAATAAAATTACAAACTAATTTTAATTAGCTTGAGTCCTCATCCCAGTTCATTAAATATTATTTATTTAATAAACTAGAGAAAACTTCCCCAATAGTAACAACTAACATAAAATTAATTAATAAATAAAATCAATAAAAAAGAGATAATTATTTACATTATTCCAGTAATGAAAAGATCATAGCCAGAATCACCTGAAACTCTCACTATGTAGATAATAATTCTTCACTTTTAGAAACAGGACTTTGCTGTTCAGTTCACTCTATGTGTTGATTAAAGTTTTTTAAGAATCTTTGTCATATTTCTCTTTAAGTTAAAGAGTTAAATTCAATTCCTTAGGAAATAAACTAGGTTATTCCTTTTTCTTTGTTCTCTCTTCAGTCATCACAAGAAAGAATCTTTCCAGTATACTTCATATTCACCAGCTTCTTACAGACTCTTCATGGATTTCTCTTAGGAAAAAAATTGCAGATTCTCATTGACTCCATAGAGAAAAGCACTTCATAGCAAGATATTTTTTCACCTGTCTTCAAATTGCCAGCAACAACTGCCTTTTCCACAACATTCCATTTGGCTCTTAAAGCTATAGTAAGAGGATCCATACCTCTGGTACAGCTTTCCTCTCTGTATTTTCTTCTATATATGTATGTATGTATGTATAGATGTATATGTGTGCACTTGTCTCTCATTACAATGCAAACTTTGTGAGAGCAGGGACTATTTGAGTTTTGCCTTTTAATGTCTAGCACTTAGCACAGTGCCTAGTACATAGTAGATGTTTAATAATTGATTTATTTGTTAATATATATGAACTTGGTCAATTAAAAACTTTGCAAACAATTACATTTAAAGACATTATGACTTCCCTATATCCTATTAGATGAAGTTCAGACTCTTAAACCTGCATTCAAGGCCCTGTAAAATCTGACACTAACTTTTACAGATTTATCTCTAACTAATTAATCTTAGTTTCTTTATCTACAAAATAAGGGGGATGAACTACCAGGGGTGGGGAACCTACAGCCTCGAGGCCACATGTGGCCTTTTAAGTCCTCAAGTGCTGCCCTTTGACTGAATCCAAACGTCACAGGATAAATTTCCTAATTTCCAGTTTATTTTTCTTTCTATTTATGTTACCAGTCAGTCAATACACATTTATTAAATAACTGCTTTGTGCTAGGCTATCCCATCGACCTGTTAATGGTGAGCAAAATTCCACAATCAGTAATGTATTCCTTAAATATTGTTTTCTCAAGCCTTCTTTTTTTTTAAAAAAAAAGGAAACAAGAAAATTTTACACACATTCATATAACCAATCTATTAAATCATTAGCATTCTAGTGACAATTAGCTTCCCATGCTACTTTGCTTTATGGTAAAATTGAAGTAGGTAAGGAGGACAGTATGAAGGCAATGAATATAAGGAAGAAAAGGCATCCAAAGAATGGAAATAAGTACCAAACTGAGGAGTAATCAGACCAATTTTGCCTCTTTCTCATCACAATCTCACCATGACTCGGCCCCTATAAGCTGGCCAAAACTTAAATTAGCCCCTGAAACATATGTTCACCAGCCTCCATCTAAACAGGAAAAGAGTAAGGAAGAAAAGAAATCAATGTTGGGAAAGATACCTAGAAAACAAAAAAAAAAAATGCCACCCAGCTGCCTTTGGTTTTTTTTAGTCTAAAGGTCATTTTCTTTCTGGATTACTTGATAGAGGTAGGGAAATTTTCTTATATGAAGGATTACTCTTAATGTCCCATGACAGATTCATCTTTTCTAATCCAGACCAAAAATTACTTCCACAGGACCCTCCCTATTACATGTAGCTTGTGTAAATGGGGAATGAAGCAAAGGAAGAGCAAGGGTGTGAGCAGGGGAGTTTCTTATGTTGCAACTCACATTCACAAGAATACTAGCTTCTATTGGCACCAAAAAGGTCTGAAACTTTGGCTTCCTCCAGCCACCGCCTCCTGCCACAGCATCCCTAACATACTCTCATCTATGAGGCTATCCCTCCTCAGGGAAGAGTCAAAGCACTGTATCCATGACTTAAATGCTTCCCAGACCAGCATGGTGAGTCATTTCCTCTTTCTTCTATTTGGTCAACTTTATACCACCTGGAGCCATATTGTTTTTGCACTGAGTTGGCATTTTTTCTTGCTACAAAATTCCTAGTTTCTCTAATATCTTCATAAAGATGAGAAATTATCTTTCTTTCTAAAATCTTAGAGGACAAATAGGAGAATTTGATCAGGAAATTCAATTCAGTTCAATAAACATGTATTAAGTGTAAAGACCCCAGGAATACACTGAAATACACAATCTGTGATCTCATCAGTTTGGAAGTTCCCTTCAACAATGTATATTTCAATCTAAGTGTACCCTTTCTTTGCTACTCTTGTCCATATCCTTCCATAAATTTACTACAGGAGGTTCATTCAAGGTGCTGGAGGCCTTTCCAGATTTCTCCTGGTATCAGTAGGACACTAGGGAAACACTTTCTGTCTACCTGCTATCTATTTTCATCACTGTGTTACCAGGCCCTTTCGATACAAAGATAAAACCATCCAGAAACAATTCCTGCCTTCAAAGAGATTATGTTCCATGGGGATTATAGCACATGCACAGATTATTAAATAACAAGGCAATCTGAAGATACAGTTGGGAGGGGGGAACCAGAAGACTAACACAATAAACTTGTTGCTCATTTTCATCTTACTCTGAACAATTTCATTTTATATATGTGTGTATATATATATATGTATATATATATATATGCCAAAAAAATGCCACCCAGCTATCTTTGTTTTTTTAATCTAAAGGTCATTTTCTTTCTGGATTACTTGATAGAGGTGGAGATATTTTCTTATAGGAAGGATTACTCTTAATGTCTCATGACAAATTCATCTTTTCTAATCCAGTCCAAAAATTATGGATTCAGACACTTTTGCTTATTTTTGATGCTAAAAGATACCTAAGCTGATGAAGAAACCTTCTCTGTATGTCTCTATTTATCAATGAATTTCTTTTTTCCTCATATGTTAAAATGCCACTAGCTCCAGTGGCCTTAGATCAGTTAAACAAAAGGAAAAGTAGTTAAACAAAATCTGTTGTAAAATGTTTTAAAATAATATTAAGAGAGAAATAACACAAAAAAGAGAGAGAAAGAAAGAGGGGAGAGGGAAAAGGAGGGAGAGAGGAAGGGAGAGAGAGGGAGGAAGGGACGGAGTTCCAGTTAATATGCAGTATGAAAGGGAGCAGAAGATCCCAGCTTTCCAATATGTGGTTTTTAAAAGTGCATTGGATTGAAAAATGATCAAGAAATTTAAGAAAAAACATTAGAAAACTCCTTCATCCAGCTCTGTACACAAAAAGACAGCCAGAAACCACTGTCCTAGAAGAGACATCCTACCAGAAAAGGCAACAATAGGCTAGAAGAACATTGTAGCAAACTAAGTAAGAAAGAAACAGAAGACTGAAGCGGCACCCCAACCAAGGACAACCAACTGCAGAGTTCTGACCAGGGACACTGAAATTTGCTAGTACTCTGAGCCAAAACATGCCAGGGGAGGTGAAAATTAGTGGAAGAAGTCCATGAAGTTGAAATCAGTACTAAATAGGTCCTGACCACACAAAATTCCAAATCAAGAACTGAATCTGGTGATATAAACAAATAGAAGATGCTAAACACTATGAAGAAATATTATGGATCAGGAGATGCCCAAGTGGTATATTAAGAAGACTATAAATATCAGAATATGATATTCCGGAGGTCAAATGAGCTAGGATTAAAACCAAGAATCACCTACCCAGCAAAAAACTGAGTGTAATCAATGAGGTGGAAAAATTAACATTCAATGACACTGAGGAATTTAATGCATTCTTGAGAAGCCAGAGCTAAATAAAAAATTGACTTTCAAATACAAGACTCAAGAAAAGCATGAAAAGATGTACAGGAAAGATAAATTATAAGGGACTTATTAAAGTTGAATTATCTACATTCCTACATAGAAAGATATTTGTAATTCATGAAACCTTTCTCATTGTTAGGGTAGTTGGGGGGGAATATATATATATATAGACAGAGGGCATAGGGTGAGTTGAATATAAAAGGATGATATCTAAAAAATAAAATTAAGGGGTAGAGAGGAATGTGTTGGGAGAAAGAGAAAGGGAGAGGTAGAATGGGGTAAATTATCTCACATAAAAGAGGCAAGAAAAACTTTTACAGTGGAGAAGAGCAGAGAGGTGAGAGAGAATGAATGAACCTTAGTCTCATCAGATTTGGCTTAACGAGGGAATAACATACACACTCCATTGGGTATGAAAATCTATCTTAACCTACAGAAAAGTAGGGAGGAAGGGAAAGAGGGCTGATAGAAGGGAGGGCAGATTGGGGGAGGGGGTAAACAGAAGCAAACACTTTGGAGGAGGGACAGAGTCAAAGGAAAGAATAGAATAAACCAGGGGCAGGATAGGATGGAGAGAAGTATAATTAGTTGTTCACAACATGACTATTATGGAAGTGTTTTGCATGACTGCACATGTAAAACCTATATCAAATTGCTTGCCTTCTCAGTGAGGGCAGATGGGGAGGGAGGAAGGGAGAAAATTTGGAACTCAAAAGTTTTAAAAACGAATGTTAAAAATTGTTTTTACATGCAACTGGGAAATATGATACATAGGCAATGGGGTATAGAAATCTATCTTACCCTACAGGAAAACAGAAGGGAAAAGGGGATAGGAGAAGGGGGGTGTGTGATAGAAGGGAGAACAGATTGGAGGAAGGGGTAATTATAATGCACACCATCTTAGGGTGGGGGAGGGGAGAGATGGGGAGAAAATTTGGAACTCAAAATCTTGTGGAAATGAATATTGAAACTAAAAATAAATAAATATTTTTTTAAAAAAAGATTAAAAAAAATGACTGTAACTATACAACAAGTACAAGCAGAGCCTCAGGGGAAAAAACATAGCTTAGCCAAGATGACTATTGCAGTACCTGAAAGAAATACATCAAGGGATTAAAAAATGAAATAAGAGCTCTGGAGGGGAAAAAAAGAAAGGACAATAAATAGCTTAAAATGGAAAGTTAAGACCCTATAAAATAGCAGATTCCTTAAAAATTAGAATAAACCAAACAGAAACAAATTATTCCATGAGACACCGTTAAATATTTGAATATTTTTCTTCTAAGAAATGTTAGAACAAAATCAAAATACTGAAAGAAAAAAAAGAAAATGTAAAAGTATCTACCATCAAAAACAACTGAAAGGGAAAACAGTTTTGGGGAAGAGAATTTAAGAATCATTAAACTCCCTGGAAAGCATAACCAAGAACATGGTATGCTTGCTATATTTCAAGGAAATATAAATAAAAACTGCCCAGATGCGCTAAAATCAAAAGGCAAAGTAAAAATAGAAGAAAGCCACCAGTTACCTCAAGAAAGAAATTCCAGAATGAAAACTCTCAAGAATATAGACCAAATCCAGGGCTTCCACTTTAAAAGAAAAAAAAGATAATGTAATTAAACAGAAAAAAAGAATTCAAGTACTAAGGAACTACACTTAAGCTCAGAAAAGCATGCATATTAAGGAGAGAAAACCTTGGAATACAATATTCCAAAAGCCAAAAGCTGAAGGTTTAAACAAAGAATGACTTGTCCCATAAGACTAAGTATGAAAGGTAAAAAATAGCCTTTTTAATGGGATAGAAGAATTTCAAGGATTCCTGATGAAATGATTAGAGCTAAGTAGAAATACCACAATACTAACATAGGAGTTAAAAAAAACCTGGAAATGTAAATGCATTTAAATAATTGGAAGGTGCTAAACAAGGACTAAGTGGAAGAAGAAACAAGTGACCCTTAGAATCCAGTGTCATTAAGACCAATATTCTAACAAGGGTGGGGAACCTGCAGCCTTGGGAGTACATGTGGCCCTCTAGGTCCTCAAGTATAGTTTTTTGACTGAATCCAAACTTCACAGAATAAATTGGTTTGGATTCAGTCAAAAAGCCACACTTGATAATCCAGAAGGCCACATGTACCCTCGAGGCTGCAGGTTCCCGGCCCCTGCTAACAATTGGGGACTTCAGTGAACGCTTCTCAGACTTAAGCAAATCTAATAAAAATATAAAGAAGAAAGAAGTTGAGGACTGATGAGTATTTTAAAGAAATAAAATACGATGAATCTCTCACAACTGCTGAATGAGAATAGAAAGAAATATGCATTTTTTTTCCTCATCCATGTATGGTACTTTTATAAAAATTGACACGAGCAAGGGCAGAAAAAGCCTATTAACAAATGCAGAAAACAAATATTAAAAACTCCTTTACTGACCACAACTTGAATATTTTAATTAATAATGGACTTTCCCCAAAAAAGGATTCAAATAAATGAAGATTTAATCATTTAAAACTAAAGAATTAATGGATCAAAGAATAAATCACAGCAATAATATATAATTTAGTGAAAGAAAATAGCAATAATAAGACTATACAAAAATTTTGGAGATGCACAACAAGCAGTCCTCAAGGGGAAATTTAGATCATTAAACAATTTTATCAATGAGAAAGAAAGAACAGATTGATGAGTTGGGCATGCAACTGAAAAAGTTAGGATAACAATCAAAAATACTCTAATTAAACAAAAAATAAAAATTTCAAAAATTAAAGAAGAGAACAACAAAAAATCAAAGGAAAAATCTTTTAAAATGATAAATAAGAGGAGATCTTAAAAAACAATAAAATAGATAAACATAATTTTTGAAGGGGGGAATCAAATTACTAATATAAAAATGAAAAAGGAGAATTCGCAACAAATGAAGAAGAAATAAGGAGATTATTAGAAACATTTGCCAAATTATGACAACAAAAATGATAACTCAAATGAAATGGAAGAATATTTACAAAAATATAAAATACCCAGATTCACAAAAAAGGATAATTTAAATATCTCAATCTCAGAAAAAAGAAGTTGAACAAGTGATAAATGAAATCCCATAGAAAAAACCCAGGACCATCAATGAATTCCGTAAAACTTTCATAGAAAAATTGATACTAATATTTTATAAACTTTTACAAAAATAGAAAAAGAAATGATCCTACCTAATTCCTTCTATAATACAAATGTGGTCTCAATGTTCAAACCAGGGAGAGAAAAAGAAGAGAAAGAAAACTATAGACCAATGTTTAAATGACTAATGACACAAGATATTATATAAAATACTAGGAAATAGTTACAGCAATATATTTTAGGATCAGACAATATGACCAATTTGAATTTATTCCAAGAACATGATGGTGAGTTTGGAATTTTAACAGAAAATTTCTAGAGGAGTTTCCAATAAAATGAAATAGTATAGAGTAGTGGTGACAAACTCAAAGAGAAACTGGAGCGACTAAATCACGTTTAAGGAACCCTGTAGGCCACATGCTGACTCTAAAAACCATGTATTAACATTATCTACATTCTGTTGTGTTTTTATTTATTTTGTTAAATATTTCTTAATTGCATTCTAATCTTGTTCAGACAGCACTGAGGTGCAAGCCATGTGTTTGACTCCTCTGGTAGAGAGGGAGAAAAGAAGCAGAACCTCATAGGTCATCCACAATTAGCAGGCTCAATTTGAATGACAAGCAAGCAAAGGAAACTGAGAAAGAGTGTTTAGACTGGTGGGAGAACCAGGAGAGAGCAGAGCCAGAAAAACCTCGAAAGAAGAGAGCATCAAAGAGAAGAGGATGATCTACAGCATCAAAAACTAGAGAGTCCAAGAAGGAGGAGATTAAGAAAATGACATTAGATTTGGAAATTAAGAACTTTAGAAAGAGTAGTTTCCTCATCTGTAATATAGGGATAGTAATAGCACCTCTCTAACAGAGTTGTTGGGAGGATCAAACGAGATGACATATGTAAAGCATCTAGTAAACCTTGAAGTATTTCCTGAGGAGTCCCATTTGTGCTTACTTCATTTCCAGTTCAACTCAACTCTCCAGACTCCTTCACCTCTTCATCAGCCTTGCCAATCCTACCCCACCCCACCCCCAGCTAGCACCAGCCATCCAGACCCGGAGGCTCCTTTCCTTCCTTCCTTCTTTCCAGTTCCCCTTTTTGTTTTGTCTTCTCCTATTCGAATATAAGGTGTGTGAGAGTGAGGACTGTCTTATTTTCTTGTATTTGTATCCTCATTACTTAGCAGAGTACCTGGCACGTAGTAATTACTCAATAAATGCACAGACATAATCATGGAAGTGCCACCTAATTAAATATCTAGACAGGAAATTGCTGAGGTAATAAAATTACTATCATAGCATAATTGGAAAGCACCATGCCCAAAAATGGTTGCAGATTTCTGTTACAAGAAGGCCACAATAGCAAACAGCAATTGCAAGATGTTTCATAAGAATGCAACAGGAGCTCAAACTAATGCCTATTGGAACAACAGCTTAAAATAGCTTCCTGTGATCAAAAGGCGATAATCAACTGCTGACATTCATTTTGGCAGGGAGGATAAATTAACATTGCGAGAATAATACCTTGACAAAAGAGTATACAGGATGTTGTAATGTTTAAATAATTGGCCTGATGAGCCTAAGGCAAAGCCTGAACTAGGAAAACTTTGTTTTCAGTGTCCCTAAATGATGAGGAAGAAAAGTCTTCTTGCCCTTTTGAGTGATGGATTTCCTCTCCTGGGTACCAAGGATTACCCTGTTGTAGTGCCTTTACTCAGGTCTCCGTTATTAACTGGGTCTTTTTTGGTTTTCACATGCTCTCTCCTAGGAAACAGGTAGTAAGTGCATCTGATAAACCAATCTAAGCTAAAATAGTAACAGGTTAACCTGTCAGCCTTCCCAGATGATATATTTGCATTTTAACTGGGATTTTTCTGGCCAGAACCCCTTTACCTAAAGGAGTAACTTATAATAGTGGGGATTTTAGTGACGTAAAAGGTTTTAACTTAGCTGCTTATAGGGGGTAGATAAGTCTTTCTGCTCCTTTGCTTCTTGCTCTGTGCTGTTTCATGGATAGAAATAGATTCGGAGACTTGCATTATACTACATAAGCAACTGCTTGTCCTACAATATGTAGGGCCAGCATCTGGTTTTATTCATTCAGCAAACATTTATTAAGCACTTTTTATATATCAAGTACTATGCTAGGCCCTTGAGAAGACAAAGACACTAACAATCCTTTGACTTCAAGGAGCTTACATTCTAATGGGGGAGAAAATACATAACAAATATACTATATGTTATTTTATATGTATATATATATATATATTCATATGTGTGTGTGTGTTGTAGAGAGGCCCCACTTGCAGGCCAGGGGTCCATTTGTTGTGAGGGCTATCCCCCACCTGTAGCACAAGGGTATTGTGGTGTAGCTCAAAGGGAGGTTGTATAGACATCACTAGCCTCTTCTTCCCCCACCCTTTAATTACTACCAGAAGAGGAAATGGGAAGTTAGGGCCAGAGGTCACTCTGCTCTCCTCAGAGGGAAGGATGGTACCAGGCCAGAATTTTTTCTGTCTGCTCGCTAAAATATTATAAGTCTAGGGGATGTGATCAAGGTCAATCTAATTTCTGATTACTGTCATTATTGGGAGCAGGACCACCAAATGCCTATTCCACAATGGACATACATAACAAATAGGAAAGAAATCCCTTTGTCCAAACCAGAGCAAAACAGAAATCATAGAAGACATATACATGGGAGAATATATATATATATATATATATATATATATATATATATATATATATATATATATATATATATATATAGGACAATACAGAGTAAAGGGGCTCTCCTATTGGGACCAACATAACTGACCTCAACCAAGAGAGTCCCAGGTCTCATCCAAGGGAAAGTTCCCTAAAGTCTCTATGCAGGCATGGGGAACCTGCAGCCTTGAGGCCACACATAGCCTTCTAGGTCCTTGGATGCAGCCTTTTGACTGAGTCCAAATTTTACAGAATAAATCCTTTTATTAAGGGGATTTGTTCTGTAAAGTTTGGATTCAGTCAAAAGGCTGCACTTGAGGACTTCAAGGGGCATATGTGTCCTTAAGTGGCAGGTATGTAGTGTAGCAAGCTGAGGATAGGGACATGATGTAGACTGCCAGCTCCTCTCATATATTTTCAGAGTCTTTTCTTTTAAGAATCTGAAGTAGGTTTGGCCTTGTACATCTTCATTCTCAAAGCTAGAAGCCAGAAGCACCCAAAGTACCTGGAGACTCAAAGATGGCCAGAACTCATCGGTTCTCACCAACTCTGTCCTGCCCCTTACACAGGGCAGGGCATTTTTCTCCGCCAATAAAGAGAGAGTCCTATACGAAATGGGCTTTCTTTACAATCCTCCCTTGAGCTGAAGCTCTTTGCAGTCCCTTACAAAGATCATGTGGGATAAGTCCAATACCCATACATATAAAGGCCTTTAAAACAACAAGAAGATTTTCCTGGTATCATAGGCAACCAACCTGCAGTGTTGTTAAAACTGAAATAAACAAACACATGTTAACATGCGGCAGATAGGGTACTCTTCAGAGCATCGCCTGAGTGGATACTACAAAGACAACATGCCTCACTACATACGGGATAGCACATGTGCAAATTTTAGAAGTATTTGTATATCCACAGTACACAGCAGTCAATCAAAAGTAATAAGCATGGCTAACTAACAAAGCAAAGCTAATTATAACAATAACACTATATATGGACCTATATATGAGTACAACTTATTCATAAGCATTAATATATATGCAAAACAATTAAACAGACATTGTTATATCATGAACATAACATAATTGAACACAAGAGGAAAACAAAAAAACAAGAAACCTCAGATATTCAGTAATTCACATATACAGCAGTAAACTTATGCAATTATATGCAAGCAGCTTTTCATTTTAGCAATCTCTAGTACTGTCATCTAGAGACATGTGTAACTATATCTTCAGGTTTACCTGTAACATCATAATTTAGCCTAGTGACTGATCTAATAAGCCTAGTTCTGTCACTGACTGATCTTTCTCTTTTCATACCAGAGCTTATAGTTGGTATGGGCTGACCATCAGAATCATTATAAACTTGTGTATCTATACCTGGGCTGACAACCATTCCAGATTGGCTACCAGTATTTTTGAGCTGTAGGAGTCTAACAGTTTCGGGCTTGAAAAGAGTTGCATCTGGGTTCGGTTCTCCTACTTTGTAATAATACATAGAGTTTCCTTCTCCAGATGCATCATTTTCAATTGATGTACAGTTGATGGATGGTCTGGCCCTCAGCCTTTTCCTAGAAAAGTGTTCATCCGTTCCTTCTACCTGCTCATTAGAAAGTCTAACTAGGTTTCCTATAGACAATAGATAGTTGTAGTGAATAGTTCTGATAAGGCCCCCTCCATTCTCTAGGGTTAATTTGTGGGTTAGCCTTCTATTGATCCACTAATTTGTAAAGCCCTGGATAGATGAAAGTAGTCTTTTTTCTTGTCTTCCTCAGATGCAGTAATCTGTTATCATATACTACATGAGTCCAAGACTGAAAACCATTGGCTACCCAGTAGACGATCCAGGACATCTTGAATTTACAGCATAGTGTACTGTTCCATTTTAGTCTTTTTGTTCAAAGTTCAATAATCACCACACATCCATCCATATCTCTCCATTTTTCTTAGGTACCACCACTATAGGTGATGCATAAGGCATGTTAGATTCTAGGATGATGCCATTAACCAGAATCTCTCTGAGATGGTGTCTAAGATCTTCTATCACAGACAGAGGAATTCTCCTAGATCCTTCTATGAATGGTCTGGAATCTGTGAGCTGGATTCTGTGGATTGCACCTCAGGTACATTTCACATCCCATTCATACAATGTGAACACACCTGTCTACTTGCTGAGTTCCAGGCTCAACCTACCCTTCAGCTCTTATGATACTGGGGAGTCACCAAAGTCAAATTTCTCAGGATCCAGAACAAAAGGTGAACAGCTGGGATTCCTGTGGTATTCCCTGGAACCTCTTGTGTCTCACCCTCTGCACAGTCTATGGATGGTCAAAGTGTGCAGGTATTGGGTCCCGGGTTGTCACTTGTAGTACCCTGCTGATTGTAACCACAGCTTAGCACTGTTATCTTACTTTGCTCCTGTATTCCACACTCAAGAAGGCCTGTAGCTTGCTGAGGCTAAGCCCAGACAATATAAAGGGAGTGAAGTAAATCAGATCAACCAAGAGAGAGTTATGGATCTCACCTAACAGGAAACTTCCCAAAATCTCTAGAGTGGCAAGCTGGGGATAGGCATATGACAGAGACTGCCCATTCCTCACATATCTTCCCAGACATAGTCTCTTCCAGCCAGAAGCACCAAAAGTGACTCCAAACTCCAAGAAGACTAATGCTCTTCCACTCTCACCAACTCCATCCTGCCCTTCATGTAGGGCAGGGCATTCATCATCTCCACCAATGAGGAGAGGGTCTCATACCAATGGACTTTGGGATGAGGGTTGCATACAGAGTAGATATAAGGTAATCTTGTAGGAGAAGGCACTAGCAGTTGAGGGGAGTGAGAAAAGACTCCTGCAGAAAGTGAAATTTGAGCTGATTCTTGAAGGAAGCCAGAAAAACTAAGAGACAAAGCTGAGGAGATATAATTCTAGCAGTGGGGAGTGAGTACAAAACCACAGAGGCAGGAAATAGATTTTTCCTGTGTGAAAAGTCACAAGAAGGCCAGCATAGCAGTATTGTAGTGGAAGGGAGTAAACAGTAAGAAGACTGGAAGGCTAGAAAGAGGCCAGGTTGTGAAGAACTTTAAATGTCAACCAGGACTTTATATTTGATTCTGGGGGTAATAGGGAGCCACCGGAGTTTATTGAATAGGGGTGTGGCATGTTCAGACACACTCTTTTTAAAAAAATCACTTTGAAAGCAGAGTGGAGGAGAGATTAGAGTAGGGAGAGACTTAAGGCAGGCCTGAGAAGGCTATTGAAATAGTTGAGGCATCCAGCAATACCACTTCTAGGGTTGTATCCCAAAGAAATCACACAAGCGGGAAAAGGACCCACACGTACAAAAATACTTATAGCGGCTCTTTTTGTGGTAGCTAAGAATTGGAAATCAAAGGGATGCCCATCAATTGGGGAATGGCTGAACAAGTTGTGGTATATGAAGGTAATGGAATACTATTGTGCCATAAGAAATGGGGATGACACGGACTTCATAACAACCTGGAAAAACCTACACGACATAATGCTGAGTGAGCAGAGCAGAGCCAGGAGAACATTGTACACAACCACAGATATATGGATTCCATGAGGACCAACCCTGACAGACTTCGCTCTTCTCAGCAACACAAGGTACAAAGACAACTCCAATGGACTCACGATGAAGAATGCTATCTACATCCAGAGAAAGACCCATGAAGTATGAATACAGATTGAGGCACACTTCATGCTACCCTTTCCCCCCCCCACACACTTTTTTTTCTTTTTCTCTCTTTTGTTTTTGTTTTTGGGTTGGTTTTTTTTTTTTGGTCCTGTTTCTTCTCTTGCATGATTCATTTCATTGATCACAGTTCTTCTCCATAACTTGACTAGTGTGTAAATTAATTCAATGCAAAGTTATACATGGAAGCTATATGGGACTCCATGCCATCTTGGGGAAGGAGGGGGGGAGGGAGGGAAGAAAATCTGGAATTCAAAATTATGTAGAACCAAAGGTTGTAAACTAAAAATAAAAATTTAAAAATTTTAAAAAAAAGAGGAAACCAAAAAAAAAATAAAAGAAAAGAAATAGTTGAGGCATGAGGTGATGAGGGCCTGAACCAGGGTGGTAGCCACATAAACAGAAAGAAGAGGACACAAAGGAGAGATGTTGTGAAGGTAGAAACTACAAGATTGGGCAATGTATTGGATAGGTGGGGTTAGTGTGAGTGAGGCATCAGGGCTGACACTGAGGTAGCAAGCCTGGGATGACTGGAAGGAACCTTGACAATGCAAAGGAATTTTGGAAGATAGAAGGTTGGTGGGGGAGGTAGGAGGAAGGAGGATAGGAGGTAAGAAGAGTAGATAATGACTTTCCCCTTCCTCTTTTATTCATCCTTCTCCTCCATCACATTCCTTCTTGTTCCCCACTCTCATTCTAACCACCCTGTGCAGGACCATTTGGAAGCAAAATTCTGGAGTCAGCAAAGATGGAAGCCTCCCCTTTATATGCCCACTGGCTACTCCTTGGCACCTAGCACCCTCTCTAGTGGCAAGAACTCATTGTTTTTTTTTAAAGTTCTGATATGAGCTATTATATCTTAGTGGTCTGGGAACCAGGAGACCCGACATCTAATTCTCAACTCTGCCACTATCTAGCTATGTGACTTTGGGAGTCATAACCTCCCTCTGAGCCTCAGTTTCCTTTTTTGTAAATATCTGAAAATGTTGATCACCTTCTTGTAGTTTCTCGCTTCTCCTACCTCTCTAGGCACTCCTTAGTCTTCCTTGCTGCCCTTTTATTCATATCATGCCCCTGAAATATGGGTCTATAATTACCTCAAGGCTCTGTCCCTTTTCTTTCTCCACTCTCCCTCACTCAATGATGCCATCAGCTCTCCTGGATTTAATCATTATCCTTATGCATATGATGCCTCATTCTATTTACCCAACCCTAGTCTCTCTTTGACATCCAGTACTATCAGCTTCCAATTAGAGATTTTGAACTGGATTTCTTAGAGGTATCTCATTCAGATACAAAATGTTCTACACAAAATTCATAGTCTATTCCCAAACATATGCTCCATCATAACTTTACAGGCTCTGTAAAGAATACCACCATTTTCCCAATAGGCCAAGTTGTCACAACTCCACAAACAGTGTATTAAAGTACCTATTTTCCCATAGCCCCTCAAGCATTTATCATTTTCCTTTTCTGGCAACTTTGGCAATCTGATGGGTAGAAGGTAGTACCACAGAGTTGTTTTAGTTTACATTTCTCTAGTTGTTAGTGATTTAGAACATTTTTTTCATTTTTTATTTTTTAATCTTAGTATGATTCTAAGATTCTCAATCTCCTCCAGCCTACTTGTCCAATAAGTTGCCATATTTTGTTGTTGGTTTCTCCACACCATTGTTTGCACTTACCCCCTTCTCTCTGTACACACACATAGCCACCTAGCTTAGGCCCTCTAAAAATTTCATTTAGAGACTATTGAGGTAGATTTCTAATTGGTTCCCCCCTTGTCTCAAGTTTCTCCCACTTCCAATTCATTTTCTAGGTAACGTACAAAGTGCTTTTCTTAAAGTGTAGTTCAGACAATGTCTCTTGTCCACTCCATAAACATCAATGGCTTCCCATTTCCCCTAGAATAAATTCTAAATTGTTCTGTCTGGCATTTAAAGACCTTTGCAACCTGAACTAATTAACTTTGCCAATCTTGTCATATATTTCTTCCCTCCACATACTCTACAGTCAGTCAATAAGCATTAACTAGACAGCTAGGTGGAGAAGTGAATAAAAGCACTTAACTTTTTTCTACCTAAACTCCCTCTGTAAAATAGGACTAATGATAGCACCTCCCAGGACTGTTGTGAGAACAGTATTTGTAAAGCACTTTGCAAACCTTGAAATGCTCTATGAATGCTAACTATTATTATTATTAGGCACTACATGCCATGCATTATGCCAAGCACTGGAGATATAAAAAGCAGAAAAACATTATTTTTTTTTCCAGGATGTTCATTTTTTTCCCATTACAAATGTTTACAGTTATGCAAATTCTTGCATTAGCCATATCCAAAAGAGAAAAGAAAAGAAAATATGCTGCAATTTGCACTCTGAGAACATAAACTCTTTTATCTTGAGGTTAATTGCATGTTTCATCGTGTATCCTTTGGAATGGTGGTTAGTCATTGTGTTGATCAGAGTTGCTATGTCTTTCATAGTTGATTATTTTACAATATTCTTGTTATTGTATGAATTGTTCTGCGCACTTCACTTTGCAGCAGTTCATATATGTCTCCCCAGATTTTTCTGAAGTCAACCTTTTTATTATTTTTATAGCACACTAGCTTTCTATCATATTCATATACCATAACTTGCTCAGCCATTCCCCAATTGATGGCCATCATCTCAGTTTCTAATTCTTTGCTACCACAAAAAAAAAGCTGTTATAAAATTTTTGTACATATTGTGCTTTTCCTCTTTCTTTGACCTCTTTGGGGTACAGACCTAGTAGTGGTATTACTGGATCAGTGTGTGTGCATAGTTTAATAGCTTTTTTAGCATAGTCCCAAATTGCTTTCCAGAATGGTTGGACCAGTTCACAGCTCTACCAAGGTGAGTTTAAGTACCTATTCTCCTGTTTAAGTACCTGTTCTCCCATAGCCCCTCCAACATTTGCCATTTTCCTTTTTGGTCAACTTAGCCATATAATGGGCATAAGGTGGTTCCTTAGAGTTGTTTTAATTTGCATTTCTCTAATAATTAATAATTTAGAGCATTTTTCACATGGCTATCAAGAGCTTAGATTTCTTCCTCTGAAAACTGCTTATTCATATCTTTCGACCATTTATCGATTATGGAATGGCAAGTCTAATGGTGGGGACATATGAACAACTAGGTACATATAAGACATATAAAGATTGTCTCTATCAATCTACAAGGAAAAGGCAACCAGGAAAGGCTTCTTAAATAAGGTGAGATTTTTAACTAAGTCTTCAAGGAAGCCTAGGAAACTAAGAGGCAGTGGTGAGGAAGCAAAGCGTTCAGGCATGAGGGAAGGCCAATGAAAGACAGGAAGAAAGAAGATGGAGAGTAGTGCTTAAGAAACTACAGATAGACAAGCATGGCTGGATCATAGTGCATGAAAGAGACTAAAGTGTAAAAATCCTGGCAAAGGAAGAAGGAGCCAGGTTAGAAAGAGCTTTAAATGATAGAGGAGTTTTATATATTACCCTAGAGGTAATAGGTAGGAGTGAGGGGGAAAAAGGTGACATAGTCATACCTAGGCTTTAGAAAAGTCATCTTGGAAGCTGACTGAGGATGCATTGGAATGGGGAAAAACTTAAGGCAGGGAGACCAGTATTGCAGTAAACTATTGCAGTAGTCCAGGTGGGAAGTAATGAGGGCTTGTACCAGGGTTGCCACTACAAAAATGGAGAAAAGAGATCATAGATTAGAGAGGGAACATTAGAAACTATAAGATTTGGCCATGAATTAGATATGCGGAGAGAGACTCAGAAGTTGAGAATGACACTGAGATGTCGGGTCTTGGTGAATGGAAGAATAGCGGTGCCCTCAACAGTACTAAGGAAGTTCATAACAAAGGAGGATTTAGAGGGAAAGATAATGAGTACTATTTTGGATGTGTTATATTTGAGATACCTTTTTTTCAACTCCCTTTTATAAATTGTCTTCCTTATTAGAATGTAAGCTCCTTGAGGGAAGGGACTGTCTTGTATCATTAGCACTTAGCACCGACACTTAGTAAGCATACAGTAATAAATATTTATTGACTTGGCTTCGCTATGGAACTTTTAGTTTGAGATGTCCAGGAAGTAGTTGGGGATATATGATTATAAATCAAAAGTAAGGCTAGAAATATAGATCTGGAATCATATGCATAGGGGTGATATCTGAACCTATGGGAGCCAATGAGATCACCATCTAAGAAAGTATACAACCAAAAAGGAAGGGGACCCAGTTCAGAAGTTTAGGGAACACATGGTTAGAGGGCACGGCATGGATGAAGAGCTAACAAAGGAGGGAATAGGATCAAAGGTGTGTGTAGAGGGATTAGTCTTGGCATGGCAAGTGAAGGAAGAGATAGTATGGGAGTGGAGGAAATATTAGAGGAACATGTCTGAACAATTTGAGATGTGGAGGAGGGAAGAAAGGGGACCTCTAGGCAAATGGCATCAATTTTTTCCATGAAGTATGAGGTGAGATCCTCAGCTGAGGGAGTGGCGCAAGGATTGTGCCACTGGAGACTTCAAGAGAGGCAAAAAGAATTGTAACAGCAGCCTTGGAGAGTGGGATAGCTAATTGATAAGGGAGTATAACGATGGGCTGCAGTGAGGGACCAGTTAGATTTGTAGTGGAATCAGTTACCATTATTTCATGTACAAGGACAAGTGAGTGGGCCAGTTTTACTGGAATGTTGAGTATATCAGCAAAGTGACAGGGACTGGGCCTGTGATTTTTGTTGACAGAGAACTCCCTTATGAGAACACTCTCTCTACCAAAGCAAGTCAAGACAGTAAGCCATAATCCCACTCCATTCCAATCCTCAATCCCACTCCCTTTCCAATAATTACAGGTTACAGTCGTGACTGTTTATATACCTTGATTAATTAAAAACTTGCCAGCTCCATTCCTTCTGGTAAGATAATGGACCTTACCATCTGTCCTTCTGCTACAGCCTCCAGCCCCCAGGTATTTCCATCTGATCTTCAGCTGAACTTTTCTATATGTGTTGTCTTTCCTAATTAGAATGTGAAGTCCCTGAGGGCAAAAACTATCCTGTTCAGTGATTATCACCAGTGTTTAATACAGTGTCTGGCATGCAGCAAGCACTTAATAAAAATGTTTTTCTATCATATTGCATTCCAATAAGCCTGAAAAAGTAGGTTGGATTCAGATTATAGGTTGGTACTTCAGGTACAATGAAGAATAATGGATTTGAAGTCATAGAACCTGTGCTAAAATACCAGCTGCTCCATATAGTGCCTGTGCAATCTTAGGCAATTTCGAACTACTGAGTCTCAGTTTTCCCATCTGTTAAATGAAGGGATTGGATTAGATCAGAGGTGGGGAACCTGCGAGCTTGAGGCCTAAATCCTTAAGTGTGGTATTTTCTATAAGGCCACATGTGGCCTCAAGGCCACAGGTTCCCCACCCCTGGATTAGATGATTTCTAAGGCCCATTTGACCTCTAAATCTATTATCCTAAAAAGTACCGTGGAATTGAACATGACCAATGATTTCTACAGTCCTCTTCTCCACAACTATCTCTGATGGGCTGGAAGCTGTCAAACACCTATTTCTGCAAAACTGTCTTCGTGAGCTCTTTTTGTAGTAGCTAAGAATTGGAAATCAAGGGGATGCCCATCAATTGGGGAATGGCTGAACAAGCTGTGGTATATGAAGGTGATGGAATACTATTGTGCTATAAGAAATGGAGATGACACAGACTTCATAACAATCTGGAAAAACCTACACGACATAATGCTGAGTGAGAGGAGCAGAGCCAGGAGAACATTATACAGAACCACAGATATATGGATTCTGTGAGGACTAACCCTGATAGACTTTGCTCTGCTCAGCAACACAAGGTGCAAAGACAACTCCAAAGGACTCACGATGGAGAATACTATCTACATCCAGAGAAAGAACTATGAAGTATGAATGCAGATAGAGGCACACTTTGTGCTTGCCTTTTCCCCCCCTTTTTTTGCTCTCTTTTGTTTTTGTCTTTGGTTTTTTTGGGGGGTTCTGTTTCTTCTTTCTCATGATTCATTCCATTGGTCATAATTCTTCTCCACAACTTGACTAGTGTGTAAATTAGTTCAATGCGAAGTTATACGTGGAAGATATATTGGACTCCATGCCATCTTGGGGAGAGTGGGGGAGGGAGGGAAGAAAATCTGGAACTCAGAATTATGTAGAACCAAGTGTTGCAAACTAAAAATAAAAAAAAATTAAAATAAAAAAAACTGTCTTCGTGAGTTGGTGCTAAGTGGACACATTGGCGTGGTATAGAGGATCTGGGTTCAAATCTCCCATATTTACTAGTTTCATAATCTTAGTCAAGCCATTTAGGCTCTCTTTGAGTCTGTTTTTTCGTCTATAAAATGGAGATGTTACCTCCTATACTACTTACCTCACAAAGCTATTGAGAAGAAAGTAGTTTTCAGATTGTAATTTGCTATCTGAATGTGAATTATTATCTGGCTCACATTCAATTTTAACATTGCCATAGAAACTCCATGGAGTTTATGACAGGAATCAGGGAGTTTTATATGTATACATATGTATGTGTGTGTGTGTATATATATATGCACACACATGTGTGTTTTAGAGACATATAGATGTAAATATGTGTATGTATTTACACATAAAACGTGTCTATACATGGATAGACATATGTGTTTACAAATATGTGCGTATATGTACTCAGCATACACGTACATGTTTATACAAACACACAAACACTTTTTTTAAGCTACTCTGTAAGAGCAGGCATTGGCAACTGGTAGTATGCATGCCATTGATGGTTACTTATCAACGTTCAGTGGCACAAAGTGGTGAATGGTGAAATAATTCACCATTATCATGCCCCTCTTTCAAGTTCAATCACCACCTTGACACATATTCCCTTAACACACTAGAACAACTAAATCTAATCCAATAAGCATTTAGTAAGTTCCTACTATGTGCGAGGCACTGTACAAAGCATGAAGAACAATTCTTGCCCTCATGAAGCTTAAATTCTGCATAGGGGATATAATAGATACTCTAGGTATCAGTAACCTAAATATCAGGATGATTGTTCCCAATTGGTTAATCACTTAATCGAAGACTAAAATCTTATAGCTGGAAGAGGCCTTAGAGTTCATCTTGTTCAATTCCCTCTTTTCAAAGATGATGACTTGTCCAAGGTCACATACCTACTGTTTTCCCTGAAAGAATGGAAATGCCTTGAGGACAAGGACTATTTTGTTTTTTCTTTGTATCCTAAGCATTAGTTCAGTGCATGGCACATAGTAGATGCTTAATAAATGCTTAGTGATCAATTAACAGCAGAACTCAGACTAGAATCTTGGTCTCCAAATATCTAGTCCATTGCTCTCTGTTACCACTCAATCCTAATCATCATTGCATTTTTGTTTTCGTTTCTTTTTTCCACCCAAGCTCAGTGAGCCTCTCAGCAATCTGGTGAGAAGCATTCACATGACTTACTTCTGTTTCCTAAGAAGTAGGTAGCTGGAGGCTCCATTCTTTTTTTTAACTCCCTTTTTTGAGGTCAAAATACTGGGCTAGCTTGAGGGGAAACACTAAACTGTCTTTGGGGTTTCACTGCTGCCTCATCACATAACTGAAAGCCACACAAAGATCAACATGAAATGCAAAGTAGAGGAATTGGGAAGAGCCTTGCTGTGCCCAGAGAAGAATGCTCTGAGTCTTGCCAAAGTATCCTTCAAAGCACCACGATTTTGTCACTGGGAATGCCCAGCGTCAGGGCAAAGCTGAGGGAAAGGGAAAACAGTCTTCTGGAGCAAGTCACTTGACATCAGTGGGTCTCACTTTATGCATCTGTAAAAAGGAGGAGGAGGAGGAAGGAGAAGGAGGAGGAGGAGGAGAAGAAGAAAGAGGAGGAGGAAGGAGGAGGAGGAGACAGAGACAGAAAGGAGATGGGCTATAATAAGGAATTTTAACCTTTTTGTGTGTCATGAATCTCTTTGACAGTCTGGTCTAACCTTTGGACTCTCTCAGAAAATTGTTGTAAATTTACAGACCTCAGGATAAAAACTCTATACTAAATGATCTCTAATTTTCCTTCTGGCTCTAAGAATTTATGGACTTCAAAGTTTCTAGAAATGGCCAGCTGAAGAAGAAAACACAAGATACTACTGTACTCCTTGGCTGCCCATGGCTGCTAGGTTCTTTACCTTTCCCAGGTATTGTTCCATGTGTGATTTCACACACTTTCTACTACTTCTCTTTCCCCAAAAAATTCACCTGGCCAATTTCCCGTTCATTTTAGACCTTGCTCACTGCTAGGAGATTACCAGCTAATCTGCTAATATCTCATTTGAGTTGTTCTGAGGATCAAATGGAATAAGGAACATAGACCATTTTGTAAGTCATAAAGTACTATAAAACATGTAATATGCGCTATTATTTTACATATATGATGTTGTATTATATTGTGTAATGTACTGATAATAACAGACCATTATGTACAATGAATGGAATGCTGGATCTGAAGTCAAGAAGATCTGATTTCAAATCCAGCCTCTGATAGCTCCCAGTTGTGTGATCCTGGGCAAATCACTTAACCTCTCTGTGCCTCAGTTGCGTTAGCTGTAAAAGAGGATAATAGCACTTACCTCCCAGGGTTATTGTGAACACAAAATGAGATATGTATAAAGCACTTTGCAAACCTTAAAGCAATATATAAATGCTATAGTATTATTATTACTTTATAGTTTGTAAGATGCTTTATATATATGATTTTATCTAAGTCTTACAATTCAAATAAAATATTATTACTACTCTGATCCCCACAACTACTAATGCCATCCCTCGCTAACTGCTTGTATTATATTTGTATCTTTTATTTGTTCTGTACGTGTTTATTCTGTATAGATGTACATCTCTAGAACATTTAAGAACAGGGATCGCCCATTTTCTATCACTGTATCCCCAGCTCCTAGTAGTGTACTGGCACATGATAGGCAATTAATTAATACTTGTTGACAATTACAACTAATAAAACATTGTAGGTAGCACAAATTTAAAATTTATATATATTCAGTATCTATCTCTATATAATAAGAACTACTAATTTCAAGAATTGCTGCTGCTACTACTACTATTAATAAAGATAATAATAATAATAATAGATAATAATTGCAATACTCCAAGGACTCATGCTTTTGTTGCTATGGGAACTTCCTCCATCAAAGATCATGACCCCCTTATCATTTAATAAATAGTTGTTAAAAATATTTGTGGTTCACATACAAAAATTTTTATAGCAGCTCTTTTTGTGCTGGCAAAAATTGGAAATTGAGGGGATGCCCATCATTTGGGGAAAGACTGAACAAGTTGTGGCATATAAATGTAATGGAATACTATTGTGTTATAAGAAATGATGAGCAGATAGACATCAGGAAAAACTTGGAAAGACTTAAATGAACTGATGCTGAGTAAAGTAAGCAGAAGTAGGAGAACATTGTACACAGTAAGAGCAACATTGTGTGATGACTGACTTTGTTACAATGTAATGATCTAAGACAATTCCAAAAGACTCAAGATAGAAAATGTTATCCACACCCAGAGAAAGAACTATGGAGTCTGAATGCAGATCAAAGCATTCTTTTTTCTCTTTTTTTGTTTTTTGCTTTTTCCCTTTTCTTCTTTCATAACATGGCTAATGTGGAAAAATGTTTAATACAATTGTACATATATGGTCTATAGCAGATTACATGCCATCTTGGAGAGAAGAGAAGACAGACAGAGGGGAAAATTTTAGAATTCAAAATCTTATAAAAGTGAACATTGAAGACTAATAAATAAATAACTAATTTTTAAAAATGTTTATGGCTGAAAAATGCAGCACTCAAAAGTCAACCTAGAGATGCACTTGTCCAAACTTAGCCCACTGATCCTGGGATGGCAGACATATAGTCCATTCCAAAACACAAATGCTCAAGATAGGAAAGTAGAGTGTCTACTCCATTGACACAGCCTTGAGGAATTCACCTCCATGCCATGACAAAGCAATGGAGAAAGACTTCAGCAAACAAATGGATAATCATGTGCTAGAACAACCTACAGAAATTAGATCTTGATAATCCTATAATTAATTACAACATCCTCTCACATACCTAGTTCTGAACAAGGAAAAGATTAGAAGTTGAAGGGAAATAACAGGAAGACACATCTCAGCTTGATCTCAAGAATTTCCTAATAATTAGATATTTCTGAAAAGCAAATGGGTTGCTTTGTGAAATTGTGAGTTCCTGTTACTAGAAATATTTAAGCAAGGGTTGAATAACCATTTGTGGGTAGTATTTTAAAGGTGATTCATTCCCCAAGCTTGAGTTGGAGTTGAGATGAGGTAGCATAGTACAATGGATGTGAAGCAAGTCATAGGACCTGAATTCAGATCCTCTCTTTGCCACTAAAATAGAGGAGGTGGTGCTAGAGTTGAAGTTTGAAAGAAGCTAAGGATTCTGAGATGATGAATGAGATAATTAATTTAACTAATTAATCAACTTCACCCACCCCTCTCCTTTTGCTTATGGTAATTTACCCTAGGTCCATTGCTCTGAGATTACCCGTTTTCTCAATAAATGAATTAGGATCCCCAGGGCTTCAGTTCACCCCCACCTTAACTTTTGGCTCTAGTCTCGGGTCTCCTGACCCACCTAAAGGGGGGAAATAAAGGAAGTCTCTAATATACAACATGAACCTGATAATAGAACAGGTAGTTTTATTCCCACACAGAAAAGGCTACATAAGGAAGAATCAAGAATCACAGAGAATCCAGTAATGTATGACTACTAGTACAATCAATTGCATGGCTAATTTTCTAGCTTAATTGGGACATTTGCAAACAGTTTCTTTGTAAATGGCTAGTAATTATCCATGTGATATTTTTACATCCACTGAGAATAATCCGATCAATATCAAATGGACTCTTTCCTTCTAATTATCTCTTTATTTTGGGGGTACTTCTTTTCCTTTTGGTCTCTCTGATTCTATTTCTATTGCTAGCACAATTTTTCTGGTAGCTGTTACTGTTCTGCTAAGGTACCTGGGAAAGGGAAAACTCCAGTTGCCTTTTGAGATCTCACAAGGATTTTTACCAAAGAAAAGAACAAACAAATATGATGAGACCCCGTCTTAGTTCATGACTTTCAACAGGGTAGAGAGAAATACACCCTCTACACATGCACCTAACCCTCCGTGTAGCTCAGGGAGGTATCCTTGTACTCTGAAATCAGCAGCATCATTCTTTTAATATGTCCAAGGAGTTCTCACTCAGTGTACAATTAAAAGACACCACACAGTATGAACTCCTGAGTCATCAAGACCATTGAGAAGTAACCAGAGGAAATCTATACATGCTCTGAAGTGGTAGGGAGAGGGTTTGCATCATCGCATGCCCAGAAGTAGGTCAACCCTAAACTTCCTTGCATTTGCTTTCCATTAAAGCTTATCCAAGAGGAGCTGAAGGCAGATGCCCTTAAGGAATACTGTAGAAGAAAGGAGGAAGAGCCTGAGCAAGTGCAGGGAGATGAAAAGGAAAATGGAACTTTACAATAAACCAAAAAAAGAATGAAACTCAATAAATGGCACTTGCAAGGGATGCGGATTTTGATTAGTTAAAAAAGGCAGAACTGTAAGAACTAATTAGCACTAGGTTATGGTTTGTTTCTATTGTTCATCTCATCTAAGAACAAACTCTTACTGACCTTTTTTTGGCCTGACCTGATTTCACTGGTGTGAAGATCTCCTAGTAAGCAAATTCCCTTCTCAATTTGCCAAAGGACAATTGTTCTGGAAGTCTTAGAGTTGCACTGGGCACTGAGAGGTGACTTGTACAGGATCAAGTAGTCAGTTTATATCAGAGGCAGAACTGGAATCCAGGTCTTTCTAATTTGTTCCATTTTGCCACAGTCTCATTTAATGAAAGCCACATACATTCGGGAGCAGCAAGAGGGGTGCATTGTACATGCAGGAACGAGAGGGAAAGTGACATAAAAGAATATTAATTTCAGGGCAGGGTAACAGAGTATAAAACACTCGGAATTAGGCTTTCTCCTCTTGGTAGTCTAAATGTCTTTATAGATAGCTTTAGGAGAAAAATTAAAGGATGCCTCAGATTAGAGAAGATTAGGAAATGCCAAGTGAGTTTCTTGACCTCATTCTAGCAGTAAAGTGGTATTATCATTTCATCCCAACCATCTGACCCACTCCACTCCACCTCAACATAGACACACACACACACACACACAAACACATCCATATTATCTGCCCACATTCTTCAGCCCAAATGAGAGGGTTTGGTTGGGGGAAGAGCAATTTCTTCTTATCTAGGAAACAAGTTGCAACATGGAAGAAAGGGGATATGTGGGAGGCACCACGGTACCAACAGGAAGTAGATTGGCTTCCAACCTGCCAATCTGGGGCATCCACTTTGAGAACTAATGAAGTAAACCTCGGCACTGCCAAAAGCTAAGCTTCTCTGGGTAACATCAAAGGTGTCAGGGAAGTTCATCGTGATAGGTAAGTTGAAGGCCATAGAGTCAAATTAAACCTGAAAAGTAAAGAAGGAAGACCCTGTTGGGTTGCTAGATTATCTGAGCCACTTTGATTCTATTCGTCATTTCATTCATTTTGATTCTATTCATTCGATTCTATTCTTTCTATTCACGTGAGGTAGAATATAGTTTAATGGACTTGGAGTGAGGAAGAAAGGGCTTAGAATCTTTCTTCATACACTTCTTGATAAGTGACCTTGTATAAATCACTTAACCTCTCTCAGCATCAATTTCCTGATCTGTAAAATGGGACAATGATAACACCTACTTCACAGGATTGTGGTAAATGCCAAATGAAATGATATATGTAAAATACATTGCAAATCTAAAACCACGACATTAATGTTGCTGTTGTTCAGTCATATCAGACCCTTTGTGACCTCGTTTGGGGTTTTCTTGGCAAAGATACTGGAGTGGCTTGCCATTTCCTTCTTCAGCTCTTTTTACAGATGAGTAAACTGAGGCAAACAGGTTTATGTGACCTGTCCAGGGGTCACACAGCTAGTAGGTATTTGAGCCTGGGATTTGAACTCTGATCTTCCTGACTCCAGGCCCAGCACTCTATTCACAGTGTCACTTCGCTGCTCCTCATAAGTGTTAGCCGCCATTTTTATTCTTATGTGCTACTTATTATGTAGGCACTAGAAAATTTAAGACTTTCTTACCCAAAAGAAGTTTCTATTTTCCTAGGAAACCAATAAACACTGTACCCCATCCAAAAAACCCCCAAAATGACAAACTCATCCACATCTGGTTGCTGATGTCTGTTATTTGGTCTAACACAAGGCTTTCCAATCCATGATTAGACATAAAGTTCAAAATTCAAATTCCCAGAACAATTAGCACAGAAGTTTGTGGCAGAGTAGAAGAAGAATCGGACCAAGAGTAAGGAGGCCAGGGTTCTAATCTCGTCTACCCATGTGACATTAGGCCATCACAAGATGTCTCAGAGTCTCAGTTTTCTACTTTGTTAAATGACTCATATTAGTTCCAGGTAAATGAAAGGTCCAAATACTTCTTAGAGGCCATGAGAAAGAGGGATGTGCATTATAGCTGGGCAAAGGCATTATTTTACTTGAGAAGGATAATATGAGCTAGCACATTAACATTAATTTGTGTATCTTATTAGTCCTTTGCTATGCAAATAGCCAACAAAAATAGGGCTGTAGGAAAATGGAGCAATGAGGAGGAAAGAGCTGATGACTTTGCACACCTCTGCCTCACCTAAATCCAATTCACTTGAAAGTCAAGACATCACCCTCCTGATGTCATTGGTCCTCTTCAAGAATGAAGGAAGAACAACAGTGACTAGAGAACAGTGGCAGAAACAGGGAGAAACAAAGTGCATGCTAGTGGACTTCTTAGCTGTCTGGACAGCATAAAGGAGCCAGGTGACCACCAAGAAGTGTGGACTACCAAATTAGAGAGGAAGTGAAAACCTAGGCAATCAATAAATCGGAATTGAATGTATTAATATTAACCAACTCAAAAAGCAGTGGGTAATAATGCAGAGGTGTCAGACGTGTGGCCCATGGGCCACGTGGGGCTCACAACAGTCCAGAATGCTGCCTGAACCAGATTAAAATGTAATTGGGAAATATTTAACAAAATAAAGAAAAATACAATAAAACATAGATAATATTACATTTTAATACTAAGTTGATATTTTAGCCCATGGGGATCCTTATGGGTGGATCCTTTTGTTCAGTGGCCCCCATTTCTCCTCAACTTTGACACCACTAGTATAATGGATAGAGAACCAATCTTGAAGTCAGCAAGACCCAAGTCCTGATACATTCTGACTACATGATCCTGAGAAAATAACTTCATTCCTCCATGCTCTGGAGTCCAGGCAACTCTCTAACACTAGAGTTGCAGAGAAGGTTTCAACTTGTATTTGTAGAGGAAGTTGGCTTACCCAGGAGTTCTCTAAGCTGAGGTCTTATTACTTTTTATGATACTTATTTTATTTTTTGTTACACTTGAGTTCCAAGCTGTTTCCCTTCCTCTCTCCCAACTCTGCCCTAGAAAAGGCCAACATTCTACACACACACACACACACACACACACATACACACACACACACATGCACGCACACACGCATGCACAAATATATTTGTACACGTATATACAGATATATATGTATATGAAAATATAAGATACATATATATCAGTTCTTTCCCTGGAGGTGTATGGCGTCTTCCTTCATAGGTTCTTTGTAGTTGATATGAATATTCATATAACTCAGAACACCTTTGTCATTCACAGTCACTCTTCAAACAATATTGCTGCTATCAAATACAACATTCTCTTGATTCTGCTTGTTTCACACTTCATTATTTCCATGTAAGTCTTTCCATGTTTTCCAAAAACCAACCTTCTGGTCACTTCTTACTGCAAAGTAATATTCTACCGCAATCATATACCACAACTTATTCAGCCATTCCCCAATTGTAGACAACCCCTCGATTTCTAGTTGTTTGCCACCACAAAGAAAGCTGCTATAGGGGGTGGGGCCAAGATGGCAGCTAGAAAACAAGGACTTGCCTAAAGCTCTCCCCCAGGACTCTCCAAACACCAGTAAAAAATGGCTCTGAACAAATTCTAGAACTGCAGAACCCACAAAATAGTAGAGGGAAGCAGGGCTCCAGCCCAGGACAGCCTGGATGGTCACTGGGTAAGGTCTATCACACGGAGCTGGGAATGGAGTGGGGCAGAACCCAGTGTGGGCCGCTCCCAGACCAACCATACCAGGAGCCAGGTGGAACAGGCCTTAGTGCCCTGAATCAGTGAGCTGTGGCAGTTACCAGATTTCCCAACCCACAAACATCAAAGACAACAGAGAAGGTTAGTGGGAAAAGCTGTGGGAACAGAGTGAAAGGAGTTCACAGTGGGCTACTGCCCCAGGTGTGGCGGAGGGGTTGCACCTCTGAGACTGCTTACAGAGCTACAGCTGCAGTTGCTTCTGGCCCCAGGCCCACCTGGTGGGAGGAATTAAGTGGTGGATCACAGCAGGAGTACAGAGCCTGCTTAGATCTCAGTCGCAGTCTGGATTGGCGGTTCTTGGGGGAGGAGGAGGACTGGTTTGGCAGAGGTTGCTGTGTATAAATAGCTCTGAAAACAACAGTGCCACCCCTCAAGCTTGGGCCAAAGTACTCTCTACTCTACAAGCAGTCATATCCCAACAAAAAACTCAAGGATCAAGTAGTTAGCTGGAAACACAAACACACAGTGAAAATGCTCTCAGATTTAGACTCAGACTTTGGAATCTTTCTTTGGTGACAAAGAAGACCAAAACATACAGCCAGAAGAAGTCAACAAAGTCAAAGAGCCTACATCAAAAGCCTCCAAGAAAAACATGAACTGGTCTCAGGCCATGGAAGAGCTCAAAAAGGATTTGGAAAAGCAAGTTAGAGAAGTAGAGGAAAAATTGGGAAGAGAAATGAGAATGATGCGAGAAAACCATGAAAAACAAGTCAATGACTTGCTAAAGGAGACCCAAAAATACTGAAGAATGTAACACCTTAAAAAATAGACTAACTCAAATGGCAAAAGAGCTCCAAAAGCCAATGAGGAGAAGAATGCCTTGAAAGGCAGAATTAGCCAAATGGAAAAGGACGTCCAAAAGACCACTGAAGAAAATGCTACCTTAAAAATTAGATTGGAGCAAGTGGAAGCTAGTGACTTCATGAGAAATCAAGATATTATAAAACAGAATCAAAGGAATGAAAAAATGGAAGACAATGTGAAATATCTCATTGGAAAAACCACTGACCTGGAAAATAGATCCAGGAGAGAGAATTTAAAAATTATTGGACTACCTGAAAGCCATGATCAAAAAAGAGCCTAGATACCATCTTTCAAGAAATTATCAAGGAGAACTGCCCTGATATTCTAGAGCCAGAGGGTAAAATAGAAATTGAAAGAATCCACAGATTGTCTCCTGAAAAAGATCCCAAAAAGAAAACTCCTAGGAATATTGTTGCCAAATTCCAGACCTCCCAGATCAAGGAGAAAATATTACAAGCAGCCGGAAAGAAACAATTTGAGTATTGTGGAAACATAATCAGGATAATACAAGATCTAGTAGCTTCTACATTAAGGGATCAAAGGGCTGGGAATACGATATTCTGGAGGTCAATGAATCTGGGATTAAAACCAAGAATCACCTACCCAGCAAAACTGAGTATCATGCTCCAAGGCAAAATATGGATTTTCAATAAAATAGAGGACTTTCAAGCTTTCTCAGTGAAAAGTTCAGAGCTGAATAGAAAATTTGACTTTCAAACACAAGAATCAAGAGAAGTATGAAAAGGTAAACAAGAAAGAGAAATCACAAGGGACTTACTAAAGTTGAACTATTATGTTTACATTCCTATATTGGAAATTCATGAGACCTCAGTATTAGGGTAGCTGAAGGTAATACACATACATACATACACACATACATACATACATACATACATACATATATATATATCTATATATATATATATATATATATAGAGAGAGAGAGAGAGAGAGAGAGAGAGAGCACAGATTGAGTTGAATATGAAGGGATGATATCTCAAAAAATAAAATCAAATTAAGGGATGAGAGAGGAATATATTGAGAGAGGGAGAAAGGGAGAGATAGAATGAGGTAAATTATCTCACATAAAAGTGGCAAGAAAAAGCAGTTCTGTTGGGAGGGAAGAGGGGGCAAGTGAGGGGGAATGATGAAGCTTGCTCTCATCAGATTTGACTTGAGGAGGGAATACCATACACACTCAATTGTGTATCTTAACCCCACAGGAAAGAAGGAGGAAGGAGATAAAAAAGGGGGGACAATAGAAGGGAGGGCAGACAGGGGGAGGAGGTAATCAAAAGCAAACACTTTTGAAAAGGGACAGGGTCAAGGGAGAAAATTGAATAAAGGGGGATAGGATAGGAAGGAGCAAAATATAGTTAATCTTTCACAACATGAGTATTATGGAAGGGTTTTGCATAATGATACACATGTGGCCTATGTTGAATTGCCTGCCTTCTTAGGGAGGGTGGGTGGGGAGGGAAGAGGGGAGAGAATTTGGAACTCAAAGTTTTAAAAGCAGATGTTCAAAAAAAAAGTTTTTGCATGCAACTAGAAAATAAGATACACAGGCAATGGGGCATAAACATCTATCTTGCCCTACAAGAAAGTAAGGGAAAAGTGGATGGGGGGGGGAGTGGGGTGACAGAAGGGAGGGCTGACTGGGGAATGGGGCAATCAGAATATATGTTATCTTGGAGTGAGGGGGAGGGTAGAAATGGGGAGAAAATTTGTAATTCAAACTCTTGTGGAAATCAATGCTGAAAACTAAAAATATTAAATAAATAACTAAAAAAAAGAAAGCTGCTATAAATATTTTAGAACATATAGGTTCTTTTACTTTTTCCCTGATCACCTTGGAAAACAGACCTAATAGTGGTATTGATGGGTCAAACAGCATTCACAGTTTTATAACTCTTTGGTCATTATTCCATAGTTCTCTCCAAAATGGTTGGATCAGTTCCCAATTCCACCAATAGTGTATGTATCCCAGTTTTTCCACATACCCTCCAACATTTGTTAATATCACCTTCTATCATTGTAGCCAATGTATATGGTTGGTGTCAGATGCTATCTCAGAACTTTTTAATTTGTATTTTTCTAATCAATAATGATTTAGAGCGTTAGACTATATATAGCTTTGATTCTTTCTTCTAAAAACTGCTTGCTCATATCCATTTATCAATGGGGGAATGACTCATTCATATAAATTTCACAAAGTTCTCTATATATTTGAGATATGAGGCCTTTATCTTGAGAAACTGTCTATAAACTTTTCTTTTTAGTTTTCTACTTTCCTTCTAAGCTTGGCCACATTGGTTTCATTTGTACAAAATTTTCAATTTAATGTAATCAAAATTATCTGTTTTATATCTCACAATGCTTATTATCTCTTGTTCATTCATAAATTCTTCTCCCATCCATAAATCTGATAGGTAACATGTTCCATGTTCTTCTAATTTACTTATGATATCTCCCTTTATGTGTAAGCTATTATCCATTTTGACCTTATCTTGGTAAATGGTATAAGATATTAGTTTATACCTAGTTTCTACCAGACTGCTTTCTAGTTTTCTCAACAATTTTTACCAAATAGTGAATTCTTATCCTGAAATCTTTGCATTTGTCTTTACATAAATCAAACATGAGATGATTACAAACATTTGCTCCTGTGTATTGTTTATCTATACTATTTCACTGATCCACCATTCTATTTCTTAGGCAGTATGAGACAGTTTGGATAATTACTTCCTTATAATATAATGTAAGATTTGGCACTTTTAGACCTCCTCCTTTACTTTTTCATTTCATTAATTCTTTTGATATTCTTTGCCTTTTGCTCTTCCAAATGAATTTTGTTATCATTTCTCTAGACCCACCAAATTTTTTTTGTAATTTAATTGGGATGGCACTGAATAAGTAAATTAATTTAAGTAGAATTGTTACTTTTATTATATTGGCTCAACTCCCCACCTGCACCCCCATGAACAACTAATACTTTTCCATTTATTTAAATATGATTTTATTTGTATAAAAAAAGTATCTTATAATTATGTCTATATAGTTCCTGGGTTTCTTTTGGCAGGTATACTCCCAGATAATTTATATTACCTACAATTCTTTTAAATGAACTATTTCTTACTATCTCTTGTTATAGGGCTTTGTTGGTAATATATAGACATGCTAATGATTTGAGTGGGTTTATTTTATATCCTAACGCTTTCCCAAATAGCTTTTTAGTTGAATCTGGGATTTTCCAAAGTATATCATCATACTGTCTGCAAAAAGAAATACTCTTATTACCTCATTGCCCATTCTGGTTCCTTCAATTTCTTTTTCTTCTCTTATTGCTATTGCTGGCATTTCTAGTACAATACTGAATAATATTGGTTGTAAAGAGCATCCTTATTTCACTCCTGATCTTACTAGAAAGACTTCTAACTTATCCCCATTACAAATAATTCTTTCTGATGGTTTTAGGCAGATGCTTCTTACCATTTTTAGGAAGAATCTACTAATACCTATGCTTTCAAGTGTTTTTAATAAGAATGAGTATTGTATTTTGTCAAAATCGTGTGATTTTTGTCATTTTTGTTATTTACATAACCAATTACATCAATAGTTTTCCTTATGTTGAACCAGCCCTGCAATACTGATATAAATCCCACTTGGTCATAATGTATAATCTTTGTGAAATATTGTTGTAGTCTCCTAATTAGTATTTTAGTTAGGATTTTTGCATCAATATTCATTAGTGAAATTGGTCTATAATTTTCTTTCTCTGGTTTTGCACTTCCTGGTTTGAGTACCAGAACCAAATTTATTTCATAAAAGGAGTTCAGTAGTACTCCTCTGCCTATATTTAATATTGGAATTAGTTAACCTTTAAATGTTTGGTAGAATTCACTAATACCTCCATCTGATCCTGATGCTTTTATCTTAGGAAGCTCATTTATGGCCTGTTCAACTTCTTTTTCTGAAATAGGTTTGTTTAGACATTCTGTTTCCTCTTCTGTTAATCTAGTTAATCCAGTTTAACTCTTGTTAATCCAGCTTGTGTTTTTTGTAAGTATTCTTCCATTTCACTTAAATTGTTAAATTTATTGGCATATAATTAGGCAAAATAACTCCTAGTGATTGTTTTAATTTCATCTTTATTAGTGGTGCATTCACCCTTTTCATTTTTGATACCAGAAATTTGGTCTTCTTCTCTTTTTTATCTTATTAACCAATGGTTTACCTAGTTTATTAGTTTTTTTCATAAAGCCAACTCCTAGTTCTATTTATCGATTCAATAATTTTCTTACATTTAATTTTATTAATCTCACCTTTAATTTTCAAGATTTCCAATTTGGTGTTTAATTGAACGGTTTAATTTGTTCTTCTTCTAGTTTTTTTAATTGTATACCCAATTCATTGATATGCTCTTTATTATATTGATATAAGCATTTAGATATAAATTTTCCTCTGATTACTGCTTTTGCTGCATCTCATAAGTTTTGTTATATTGTCTCATTATAGTCATTCTCTTTAATAAAATTAATTATTATTTGTATGACTTGTTCTTTAGCCACTCATTCTTTAAGATTAGGTTATCTAATCTCCAAGTAATTTTTAATGTACATTTCCATGGTTCTTTATTAAATATAATTTTTATCACATTATGATCCGAAAGGATGTATTTAATATTTCTGCTTTTCTGCATTTAACTATAAAGTTTTTATGGCCTAATATATGTTCAGTTTTTTTAAAGGTGCCATGCACTATGAGAAAAGGTATATTCCTTTTTATTCCCATTCAGTTCTCTCCAGATGTCTATTATATCTAGCTTGTCTAAGATTCTATTAATCTCCTTGACTACTTTCTTATTCATTTTTTGGTTAGATTTATCTAGTTTTGAGAGGAAAAAGGTTGAAATCCCTCACTGTTATAGTTTTGTTATTTCCACCTGTTCATTCATTTACCTTTCCCTTTTAAAATATGAATGCTATAGAATTTGGTGCATGTGTGTTTAATTCTTCATTAAATAACTTCATTATTTATGGTACCTTTTAATATAATGTAGTTTCCCTGCTTATCTCTTTTAATTATATCTAGTTTAGCTTTAACTTTGAGATCATGGTCATTACTCCTGCTTTTTTACACCAGCTGAAGCATAATAAATTCTAGTCCAGCCCTTTATTTTTACTCTGTCTCTACTTTTTAAATATGTTTTTGGTAAACAACATATGGTCGGGTTCTGTTTATCTATTCTGCTATCTGTTTCTGTTTTATGGGTGAGTTCATGCCACTCACATTTAAAATAATAATAATCGTTAGCTGTGTATTTCCCTCCATCTTATTTTTTCCTTATTATTTATCCTTCTCTGTCCCCCTTTTCAACCTATCCCTCCTCAGAAATGTACTTTGAGGCATTATTTTAAGTTACTTGTGGGAGAATTTGAGAGAGCCAGGTACCTTCCTGCCTTATTCTGCCAGCTCCCCACAATTCCTTTGATTCATTGGCCCTACTCCTAATTGACACTTATAGAACACTTTTAGATTTGCAGCGTATTTTTAAATGTGTTTTATTATGTGATCCTCACAACCTCATAAGGTATATACTATAGTGGTTTTTGTTGTTATTGCTATTCCCATTTATAGATGAGAAAACCGAATCTCAGAAAAGATAAGTGACATGTCCATGGTCACATGACTAATAAGATCTAAAGCTAAAGTCCAAACTCACATCACTCCTGACTCCAAGTCCAGTGTTCTTTCCATTAAACCATGGTGATTCAAATAGGAATTGAATTGAATTACATGACAAAGGACAACAGAAAGTAGTAAGGATATATTTATTTCCTTACTTCACAAGTGAATGAATTGCTGGCCTGCTCCTGCCAATTCCAGAGCCGTCGAGGGGCACAGCTAACCAACCCAAAATAAATCTTCTGTACCTAGTTTGATTCAGTGGCCTCATGGAGGCTACCACCTCACTCTGTAATCTGCCTTTTGCCTTTACCTACTCCTTGAAAATTGTTTTTAGGAGGTTTTTTCCCCCTGTCGTGTTAAAATGAATGACACTTGGAATTGATGTAATTCGTCTCTCCCAAGAAGTTCAAGGTTTTTCTCTAACAAAAGCTCTTAATTCCTCATCCCTTCCCTGGCAGAGTAAATGACAATAATATAAAAAAAATTTTTTTTGACTGGACTTGTGATTCATTGGCATAGGGAGTTTCTAGTGAGGAAGATCCCTTCACCAATGTAGGTTGACATTTACTCCCAAATTAGAGTCTTAAGAGAGCTGCCTGAGACAGTAAGAAGTCACATAGCCAACATGTGTCAGAGGTAGGCTTGACCTGAGGCCTTCCTAACTCCAAGGCCAGCTCTTTATCTACATTGCCTCTCAAAAACAACAATACTCTACAATGAGATGAAGTTCAAAGAGAGTGTGACTTGGCAAGCAAATTATCCCAAGTGAGTCACGAAACACTTTAATTTCTTATCTCACAGTCCAATATCCATCTATTTCAGTTATCAATTTACTAGCTTCCAGTATACAATTGCTGCCCAAGTCCCTAGTCAGTGCTAGGCCATTGTCAGAGTAGAAGATATGGGCCATGTGTCGAACATAGGCACTGAATCTATGTGAAAATAACGTAAGAAGTGGCTTTTCCTCAGCCATCTCAGTGAATGACTGTACACAATTCAATGGTGCAGTCAATCTGGTTCAGTCATCAAAACTGAACTGATCCCTTTCTAATGTGCTGTCTTTCATTGTATAACTGTGACCTCTGTTCCTCTGGCTGACACAACACTAATAAGCAGCCAGAGTCTGTGTCTGTAATCCTAGGAAACCAAAACAGTATTTTCTACCTTGGTTTGTAGGACCCAACTCCATTTCCTTTCTGTAGCATACAACTTGGATTTACCTCAATTGAATTAAATCCGAAAAACATTTATTAAGCACCTATTATGTTCCAGGGAAAGGCAGCCTGGAGTAGTGAATGGAGGGCCCATCATGGAGTCAAGACCAGCACCTGGGTTCAAGTCCTAACTGACCCATACTGGCTGTGTGGCAATAGACAGGTCACTCCCCTTCCCAATGCTCTAGGCAATTCTCTAAAACTATAAATTGTAAAACAGTTGCTGATCTGCAGAGGTAGAGAAGATTTTTTTGTGGTTTTTATCCCCTACTGGGAGTACCTTAGGGGGGAAAAACTGGGCCATCCAGGTACAAGGGATATGAAAACAAAAGAAACAATCCCTGCCCTCAAGGAACTTAATGTTCTACTGGGTTGATCAACAGAAGAACAACATACATACAGATTAATAAAGACTATATATATATACATATATATATGTATACACACACACAAACACACACATATACATATATACATACATACATATACACATACATATACGCATACATATATATACATACATACATATATATGTATATATATATATACACACACACATACATATATATATATGAACTAATTGGGCAGGGAACACCCTAGCAAGTAGGGAAAACAAAAAAGGTCCCTTGCGGGAAGTAATACTTGATCTGAGCCTTGAAGGAAGACAGGGATTCAAAAGGCAGAGATAAGGAGGGAGAGCATTCCAGGGAGAGACATAGTGCACCAACCAGACTGTTTGCCATCATTTGTCTCAGAAATGCATTGGATCATCACAGTATTGTTCCTACTAGTCCACACTGGGGACAGCTAGGTGGTGCACTGGGTCTGGAGTTAGGAAGACTAGAATTCAAATCTATCCTCAGACACTCACTAGCTGTGTTACCTTGGACAAGTCACTTAATCCTGTTTGCCTCAATTTCCCCATCTGTAAAATGAGCTGGAGAAGGAAATGACAAACTACTCCAGCATCTTTGCCAAGAAAACCCCAAATGGGGTCACAAAGAGTCAGACATGATTGAAACGACTCAACAACAGTACACATTGGAATAGATATGGTCATCCCTGACATTTCGATTTAAAATCAGCGGAAATGCTCACAGGATTTTAATGTTGGAAGGAATGTTATAAATTCCTTATTCCAACATCATTAATATACACATGAGAAAACTGAGATCCCAAAAAGTGACTTGCCCAAAGTCACACAAATGATGAGCAGCAGAGCCAAGACTCAAACTGAGGCCCCCAATTACAAATTGATTTTTCTTTCTACTACGATGTCCTTAGTTGCTTGATTTTGTTTGAAAGGCCTCTGTAACATTTTTTACAGGCTTTACAGGCTTGACCAGACATCTTAGACAAGTTATCAGCTATTTTGGAAAATTTTGATATAACCACAGAAAATTATGTCAGAGGCATTGGAAAGAACACGGGATTTGGAGCTGGAGCGTGTAAGTTCAAATCCTTGTTCTTCGTGTACTACCTGTGCGACCTTCACCAAATTGCTTGACTTCTCTGATCCTCAGTTCCCTCCTCTAGAAAATGATGGTTTGGACTAGATGACCTCAAGATGCCTTCCCGCTCTAAATCTATTACCACAGCTTGACTAATCAGAGTATTTGCTGCATCAGAAACCAGACAATCTGTATCTCTGTGAAATTTGGGGAGTTTTGGCCACCAATAAACACGGTCATAGATCTGAGTCTCCATTTCTTTTCCCTCCACCCCCATATAATGACTTCTTCATTGCTTCTTAATGGAATTTCCTTTCTTTAATATTCTGTGCTTTGGAGTTTTGTCTTTTTACATCAGTTTCTCCTTTGTCACTGGCAAAAACTGTCCTCTCCTCCTCCTCACTTCTTCTTCCCTCTTTTCCTCTGCTTTCTCTTCTACTGCTGCCAGTACAAATAAATTTCCTTCTAATTTAAATGGAAAGGAAGTCAGAGTGAGGATTAACAGCCCTATTCCTTCACTGTGGCCTTCTCTCCTAGTGTTCACCTCAAATGACTTGCTCCCTCCCTGCTTCCCTCAACTTGGCTCATCTCCAACTCAGACTCATTAGTAATTAGTAATCTATGAAGAAGATCTGGAAGAGTTTTATCCACTAGGACAGATTTCCTTAGGAGTCATCTGCATGTAGCTATGGCTGATGAGTGATGTCGAAAGACAGTTATTAAGTGGCTGTGGAGAAACTGGTTTCACTTTGAAGGCAGCTGACGATTTTCTTTACTGTTTGAGTAATGTGGTTACATATAGAATTTCATCTGGAATTTGAGTTTCATTCAAGGGCTGCTGGTGGTGAATTGAAATTCAGCTGAGACTTCTATAAGACAAGAAGATTGTTTTACTATCAAAAGGGTGGGAAATAACATTTCCCAAAAGAGCCAATGGCCTAAGGAGTAGGTTTGGTTTGTTTTGTCTATATTTATGTGTTACCGTGGGACTCAAGATTAGGAAGCAATTATGATGTTTTTTTAAGTGTCAATAAGATTTTTTTAAAGACCCATGACTAATTTATGGTATGTTGAATTTACTTCCTCAACTAGATTTACTTTACATCTTCTTTTTGAGAGGCAGCAAACCTGTATTCAAGTCTTTCTTTTGACACATACTGGCTATGTAATGCTGGGCAAGTCTCTTATTAACCCTCAATGCCTCAGGCAACTCTCTAAGCTTATAAATTGCAGTCAGTAGCCTATTGGAATGAGTGGAAAGAATTTCCCTACTGTCAGGTTCCTCTGCAGAAGAAATAATGGAACTAGACCTTCTCTTCCCCTACACACACACACACACACACACACACACACACACACACACACACACATCTCATAAGGGCTAGTATAGTGCTAAACCCATAGAAATCTCTCAATAAATATGGGTGTCTTAACAATTAATGAAGGTTTCCTAAGACTTCTCCCTCAACAGGTATCTGTTTTTGCGTTAGTATCTCCAGGCTTACCATAACACCTTTTGTTTGTTAATTTCCAGGGCTGGTTACATATACCTCCAGACCCTTCTACCAGGGAGCCTGAGGCTGGTAGATGCTGGTCAAGTGTCCACACTGAGTCCAGAATCAATATGGTGAGCCCCTAAGGAGCAGGGCCACCAAGTTGGCTCAGGAGGGGTAAAACAGCCCATTTTGGAAACAGAACAGGTCAAGGCTGTTCTGGTTAAAAGTAGTAGCAGTAGTACCCTGCACTACCATCTGCGGCAAGATCAGGAGATCCAGGCTTAAAAGTTAATGGTAATATATATTTTTGGGTTGAAATGAAATGATAAATAATGATTGGATTGACAATATAGTATGATTATATATTACATTTATAATATAGTCATAATAACAATATAAACTGTGAGGATTTTTGGTGGTAGCTACTTGAGTGTGGGGACCCTAAGGATGTTTAAGGAGTGTGTGTGTGTGTGTGTGTGTGTGTGTGTGTGTGTGTGTACGATGCTAGAAATCATCTAGTACCAGTTCAGATTCAAGTGAGACTATGGTACCTCTTTCCTCACACAGCTCTGCTTTTCTCTCTGAATTCAGAAGGCTATGTAGGAAGTATAGTTGTACATATTATATTTATATTTAGATATACAATGATATAATATATAGTCTAGAATTTTACAAAAACAACAGGAACTCTCTCTTATTAGTTCTTTTGCCCCCCACCCCAGCTTATGCTGGAGAAAATTGAGAGTATTAACTTCCTCTCTCTCATCCTTAAACCCTGCACTCAAGGACTTGGACAAATCTCATGATAAATGGCCATTTACTATGTACTTTGAAACAAAAATGAATATAGGAAGGAAGGAATGAAGGAAGGAAGGAAGAAAGAAAGAGAGAAAGAGAAAGAGAGAGAGAGAGAGAGAAAGGAAGGAAGGAAGGAAGGAAGGAAGGAAGGAAGAAAGGAAGGAAGGAAGGAAGGAAGGAAGGAAAGACTTCCAAATGCTAGCTGCAGTGGGTGGTACCAAGGGGGCATAACTATCTTTCTTCTTCTTCATTCCTCCTTCTGCCGATAATTCAGAAAATGGAATTTGTAGTAATGGCTTCCCCAGGCAAATGCTCCAAGTAAGGACATAGTCAAAGCAGAAGGGTGGTAGACTGGAGTATCGATGACTATATGCCTACAGTTTCAAACTGAACTACTCTCAATTCTCCTGGCCAGTTCTAGTACACTCACGTTTCACTCAAGTTTGTCCAGTACCTCAGTTTGGATCACAGTCTTGTGGTCTCTGCTGTCTGCTCATGGCTGGCCAACCCACTAAGTTGGCCAAAATGGAGTCCATGTCTTCCTGAGACAGCTAAGTGGAACAATGTTTAGAACCCTGGGCCTGGAGTCAGGAAAACCTGAGTTCAAATCTGGCCTCAGTCACTTACTAGCGTGACCCTGAGCAAGTCACTTAACCCCAATTGCATTAAAAAAAAATCAGTGGCCAGATTTGTACTTAAGGAAAATCTGTTTAGCAGCATGGAAGATGGACTTTAGGAGAGATTTTAGGCAAGGAGACCAAGTAGAAGAAGTCTGTTACAATATGGAAAGGTGCTGAGGCACTGAACTAAGACGGTAACTGTGTGAGTAGAAAGAAAGGATCAGATGCAAAAGATATTGTGGAGATAGAAATGTCAGTGTTTGGGATTGATTGATATGTAGAGTGAAGGAGAGCGATGAGTCCAAGATAATGTCAAGGTCACAAAAATAGGAGACTGAAAGAATGGTGGTACCTTCAAAATAGAAAAAAGGAAAGTTTGAAAGAGAGGTGGCTTTCAGGAGAAACAAAGACTTCTCACGCAGAGTTTAAAATGTGTCAGTGATGGTTTGAAATATTCTTTTGGCAGCTAGTGATGTGGAACTGAAACTCAGAAGAGAGCCTGGGGCTGAATATATAGATCAATGATTCATAGGCATAGAGATGCTAATTAAATTCATGGGAGTCAAGTCAAATCAATAAACATTAATTAAGCACCCACTATGCACCAGGCACTAAGCTAAGCCCAGGGGATATAAATAAGGCAAGAAACAGTCTCTGCTCTCAAGAAGCTCAGAGTCTGATGGAAAAGACAGCATGCAAATGATCATGTGCAAATTAGAAAAAAAAAAAAACAAGATAAATCAGAGACAATCTCAGAGTTAAGACATTAAAATTAAAGTGGACCAGAAAAGTCTTCTTGCAGAAGGTAGAAATTTAGCTGAGACATTAAGGAAGTCAGAGAAGCCAAGGAGGTAGAGATGAGGAAGGAGAGTGCATATTCATTCCATCCATTTTCAGTATGGAACTGGAAGATGGAGATTTGTGTGAAAGGAACAGGAAGAAGGCCAGTGTCACTGATTCAGATTATTGCAATAGTCTAAGTGTGAAATGATGAAGGGTGGCTTTGTCAGAGGAGAGAAGGGTAAACATATAAGAAATGGTATGAATGTAAAAGCAGGGCGAGCTAATGAGGTCACTGAGAGAAGAGCATAGGGCAAAGGGGAACACTCACAGTTAGGAGACGTGCTCTAGATCAACTAACAAAAGAAGCTAATAGATACAGAGCTAGAATGAGAACCTAGTGGCCCAGAAAGTGGATCCAGAAAAGGGGGTGGTCAACATTGTCAAATGAAAAAGATATGTAGGGAAGGATGAGGACTGAAAAAAGAACATCAGATTAAAGATTAAAAGAACATCATTAAAGATCACTGGTAACTTTAAAGATAACACTTTCTGTTGAGTGATGAGGTCAGAAGCTGACTTACAAAGGTTTAGGTGAGAGAAGAGGAGGCAGAAAATGTAGACCTCTTTTTTTAAGGAGTTTGACTGAGAAAGGAAGGAGAGACACAGGATGATCTCTTGTGAGGACGGAAGAGTCTTGGGAGGTTTCTTTTGAAGTATGGGGAGAGATTTGAGTATGAAGAAGGAAAGTACCAGAAACCAGGGAGAGGCTGAAGACCAGAGTGGGGGCAGGGGAAGATGGTTTAGGTTGCAATCTGCTAGAGGAGATAGGGATGGTGGAATCAAAGGCACACGTAGAAGATCTGGCCTTGTCGAGGAAAAGTGCCTTTTCTCAGAGACGAGAAATTGGGAGATGGTGGCAGGTAATATCTCTTTGAGATCAAGAGAAAGGGAGAAAACGGGGCTACGTCTGATGGCTTCAATGTTCTTTGTAAAGTCAGAGGCAAGGAGAGAGAGGTGGGGGAGGCGAATATATAGGAGGTTTGAGGAAAGAAGAGAAGATTTAGAAAAACTTCTGTAAGGAATGAGGTAGGGAATTGTTACGGCAATTAGACTTTTCCCAGTTCTTCCCTTTTGGGATGCCAAGACTATCAAGTCTCCCCTTTGTTTGAATTGGTGGGAAACCTTTTGCTGTCTTTGTCTTGGAGTATTTCTTAGCTATTTCTCAGCATTAAGACAATCAGGAGTCATGTATATGATGTGATACTGGGGATGGGGAGCTTACACACACCCAGTGTGGGTGAGATCAGAGTCCTCAGGCCTCCAAAAAGGACATAACTGAGGGGAGCTTGGCATTTGACTTTTGGGGCACACTCATGGAAGGAGTGTTGAGACTCTGGGCAAGCCTTAACTGCCCCCTGGCTTTGTACCCCAGACAGATAGGATGTTGGTGCTTCTCTGGTAACTATGAATTGTAATTTGAATCAGACAAGGTCTGTCTGTTGATGTTTGTAACTTCTGTTTGTATTTGCCTTAAAGTTCAGGGGTCTGATCTTTTCCCCCTGAACTAAGTGAATGATATATGTATGTTTGATTAAACTGAGATTATTAATCCCTTAAAGTTGCTTTCCTTAGAAAAGCAGATCAAAGAACTTGTGTTAGCAGCCCTTTGGTATGCTGGTGTTATTGGTCTTACACAGCCACAGCAGCTGCTAGCAACATTGTTGCTACAGAAATCAATTCAGAAAGAATCAAAGGACTGCCTTGCTCCAATGAGAGTCTAGTTGAGGTTAAATAGCATGATTTATAATGTACCCAGTCAACATGATTGCCTGGGTACTTCCTCAGTTCCACTGAGTAGTTTTTTGGAAATGAATTCTTTATCTTTGTAAATTTAAAATTCTGCCAAGTGCCATGTTTGGGGAGGGGGTTGTAAATAAGATATTGCATATATGTACATCATACATAGAACTTTTAACCTATGGCTGTTCAGTACAATCTAATGGCAAGTATACTGCTTCAGTAACTGAGAGACCAGGCTCCTGGTCTTGATTCTGTCACTGACTTTGAGACTGAGAAAGACATTTAATATTTCAGCTCCTTTTTTTCACCCTATCCAAATCAAGATGTTGTAATCCAATTACCAAAAGGTATTGTGAGGACAAGTTACAAAAGCTATACGGAACAAGTAAGCATTATGCAAATTCAATAAGCATTTATTAAGCACCTACCATATACATGGCACTGCAACATGCTGGGTATACATAGACAAAAATTAATAGTCCTGGTCCTCACAGAACACACCACACATTAATAATCTTTGTGCTTATCTCTGTACATGTAAAACAGGAGTGTGCTAGAACCAGCTCTTACTGACTCAAGACCTAATTACTAGATTTTCAATGCATTTACAACTCAGAACTTGTCAAATGCCACAAATTGGGGCTTGATTTATCATTTTCTTGATTGTCTAGACCAGGGCTGTCCAAAATGCGGCCCACCGCAGCATGTGGCCTGCTGTGCGATTTATGCAGCTCACCTACAAGCATAGAAATTTACATAAACACTTTAGTAAATGAAGCTGAGGTACTGCAGAGCTGTCACTAAAATGGCAAATCAAAATATATTGGCTATTGTTTCAATAAAACCCTAAGGTTTAATAAGGTTAAACGTTTAAAAAGTGTGTCCACATACATTTTTCCCCTTTGGAAAGCTGAATGTAAAACATTTGCCAGCACATCTCTGAGAGAAAGTACAGGGTCTAAAGAACGTTATATCACTGACCAAAAATAGCACAGAAAAACAATATTTCAGCCTACTAAAGAGCAGCGACTATGAATGTTTCAGGAGGCATCTTGAGAACTTATTAATCCTTCTCCCAGTGAATCCTCCCAAGATGTTTGATTTTGATTCAACCAACATTTCACCATCCAGTGATAAATCAGAAAACCCAGGTCCTAATCCTGGTTTGTCCACACTTAGTTCCTGTGTGACCTCACTTCTCTGGGACCCACTTTCCTCATCTGTAAAACAAAAAGGTTGAATTAGTTTTTCTCTAAAATCCTTTCTAGATATAAATCTAGCATATGTTGCTTTGTGTTCAGCCAGTAGGCCTGCTAACCCTGTTGGTGGTCAAATCATCTGAAGTGTATATAACCACAAAATATTACAGCTGGAGATCCCCTTGTCTAACCACTTCATCTCATAGGCAAGGAAACTGAAACCCAGAAAAGGTGAAATGATTTTCCCAAGGTAGTACTGCTATTAAGTGAGAGGAAAGAGACTCAGATTCAGATGTCCTGACTCCAAGACTAGGGCTATATGTTCTTACAGAACAGTTTAGAACAACAGCCCTGAATTTTTAATGCCAATGACACCGACGTTCTGGTCAATGTCAGTTATCTGGGTACACACAAATGTTGCTACAATACTGTATTAGGGATCCACACCTAATTTCATTTTTTTAAATTTATTTTATTAAAAAAACCAACCTCTCAATACTTCAATAACAAATACTAAAAAAATGAGTTTAATACAGTATACTGTCTTACTGAATAGGGCTCTAATTTCTGTAATAGAGAAGATGACATGATTCAGAGTGAAAAGATCATTGAACTTATAAATCAGAAAACCTAAGTTCCAACCTCATCACTTACTAGCTGAATGGGCAACTCACCTGCTGTCATTAACTGTGTGCCTCACTGGGCCTGTGAATTAAGAAGGTTGGCCCTATATTCATTACATGGGATGATTCCAGCCTAGCATGCGTCTTACCATAGGGTTGCCAAGAAACAGACTAGTGGGGACTATACGAATTGCTGAAGATTATAAGGGTCTTCCCTTCTTTTACAGGAGGAATAAACCAAGCCCCATCTATGATCCCCTTACTCAGATTCCACCATTTTATTTTGGTTGACTTATCAATATGGTTTCAGATACTTTGGGATTCTGTGTCTGAGGCCAGATTTGGACTCAGGAAAATGAATCTTCCTGACTCCAGGTCAGTTACTGTATCCACTGCACCATCTAGCACCCAGCCAAAGCTGGCTCTTCACTGGTCCTAGAACATGTCCATGCTCATTCCTACTCCTGTGCTTTTCCTCTGGTTATTCCTCCCATTTACACCATCCTCTCCCCACTCCTCAGTGCTTATCCAAATCCTACCCATTTTCAAGCCTCAATTCATATCTCATACATTGTAATGAATCTCCCAACTATAATCCACATTGATCTAACCCCCCACCAGCAGTCTGTATTGCCTATGACTCTAATTAGTTCAACAATGAAACATAGCCATCATGTAATAGAAAGAACACCAGCCTTAGAGACAGATTCGTGATGCATTTGCACTGCCATGTATTACCCACATGACCTGAGTCATTTAATTTCTGCTCTCTGAGGTCAATTTTCTCCATCGGTAAAATGGACACACTAGTACCTTCACTACCCACCTCGCAAGGTTGTTGTAAGAAGTGAGTGAGGGAACGTATGCGAAGAGCTTATAAACCGTCAAGCTATCATGATCGACACAGATGAGCAGTCTGGCTAGCGGCTCCAGCGAAGACACCATGCAGCTAAAGCTAAAGATCAATACCATGCCTGTGTTTGTGGTTCTAATTGTTCTTTCAATGATACAGACCTGTGATCTTGTCAGTGTCGGGGGGTGGGCAGGCGGGCAGATACTCTGCAGCTTAGAGTCTTCTGGTGACCCTAAGAGTTTAAGTGACTTCCTCTGGATCATACAGACAGTACGTGTCAGAAGCAGGATTTGGAGCCAGGCCATCATGACTACAAGGTCAGCCTTCTGTCCGCTATGCAATTCTGCCTCACTTCAGTTTGTTAGAGACACAAGAAACCAGGAAAAAGGCTTCTTGTGAATGTTGTATCAGCTGAGATCAGTAACTGTGGCCTGGAATGAAGCTTTGGTGGTGAATGCCTTCTAACTGTTCTATGGGTCTAAATCTCGTCTCTCTAATGACCTTGTAAGTGACTTGCTGGCAAAGAGCATGTCATATTACTACCCATAGTGCCCACCACACAGCAGGTATTTAGTAAATATTTTTGCATGAAAATAAGTAGCTTGAGACCCAGTAATCAAGAAATTTCAAATGCACCAGAGGAGATGGACTAAACCCTATATCTCTATCTGTACTTACGTATTGATATAGACATAGATATATATGTTCTGGTTGATACATTCACTCTTTTCAGGCTTTCATGAAATGTATGTTTCTAGTTGACACAGTAGAGTACTGGGCCTGGAACGAGGAAGGCCTGAGTTCAAATCCTGTCTCATGCATTCACTAGCTCTGTGACTCTGGGAAAATCATTTAACCTATCTGCCTCAGAAATATCTTCATCTGTATAACAGGAATAATAGCAGCACCCACACGGGGGGCAACTAGGTAGCACAGTGAGTAGAGCACCGCCCCTGGAGTCGGGAGGACCTGAGTTCAAATCCGGCCTCAGACACTTGATACATTTACTAGCTGTGTGACCTTGGGCAAGTCACTTAACCCCAATTGCCCTGCCTTCCCCCCTGCAAAAATAATAATAATAATTAATAATAATAATAGCACCCACCTCCCAGGATTGTTGTGAAGATCGGATGAGATAGTTGTAAAAAGATTTATAAGCCCTAAAGTGCTATATAAATACTAAATATTGGTATTATATTATCTCCTTCAGTATACTTTAATTTCTTGCTAACAGGGTATCATACTACTTCTTTTTATTAAAAAGCATATGCATATGTATATGCTTACATGTACATTTATGTACATAAATGTGTACAGATGCATTTGAATCTCTGTCTATGCACATACAGCTGCATATATACATTCATGCCCATAGGATTATGCATATGTATACAAGTGTGGGTATATCCATGTGTGTGTGTGCGTGCATACAGATATATACATTCATAAATACATGCATAATATATATATGCCAGAGCCTCATTGTAACTCTGCATTTAGGGCTTATATCTATATCAAGGGGGTGGCTAGTGGCAGATGGAGAAGAGCACCAGGCACTCATTTTCATAAGTTCAGATTCGCCCTTAGATACTTACTAGCTGTGTGACTGTAGGCAAGTCACTTAACTCTATTTACCTCAGTTTCCTCATCTGAAAAATGAACTGATAAAGGAAATGGCAAACCACTCCAATATCTTTGCCAAGGAAACCCCAAATAAGGTCACTAGGAGTCGGACACAACTGAAATGACAGAACAAGAAGATGGCAGCTGGAAAGCAAGGACTGGCCTAACGCTCTTCCCCAGGACCCTCCAAAAAAGGATAAAAAATGGCTCTGAACAAACTCTAGAGCTGCAGAAACCACAGAATAGCAGAGGGAAGCAGGGCTCTAGCCCAGGACATCCTAGATGGTTGCTGGGAAGGGACTATCACACAGAGCTGGGAGTGGAACAGAGCAGAGTCCAGCGTGAGCCACACCCAGATCAACCAGACCAGGAGCCAGGCGGAACAGGCCCTACCGCCCTCAATCAGTGAGCTGTGACAGTTACCAGACTTCCCAACCCACAAACACCAAAGACAACAGAGAAGGTTAGTGGGAAAAGCTGCGGGGGTGGAAGGAGTTCGCGGTAGGCCACTGCCTTGGAGGTGGTGGAGGTGGTACAGCTCTGAGGCTGCTTACAGAGCTACAGCTGCAGTTGCTTCCAGCCCAAGGTCCACCCTGCGGGAGGAATTAAGCAGTGAATCAGAGCAGGAGTGCAGAGCCTGCTTGGATCTGGGTCCCGGTCCAGGTTGGCAGTTTTTGGGGGAGGAGGAGCACTGGTGTGGCCGAGCTTGCTGTGTAGAAATAGCTCTGAAAACAACAGTGCCACCCCTCAAGCTTGGGCCAAAGTACTCTCTACTCTACAAGCAGTCATATCCCAACAAAAAACTCAAGGATCAAGTAGTTAGCTGGGAACACAAACACACAGTGAAAATGCTCTCAGATTTAGACTCAGACTTTGGAATCTTTCTTTGGTGACAAAGAAGACCAAAACATACAGCCAGAAGAAGTCAACAAAGTCAAAGAGCCTACATCAAAAGCCTCCAAGAAAAACATGAACTGGTCTCAGGCCATGGAAGAGCTCAAAAAAGGATTTGGAAAAGAAAGTTAGAGAAGTAGAGGAAAAATTGGGAAGAGAAATGAAATGATGTGAGAAAACCATGACAAACAAGTCAATGACTTGCTAAAGGAGACCCAAAAAAATACTGAAGAATGTAACACCTTAAAAAATAGACTAACTCAAATGGCAAAAGAGCTCCAAAAAGCCAATGAGAAGAATACCTTGAAAGGCAGAATTAGCCAAGTGGAAAAGGAGGCCCAAAAGACCACTGAAGAAAATACTACTTTAAAAATTAGATTGGAGCAAGTGGAAGCTAGTGACTTCATGAGAAATCAAGATATTATAAAATAGAACCAAAGGAATGAAAAAATGGAAGACAATGTGAAATATCTCATTGGAAAAACCACTGACCTGGAGAATAGATCCAGGAGACAGAATTTAAAAATTATTGGACTACCTGAAAGCCATGATCAAAAAAGGAGCCTAGATATTATCTTTCAAGAAATTATCAAGGAGAACTGCCCTGATATTCTAGAGCTAGAGGGTAAAATAGAAATTGAAAGAATCCACAGATGGCCTCCTGAAAAAGATCCCAAAAAGAAAACTCCTAGGAATATTGTTGCCAAATTCCAGAGCTCCCAGATCAAGGAGAAAATATTGCAAGCAGCCAGAAAGAAACAATTTGAATATTGTGGAAACACAATGAGAATAACCCAAGATCTAGCAGCTTCTACATTAAGAGACCAAAGGGCTTGGAATATGATATTCCAGAGGTTAATGGAGCTAGGATTAAAACCAAGAATCACCTACCCAGAAAAACTGTGTATCATGCTCCAAGGTAAAATATGGATTTTCAACAAAATAGAGGACTTTCAAGCTTTCTCAGTGAAAAGTTCAGAGCTGAATAGAAAATTTGACTTTCAAACACAGGAATCAAGAGAAGCATGAAAAGGTAAACAAGAAAGAGAAATCATAAGGGACTTACTAAAGTTGGACTGTTTTTTCACATTCCTACATGGAAAGATGATGTGTATAATTCATGAGACCTCAGTATTAGGGTAGTTGAAGGGAATATATATATATATATACACATATACATATATATATATACATATACATATATATATATACATATACATATACATATATATACACAGACAGAGGACACAGGGTGAGTTGAATATGAAGGGATGATATCTAAAAAAAATAAAATAAAATTATGGGATGAGAGAGGAATATATTGAGAGGGAGAAAGGGAGAGATAAAATGGGGTAAATTATCTCACATAAAAGTGGCAAGAAAAAACAGTTCTGTAGAAAGGGAAGAGGGGGCAGGTGAGGAGGAATGAGTGAATCTTGCTCTCATCGAATTTGACCTGAGGAGGGAATACCATACACACTCAATTGGGTATCTTACCCCACAGGAAAGAAGGAGGAAGGAGATAAAAAAGGGGAGACAATAGAAGGGAGGGCAGATGGAGGAGAAGGTAACCAAAAGCAAACACTTTTGAAAAGGGACAGGGTCAAGGGAGAAAATTGGATAAAGGGGGATAGGATAGGAAGGAGCAAAATATAGTTAGTCTTTCACAACATGAGTATTGTGGAAGGGTTTTGCATAATGATACACATGTGGCCTATGTTGAATTGCTTGCTTTCTTAGGGAGGGTGGGTGGGGAGGGAAGAGGGGAGAGAATTTGGAACTCAAAGTTTTAAAAGCAGATGTTCAAAAAAAAAGTTTTTGCATGCAACTAGGAAATAAGATATACAGGCAATGGGGCTTAAAAATCTTTGTTGCCCTACAAGAAAGGAAGGGAAGAGGGGTTGGGGTGGAGTGGGGTGACAGAAGGGAGGGCTGACTGGGGAACGGGGAAATCAGAATATATGCCATCTTGGAGTGGGGGGAGGGTAGAAATGGGGAGAAAATTTGTAATTCAAACTCTTGTGAAAATTAATGCTGAAAACTAAAATATTAAATAAATTAATTAATATTAAATGGATGGATAAATGGATAAATAAGTAAATAAATAAATAATGATTTTTTTTAAAAAAAGAACAATGCCAAAAGGGCAAATAAACATGAGGGTTTTAGATTTTTCATCCATCCATCTATCTATCTATCTACCTACCTATCTACCTGTCTATATTAATTTTTTCTTTCTTTTTCTCCTAGGATATACTGGTTTGATTATATTTTAGTAATACGTTCTCAAAATCAGATTAAGAATTTTACATAAAACATTGTGTTAACAATTTCAGAGAAATTTTAAATTATGTTTTCTCCCCTCTTTTGGAGTCTTTATCTGATAATATCAAGACTCATAAGGGTTCATTCTCCAAGTCAGGCCATAGTGGATCCTTCTCAAGATTCTTCATTCAGCCTGTTGATAACAATATCCACATTAGGGACATAGTTCAGGTAAAGATAGAAAGAAGAAGTGGTATGTAAAAACTGAAATTCTCTAAATTTTCCAATGAACCATAGGTGGTCTAATTTGATGTTCTTATAACTCAATTGTTAATCAGTTCCATAATATTTGAACTATTTTTCACCACATGAACTAGTTACTAGAAGACCAAATTTAAGAAGGTATGTTAGTTATTACTAAATTATATTCACTAGCAGGCTTTAGCTTCCTTACTTACAGAAACTCTACAGATAACTTGGAATCAGGGAAGTGGATCTACCAGGAGGACCACCTGCCTAGAACTGCCTTGGATAATAAGGCCTATTCCTAAATTTGCAAAGACAATTATTTCCAAGGATCAGAGGTCTACATAGGGCAGCTTAGACCCCCTATGAAAATGCTAATTAAATGGACCTTTTGTTTAGGTTACTAGGACCAAGGCAGATAAAGGAGAGTTTATGTCATTTAATATTGATCATCATTATTGTATTACTCTTGTTTTAATGTTTCTTGTTCCTTATGTTTGCCTACAGAGGTATATGTTCAAATTCTAATGTAGATACAGCTATTATGAGAACGTGATCAAAGAGAGGTATTGTAGACCTCTCTATGATCACAATGGAATAGTGTTATGTGAATTTATTTCCTTTTATCATTCCTGCAACTTCTGCTTAATTAAAAGCCTGTTTTGTATTAATATTGCCCTCATCTGACCAAAACCATTTACCTAGAATAGTAATATTCAGAGTAACTCCTTTAATAAATGGGGAGTTAGATACCCCCCTCCCTGGCCCAAGTGATGTAGTCATTTTTTACCACCACTAGTCGAATGTTAAAGGGATGATTTCCCTAACACCAGGGTTCTTGATTATTTGGTGACACCTAAATCTTTCCTCTCAGTCACCCTATTGAGAACCCTCTAAATGTAGGTTACTCTATAATGTGACTTAGTTTACTTATAGTGTCTGTTTCACTAGGTTTGCATCTATATCATCAATGGGATACCCACAGCAAAGGCTATGAATATGCAGGTGAATTCCCAGGTTTGAATCCCAAGATATAACAGACTCTTTTCATTGAAGACAAAATCAAAATATTTATTTAAACAACAGAAAACCAAATCCATCATTGCAACAAAGAAATCTATGTAGATTATCAATGTAGGGGGCATTGCCATCCCTAAGCCTTCCCTTGGTCAGGTCTTCCCACCAACAAGCTCACTTAAGCAAAATCACTCCCTCTCACTCACACTAGTTGCTCTGCTTTCTCTGCCTCCTCTCTCTCCAAGCTCCAACTCACTCCAACTTCCTGCTCCACCCATTGGCAAGCTTCTCCCACCACAGGTTCATGCGACTCAGGCTGCCATGTCGCTCAAGCAGGTCACATAGGCCTATTAATGGATGGGAAAGATCTTCCCATTCCATTAACAATATTCCCATTCAATTAACAATACAGCATCTTTAAGAGGTATTTGAGATTATGACTTACTTAACTAAATTTGTTCAATTTTTATTAGATTCAAGGAGCATGAGATTACAAATGTGTCTTTTCTTTGACTTTAAAGAGGATTGTACAAGATTAAAATTTGTAAAAAAATAAAAAAAGAAATGACAGAACAACAACATCTGTATCAAGGATTCTTGCTCTGTCATTAACTTGGTACATGACCTTTCATAAATCACTTCATTCCTCTAGGCCTCAATGTTCTTCTCTGTAAAATAAAAATGTTGGACAAGCTGGTCTCTAAGTTCCCTTCCAACTCTGAGTTTCTTTGTTTCTATGATTCTATGACTATCTTAGAGGTAGTCTACTTAATAAAGAAATTCTTTATGTGTGTAAGTAACTCTCTCAAGCGGTGCCCAGGTCAAATATGTTATCATCCATTCTACTCTAGAACTAAAGATTACAGCAATAGATGAAAAGCTATGGTATGTGTATTAAAGATGTCATTTAGGTCTATTTTCTGTGGCACCTCATATGTTTCAGAGCACATGTGTTCAACATCTCACTCCTCGCTCCACAAGTGTTATTCAATCCCTTCTCTCATGTCAAGAGAATGGAGGCTGCCAACTTGGCACCTCACTTTTAAAAACTGACTCTTTTGTCTTAATGAGGTTTTCACATATACAATTAATCCACATTAATTTCCACATAATCATAGCTACACATAGCAGCATACATAAGAAATCTAGATGCAATGCGTGAGAGTCACTAACCCCATGGACACAAGTCTTTAGACAATAGCTAAGTGGGAACAGATCTATATAAAACTGGTATAATTTAATTAATTCAAAAATTCAGTGGGTACGACATGAAACACCACAGCCCATGAAGACCACATGGGGCTCTCATCTTCTTCTCATGCAGTATGCTGACATGGCAAGTCAAATTGAATCCAGTAAACATTGGGTCATTCCAATTCTACCTCAGTACGTGGATCTAACCACCCCTTTGAATTAGGAAGTGAGAGAAGTTGGTTCAGGCAAGTTGCTGGACCTGGTCAGAATGATCAGAATTGACATGAATTACTCATTAAAATCAAGATGCTCATGTCCTTCAATGATAGCTTTAGTGACTGCCCAAGGACTTTGCTAAAAAAAAAAAAACCGAGGCAACACCAGGGAAGGGCATAAAAGTCAGACTGAAACAATCCCATACCTCCCCAGATGGACTTTCCATTACGTGAAGAAAAAGAGGTTATTTGGGGTAAGTGACCCTGCCTAATAGCAGACCAGTGAGCCATAAAACAAAAGCTTCCCTAAAAGTCTTTAGAGGCAACGGAAATCAGTCTGGTTCCTCTTTAGGGTCCCACTTGTGTCCACGAGATTTCCTTCCTTTGGCCAACAAATTTAGTTCCAATAACGTGGGGTGGTGGTGAATCTTGTCAGCCAAACAACTAGTAAAGTATTCTGAATAAAAGGAGTGAATGTGTAAAGGGGTCTTGACCTTCAACTTGGGCCAAGTGTGTTGCTAAAATTTCCCAGAACATGCTTCACACATGGGAAGAAGGATATTACACACACACATACACACATACACACACCAAATAGGGGCATGTGAAGATGCTTCACAACCCACGAAACTGTTGTAGAGGACAAATTGATGTAGTTTGTTAAATTTTGTGCTTATTATTATGATTTTTTTATTTCTTTAAAAAATATTATTTTGTTAGACCAGATACCTGGCAGAAATTTTACCACTGTAAGATCTAATCTCAAATCCTTCCTCTGATTCTTAGTAGATATGTGGCCTTAGGTAAATCATATGACCTCTATGTGACTCAGTTTCCTCATCTATAAAAAGAAAAAGATGACTGTTAAGGTCCCTAACAAGTCTAAACCCATAGTGGGTCCACTATATAGCCAGAGTTGCCTAAGCCTCTCTAAACTCTCTAGGCTAATCTTTTGATGACCCACAAACAACTTGACTCTGGACCTTTCTGGCATGATAGGAGATCCTACCAAGAATGAGAAATCGGGTTCCACTGGCATGACTTTCAAGAATCCAGGGTCATCACAACATGAAGAAGCATTAGAATAGGGCTTTAGTGAAGCATAATAATAATACTATGAGAATTGGCCTGTATCCTATTGAGATTCAATTTTCCAAGATATGTAATAGGAATATGTAATAACCTGAAATATCACGAACAGGGTTTGAACCTCCAGTTCTTTAATTTTAAGCAATATTTACTTTGATGCTTAATGAGAGTAAGAGTGCTCACAGTGCTCTAGGCATCTCCAAGATATGAGTTTTTAATCTGGGGTCCATGAACACTTCTTTCAAAATTCTGATAACAGTATTTCAATAGAATTGGTTTCCTTTGTAATTCTATGTATTTTATTTTATGCATGTAAAAACATTATTATGAGAAAAGGTTTCTAAGTTTCAGTAGATTGTCAAAAGAGTCTAAGACACACAGAAAAACTGAGAACTCCTACACTAAGACCGTAAGTTGCAAAGAAGGTATCAACCTACATTGAGAGAAGGAGTTTCCTCAACTGGGAATTTTCCCTACCAATTAAACCCCAGGTTTAATCCCTGTGCTGTCTCCTATTTACATTGCTACTGTTGTTTTATTAATATTTAATTTTATGGATCAATCAGCCTTTAGCCTACATCCATTCAAGTTTTTGTTTCATACCTACTATGCACATTTTAACAGCAAACACCCTATTAAGTGTGGCTTCATAAAAAGAGTGCACGGCTTGGAATCAAGAGGGCTGTACTCTAATATTGGCACAACACTAGCCTGCTGTGTGACCTTGTGTTTGTCACTAAACCTCTCTGAGACTCATTTGTCTCATCTGCAAAATAGGATAAGAAAGATCTGTTCTATCTCATGGGGATGTTGTGAGGATAAAATGGGAGACTAGATATAAAAGAGCTGCTACTTAATTGTAATATATTATTAGCAGCTTAGTATATCACATTAATCTACTATTGGAATAGCAGTCTGGTGATATGACAAGTTGTGCATCCTGCTTTCTGAAATGAAGCCAAAGCAATGTCTCTTGGAACAAGTTGAAAGGCATGAAAATTCAAGTCTGTACAAACACCGGCGCTCAGATATTGTGAACTAATTTACTTAGTTTCATGTTTATTACTCCTACCCTGATATTAGGTCATCTTTGTCCCAGAGAACTGCATGCAGTTTGCTTGATAACACTCCCTCACACACCTCTTTTGGATTCAGAAGAAAAGGGTTGATTCTTCCCCTAGAAACATAGAAACTGATTTCTTCTCTTCTCCAAAATTCTCCACTTCTACCCAAGCAAAAGCAAGGCAAGGAACACTCTTGGCTCTATTAAGTGACTGATTTGCCTTCTTTTGTATCCCTAGTGCATAGCACAGGGCCTGGCACATAGTAGGTGCTTAATAAATATTTATTGCTTGATTGATAGTTCCCCCCCATCTCTATGTTTTGCCCTAAGCTCCCAAGGGCTTTTATAATGAAAATCTTTGTTAGATCAAATATAAAGAGGTAATTTTGAAGATTGGTCAATTGCTAAAACCTAACTGACAGAAGTGATTCCATGTTTGACCATTGATTGACCTGACTATTACTAGGAACTAGACGGCTCTCCAGAGTTATACACCATGGAACATTTGGTGATCTGTATCAGTGAAGAGAGTCTCCTCAAAGGGAGTTCCCTACACCAGAAATCACAGGTTTTGCCCAAAAATAGGTCAAAGACATTGAATTCCCGAAAGAGAGAGGGACTTTCTCTTTGCTGTTCTATGAATACTCATCTCCCAACTGGGCATTTTCTCTGCCATCTCCCATGCTCGGAACGCTCTCCCTCCTCAGCTCTACCTATCAGCTTCTCTGGCTTTCTCAAGACCCAACTAAAATCACACTTTCTACAGGAAGCCTTTCCTAACTTTCTTAATTCTAGTGCTTTCCTTCTCTTAATTATTTCCTATTTATCTTGTATATAGCTATTTCCTATTTATCCTGTATACAGCTCATATATATAGCTATATAGATATTATTTGTTATTGTCTCTCCCATTAGATTGTAAGCTACTGGAGGACAGAAAATTATCTGTTGCTTCTTTTTATATCCCCATCACTTAGCACAGTGCCTGGCATGTAGTAGGTATTTAATAATCATTTAATAAATCTTTCCACACTGAGCTAGAAGAGGGTTTGATTTTGGTTTACTGAGAAGTCATCAACAAATTTGGTGTGGGAGGTTTTGTCTGAAATTATTTCTTCCTACTGATTCATCCTCTCCAATATGACATCACTAAAGGTACTGAAGATTTAGGGGCCAGCCCCAGATCTTGGTAATCCCACTGCCTTAGAGTTTGCACAACGGAAAGGCTTCTGTTGTGGAATTTGTGATGGGCTTCCTTTTTCCTGAAAAGCCAAGGCTTTGTTGCAGAAACCCAAACCAAAGTGATACCAAATGTTTGACCTAAGAAAACTCAGGACTCTCCAAGACTCTTGGAGCCTTTTTAAATTAAGTGTTCCCATACTATTGGTTAGTGTCCTTGACAGGCAAATTGTCCCTAAACCCCACTTAAACAGTATCTTGATCTAATGGAAAGAGCCCTGGGCTGCTGCTTAAGTCTGCTGTTAACTCACTGTGGAAACTTGGCCTTAACCATATAACCTCTTTGGGATTCCACTTCTTCAGTCTGGAAAATGAAGGGCACAATACCTGCTTTTCTCTTCTTAGAGGCTATTGTAAGGATAATGTGAGAATTATCTCATGTTTTCTTTACTTCAAAAGAAGCAAACAAACAATTCAGATGCCAAATAAGGCCCATCTCAACTCTCATTTCTTCCAATCAATATTCAGTTCCCCCTTTTCTAGTGTATTCCACATATTTATTGTCTGTACCATACATTTTAATACTTGATTACATTTAATTTAGCCTTTGACTCTATACTGTGTCTAAGATCATTAAAGTGAATATTTTCCTGGAAAAGTTTGAGTCATTTACTCACTTCAGGCTCAGAGATAATGATACTTCCAGTAGGACAGACTTCAGTGCTGTCATCGAGTATGGCACACAGTATTCGTTTCCAAATGAATGAGACTTCTGCTTTCTTTTTTTGTTGTCTTCTATACTTCTCAAGGTAAGGTAAAAGACAACCTTCTCCTTAAAGTCATATTTTCATGCATTAGTCTGTTTTTTCATTCACTTTTTCTTCTTTTCATTCATCAATCCTTTCATTTATATCTGGTTGCTTTATTTAATTCACTTACACACACTATGTTGGAGAGTTTTTTTTCTTGTTCAGTCCAGAGCACAACAGGTCCTTTATTACAGTTGTGTCATGAAGCCTAGAATGTTTCATCTCAAAGCATCCCTCATAGAAGGCTTTCTTTCTGCTCTATATAATATACTGAACAACACTTGGCACGCTACCAATTCCCATGAATTGCTTCCCATATAATTATAAGGATGCTCTCCCTTAAAAAATCTGATACTGTAAATCAGAACACAGACAACAAAATAAATGAAGAAATGATTATTTATATTATCAGAAAGAGTTACTTTAAAAACTTCTTTTAAAGAAAGGAATTCCCCTAATCACATAAATTATTTTTATTTTTTTAAAACAGGTCATTATTTTAGGAAAAGAAACTGAGCGAGAAGGGGTTCAACTGAAACTGTTAAGACTTAAGTATTAGAAACCCCTATTGAATGAATGGAACTAGAAAATCATAGATTTCATAGATGAATCTTAGAGAATTATAGACCTAGAACTGGAAGAGATGCTGGAGATCATCAAATCCAACCCCCACATTTTAAAAATTTCGTTTATCTTTTTCAATGAATAAAAATCAATTTTCCTTCCCTCCCCCTTTTGAAAAGGAAAAGGGAAAAAGCAAAACCCTTGGAACAAATATACATAGGCAAGTAAAACTAATTTCTGCATTGGCCCTGTCCAAAAAATATGTCTTGATCTGTATCTTTAGTCTATTACCTACCTCCCTTTCAGGAGGTGGGTAGCATGCTTCATCATAGGTCTTCTGAAATCGTGATTAGTCACTGCACTGATCAGAGCTCTTTAAGTCTTTCAGAGGTTTTGTCTTTACAATATTGTTGCTATTCATAAATCTGCTTCTTTTCCTCTGCATCAGTTCATTATCTTTCATCAGTGCTCCTAGGTTTTCCTGAAACTATGCCTTTCAGTGTTTCTTATATCATAATAGTCCATTATTGAGGGGTATCCCCTTCGTTTCCAGTTCTCTACCACTACAAAAAAGCCCTCATTTTGCATAGGAGGGAACCGAGGTCTCAAAATGTTCTATGACTTGCTCGTGGTTACATAGTGACAGAGACAGTACTTGGACTCCATTCCTGTGGCTCTGAATCCAGGGATCATTCCACTGTAGTACACTCAGTTTGAAATAATAATAACTCACATAGTTTAAGGTTTGCAAAGCAGTCAGTCAATAAACATTTATTGTGCGAGGCACTGTGCTAAGTTTTGGGGATACAAAAAGAAGCAAAAAACAGAAAAAAAGAAGCTCCTTGAAGGAGCTCACAGTCTAATGGGAGAGACAACAAGCTATAAGCAAAATAATAATATATGCAGGATGAATAAGAACTGACTAAGAGAGTGACAGTGATAGAATTAAGAAGAATTGGAACAGACTTCCTACAGAAGATAGGACTTGAAGGAAACCAGAGAAGTCAGTAGGTAGAGATGAGGAAGGAAAGCATATGGGAGACGGCCAGAGAAATGCCTGGAACTGAGATGAAGCATCTCACTTACGGAAGAGTAAAGAGTCCAGTGTCACTGGAGTGAAGAGGTAGGAAGAAAGGTAGGAGAGGGCTAGGTTATGAAGAGTTTTGAACACCAAATGGAGGATTTTGTATTGGATTCAGGAGGTGTTAGAAGTTTATTGAGTAGGAGGGTAATAGTCAGACCTGCACCTTAGGAAAATAATTTTGGTGGTTGGGGGAAGGACATATTGGAATGGAGAGGGACTTGAGACCAGCAGACCCACCAGCAGACTATTGTAATAGCCCAACCATGAGGTGGTGAGGGTCTGCACCAGAGTGGTGGCAGTGTCAGAGGAAATAAGATGGCATATTTGAGAGATGTTGCAAAGGTGAAATCAACAGGCCTTGGCAACAGATTGGATTGGAGAAAGAGAAATAGTGAGAAGTTGAGAATGATACCTAGGTGCAAGCCTGAGGGCCTGGGAGGATGGTATAGCCCTTGACAAGAATAAGGAAGTCAGGAAATGGGTGGGTGGAGGGTTTAGGAAGAAAGATAATAAATTCAGTTTTGGACATCTTGAGTTTAAGATGCTGGACATCCAGTTCAAGATGTCTGAAAGGCTGTTGGAAGTGCAAGACTGGAGGTCAGCAGAGAGTTTAGGGCAGGATAGGAAGATTTGAGAATCACTACCATAGAGATGGTAATTAAATGCATCTGAGCTGATGAGATCACCAAGTGAAGTAGTATAGAAGAAGGAGAAAAGAGGGCCCAGGACAGAACCCTGAAGGATACCTACATATAGAGGGTGTGATTTGGATTAGAATTCAGCAAAGGAGAGAGAGAAGGAGTGGTCAGATAGGTAGGAGGAGAACCAGGAGAGAGATGTCTCAAAAACCTAGAGAGAAAAGAGTATTGAAGAGAATAGGATCATCAATAGTGTCAAAGGCTATTGACAGGTCTAGGAGAATGAGGACTAAGAAGAGTTCATTGGATTTGGCAAGTAAGAGGTCACTGGATGCTCTAAATCATTACTGATCAAAGAAAGGCAAATTAAAACAACTCTGAGTCACTACCTTAAACCTATCAGAAATGACAAATGCTGGAGAAGATTAGGAGGGGGAGTACACTAATAAATTGTTGATGGAGTTGTAAATTGGTCAAACCCATCTGGAGAAAAATTTGGAATTATGCACAAAGGACTATAAAACTGTGCATACCCTTTAACCCAGCAATACCACTACTAGGTCTATATCCCAAAAGGATCAAAGAAAAAGGAGAAGGACCTATAGTCCAAAAATATTTATAATAGCTCATTCTGTGGTAGCAAAGAATTGGAAATTGAGAGGATGCTCATCAATTGGGGAATGACTGAGTAAGTTGTGACATGTGATGGAATACTAGTATCTATAAAAACGACAAGAGGAGTGCTATCAGAAAAATATGGCAAGACCTATATGAACTGATGCAAAGTGGGGTGAGAACTGAGAAATCATTGTGCACAGTAACAGTAATGTTATAATGATGATCAACTATAAAAAACTTGGCTACTCTGATCAATACAATGATCTAAGACAGTTACAAAGGATTTATGATGAAAAAAGTACTCTCCACCTCTAGGAAGAGAACTGATGAATTCTGAATGCAAATTGAAGTATAACTTCCTTCCTTCCTTCTTTTCTGTCTTACTTCCTTTCTGTCTTCCTTTCTTTCTTCCTTCCTTCCTTTTTTGCAATATGGCTAATCTGGAAATATGTTTTGCATGATTTCATATGTATTCCATGCTTTCTCGGTGGGCAAGATAGGGGTGGGAGGGAGGAAGAGAATTTGGCATTCAACACTTAAAAAGAAAAGAAAGTCAAAACAAACAGTATTTTTTAAAAGATAGAAAGCATTCATAACTTTAGAGAGAACAGTTTCAGTGAAATGACAAGGTCAGGAGCCAGATTGTAAGGGGTTAAGAAGAGAGAGAGAGGAGTGAGAGTGGAGGCACCTATTGTGAAGAGCCTTTTCAAGGAGTTTAGCTACAAAGGAGAGAAGAGATATACTATGGTAACTATCAGGGATGGAAAGATCAAATGAAAAGAAGGGAGCATTGATCACGTTTGTAGGCAGTAGGGAAGGAGACAATAGAGAGAGACTGAAGATAAGTCATAGAAAGGGAATGACAGTCTGTTGGAGGAGAGGGGGTGGAATGGGATCATTTGTGTGGGTAGAGGTAAGACTTGGTAAGGAGTCTTCATGTGAGACAGGAGTGAAGGGGAAAATAGTGACAGACAGCACATTAGTGATATGAAATGAGGAAGAAGGGAGAAGAGAGAGCTTATGGAAAAAGATTCAATTTTTTCTATAAAATATGAGGCAAGATTCTCAGCTGAGAGGGTGAAGAGAGGGAGAGCCACAGGAGATTTGAGGAATTGATAAGGGAGGATTAGTAAGATTGCCTCGTAGCGATGAAGGTCCATTGGAGATTGTGTATAAAATTGCAGTACTCCCAATCAGAATGGTTAAGTGATTTTCTCCACCTTCATTCAGCGGTAAGTATATAGGAGAAAAGGTAGTGGAGACCCAAAGCTAAGTCATGGTAGGGTCAGTCAGTGATATGATAATAGGGTTAGGGGCACAAAAAAAGGGAGCAGAGTAGAGTTGCCCTGGTTCACCAAAGGGACAAAATGGGGGAAATAGGAGAAAGTGGTAAGTGTAGGGGAGATGATGTGGGAGATGACCTGAGAAATCCAGTGTAGACAAAGAGTAGAGTTTGGTAAGGGAAGGCAGAGGAGGAGATAAAAAGCTAATAGATAATGGTCAGATAATGGAATTTCGGGGGGGGGGGGGCAGAGCCAAGATGGCAGCTGGAAAGCAGGGACTTGTGTGAGCTCCCCACCCAGATCCCTCCAAAAACCTATAAAAATGGCTCTGAAAAAAATTCTAGAGCTGCAGAACCTGCAGAATAGCAGAGGGAAGCAGGGCTCCAGCCCAGGACAGCCTGAATGGTCGCTGGGGTGAGGTCTATCTCACTGAGCTGGGAGCAGAATAGAGCAGAGCCCAGTGTGGGCTGCGCCTGGATCAATCAGAAGGGGAGCCGGGCGGAACAGGCCCTAGCGCCCTCAATCAGTGAGCTGTGGCAGTTGCCAGACTTCTCAACCCACAAACACCAAAGACAACAGAGAAAGTTGGTGGGAAAAGCTGCAATGACAGAATGAAAGGAGTTTCCGGTTTGGCAACTGCCCCGGGGGCAGCAGAGATGGTGCAGCTACAGAACTACAGTTGCAGTTGCTTCCAGACCCAGGACCACCCCGTTGGCAGTTCTTGGGGGAGGAGGAGCACTGGTGTGGCAGAGCTTGCTGTGTAGAAATAGCTCTGAAAACAACAGCACAACCCCTCAAGCTTGGGACAGTACTCTCTACTCTACAAGCAGTCATACCCCAACGAAAAACTCAAGGGTCAAATAGTTAGCTGGGAACATGAACAGGCAGTGAAACTGCTCTCAGATTTAGACTCAGACTTCAGAATATTTCTTTGGTGACAAACAGGAGCAAAACATACAGCCAGAACAAATCAACAAAGTCAAAGAGCCTATACCAAAAGCCTCCAAGAAAAACATGAACTGGTCTCAGGCCATGGAAAAGCTCAAGAAGGATTTGGAAAAGAAAGTTAGAGAAGTAGAGGAAAAATTGGGAAGAGAAACGAGAGTGATGTGAGAAAACCATGAAAAACAAATCAATGACTTGCTAAAGGAGACCTAAAAAATACTGAAGAAAATAACACCTTAAAAATAGACTAACTCAAATGGCAAAAAGAGCTCCAAAAAGCCAATGAGGAGAAGAATGCCTTGAAAGGCAGAATCAGCCAAATAGAAAAGGAGGTCCAAAAGACCACTGAAGAAAATACTACCTTAAAAATTAGACTGAAGCAAGTGGAAGCTAGTGACTTTATGAGAAATCAAGATATTATAAAACAGAACCAAAGGAATGAAAAAATGGAAGACAATGTGAAATATCTTATTGGAAAAACCACTGACCTGGAAAATAGATCCAGGAGAGATAATTTAAAAATTATTGGACTACCTGAAAGCCATGATCAAAAAAAGAGCCTAGATATCATCTTTCAAGAAATTATCAAGGAGAACTGCCCTGATATTCTAGAGCTAGAGGTTAAAATAGAAATTGAAAGAATCTACTGATCGCCTCCTGAAAAAGATCCCAAAAAGAAAACTCCTAGGAACATTGTTGCCAAATTCCAGAGCTCCTAGATCAAGGAGAAAATTCTGCAAGCAGCCAGAAAGAAACAATTTGAGTATTGTGGAAACACAATCAGAATAACATGAGATCTAGCAGCTCCTATATTAAGGGATTGAAGGGCTTGGAATATGATATTCTAGAGGTCAATGGATCTAGGATTAAAACCAAGAATCACCTACCCAGCAAAACTGAGTATCATGCTCCAAGGAAAAATACAGACTTTCAATAAAATAGAGGACTTTCAAGCTTTCTCAGTGAAAAGACCAGAGCTGAATAGAAAATTTTACTTTCAAACACAAGAATCAAGAGAAGCATGGAAAGGTAAACAAGAAAGAGAAATCCCAAGGGACTTACTAAATTTGAACTGTTTTGTTTACATTCCTACTTGGAAAGATGATGTGTATGATTCATGAGACCTCAGTATCATAGTAGCTGAAAGGAATATGCATATATATATATATATACATATATGTGTGTCTATGTATATATGTAGGTGTATATACATATGTATATATATAGAGAGAGAGACAGACAGACAGACAGAGAGACAGAGGGCACAGGGTGAGTTGAGTATGAAGGGATGATATCTAAAAAAATAAAATCAAATTAAGGGATAAGAGAGGAATATATTGAGAGAGGGAGAAAGGGAGAGATAGAATGGGGTAAATTATCTCATAAAAGTGGCAAGAAAAAGTGGTTCTCTAGGAAGCGAAGAGGGGGCAGGTGAGGAGGAATGAGTAAATCTTGCTCTCATCGGATTTGACCTGAGGAGGGAATACCATACACACTCAACTGGGTATCTTACCCCACAGGAAAGAAGGAGGAAGAAGATAAAAAAAGGCGGACAATAGAAGGGAGGACAGACAGGGGGAGGAGGTAATCAAAAACAAACACTTTCTAAAAGGGACAGGGTCAAGGGAGAAAATTAAATAATGAGGGATAGGTTAGGAAGGAGCAAAACAGTTAATCTTTCACAACATGAGTATTGTGGAAGGGTTTTACATAGTGATACGCATGTGGCCTATGTTGAATTGCTTGCCTCCTCAGGAAGGGTGGACGGGGAGGGAAGAGGTGAGAGAATTTGAAACTCAAAGTTTTTAAAACAGACATTCAAAAACAACAAAAAAAAAGTTTTTGCATGCAACTAGGAAATAAGATACACAGTCAATGGGGCGTAGAAATTTATCTTGCCCTACAAGAGAAAAAGGGAAAGGGGGATGGGAGGGGAGTGGGGTGACAGATGGGAGGGCTGACTGGGGAACAGGGCAACCAGAATATATGCCATCTTGGAGTGGGCAGGAGGGTAGAAATGGGGAGAAAATTTGTAATTCAAACTCTTGTGAAAATCAATGCTGAAAACTAAATATATTAAATAAATTAAATATTAAAAAGAAGCATGAGAGCAAGCACACAGACTTCTTTCATTCCACTGGTGACTGGGAAAGTATGAGAGCATCATCCATTATCCAGAACCCATGCAAGCATGCCATCATGAAATCGACATACAGTACCAATGAACTTCTTTGGACAACTAAATTTTGACATAATTTTCCACAAGACCTCATGACTGATGATTCCAAAGGCCTCAGTCAGATCGACGAACATAATGTACAGACTTCTGTTCTGCTCCTGGCATTTCTACTGGAGTTGGATGGCAAACACCGTATCAATCATTCTTGGCCCTTTCCAAAGCCACACTGGCTCTTGGGAAATGAGCATCTTCCAGGTGAAGAATCACCCTATTAAGAAGGACTTTGGCAAGAATCTTGCTCATGATGACTAAGAGAGAGATTCCCCCTGTTGTCACAGAACAACCTATTTCCTCATTCCTTTAATAGAGATAGACAGTGGAGGCATCCTTGAACTCCTAGGAGATAATCTCCTCTTGCCATATAATCTGGAAACTTTCAATCAGCTTTTGTATGAGAAGTAGACAGCCTGCCTTGTAAATGTGAGCTGGAGTAGAATCACCTATTATGTGGCAGGAGATCCTTGGAAGCTTACGTATTCTCCAGAAATAAGCAATTTTGAAGAAGAAAATGGATAGGTCATTCTTGAGCCAGAAAACTCAAGCAAGCCTATCCTCACCCAAGGGGACTGGATAGGGTTGCTCTGCATGGAATTTTACAGAAACAAAATCAATAAATTTGTCCTGATGTAAGAAAGCCAATGCTCAGAACAAAAAGTGGCTGAGTGGGTTACCAGGTTATCTTTCACTCCAAACCATGTTACTGAAGGCTTCTTTTTTTCTGTTTCTCATTCAGCAAGTTTTCCTCTTCCTTCCACTCCAAAATCTAGTATTACAGCTTTATTAAACAAAATACCATAGCAATTTCATATACATATATACATACATGTGTGCGTATATATGTATGTGTGTATATGTATGACTATATATAGATATACACACATATATATAGACATATACACATATGTGTATATACCTTATGACTAAGTACTAGGCCAGTAGCATTTTAGTGTTCTGCTCCAAGATATTCCCAGCCTGAAAGATTCCAAAGGTGCCTGACCGACAACACCTGGGTCTGAGTACCAGGCACCTTGTTTCGTGCCTGAGAATAAAAATAATAAGTAGTAGTAGTACTCAATAGAATTATAGAATTTTAGAGGTGGAAATCAGTTAGACACATTGGAGATTATCATGAATGAAAAGGCATTTATTAAGTATTTAATATGCGCCAAGAACATTTTGTGCAACAACTAGTATTAAGCACCTGTGATCTACTATACCCACATAACAGCTTGGATAGTGGAGAGAGTGTTGGGGTTATAGGCAGGAAGACCTAAATTAAAATCTCACCTTTGAGTAATGTTAACTCTTTGAACCTCATCAATTCTTATAACTTCTTTGTGGCTCAATCAACTCTTTAGGTCTCATTTAGTAAGTCATAGAAGGTTGTCATCTAAATTCACTGCCTATGCTGGCAAAACCAATAGTGATAAGTGATGGATGGATGGATGGGAGGAAGAACAGATGATAGACAAATGGAAGGATGGAAGGATAGATAGAGACAGATATACAGACAGATGATGGATGCATGGAAGAAGGATGGATGATAAGTAAGACAGAATGACAGATAAATAGATAGATGGATAGATATTGAAGGATGGATAGATAGAAGAATGATAGATGGAAGGAAGGACAGATAGATAAATAGATGACACCTAGAAGGCTGAATGATAAATAGGTGGAAGGATGGATAGATAGAAGATAGAAGGATGAATGGATAGATAGAAAATAGATGGAAGGATAGATAGATAGATAGATAGATAGATAGATAGATAGATAGATAGATAGATAGATGGAAGAATAGATAGAAGTGCTAGGGAAGATTAAAAAAGATCAAAACAAAATCCTTGCACTCAGAGTTTATCATCTTTCTTATCTCTTCATATTACAGATGAGGAAACTGATATTTAGAGAGGTTAAATGATTGTCCCAAGGTCATTCAAGTAGATGCTGACAGAGTCTGGACTAGAGCCTCTTGGACCATATATAGTATGTCAAAACTTCCATAAATTCCTGACCATCAGCTGACTAGAAATTATTTAAGCAACCAAAGACTAGGACTCACCGTGAAGTTAATGTTTAGTGTTAAAAGGCCTAGGCTATGATTTTCAATTTCACTTTAATGTTTGCTTTAGTCACTATAACCAGAAAGAGGACATCTTCTAGATAGGATCTTTACAGAGATCTTAGAGGTTGGAAAAACTGAGATTCAACATCAGGAATTAAGAGTAAAATCCATGTATTGAGCGTGTGTGGATATGAACTCCCATCAGCACCACTGCTCTTTATTAAGAATTGAAGATACAAAAATTAAGTGACTGAATGTTATGCTCATCACTGATGCCATTGAATTCAAGAAGCATTTATTAAGTATCTGCTGTGTGCCAGGTACGTGCTGTGGAAAAAAAAAATGGCCCTGAAAATGACAGTCCCTGACCTCAGTGATATCCTAAAGGGAATATAACTTGTAAGTACTGAACAGATACAAAATAATTTCAGGGGTAGCCAAGCACCAATGACTGAGAGAATCAGCAAAGACTTCTTGTTGGAGGTGGCCCTTGAACTGAACCTTGAAGACAAATAGGAGTTCCAAGAGGGAGGCGAGGAGGGAAAACATCTCAGACATGAGCTGTCACAATATCTATTTCTGGAGGACACCAGATGCTTAAATACATAAACTAATTCCAGCAAAGATCTATTTCCTGCTGTCATACATATTAAGATGGACGTAATGGATGAATATTCATCTATTACAAAACTCTGTTCAATCACCATCTTGCCAAAGACTTGAGCAGGTGTGGACCGTGTTTACAATTTTGGAGATTCCTTAAGTCATCTTTGAAGATTCCAAATATTCTCTGGCTGAGATCACTTACATTACAACTTCCTACAAGTTCCCTTAAACTCATAGGAAGCTCTAGTTATACTGGATATAATGAAAGAAACAGACTTAGCAGAGGCCTCAGAAATCACCTAGTCCAACCTATACCTGAACAGAAATGCCCGCTACAAGATCCTTGACAAACAGTCATTCAGTCTCTGCCTGAATTACAATCTTGGCAAAGATCTAATTGTTAAAATCCCTTTTCCTTTCCTTGAAAATGAGAACCAGTTATTGGAGAAGTGGAAAATTATTGATAAGCCTATAAAATGGGCAAGTGGTATGGATCAGCAATGAAAAAATATTTGAATAATTCCATGCAAAAAAGTCTGTAAAATTATAAGTATGTGGAAAATGTTGGTCTGATTGATAGGTGCATCATGATCTATACAATCCTCTGATTCTTTACAACTGTGGTGTTTGTCTGCACCTTTTTGCAGTGTCCAAACCAGTCCTTACTTTGTGTATCATATTCTATATCGTCATGATGGGAACCCTGACCATCTCTATCTCATAAAAGAAGAAGAAAATTTTCCTGTAGTCTGTGGTGGGATTCAGCCCATTTGGGCTGGTTCGATAGAACCGGTACCTAATTTTAGGTTGAGTTCTATGAACTGGTTGTTAGCGGGGGAAGGGCCTGCACCCATCACGTCAGCGGCAGGGGTGGCACTTTGGCTGATTTCCATGGAGAATGGGTTGTTAATTCATTTGAATCCCACCACTGCCTGTAGTGCATAGAAAAGATCCATTGGGAATGGATCCTCATGATGTTTGACAGCTATCATCCAATCTTAAGCAATTTGACGACAAATAGATCTTGAAGCTGACCTTCATCAATGGGAAAACCAAGCAGCAAAGAGAAGTGGAATTCAGCAAGTCTATTACTAAATTCTAAATTCTTCAACAATGCTGGTTAAGAAAGCCTATGAGCCTGAAATTTCCAAGCTCCATGACTGTCTCAATAGAGAGGGAAAAATGAAATAACCATTTCTGGAAATGACAACTGTCTTTTCTTTTGGAATCATGTAAAAGACCTCCACCCAATCACACTGATCCATTGACTGGGACCCATTGACAACTGCTCTTTGGGTCTGGTCATTTGACCCTTTTCAAATATATGAAACTGCACAATAGTCCAGCTTATATCTCTCTATCTTGTCCATGGAAAACAAAGTACACAAAACTAAAAGAAAACAAAATTCAAATAAACAACACAAAAGTCAAAATAGTGAGAATGATAGAGTAAAGAATGCTTAAAATGTCTCATGTATTATAATGCAATTTTATTCCGTTTTGGATCAATAAGAGTTCCTAGTGTGCGACCAAGAGTTGGGAGCTAGTATTTAGCTCAGGGTCAGGCTTAATCCATAAAGTTGCAGAGCTTTCACCTGCCATTCTGATCTTTCTTTGACCTTCATGATTACATAAAATAGGGTCTTGATTTATCAAGGACCATTGGAAGAAATTTTTACTTGAAATTCTATACTCTTCCTCCTCTGAACCCACTGTGCTTTATAGCATGCAGAATTCTGCCATAGCTACCTCTTTTTTAATTTTTTAATCAGCTTCCTCTATTGTGGATTTGGTTATACCTTTCTATTTTTTCATTATCCCAGCACTTGCCTCCTTTAGGAATTCAGAACAAAACCTTTGGATAGAACATCTCCCTTCCAAGACATACTTTTCTTTAGTTTTATATTTATTTTACTAAATGAGGGAGGAGTGGCTTTTAAAAGTAATAATACATTATACTCATCACTTTATTTGTTGAAAACAGACCAGGGGAGGGAGAGAGGCTCCTTCCAAATGTCAGTTTCTGTTTTCTTGATCAATCAAGTAAGTTAATGCTGTTTTAAGTTATCTTTATGTCCTCCATACCTTCCCTTACATTTTTTTCCTTTTGTTCTATGTCCCTAACTAACTGCCATTTTATAAATGGACTTACTTTTTCAACAAAAGAAGAGCTGAAAAAAAGATTTAGCCTATCACTCTATACTATTGAGATCTTTTTGGACCCTGGCCTTCTTATCCAATGTGTTAGCTATCATATTGCCTACAGTTCTTTCTTTTTGTTTTTTTTACAATCTGTGTCCTTATTTAAGTCATTGAACAAAATATTCAGCCTTATGGAATTATCAACTGCACATCCCTGGGGTGATGTACTGAAGACCTCCAGCCATTAGCACTGTTCCACTGAAAGCGACCTATTGACAACTGTTCTTTGGATCTGGTCATTCACCTCTTTTCAAATGTATGAAACCGCATGATAGTCTCATTTATATCTCTTCATCTTATCCATAAGGATGGCATGAGAAACACTGTCTAATACTTTGCTGAAACCAGGAATACTATTGCCACAATATTTCTCTGATACACCAGTTTAGTTAGTCTGTAAAAAGAAAATCAGGCCTATCTGGCATGAATTGCTTGATGAAACTATTCTGATTCTTAGTGATCATTGCTTCCTTCTTTAAATGTTCATAAACCATTCCTTTAGTAATACATTCTAGAATTTTGCTAAGAATCTAAGTCACCTTTACAGGCTCTAGTTTGAAGTCCTATTTTTCTAAGTCTTCCATAACCCTCTAATATATTGCCATGAGTTGGGTAAACAGCTAAGCATAGGTTCATAGCATTTGTAACAATAAGAGGCAGAAGGAAATTTAAAGAAATAACCCCTTCATTTCATAGGTAAAGAAATGGAGACCAGGGAATATAAATCACACCCACAGATAGTTAAATACTGAGTCAGATTTCAGCTCAGGTACTCAGAATTCAAATTCAGTGCTTTATCTAGGACTTGGTTCATATATGGTATGTTGCTTGTGCTCAAGATACTTCCAGTTTGGTAAGGAGAAGAGTATTAAATAAGCAAAAATAATCATGTTGAGATAGTGTGCCCAAGTGGACACTAGCATCTCTTGTGTCTCCTTAACAAAGCATTACATTCCCTCAACAACATCAGCTCTTTAATAAGAAGTGTGTACTTCCTTGGGTCTGACTATTCCCTTTACCCTTTGAATATCACATTGAGGGTGATATTTTAATTCACAACCAGTTCATATATCTGAGCTGCATGTTCAGATATGACTTTAAGAAAAGGAATCCAGAGATGCAGGAATTAATCCAGAAAGGAAAAATAAGAGCTGAGGAAAGTTAGTCAGATGTATATTCAGGTCTCAGGAGAGTAGACTGGTATATACTTAGCCCTAGAAGTGGCAGCAGACAGATAGTGACCAAGTGGATTGGAATTTCAAGACCAAGCCTCCTTGATCCAGCACAGAAGTCCCTAGATCAAGCAAGAATGGAGTCAAGTGATAGAAAATAGAAGACCCCCAAAGTGGCTATACCTTGGTCACTACCAGTATTTTAAGTTGTGTGGACTGTGTAGATCCTGAAAGGAGGTGAAAACAAACAAAGATGGATTGCTTGAATCCCTATTCTTTCCCTGCTTGGAAGAATCTCAGCTTCAGAGTTTACTCATTTGTTTATTCCTTTCTTCATTCATTCATTCATTCATTCATCAAGAATAAGTTTTTAGAGGGCAGAGCCAAGATGGCTGCTTGAAAACAGGAACTCACTTAAGCTCTCCCCCAAATCCCTCCAAACACCTGTAAAAAATGACTCTAAATGAATTCTAGAGCTACAGAACCCATGAAATAACAAATGGAAACAAGTCTCCAGACCAAGATGGCGTGGATGGTCGCTGGGAAGGATCTATTGCACCATGCTGGGAGTGGAGCACAGCCCAGCATGGGCCATGCCAGGACAGACCAGACCTGAGTAGACCTGGTGGAACAGGCCTCAGGGCCCTGAGTCATTGAGCTGTGGTAGTTACCAGACTTCTCAGCCCACAAACACCAAGGACAATGAAGCAGGTCAGTAGGAAAACTGCTGGATCTGGGTGAGGGAAGTGCATGGTCCAGGGTGATAGCAGCAGCAGTGGCGCAGCAGCAGCAGCAGTAGGCAGCTGCTTTCAGAGCTCCAGGCCCACACGGTAGGGGGAATCAAGCAGCTGATTAGAGAGGGAGTGCAGAGATTGCTTTGCTGGTGCTGAGGCAAGGTTCTTGTGCTTTGACATGCTTGAATCTGGGTCACAGTTCTGGTTTGCTGTTCTTGGGGGAAGAGGAGTGCTGGTGTGGCAGAACTTTGTGGTGGCTGTGAAGAGGGAGTCCTCCTGGTGGTTTCATGGCAGAAAGGAGTACCTGTACTCACAGACCAGAGCACAGGCCAGAAGAGGAATATCATACCACCTCAGAATAGAAGTAGCTCAGAAAACAGCAGCGCAAAACCCCTGAAGCTTGGGACATAGCACTCTCCACTCTGAAAGCAGTCATACCATGACAAAAGTTCAAAAGTCAAGTGATTGGCTGGGAAAATGAGCAAGCAGCATAAAAGGACTCAGACTATAGACTCTTTCTTCGGTGACAAAAAAAAAATCAAAACATACAGCCAGAAGAAGTCAACAAAGTCAAAGAGCCTACATCAAAAGCCTCCATAAAAATAGAAATTGTTCTCAGGCCATGGAAGAGCTCAAAAAGGATTTGGAAAAGCAAGTGAGAGAAGTAGAGGAAAAATTGGGAAGAGAAATGAGAGTGATGCAAAAAAAATCATCAAAAACAAGTCAGCTACTGAAGAAAATAACACCTTAAAAAACAGACTAACCTAAAAGGCAAAAGAGCTCCAGAAAGCTGATGAGAAGAACACCTTAAAAGGCAGAATTAGCCAAATAGAAAAGGAGGTCCAAAAAACCACTGAAGAAAATACCACCTTAAAAATTAGATTGGAGCAAGTGGAAACTAATGACTTTATGAGAAATCAAGAAATTATAAAACAGAAACAAAAGAATGAAAAAATGGAAGACAATGCGAAATATCTCATTGGCAAAACCACTGACCTGGAAAATAGATCCAGGAGAGATAATTTAAAAATTATTGGACTACCTGAAAGCCATGATCAAAAAAAGAGCCTAGACATCATCTTTCAAGAAATTATCAAGTAAAACTGCCCTGATATTCTAGAACCAGAGGGTAAAATAGAAATTGAAAGAATCCATTGATCACTTCTTGAAAAAGATGCCAAAAAGAAAACTCCTAGAAATATTGTAGCCAAATTCCAGAGTTCCCGAGTCAAGGAGAAAATACTGCAAGCAGCCAGAAAGAAACAATTTGAGTATTGTGGAAACACAGTCAGGTTAACACAAGATCTAGCAGCTTCTACATTAAGGGACTGAAGGGCTTGGAATATGATATTCCAGAGGTCAAAGGAGCCAGGATTAAAACCAAGAATCACCTACCCAGCAAAACTGAGTATAATACTACAGGGCAAAATATGGATTTTCAATAAAACAGAGGACTTTCAAGCATTATTTTTTTTCTTGAGGGGGGAAGGCAGGGCAATTGGGGTTAAGTGACTTGCCCAAGGTCACACAGCTAGTAAGTGTGTCAAGTGTCTGAGGCTGGATTTGAAATCAGGTCCTCCTGACTCCAGGGCCAGTGCTCTACTCACTGAGCCACCTAGCTGCCCCCTTTCAAGCATTCTTGATGAAAAGACCAGAGCTAAATAGAAAATGTGATTTTCAAGTACAAGAAGCAAGAGAAGCATGAAAAAGTAAACAGGAAAGAGAATCATAAGGGACTTAATAAAGTTGAACCATTTTGTTTACATTTCTACATGGAAAGATGATATTTGTAACTCATGAGACCTTTCTCAGTATTAGGCTAGTTAAAGGGAATATACATATATATATAGACAGAGGGCGCAGGGTGAGTTGAATATGAAGGGATGATATCTAAAAAAAAAAATAAAATTAAGGGTGATAGGGGAATATACTGGGAGGAGAAAGGCAGAGATAGAATGGGGCAAATTATCTCAAATAAAAGTAGCAAGAAAAAGCAGTTATAACGGAAGGGAAGAGGGAGCAGGTGAAACAGAATGAGTGAATTTTGCTCTCATCGGATTCGACTTAAGGAGGGAATAACATATACACTCAATTGGGTATCTTACCCCACAGGAAAGTATGGAGAAGGGGATAAAAAAAGGGGGATGATAGAAGGGAGAGCAGATTGGAGGAGGAGGTAGTCAAAAGCAAACACTTTTGTAACAGGGATAGGGTCAAAGGAGAAAAATGAATAAAGGAGGACAGTATAGGATGGAGGGAAATAGTCTTTCACAACATGACTATTATGGAAGTGTTTTGCATAATGATACATGTGTGGCCTATGTTGAATTGCTTGCCTTCTCAAGGAGGGTGGGTGGGAAGGAAAGAAGGGAGGGAATTTAGAACTGAAAGTTCTAAAAACAAATGTTTAAAAAAAAGTTGTTTTTACATGCAACTGGGAAATAAGATATACAGGCAATGGGGTATAGAAATCTATCTTGCCCTACAAGAAAGTAAGGGGAAAGGGGATAAGGGGGGCGTAATGGGATGATAGAAGGGAAGGCAGACTGGAGAAAGGGGCAATCAGAATTTATGCCATCTTAGGATGGGGAGGAGAGTAGAAATGGGGAGAAAATTTGTAACTCAAAATCTTGTGGAAATCAATGTTGAAAACTAAAAATATTAAATAAAAAATGTGAAAAAAGGAAAATATATATATATACATATATTAATTTTTTTAATTTTAAAAAAGAACAAGCTTTTATCAGCATGGTTGCCCTAGCTTTTCTATAGCAGGTTAAAATGATTAGTTTTATTTCACCCACCTTAATGAAGGTAAACTGAAGGTTAGGTTGTTAACAGTGCCACTGAAGATCCCTGTGGAAACTTTTTAATTGTTTCAGAGAAATAAAATAGAGGACATTTCTTTCCAAATGCTGCTGCAGACCTTCCTGAGTTTTCAAAATCTTTTTTCCAGCTTCTGCTGTGGTCTCATCATAGTCTCCTAAATAATCTTTTTCTGATGCTACAATTGAAGCCATTGATCAATTGTCCTGGCAAAAGAATTGAACTAGCCTTGGTCTTTCCTGTAAGAGTCCCATGAGTTTCTGTACTGATTTCTGTTTATGTCATCTTGATTTCTCCCCTGCAGAAAATTAGTTGTAAAAGATATGCTCCAAACTAATGAAAAAAGGAAGAAAATTATCAATGAGACATGTAAAAAAAATACAAGCGAATAGGAAGAATGTCGGAAGACAATGCAGATAAGAGTTTTGTTCATAGTAACATAATTGAAGTTGATATATACTTTAAAAACAAGGTATACATGGTAGATTCATGGTTTTATGTGTAATCTTTTTTCTGCCCTTTATATTTGGAAATGTTCATGCTGATAACTCTTAAGTTCATAATTTTTAAAAAAATATTTTTAAAGAATTAAAGAGCAGCAAAAGATACATCTGTTGTGTACAAGGAACCAATAGCCCAATTTGGAGAACTCAAAGTGTGTGAAGGATGGTAATGTTCAACAAGCCTGGAAAGATTATCTGGAGAGTGACTGTAAATGGCCTTAAATGCCAGCAGAATTTAGAATTATTTTAGACACAAGAGCAAACCATTGGAGGTGTTTGAACAAAGAGACATGGTCAGATCTGTGTTTCAGGAATATCAATTAAGCAACTGACTGGAGGAAGGATTGGAGAGGGAAGAGACTGCATATGGATGAAACAACAAGGAAGCTATTGCAATAGTCTAGGTGAAAGGTTATGAGCATCTGAACTAGGACAGTGGTGATGTGAGTGGGAAGACAGGGATGCATACAAGAGAGGTTATGGAGGAAGAATTCTCAAAGCTTGACAACTGATTGGATGTGAGAGGTAAAGGAGAAAGAAGAGTTGAGAATGAGTCTAAGATTGTGAATTTGGATGACTGGAAAGATGGTGATGACCTCAATAGACATAGGAAAGTTGTGAGAGTCTGGATCATTCTAAGTCTGGAGCAATGGTTTAAGTTCTTGGAGAAGGATTATTTTACTTTCTAGAAAGCTCCCACTGCTTTTCTCCTTCTGGAAGACCCCATCCAGAATAGTTCTACAAGTCAGGAAGATTATATAGGTTCCTGGGGAGGTAAGTTTCATCAGGAAAAAAAGAGAGCAGTGTTAACTATTAGTGGTCTCAGGTGTGTACCCTTTTTATTTTGTGGGGTTTTTTGTCAGGTTAAATTGAACCAGTCCTATATTTGTTGTCAAGTTAGCCCAGATTCTTGCATAGGAACTGAGGGCCTTTTTCATGTGTATCTAGTGGAAATTCCTGGGTGAGGATAAAATAAGCCCAAAAGAGTTACTTAGTAAGAAGCTCCTAATCCTTGTAACCCAGAGCTTTAGTTCTAGACTACAAATGATAAGATTATAATAGGGAAAATAAAATTACAGGATGGAATTGAAGAAAATGGTATATTTGAGATTTATAAACGATACTATAGAATACATCGATGAACTATTCAGTATTATTCTATCCGTATATTAAATTGGATCCCCATTGGGGATCCCCTCAAGAAGTACTTGCAACTCCCACAAAAAAAGACTGAAAATTAAGTAATATTTTGATAAATCATCAAGCAAGCAGGCATTTAGAGTCCCTAATTATAGAATCACAGAATGCTGGGTCAGGGACGGGGAGAGGGGAGAGAAGGGAAGCAGGGGAAAGGAACAAGCATTTACAGCACCTACTATGTGCCAGGTGCTTTATAAATATTATCTCTGATCTCCACAACAATCCTGCAAGGAAACTAAAGCTAATAGAGGTTAAGTGAGTCTTCCTGACTCCAGGCTCAGTGCTCTATCTACTGCAATACCTAGCAGTCTCAGTTTTAGATAGGGCCTTAGATATGATTTAATCCAATCTTCTTCATCTCACAGTAAGGAAACTGAAGTCCCAGTGACTTTCCCCAAATCATGAGGTTTGTAAGGAATAGAGCTAAGACTAAGACCACTTCCAAACAGTCCCATTTCTACTTTAGTACAACCATCATTCTACAGAAGGAATATAGATGGAATCTCTGCCCTCAAGGAAAATACGGTCTAGTTGGGTTCCCCTCGAAGAAAGGAGAAATCTTTGGAGAATTCTGAAGATGATGAGGGAAATTGAAATTCAATTTCTAGTGAAATTGTTAGGTCTGGAGCCTTATGTGCTAGGTAGGAGATAATCACCACAGAATACTGTCTCCTTGTGGCAGCAGGTGCTGTACCTCAGTAAATTAGATAATTCTCTTCTGGTCTCTCCCACCCCAACACTCTAGGGCAATTAGCTAATAGGTAGATTAGGGACTAGATTCTTACAACTCTCAAGAGAGGATTGCCTCAAGCCAAGCCCATTTCAATAATATCAAAGTTCTAACAAGGTTTTCCCCAGGAATTGTGCTATCTTAATTATTATGTAGGAGATATGAAAGAGGTAGCCAAGTTCAGGCCTTTCAGCACTTTGTCTCTGCATCTGTCTGTCTTTCCATCTCTCTGGCTCTTTCTGTCTTTCCTCTTCTTCCCAGTACATTCTCTTTTGAGGGGATGATCAACCATATGGGTTCTCCCTTGCCTATTACCTATGTTCAACTACCATGGTAACATCATAGTGACTCTTATTACTGTGAAAGTGCTTTGCATCCAACTCCCAGACACCCTTGAAGTATTTGCATACTACATCACATGGAAAAGGAGAAAGTTAAAATAATTTGAAGACAACCAGTTCTACTGGTTCTTTGAGACAACTGCATACCTTTATTTGGAAGAAGCCTAAAGAGTAGTACAGCTCATTAACTCCAACCTTCCCTAAGGACAGGGTGGATCCCTGAAGGAAACAAGCTCTGATCAGCCAGGAGGTGTGGAGCCAATCCTTATGTAGAAACAAGCTCAGTGCTTCAACTCTCTGGCCAGGATTTATAGAGCTTAATAATGGAATGGTACTGAAAGAACTCAATGATAGATAGATAGATAGACAGACAGATAGATAGATAGATAGATAGAAATATAGAGATAGAGATAGAGACAGAGATAGAGATAGAGATCCTTGTACAGAGCAGTTGGTCTTTGACCAACCCTCTAGCCCAGAAAACTCAAGTTGTAAACACAGAAAGTAAAGGGCAGATAACAAGGTGTTTAACTATAAAGATATGAAAAGCTTATGGAAGTGAATGTTGAAGACTGAAAATAAATAAATTAACTTATTTTTTAAAAGATATGGTCATTCCCAGGGATGTCTTCATGAAATATAAAAAAGTTTTCCTTGGTTAAATTGGAAGACACAATCTCATTGGCTGAGAAAAGACTGACCATGATCCCCGTGCCCAGAAGGTAGAGATTTCAAAAGACATTGGAATCATTTGAAGTTGGTCAGATCGAGTGGACAACTTTGTGGAGTTTGACCTCTGTACCTATGTTAAAGGGTAGAAAATGCAGGGGGCAGAGGGGGAAGGATTTTCTCTCCTCTTCTCCATCAGTCATGACATCTAGCAGTGGAGCTACTCACCCAGAAGGAGACACCTCATCCATAAGTCAGTAAGGAGTCAGTAAGGTCAAGAGAGTCTGAGGCAAAGTGGAGGAGAGAGAGAAACACACTCCCTAGTAAGACAAAGATATAAGGAGGCAATGAAAAAGTTTCAGGGAGTAAAACCTCCAGTATCAAAGAAAAAAGCTAACTACAGATTCAAGAGTGAATCAGCCCTGGAAATTGCGAGTTAAGCTATGGAAAGAAACAAATCTTGGGAGTACAGCTGAACAGCTAACTTAGCAGAGATGGTGTATTCAGTGGGAAGCTACAAGAGTACTCCAAGAGGAAAGAATATCAGGGTCTTATAGTAATGGAAATTTCCTTGACCAAATGTGATTCCTACATGTATGTCTCACCACCATTGTGTTCTAACATTTCTATCTACTCTTCCCACAGATTCTATGTGCATTTGGAGGAGGCACACCCTAAAATTACGGTGTGACTACTTTATAGGTAATGTTCTTACTATACCATCTTAGTAAATAACTCTACTTTGAGCTAATTATCTCTGTTGGCTGACTGTTAAGGGGAAGCTCACCAATGGGAGCTCATAAGCTATAACAGTAGGATCCCAGACCTACGGGTTACCCTAAAACCTGTGAGAATAGTAGTCAGACTCTGAGAAACAGTCCAGAGGGTATTGTAGTGTTGGAACTTGGTCTGCTACATTTTGTCCTCCTGCACATCTACAGGGAACCACTGGAGAAATTATCCATCTTGGATCCTCTTTCTTGGTGGCCCTAATATTTGTTGTAGGGGCCCAATGGAGAAAAATTAGTGTTTCTTTTGTTTTAGACTACAATTGGATAACCAGTTTTTACATGTTTCCTTTATAAGTCAAACTATTTGCTTTGAAATAAGTTTTGTATGGTTGTATGTTTATATACTAATATCTATTGTATTCCTATGTCCATTAACAGTACTGCAGCTAATATGAGCAATATGGATGTTGTGTTCTTAGAAAACTGGTGCCTAGCAATGCATATAAAACACAATATGGGAGCTCATATTCATTTGTTTTTAGTAGACCTAAATTGCTTGTCCTCCTGTGACATGAGTCCAGATTGCCTGAGATCTGAAGGGACGTCATTATTCCTAAGGACAAAGTTTGCCTGTTGGACAGCATTCCTCAAGTAATAAGCCGCAAATGTTTAATCCTTTTTTGAGAACTTCATACCTCTTTGTAGCCTTTCTGAGTTTGCATGATTTTTTAAATTACCTTGCTTGTCATGGTTCAGGGAGAGTTCAGACTTGTTGCGCTAAGGGTTGTAGACACTCAAATGAAACGTTTGTTTGGTCCTCCAGTTAGAATTCCTTCTGTATAACAGGGATCTCTGGAGAAACTTCAAGGGTCCTACATGTTTCAGAGATTCAAAAAAATTTTCCAGGACCCACAAGCAAAGAGAGTCTGCATGTGAACAGGCGGTGCCCTTACTTGCAGAAGGAGAGGGTAAACACCTCCTTTCTAACCTCCAGCCGAGAGGATCTATGTTATTATGCAAGCACTGTGTAAAATGAAATCTATTTGTTAAGCAAGCATCTGAGGCCCTATGGATTCAGCACAAGTTTTTATAGCACATAGTACCTCACTGAGCCCAAAGCAAAGAGGCTCCTTAGTGGGAAAAGGAGAGGGCAAGCACCAAACCCAACTTCTAACCCCAAATAACAAGAAGTAACCTATGAGAATCTACTAAAATTATGTCTATAATTCGAAAGAACCCATGATGAAAAAGCTATCTACTTCCAGAAATAAAGAACTGATGAAATCAATACATTTTGAAGCATCCTCTTTTTTTAACCTTATTTTTCATGGGTGTTTTTGTTGGTGTTTTCTTTTGCAATATGGCTAACATGAAAATATGTTTTGCATGACTTCACATATATAATTGATATCAAATTGTCTTCTCAAGGAGGGGAGAGGGATGGGAGAGAAGGAGAAAATCTAGAACTCAAAATTTTTTAAAGGATTGTTAAAAAATTTTTACATGAAATTGGGAAATATTTAATGAAATAAAAATATATTTGAAAATCAAATAAAAAAATAACGTCTATTTGTATAGCCAAGCACTTAGTGGTGAATGTCATCCCCAGGCACACCAGCTGTGGTAGGCCTGAATCTTAATGGAAGAAGATTAATTTCCATGCTGTTTAAGAACTGTGCTACATGAATTTTACTGAGACCCTTGGAAGAGTCAGACAAGGCCCTGGCAAAGGTATTAGAAAGGACAATGCCCGATCAACCCCCAGATACTGGAATGCTAGCCAGAATTTGGGACAATAGACACATATGTTCCAAAGCATCCTACTTAATTTGCTAGAGATAGCAAATATTTAATTGGGGGTCAAATGGGAGGAAGTGTGCTCATCAATTAATCTTTGATTAATTCCCCATCCCAGAAAGACCAGGCTGTAATCATAGGAAATGAAAGTGGCCCAGTGGATAGAGTACTGGAGCCTGGAGTCAGAAAAACCTGAGTTCAAATCCAGCCTCAGACATTTGCTAGCTATGCGACCCTGAGGATACTGTAAATTGGAGATAATAATATCACCTAGCTCCCAAGTTGTTATAAGAAAAAAATTAGAAAATATTTATAAAGCACTTAGCCCAGTGCCTAGAAATAGCAGGTGCCATATAAATGCTAGCTATTAATAGGCAGCTAATGAGATGATAAACTATATCAATATATATATATTTGTATTTACACACATGTATATATATATATGTGTGTATATGTATGTATATATGTGTGTATATATGTATATAGATACATATATATAAATATATAATATATAGCGCAATACCTAGTGATTCTTTTACAAATGCGGATATATTTTCCTCAATTTTATCAAAAAAGGCAACCCTATTGGCCAAATGATGATCAGACATTATACGGTGAGCTCCTTAAAAGGCTGCCTATTAGCTTTGCAGAATTCAGGCTGGAGCCAGCAATCAAGGAGAAACCCAGATCCCAACAGAACTGGAGATGGGGAAATGTAGAGGAGCTTCAAGAAGATGGAATAATGGTAGCACAGGTGGGGCAGTCACCATGCATGGGTACCAGGACTATAAGAACAAAGCTATGTGAGCTTATCTAGCATGAGAGGTATTAGGACATACACTATGTCATTGAAACACCTTGCACAGTAACCCCAAGTTGGTAATTCTGTATTTCCCTTCTCCCATTGGGTTCCCTCATAAGAACCTGAGGCCTTCTCCTATGGGCAGAGACAAATTCTTTTTACTTTTCTTGGTTTTAAATGTTTATTTCATCTTTTAAAATAGCATTAACCACAGACATTTCCTAATCTAGACACACTCATTGGAGATGCAGTTGAAGAGGAGGCAATTTGGGGGGACAGGGGAGGTGGGGGGAAGTTTACAGAAGAAGAGAGAGATCAAAACTGTAGTGTTTTGCCAGAGCATTGTCTCTAACTGGGGGCTTGAAGCTAAAAAATATAGAGATTTATTGATTCAATTGTTACAAGTTCCCAGAACTGAGAGAGAATGCTTATATTGGGAAACCACCCCAGGATTGCTACATTTGAATAAGTATAAACATGTTGCTCCCAATGTCTCTGGGATAGTACTCAAGAAGAATATGGCTTATTTAATTTCTCTCTAATAATTTTCCACTTTGGAGATGATTCTCTATTCCAAATTCAAATTTTGTTTCAGTTTTATCTGGTGTTATTTTTCTCTTGGTTCCTTCTGAAAGTTCAGTGAATTTTCCATAGATTTGTACTTAACTTCTCCCATTTCTCTTAACTAGCTTGCATGAATTCTCTAGGCTAATGTAGCCCAACCCTACTAATGATACTGGTCCAAGGGATACTAATGGATCATTCCTTCTAGCATACTTCTCCAATATAGCACTCATAGGTTTGCAGGTTGTGTCCCTAGGAGGGCAATTACTGCTGCCTTAGTTTCAAAGGTTAGTCTGTGGGTCAGCATTCCGAAAACTATAGCTCATGAGCCCCAACTAGTGATCCTGTCTTTAATAGTCAGACACACATAAACTAAAACATTTACTAAGATAGTTTAATAAGAATAGCAGCTAAAAAAAATTTCCCTCCCAAAAGTAAATATATATTGAACCAAATAGAAGAATAAGCAAAGAGTACAATTGTAGTGAAGCACAGTGGGCAGTGAAGTACCCACACCTCTGGTGCTTCAGGGCTCTGATGTCTTTCCTCATCTCATGAAATTTTCATGCTGCTCCCTCCACAACACAGTATGTCTGCTGAGTTATTCACTCAGTTGTGCTCCCTGGGCCTACTCTTATCTTCATGTCAGCTCCCAATTGCCAAGACTAATTCAACTAGGAATACATAGCTAGCCCTATTCTCTGCCATCAGGATGATCCTTCTTGGTGCTGCTTCCTGAGTTAAATGCTACCTTTCTATGTCTGAGTCTGACTGGATAGAGTATGTATCCCTGTTTATTGCCTCTAACTTCTTGCATTTCAGAACTGCACCTTTCTGGATGCAGTGTCTCCTATTAGACAAAGAGCAAGGCTCAAGGTCTGTGGCTTCCCTGCTTCCCCCTGGTAGAGGTGCAGGGGTCACACCGCCACTGAGCTTCTCCCTTCCTTAAACACTCCAAGCTCTCTTTGGAACTGTTTGATGACTCCAGAGTGTGGCAATTTTAGCTTTTTAATGGCTTCCAGGGGCATGGCCAATTTTTACCCAGACAATTTCAAGAATTCCTTTTGATTCAATCAGAGAATTCTTTCACACTTTATAACCATCTTTCATATCATCTGTACTTCATTAGCATATTAGTAACAGTTATCTGGTTCTTACTTTCTATGATTATATCAACTAGCTGGGGGAACTAAATCTCTCCACTATACTAAAAAATTGGATTAAGTTTCAACATGGGTAGCAACTTGCTTTCCTGGAATTATCATCTGAAACAAGCTTACCATATACCTACGGGATATTTTCAGAGGGATCTTTGTTCAAAATAATATATTTGCGATATAGTGGAAAGCAAGCATTGGGATTTGGAGACAGAAGACAGAGTTCAAATCGTTGCTCTAACACTTACTGGCCATGTTTGTCAAGTCATCCAGACTTAGTTTCTTTATTTGTAAAATGGAGATTACAATGTGTGTACAATTGTTTTCACAGAATTGTCATAAAGATCAAAGAAGATAATGTACATACAGTGCTTTATTAGTGCAAGGCACTACACAAATGTGAGATATTAAAAGATACTTTTCTTCACTCAATCTTGCAATATCAAGGACCCTCATTTGCTCCTGATAATTATATAACATATTTGGATTTTTTTCCTCCATAACATTGATTCCATCTTGGTGTGCTAATGGATTTCATGGTCAGTGCATCTATCACAACACTAGCATAACCCCTTTCTTTAAGATTATCAAGGATCATTTTGTTGTTATTCAGTCATTTTTCGTCATCTGATTCTTCATGACCCCATTTGGGGTTTTCTTGGCAAAGATACTTGAGCGATTTACCATTTCCTTCTCCAGCTCATTATATAGATAAGGAAGCTGAGGCAAGCAGGGTTAAGAGACTTGCCCAGGGTCACTCAGCTAATAAGTGTCTGAGGTGGGATTTGAACTCAGAAAGAGGAATTTTCCACCTAGCTGCCCCATTCCAAGATCACAGGTGTGCTTAGATGCTATGGCAGGTGTGCTCAGGCATGGTCTAAGGTTTCAAAATATTGTGTTGGTGTCTCTTTTTTACTCATATTTTCACATTAAGTTTAGTTTCTTTAGTTTAATGAATAAAATTATGTCCGTTATGGTTAGTTGATAAATTTTTGCCTTAAAAATGAAACAATAAAACTACCATGGTGTATTCTCTAATAAAATATGCTGCCCATTCTTATGAAATTGATGCAGCACTTATTTCCTGTGTCATTTATTTGCCATTTATATTTTTTAGTTATCACCTCATGTGTATGTGTCATACCCTCAACATTATTAAGAAGCTCCTACATGGTAATCCATCAGTAAGCATTTATTAAGTGCCTGCTGTGTGCCAGGTATACCCCATCCTAGGATTTCTGGGAAGTGTCTATGAATAGATACCCAAAAGGGATTAGTCATGAGTGTATGTCAACAGAAAAGATAGCTTATCCTCACAAAAGGGTGAGAAGCCCTGTTAACATTTAATGAATCCTGACCAACATCTTCAATTTATAAATGAGAAAACTGAGATACAAAGATGATAAGTGACTTTTCCTAAGACCACACAGGAAGTAAGTAATAGAGTCAAGATTCAATCATAGGTCTTCTGACTTCAAAATTAAGATTTCAAAACTGACTGTAGCAATAATAATGTTATTGTTAAGTCATTTTTCAGTCATGTCCGATTCTTTGTGACCCCATCTGGGTTTTTTGGCAAAGATACTGGAATGGTTTGCCATTTCTTTCTCCAGCTCATTTTATAGATGAGGCAACAGAAGCAAGCAGGGTTAAGTGACTTGCCCAGGGTCACATAGCTAGTAAGTGTCTGAGGCCAGATTTGAACTCTGGAAGAAGAGTCTTCCTGACTCCAGGCTCAGTACTTTATCAAATGCATGACCTAGCCACCCTGCCAATAATAGTAATAGTTTCTTTTACCAAAATCTTGCCCTGGATGACTTCCACTACCCTTCTCAATCATTCCTAATAAGCCACTGAACATAGCTAAAAGAAGTCTTATAAATCTTTTGACTGGGTATATTATAAATTTGTGTTACCCAACCATAATTGGGCCCTCACTCCATCAAGGCAAACTTTTTATTCTTCTTTAATTGATTCCCTTTAATCGATTCCACAAAAGCTTTTCCATCCCTTCTCTTCTTTCCTCTTATCTCCCATACCTCCCATACCTCCCATACCTTCAATTCCTCCCTATCTCTCTCTCTCAACCAAATACCTTCCCTCTTACCTTACTGGAAAAAAAAGCCCTGGAAGGAAGGTCCTTCTTCTCTCATTCTCTTCATCTCAAAACTCCTTAATTACACAGAGACAGCAAGTTTACGCAGTAGATAGAGTGTTGGGAATCAGGAAGCCCAGAGTTCATATTCAGTTGTGTGACTCTGGGCAATTCATTTAATCTATCTGCCTCAGTTTCCTTATCAATCAAATGGAGATAGCACCTACCTCCTAGGGTTGTTGTGAGGACAAAACAAGTTGATATTTGTAAAGTGCTTTGAAAACTTTAAAGTACTTATATAAATACTAGCTAGTGTTATTATCACCCCCATTCTCTCCTCCTTTTCTCTAATCTTTAACAAAGAGATTCTCCTTGCCAAGTCCACTGGGCACTTGATCTCATCCTCTCCTATCTTTTGCATTCACAAAAATTCCCCTTCCCTAAAATTTTTACCCTATCTCTAACAAATGGTTGCTTTGCTACTGACTTCAAACATGTCCAAATATCCTCTACCCTTAAAAAAAACCTTCATGTAGACCTCACCATCTCTTCAAACTACTATTATTTATATCTCTCTTCCTTTTCTTGGCCAAATTCCTTGAAAAAGTTGCCTATACTTGCTGCCTCCTCTCCTCCCCATTTACTCCTCCGCCCTTTACAATCTGGCTTCGGATCTTATTATTCAACTGAAACTGCTCTCTCCATGGTTACCAATAATCTCTTAATTGCCAAATCAGAAATGATCAAAGGATATGAACAGGCCGTTTTCAGAGGAAGAAACTAAAGCTATCTATAGTCATATGACAAAATGTTCTAAATCACTATTGGTTAGAGAAATGCAAATCAAAACGACTCTGAGGTGCCACATCACACCTGTCAGATTGGCTAACATGACAAAACAGGAAAATGATAAATGTTAGAGAAGATATGGGAAAATTGGAACACTAATGCATTGTTGGTGGAATTGTGGTTAGACTTTTCTCAGTCCTAATCCTTTCTGACCTATCTTCTGCATCTGACATTGCTGAACACCCTCTCTTCCTGGATACTCTCTACTCTTTGGGTTTTTGTAGCACTGTTCTCTCCTGGTTCACCTCCCACCTTTCTGACCACTTCTTCTCAGTCTCCTTTTCAGGCTCATCATTCACATCACGCCCCCTAACTGTAAATGTTTCTTAAGGTTCTATGCTGGACCCCTTCTTTTCTCCCTCTACGTATTCTCCCTTGATAACCTCATCAGCTCCCATGGCTTTACGTATCATCTTTACACAGATGACTCCCATCCTCAGTCTCTCCCATGAGCTTCTCAGTCTTCTACTATCAACTGCCAACTAGACATTTCAAACTGGATAACTCAGAGACATCTTAAACTCAACATATCTAAAACTGAACTCATTTTTCTCCATAAACCCTTCTATTTTCCAAACTTTACTATTTCTGCTAAAGATACCATCATTCTTCCCAGGTTTCAGGTCTGTAATCTTGGTATTATCCTGGACTACTCGTTCTCCCTCCCCCAACATGTTCAGTCAAGGTACCAAATCTTGCCTTCTCTTCTTTGCATCTGACCCCTTCTCTCCTCTCACAGCTACCACCTTAAGTTCAGGCCCTCCTTCCTTCTTGTCTATATTATTTCAACAGACTCCTAAATGATGTCCCTGTTCCAAGTCTCTTCCCATTTCAGTCCATTCTATACACCAGAGATGTCAATATCCCGGCCAGCCGCAAAACTCCTGAGTGCAGGCTGAACGGTACTAAAATGTAATTGGAAAATGTTTAACAAAATAAATAAAGACACAATACAACATTAATAATGTAATTTGTGGTTCTCTAAGTCAATATGCAGACTGCAGGGATCCATTTCTATTTGAGTTTGACACCCCTGTTACACACTGCCACCAAATTTTCCTTAAGAGCTCTCTCTGACCGCATGACTCCAACAATGATTTCTTATTGCCTTTATGATAAAATTGCAACTCCTCTGTTTAGGTTTTAAAGGCCTATACAACCTGACACCAACTTAACTCTGAGATCCAGCCAAAATGGCCTTCTCTCTGATCCTCACACACTCTCTGTTCCTTCATTGCCTGTCTCTGGTACCTTTCACTGGCCTTCCCTCATACCTGGAACACACTCACTTCTTATCTCTGCCTCACAGAATTCCTTTCTTCCTTTATGATGAAGCTCAAGCATCCTCTTCTGCATGAAGCTTTTCCTGATCCACCAAATTGTTAGAGCCTTCCCTCTCATACTATCTCGTATTTAACTACCTTGTATATATTTGCATTTATTAATTATATTTCAACTGTAGATATTTTCATATGTACTTCATTTTCCTATTTAGGATGTAAGTTCATTGAGAGTTGGGGTTATTTCATTCTTTGTACTTGAATCCCCATAGCCTGGCATTGCCTGGCATATGGTAGATGCTTTTAGATTAACAGTGCTTTAAGATTTGAAAACCACTTTATACATATTATCAAATTTGAGAAATACAACGACCTTGTGAAGTTGCTGCTATTAATAGCTCTGGTTACATGCCCAGAGTTACAGAAAATAAGTATCTGAGGAAGGATTTGAACTCAGGTCTTCCTGACACCAGGTCCAGAACTCTACTCACTCTGCCACCTAGCTGCTACAGCCCAGTACCTCAACAAAGAAGGCCTTCTGATTGAACCTAAAACATACAATATTCCATGGTGGGGGAAGGGAAGTAGGGAAGATCTCTGTGATGCTAAAAGATAAGACCAAGTGAATTCTCCCTGGCACCTAAGTACTCACAACTTCTGCCTCCCCTCCCCCCCAAAAAAAACTTTGGAATGTTATCTGGGAAACAGGTTTTGCCTTGGACACCAAACTATCACCACTGTCCTTGTTTCTGTGTGTAGTCACATCTGCTTATATACAGATTTAACACAAATAGCAATCACATAGTTCCTTGCCTAACTGGTTAATTCAAATTTTAAAAGTCCATTTGGGTGGCTTACATTATCCACTAAAGATATCTAGATTGATTACATTAACTGGATAATTGCCAGATCTTAATAGATACAGCCTGTATGTTTATGTTTTCCCTTTCACATCCTTGATCTCTATTTTAATCAAAACTCTTTACCTAATACAAGCCATTCCCCAATTGAGAAATGATCAAAGGATATGAACAGGCAATTTTCAGAGGAAGAAATTAAAGCTATCTATAGGCATATGAAAAAATGCTCTGGATCACTACTGATTAGAGAAATGCAAATCAAAACAACTCTTAGATACCACATCTCTCCTGTCAGATTGGCTAAAATAACAAAACAGGAGGATGACAAATGCTGGAGAGGATGTGGGAAAATTGGAACATTGCTACATTGCTGGTGGAGTTGTGAGCTGGTCCAGCCATTTTGGAGAGCAGTCTGGAACTATGCCCAAAGGGCTATAAAAATGTTCATACCCTTTGACCCAGCAATACCACTTCTAGGGTTGTATCCCAAAGAAATCACACAAGCGGGAAAAGGACCCATATGTACAAGGATATTTATAGCGGCTCTTTTTGTGGTAGCCAAGAAATGGAAATCAAAGGGATGCCCATCAATTGGGGAGTGGCTGAACAAGCTGTGGTATATGAAGGTAATGGAATACTATTGTGCCATAAGAAATGGGGATGATACGGACTTCGTAACAATCTGGAAAAACCTACACGATATAATGCCGAGTGAGCGGAGCAGAGCCAGGAGAACATTGTACACAACCACAGATATATGGATTCTGTGAGGACCAACCCTGACATACTTTGCTCTTCTCAGCAACGTAAGGTGCAAGGACAACTCCAGGGGACTCATGATGGAGAATGCTATCTTCATCCAGAGAAAGAACTGTGAAGTTTGAATGCAGATTGAGGCACACTTCATGCTCGCCTTTTTTCTTCTCTTTTGTTTCTGTTTTTGGGTTTTTGGTTTTTTTTTGGTTCTGTCTCTTCTTTCTCATGATTCACTCCATTGGTCATAATTCTTCTCCACAACTTGACTAGTGTATAAATTAATTCAATGCGAAGTTATACATGGTAGTTATATGAGATTCCATGCCATCTTGGGGAGGGAGGGGGAGGGAGGGGAGAAAATCTGGATCTCAAAATTATGTAGAACCGTGTGTTGTAAACTAAAAATAAAAAAATTTTTTTTAATAAAAAAAAACTCTTTACCTCAAAAGTATTGACAAAGTGCAATAATAAGCATTATTTGACTCTTACAGATAACTTTCTGCAAAACTCCTCTGAACCATTAGCAAAGACCCAGCTGTGAGTCATTTTACAGTTTAAGGAAGTGGGAATACCAGCCCTTATCATTGCACACCTGGACAACTTTAACAGCTTCCTAGGTGGCCTATGTGACTCAAACTGGGAATCACTAGGGGGTGAGGGAAGTGAGAAGTTTCAGCCATTCTTTTTCCTCACACTCTTCCTTCCCCACTGACCACATCAGAAAGATGGGACCGAGAAAGGAAAGTGCATCTGGTCAAAAGTAGAGAAATGCCCCAAGATGGATGTGGAAAGCGTCATCCAAGAAAGAGACAGCTTCAGGAAGCACGATTCCTCAAAGCAGAAAGAAGTCATGTCTATGGGTGCAATAAAGGAATCAGTCCTGACAATCTAACTGAGTGGGCTGCCCAGGAGTTCTCACATATCTTCTCTAAAAGGGGAAAAAAGACATCGAGGACTAGGAATTTTTGGTTACCACTATGCCATACTTGTATCCTACATGTTGCTTCTCAACCACTATAACTTTAAATTTGAACCCCCTCTTCCCATAGACGCTTTGTATATTTATAGGAAAGTGCACCCCAGGCTTTTTAAGAGGAATGTTTTGTACCAATTGTTCTTAATATACCATCTTAGTAAATGCCTTTGCTAAATGCTAGTTGTCTTTGTTCTGTTGTTGTTGAGTCATTCCAGTTGTGTCTGACTCTTCGTGTCCCCATTTGGAGTTTTCTTGGCAAAAATAATGGAATGGTTTGCCATTTCTTCTCCAGCTCATTTTCCAGATGAGGAAACTGAGGCAAACAGGACTAAGTGACTTTCCCAGGATCACACAGCTAGTAAGTGTCTGAAGCCGGATTTGAACTCATGAAGATGAGTCTTCCTGATTCCCAGCCCAGTGTTTTATCCACTGTGCCCTAGTTAGTTAAATCTATTATGATTATTAACGAAAACACACCTGTGGGAATTCAGGAAATACAGTTTTAGAAGTGAAGTTGCACAGGGTTAACCGTAGAACCTGAAAGCAATCAGTCACCTGTGTGAGGTGATCCAACCCGCAAACCAAGATGTAAAAGTTGGGGGAGTAGCCTGGAGGGGATGCTACACTACTATTGCCTTGGCCACGGAAATATTTCTTAACTGCAAATGCAGTTAAGGAATATAACTGTGATATGTTAGTATATCTGTGACCTAGCATTCATTATATATGCCATTCAGTAGCAATTAATCATAAAATACCTTTGCAAAAATCAACTATTTTTAACTTTTCATATGCCTATACAATGTTTCCTGAATTAGGATGTAAAGTTTGTCAGGGAAGGGATGGTAACTCCTGCTTCTTTTTATATCCTGAGTCTGACACCTGGTTCTGGTACTTACTAGCTTTGTAATCCTGGTCAAGTTATAAACCTCTCTGAAACTCAGATTCCTACTTTGTAAAATGGGAGTGATAGTAGCACTATCTGCCTTAGAGGGATATTGTGAAGAAAGTGCCTAAAAGTGCTATAGAAATGTTTAAGGTATATTGTCCAAAGCACACTTAATAGTATGAGTGAAATATATGTTTCTTTAGAGCAGAGACTGTCTCATTTTCTATTTGTATCACCACCCCCTGGCCTATCCCCCAGTACAGCACCTGACACGAAGTAGGTGCTTAATACTTGATGAATAAGTGATTGATTTATTTCACAAGTCACTTTCCACTTTTGTAATGTATTCATCATAAACAGAAAGGAAAAATGTGCCCCTTAACTTTGAAAATGTGACACTGTAACAACAATGTTGCTGGCAGCTGCTGTGGGAGTGAAAGACTGACAACACCAGCACACAGAAGGGCTGCCAGCACAAGTTCTTAGATCTGGTTTTCTAAGGAAAGCAACTTTAAGGGGTTAACAATCTTACTTTAATCAAACATACATATATCATTCACTTAGTTCAGGGGGAAAAGCCAGTACCCTAAACTTCAAAGAGAATACAAAAAGAAATTACAAACATTATATAAACAGAGCAAATAACAAACCAGTCTATTGATAGCAATATTACCAGAGAAGCACCAACACCTGGGTTTTTTCAAAGCCAGGGGGTTCTTAAACAGCAGCTACCCAGAATCTCATCTGGTCAAATCACACAACACTTCCTGTGAGTGAGAGCCCCAAACAAAACTCCAACCTCTGAGTTTATGTAACCTGTTCAGGGTCAAAGGGCATCACAATCATGTGACTCAAAACCATGTGATGCTTCTTCAGGCATCACAACCATGCGACTCAAGCCTATGTGAACTAGGCTTTCCCTTGATGTAAGCAGGTCATCAAAGACTCCCGATTTAATCAAAGAAACAAAGGCCAGACTCATCAAAGGCACTTGATTACAACAATGCTCCAAAAGAGAAAACAGTAAAAAAAAAAAAAAGTCCTACCCTAATTACCAATACAGGCATTAACATTCAGTACCTTATTTTTCACTGGGCAGTGTACATTAACCAACATAAATTACATATATAAACTCCCATCAATAAGATTAAACAAAATGAGGTAGGGAAGAGAAGAAAGCGAGAAAAAATTCCATCTTTTCGTTACCATAGTCAATGTGTACTTAAATGAATATTTCAAACAGTTCAAAATACCTGTTAAGGAACACTACCAAGATGGGCAGTGAAATGTGGTAGTAATTTCACCTAAGAACTTTACAGTTTTAAATCAGAGTGCTCTAGGATGCCATAGAAATGGCACACAGCATTGAAAATTTGATCATTGCAAATTATTTGATTATTTTAAGGTTGAAACCGACTTTGGCTATTATTAATGACAGATGGAATGTCAATGAATCAAGTTTTTTTTGCTATTGCTGTTTCCAACTCCATTCCTCTAAAATGCTATATAATCAATCTTCCTGTCTCCAGGACACATAATGCCTGAACCTAAGATAGTTTGCCTGTCAAAACGACATTGAGTATGTGTGGAGGGACATAACTCCTGACTGGCTTAGAGAACACTGATCTATGATGCTTTGTACCTTTGTGAATGGAGAAGGGACTTCTATGGAAATCATTGAAGGACTTCAAAAGAGGCAGTGGGGAGAGGCAAGCATGGACTTCAGAATCACTTTCTACTACAGACATGCATGGAAGATAGACCATACAACATGTCCCTTGGCTTCCAGCATTTGCAGCCCTAGAAACTGCTAAAAATACACTTTCTCTTAATTAGATATTTCTTTCTCTTGGTTTTAGTAGAGATCCTATCTCTCTCCTAGCTAAAGAGCTCCTTTAATCCTTTTTTAAAAATAAATTTATTATTTCTTGATTTTTAATATTCATTTTTAAAAATTTTTTTGAGTTCTGAGTTCTCTCTATCCCACCCCTCCCCCACCTATTAAGAAGGCAAGAAATATGATATCAATTTTACATGTGAAATCATGCAAAACATATTTCCATAATAGTCATGTAAAAAAAAGCAAGAAAAATAAAGTGAAAAAATTATGCTTTGATCTGCATTCAGAGTCCATCAGTTCTCTCTCTAGAGATGGATAGCATTTTTCATCAAAAGTCCTTAGAAACTGTCTTGAATCATTGCATTGATCAGAATAGTCAAATATTCCCAGTTGATCTTCATACAAAATTGTTGTTACTGTGTATAATATTCTGGTTCTGCTCACCTTTTTCTATATCAGATCTTATAAGTCTTTCATGCCACCATCATCAGTTCCTAAGCTCCCACCACGACAAACCCTGATGAGGTCAAAGAAAAATTTTATGAAGACCTAGAGACCCTTATCATCAATGTGCCAAAAGAGGACAAGCTTATAATTATGGGTGACTAATGCTAGAGTAGGCTCAGACCACCAGATTTGGCAGGGAGTCCTAGGGAGGAATGGAGTTGGAAACAGCAATAGCAACTGAAGACTTATGCATCTCATGACCTTCTCATCACCAACACTGTCTTCTGTTTACCTAAATGCAATAAAACTTCATGGATATACCCTCACAGCAAACATTGGCATTTAATAGGCTATGTGATTGTAAGAAGAGACAGACAGCATGTGAGAGTGACAATGGCTATGTGTGGTACAGAGTGCTGGACTGATCGTAGACTTATCCTTTCCAAGCTAAATATTCCCATTCAACAAAAGCAGCACCCCCAAGGCAAAATGACTACCAGAAGAATTAATGTCAACAAATTAGGGCTCTTCTCTGAGCAGGAACAGTTTGTTGGTAACTTGGAGGAAAAATTGAGCCAACACACAGTTGGCAACAGTGGAGCAGAAAAGGAGAGGGCAGCTTTCAGAGATTTGGTGTATAGCACTGCTTTTGCTCATCTGAATCAGAACACTCGCAAACACCAAGACTAGTTTGATGAAAATGATGGGGAAATTCAGAAGCTGCTAAATGAAAAATGAGAACTCCACAGGCTTTACCAGCAAGATAGTTCATCCATCTCTAAGAAGGCAGCATTTAATTCCATCAAAAGTATAAAGTACAAGCAAAGCTAAGAGAGATGCAGGATTCTTGGCTTAGTAAGAAGGAAGATGAAATTCAGTTTTATGCTGAGAGTAATAATCCAAAGTGCTTTTATGATGCCCTGAAGCCTATTTATGGGCCAAAGACCTATGGTGCACCTCAACTCCTCAGTGCTGATGGAGACACATTGATTAGTGATAAGTTCATGATGCTAGAGAGATGAGCTGAACACTTTCATAGTATTCTCAACAGGCCATGATCAATCAATGCTGAAGCCACTGACCATTAGATACAGTTGAAGTCAACTCCTTTCTAGCTGAAGCTTGAACTGAAGAAGAGGTTTTGAATGCCATTAGGCTCCTTTCATGTGACAAAGCACCTGGTGATGATTCTATTCCAGCTGAGATTTACAAGGTAGGGGGTCCATTACTCATACAAAAGCTGACTGAAATTTTCCAGGTTACATGGTGAGAGGAGGTTATCCCCCAGGAGTTCAAGGATGCCTCCATTGTCCATCTCTATAAAGGTAAAGGAAATAGATTGTCTTAGGACAATCACAGGGGCAGGGGTCTCTCTCTTACTCACTGTTGGCAAGATTCTTGCCAGAGTCCTCCTTAATAGGCTGATCCTTCACCTGGAAGAGGTCATCTACCTGAGAGCCAATGTGGTTTCAGAAAGGGCCAAGGAATATGGTGTTTGCTGACCAACAATTCCAGGAGAAATGCCAGGAGCAGAACAAAGGTCTGTATACAATGTTTGTAGACATGATCAAGGCCTTTGATACTATTAGTCGTGAGGGCTTATGGAAAATTTTGTCAAAATCTGGTCGCCCAGAGAAGTTTATCAGCATTATACATCAATTTCATGATGGTATGCTTGCCTGAGTTCTAGATAATGGACAATGCTCTCATGCCTTCCCAGTCACCAATGGAGTGAAACAAGGCTGTGTTCTTGCTCCCATGCTTTTTAGCATGATGTTTTCAGGCATGTTGTCAAATGCTTTCAATGAGAGTGAATACGGCATCAAAGTCAGCTACCACACTGATGGTAAATTCTTCAACTTGAAAAGGTTACAAGCCAAGACCAAAGTGGAGGGAGTGTTTGGTGCATGATTTTCTGTTTGCAGATGATTGTGCACTCGATGCAGCCTTTGAAGCTGAGATGCAATGACGTATGGATAAATTATCTGCTGCTTGTGCTAATTTCGACCTAACAATTAACACCAAGAAAATACAGGTGCTCCATCAGCCACTACCACACCATCCATATGTGGAACCATCAGTTATAGCAAATAGAGAAGTTCTGAATGCTGTGGATAAGTTCACTTACCTTGGTAGTGTACTTTCCAGGAATGTAGTTGAGATTGACGCTCACATTGCCAGAGCTAGCTCAGTGTTTGGAAGGCTCCAAAGGAAAGTATGGGAGAGGAGAGGTATTAGACTGATTACCAAACTGAAGGTCTACAGAGCCATTGTGCTGACCTCATTGTTGTATGCCTGTGAAACCTGGACAGTCTGTCAGCACCATGCCAGGAAAGTGAATTGCTTCCATTTGAATTGTCTTAGGAAGATTCTGAAGATCACCTGGCAGGATAAGGTACCAGACACTGAGGTCCTTACTAGAACTAAACTGCCAAGCATTCAAACTCTGCTTCAGAGAGCACAACTCTGATGGGCTGGCCACATTGTTTGAATGCAAAACGTACACTTGCCAAAAAGACTATTTTATAGAGAACTCACACAGGGCAAGCATTCACATGGTGGTCAGAAGAAGTGATACAAGGACACTCTCAAGGTCTCTTTCAAGAACTTTGGAATTGATTTCTGACATGGGAGACACAGGACCACTCAGCACGGCATGCCCACATCAGAAAAGGTTCTGTGCTCTGTGAGCAAAGCAGAATTGAAACAATTCAAAGAAAATGCAGGATGTGCAAGTTTGGAGTATCCACCCCAAATGTTCACGTGGACTATTTGTGCCTGACCTGTGGTAGAGCATTCTGAGCTTGTATTGGCCTGATCAGCCACAGTCGGACACACTGAATCTTGACTCTAGCATACTGATGTCATTTTGGTCCTCTTAGAGAACAAAGGATGACAACCAACCAACTGATACAAGTCTTTCCAGGTTTTTCTGAAACCACCCAGCTAGTAATTTCTTATAGCACAATAGTACTCCATCACAGTTATATATCACAACTTGTTCAGCCATTCCCCAGTTGACAGCATCACCTCATTTTCTAATTCTTTGCCACCACAGAAAGAGCTGCTTTAAATATTTTTGTACATATTAATCCTTTTCCTTTTTCTTTGATCTTTTTAGGATATAGACCTAGTAGTATTATTTCTGGGTCAAAGGATATGCAGGTTAATAGCCATTTGGGCACAATTCCAAATTGTTCTCCAGAACAGTTGGACCAATTCACAACTCTACCAACAATGTATTAGTGTCCCACTTTCTCCATATCCCTTCCAACACTTGTCATTTTCTTTTTATGTCATGTTAGTCAATCTGATAGGTATGAAGTAGTACCTCAGAGTTGTTTTAATTTGCATTTCTCTAAACAACAGAGGTTTAGAATATTTTTCATATGACTATAGATAGCATTGACATCTCTTGAAAACTGCCTGTTCATATCTTTTGATAGTTTATCAATTGGGGAATGACTTGTGTTTTTATAAATTTCACTCCATTCCCTACATATTGAAAATTGAAGCCTTTATCAGAGAAACTTGGTGTAAAAATTTTTTCCTGGTTTCCTGCTTTCCTTCTAATCTTGGCTGCATTGGTTTTGTCTGTACAAAAAACTTTTAATTTCTTGTAATAAAAATTATCCATTATAATTCTCATAATCTTCTCTCTCTTATTTAGTCATGAATTTTCCCATTATCCATAGATCTGACAAGTAAATTTTTCCATACCCCCCTAATTATTTATATCATTCTTTATGTCTAAATCATGTACTCATTTTGACCTTATCTTAGTACATGGTGTGAGATGTTGGTCCATGTATAGTTTCTGCCAAACTCCTTTCCAGTTTTCCTTGCAATTTTTGTCAAGTAGTGAGTTCCTATCGCAAAAGCTTGGATTTTTGCATTTATCAAACACCAGATTACCACTATGTATTGTATATCTAATCTATTCCACTGATCCACCATTCTATTTCTTAACCAGTGCCAAATTGTTTCCATAATTACCACTTTGTAATATAGTTTGAAATCTGCCCTTCACACTGATTATCTTCATATTCTTGACCTTTGGCTTCTGCTCCCTTACTCGTATGTATTTTTGGTCTGTTCTAATCTGTATAACTTTCACAACTTCCGTTTACTGCTTATGTTGATAAAGAGGTGCATTACCTACTTATGATAGTCTTTTCTATAACAAGAAAAGACCCCTGTTTAGTGGGGTGGAGCAAAGCTGGTAAAAGAAAGGTAAAAATTACCTTCACCTTGCAAGTGATCAGGGTAAGTGGTATTTATCCTGCCCCACGGCCCAGTATTGTACTACTAGACTCACCAATATCTGGGGTGTGGTAGATAAACATAATTCTAGTCCAATACCCCTCCTGGAGAGATTCAATAGACAGTCTTCCTGCTCCCCACAAAGGCAGATACCATAGTCTCCCATGGAGAAGGGTAGGTCTGATCTCAAATCAGATTTCTATCAAATGCCACATTTGGGTCAATCCATCTTTATATTTATACAACAACCACATATATGTATGTGTATGTGTGTGTATATTTTGTATATATGTATATATGTGTGTGTATGCATAGTTGTCCAGTTGTTCAGTCATGTCCAACTCTACATGACTCCATGGATTTTTGTTCATGAGATTTTCTTGGCAAATATACTGGAGTGATTTGCCATCTCCTCCTCCAGTGTATCCCCATTTTATAGATGAGGAACTGGGATTAAGTGACTTGCCCAGAGTTATATAGCTAGTAAGTGTCTGATACTGGATTTGAACTCAGATCTTCCTGGCTCCAGGCCCAATGTTCTATCTATGGACTTATTGTTATTTCTCTTAAGATTCTTGACTTTTTAAATATCCAAATGAGTTGCATTACTTTTTCTGGCTCTATAAAATAACCCTTTGGTTGTTTGACACACATAGCCTTGAGTAAGTAAATTAATTTAGGTAGCATTGTTAATTTTATTATGTTAGTAATTAATATTTCTCCCATTATTTAGGTCTCTATTTCAGCAAATAGTATTTTACAGTTTTGCTCAAATAATTCTTGCTTGTGTCTTAGTAGATAGTCTCCCAGATATTTTATCAATTCTGTAGTTTTGGATGGAACTGTCCCTATCTCTTTCTGCTGGATTTTGTTGGTAACACACAAAAATACTGATTAATTTAATGGATTTATTTTCTATCCTGTAACTTTGCTGAAGTTATTTTGAAATTAATTTTAATTTACTTTTTTGGATCATCTAGATAGACCATCATATCATCTGGGGGGAAAAAGCAATGGTTTTGTTTCTTCTTTCTCTCTTTCCAGTGCTGTTGAGGACCCTGGCTTCAGGCTACAGAAGTTTGCTTAGACCATGACAGCCAGAGTGGTCATAGCCCTACCAGGAGCTGCAACTGGAAAGCATTGGTGCTGATGCCAGGGAAGCAGACTCTGAACTGTGGGTGTTGGGCTAGAGGAACAGAGAGAGTGGGATAGGTCACCAGGACAGGATGCCATGAATGTGGGGAGCTGTGTAGCATTCCAAGAAGCCTTAGGAAGACATTATAACATCCAGCTGGGGCAAGTTATTACCACCAAAAAGTCACTTGGGGCAGAGACCCTAGGCTGGTGGGAGGAGGCTGAGACACTCTGACATCAAGAACTCAAGTAAAACTACAATTATAGGAGAGGGAGTCAGAAGTGAGTAATAAGGAAAACAAGGGGAAGGGGAATAGAAAGTATCAAAAATTTCAGAGATATTCAACATAAACAGATAAATGAACAGGAAAAAACAGAGACAACAGAAGGATATATGTCCTTCAGATCTAGTGAATGAGTTCAGGCATCTATAAATAAAAATTGGAGAAAAAAATGATCTAACACTTGATGAGACAGAGGACCCTGTGGAATTTAAGGAGAAAGTGGAACCACAACACGATGTTCCTGAGGGGTTTAAAAGAGAAATGACAGTTTTGAGGGCAGAATTTATATCCTGCACAACAAAAATAATGAACAGGATAGAAAACCTTGAATCTGAAATGGTAAGCCTCACCAAAGAAACAAAAGAGAATATAATAGACTGAAAATGTAAATACGTAGAACTAAAGGACAAACTAGAAGAAAAGCAAAAAAATAATAAAAAGAAAAGAAAATATGCTCACCATGCAAGTAAAACATATTGAGCTCAAAGACAGGATGTGCAGAGAACCTAAGGATTATAAGTCTCTTAGAAAAACATGACAACAAAAAACCTTATCACTACAAAGAAGGAAAAATAGAAGAGAGCTGCTCAGAACATCTAAATATAGAAAATGGAATTCCAGTTGAAAGAATTCATAGATCACCTCCAAAAACACACAAGACTGCAAATTCCAAGATACCATGGCTAAATTTAAGAATTCACTTCAGAAACAACAATTTCTACAAGTTATTAGCAGAAAGACCTTCAAATACAAAGTAATGGACATTTAAATAATGCAAGAGTATTCCTTAACCACTAGAAAAAGGAGGAGGGAATGGAATAATGTGTTCCGAAGAGCAATGAAGCTCAGAATGCAGCTCTAAAAATGGGGCACGATGGAAAGTGGGAATGCATGGGATGAACCCTACAAGGCAGTGGCAGAAAGTGCCTAGAGGGGAGACCCTAGAACGGATACCTTAGAAGCTTTGATGAAGAATACAGAGAAAAGAGAGAGATTGAATAATTAGAGGAGTCATGAATCAGAGGTCTAAAGTAAACAGAAAGAAATGACAATAATGATGAGAGTAAGAGAAATCCTTTTTGGAAAAGTGTGCAAAAATGATATTTAAAAACCAAGGAACAGGACTAGCTGAAGAGGTCTAGAGGAAGGAGGAATATCAGATGAGAAGATGGGATCAAGGGTGAGGGGAAGAGACAGTAGCAACAGGGCTGCCTTTCAAAAAGATTTTAAAAATTGGAGGAACATAATAATGTGTTTACAGCAGAAGGGGGAACATGAAACTGAAAAGTTTCTGCACCAACAATATGAATGCATCAAAGACAAGAAGGGAAGGGGTGAGCCCCTCCTGTTTCCGTCCCCAGAAAGGTGGAGGAGCCCTCTTGCATTCTATGAAAGCCAAAACCCAGCCAGCTCTGCCAAGATTGGACTCAAGGGAGTACAAAATCAGCAAAGGTTCAAGGATAGCGACCCCCTGCTGCAGGGGATGGGAGGTGGTTCTCTCTGGGTCCCAGCACCTGACAACCCCTCAAAACATCTTCAACACCATCACCCACCACTTTGGCCATTCCAGGCCCCTGCATCCCCAGAGGTCCCAATCACAACTCGAGGAGGAGGTACCCAGGGGAGAGGAACAAAGGGAACTTCTCTCTGGGCCCAAGGAACCCTGAGGACTAGAAGACTTGGAGAGTCACTTCCTGGGCTCAGGAGAACTGCACCTGCTTGTGGCGACACTCAACAATCCCAGCATTGGGATGTCTGGCTTGGAGAATCCCCTGGTCTCCACTGAGCCACAGCTTGGACAGCTGTCATCTGGGCCAGGGCAGCTGTTTTGACTTGATACATCTAGAAGAGGAACTTTCAAAGAAAGAATTGCTATCCCCCACAGTAACTGCTGCAGCTCTTCGTAGTCAGGGGTCAGAAGATCCCAGAGCTTCCCAAACCTCTGAGGAAACTGGGATCCCCCAAGTCCCTTCCCTGAGTCATCGGTCCTTCCTGGCTGAGGAAGAAATTCTAGAGTCGAAGTTGCTGACCTCTGGGACCCTTGATGTACCTCAGTCCTCCCAAGTCTCTGTAGAGCCTGAGACTCCCAATATCTATGCAGAATGCAGGGCTCCCCCCCCAGCCCAGTTCATATTCCCCAGAACGCTGATAGAGGGGTGCCCCCAGGCCTCAGAGAGAGGGTCTCCATTCAGCCCAGGGTGGCTTAGCTCAAAAAACAGTTTGAAGTTTAGGGGCAATTGCTCTGGCCAGGCCAAGCTGAGGAAAAAAAATCTAGCAACTAATTTTGGTTTCCTCCCACTCCCAAACAATACCAATTTCACTCGTAGTACCAAGTCCTACCCGAGGCCTTGATGTTTCTTCCCCACCCCACCCGCAATAAAGCTGTTTCTCCAGTGCCAGTGGAAAAAAAAACAAGGGGTCAAATGGGGAAAAAAAATCTTTGTATCAAGTTTCTCTAAAAAGTATTCAAGATATAGAAACATATTTATATTTACATATACACACATACATATGTGTACATGTGTGTGTTTACATTTATATCTGTGTATATATGGGTGTATAGACACATATGACTAATAGCCATTCCCCTATAGTGATGGTGTTTAGGTCCTCTTAGAGAACAAAGGGCAACAACCAACCAACCAGTCATTCCCCAATAGATGAGTGGTCAAAGGATATGAACAGTTTTCAATAGAAGAACTGCAAAGTATTCACAACTATACAAAAAATTTTCCATATAGCTAATAATAAGACAAATACAAATAAAAACAACCCAGAGGCTTCATCTCACACCCTGCAAATTGGTAAAGATGACAAGAAATGGCAACACTCAGTGATGAAAGGTCTGTAGAAGGATAGGCACACTAAGACATTGAAATGATGCAACCATTTTGGAAAGCAATTTGGAATTTTGCAAATAAAGTGATTAAAATGGCCAGATCCTTTGAACCAAAGACTCCATTCTGAGCTTTTACATCAAAGAAAAAAGTCCCCATATACAACAAAACATTTATAGCAATTAAAAAAAATTTTTTTGAGACAACTAAAAATTAGAAAAAAGTGGATATCCATCAGCTGGGGAATGACTAAACAAATGGTGTTACACAGACAGAATGAAATGTTACTGTGTTGTAAGAAATAATGTATGTGATTAATAACATAGAAGTACAGAATTATCGATATGAACTAGTGCAGGGCAAAGCAAGCAGAGCCAAGAAAACAATATGCACAATAACTACCATTCAAATAAAAAGAACAAGAAGACAGCAAAAAATCAAAAGGAAATGTAACCAAGTTATAAAGATCAAGTGGGTCTCAACTGAAGAACTATGACAGGAGTCATCCTACCTGTTCATGAAGATGGGAGGTACACAGGTATCACACACTGCGTATGTTTACAGACTTTTTCAATGTATTGATCAATTGTGCTGACTTTTTTTTCCTTCTTTTTCCTCTCCAAAAAATACTACTTGTCATATGGGATGGGCCTATGGAAGGGAAGTAGATGGGATGCTTTGGTGTTGCAAGAAACAGAAAATGTCAATAAAACTTATTTATTTAAAACAAAACAAAATTACATTTTGTATCTTTCATTCTATTTTTTTCTAGGTTCTCATGTAGTCCTTGTGGCCAGGAAATTCTTTTTTGTAAGGCTCTATTTGGACTATCTAGTTGTAGAGCTACATTTTTTTCTGGGACAATCTCCTCAGTTTCCCTCATTCCACGACATTTCTTCATTGTGTTTGGTATTTTCTTCCATTCACTCGAATCTCCCTCCTCAGTTTCTGAATTGGGATTTTTGTGTCTGAATCAGATTCTGCTCCCTTCTTTATCCTTGGATGCTGTAGGCAGGTCCTGTTTGGTCCTGGACGTGGTGGCCCTACCTTCTGCAGGAATTACTAAGTTTGAGCTCACTTTTCTGGTGGATCGACTTAGATTTTGGCTTTATCTCCTTCTCTGGCTCCTTCTTTCATAATTCTGAACCCAGATTTGGTTCTGTCCCTTGCTATGAGACTGACAGGTGCCAATCAGATATTAATGGTCCTGGAAGGTGACCTCCTGGGAAATCCTAGACTAGGCTAGGTGCTTTTCTTCCCAGGTGTTGCCCTGATCCCCTTTCCTGTGGTGGATAGAGTATAGGCTGCCTGTGATGGGATGGGATCTGAGCCCCCAAAAGGAAAAGACCATGTCTTTGGGATCTGGACCCCAAGAAGGAAAAGGCCTTGAACTTCTCCTTGGCTCAGGTCTCTGGTGTTCACCCAGGGCAATTGGCCCTTCCCAGTTAATTAACTGCCTTTTCATTATCTTCACCTGGCCCCAGCCCAGACCACCACTTCCTTAATTCCATCTAGACCCCTTTCCTGTTCCCAGTCTTCTGTAAAAAAGATCCATCTTGCCTTCATGAAAGTGCTCATATTCCTTAAGAGTCTAGCCAATGCTCAGATTCAATCTGGCCCGTTTGCATTAACAATACAAATGCTGAGATTCCTTAAGACTCTGGAAAATATGGTGGATTTTAAGAATCACGCCCACCTATCAGTGTTTCAATAAACTTTGTCTTTGGCTGAAAGAAGGCATTAGTCGAATTCATTTGGGCAGGACCTGCGTGTCGTTATTTCGGGGTCCCAGCACCCCTAAACCTCAACACCTGGGTGATATGTTTCCTAGGCACAGTGCTACCTGAACACTGCCCACCCTGGGCACTAGGATGCCTTGGTGCTAGTATTGACTTGTTTGTTGATATATCTTGGCAAAGCTGCCTGGGTGCTAAACTACTTGAGTGTTAAGCTGACTGGGCACTGACCTGCTCGGGCCCTGCATGCTCTGTTACCTGGGTGCTATGCCTTTGGCCAGGGCTGGCCAGGCTGTGTGTTGCCTGGGTGCTGTGCCCTGCCCCATCTAGCTCTACCTTCTGCTGTACCTCGCACAGGCTGTCTAGGTGCTAAACTGTAAAGGTGCTGAATTGGATGTGTCTCTTTGGCTTCCACCTGCCTGAGCTTGTCCCCATTTTCACAAGATTCTGGCAACTTTTTGTGTAGTCTGAGACTGGAAAGAGGAGCTTATAAAAGTTCCTCTTTGAATTTATTTATTTATTTCTTTGTATTTCTCTGTTATTTATTATTGTTCGTTTTGGTGCATTCGTAGAGCTTTATTGGGGTGTTTGTGGGGGAATCTGGACAGTTCTCCGTTCTAACATGCAGCCACCTTCCCGCAATTCTGTGCTTCAGATCTTAGTTTCCCTATGCAGGGAAGAGGGTGTGGCGTACCCAGAAGGGGCCCAGGAATCTTCTTGGCTTTTTTCCCTTAAGGAATAAACTGACTTATTCTCCTTAGAGTCTTGTCCAAGAGGCCTCTCAGTCTCCTCTACTAGAGATGCTTAGCTCAAGGCTCAGAACCACAGATACACCAAACTAGCTAGTGCCCACAGGCTTATTGTTATCTTTTCTTTGTATGAAACTTCCTGATTGCTGGGAGTGAAGTCTCCTTGGGGAACCTTATCTGCACCTTCTTCCTAATCTTACAACTGACTGAAAGGAGCAAAGATCCCTCTGTATCTGTTGTTAGTTGACTGCAAAAAAAAAAAAAAAAGGGTAAAAAAGAAAAAGTGACCTTAAAACTCTCCTCAAACTAGGCATTTCTTGGGCTTATTACAATATGTTAAAAAAAAATCACACAAATTTCTGCAACATATGCAACCACAAAAATAACTTTGTCCATTAAATTCCTGAATAAGAACAACATGGATTTGTTTTTTAAAAAGATACATGTCATCCAAAAAGGTATTCATTAGGATTGTGAATGATGGCTTTTTCTGGTTTTATCAAGCAAATATATAAACATGACAGTTTGTCTAAAACACTTTAAGGTATTTACTTAAATGAGATAATGAGAAAATTATTCTATTTGTTCTTGTAACCCCTTCTGAACTTTTTTCAACATTTTTTCTAGATTTTATTGTCATTATCATTTCCATACAGAATATATTGGGGTTTTACTTCTGCTTTTTTTTCAGTATCACACTTTATATGTCTTCCCATGTTTCAATTTGTTGTTTCTTGTGGTACAATAATGTGCCATTATATTCACATGTTAAAATTAATTCAGCTATCTCTTAGTTATTGAACATGAATTATTTTTAGTTTTTCATTATTATGCCACTACAAATTTTTCCGTAGGGCACAGTCGATAGAGAGTCAGGCCTGGAGTCAGGAAGACTCATCTTCCTAAGTTCAAATGTGGCCTCAGACACTTACTAGCTGTGTGACCCTGACCAAATCACTTAACCCTGTTGTCCTTAGAGAAAGAAATGGCAAACCATTCTAGTATCTTTGCCAAGAAAACCTCAAATGGGGTCACAAAGAGTTAGACAAACGAACAACAACAACATGAATTTTTCTGTACAGATTGTTCTTTTCCATCTGTCAATAACAACCTTGGTGTGTAGCCCTAGTAGTGGGTTTGAGTCAAAAGATAAAAAAAATTTCATAATTATTATTGAATAATGCTATATTCCTTTTAAATGATTTCACCATTTGACAATTCTACCAGCAGTATATATAATAACACATGCCTATTTTTCAAAAGCTCAATCACCATCAAATTTTATTCTTTATAACTCTCTTGGTTAAATTAATGTTGCATATCAGAATTTTTTAAATTTGCATCTCTCTGATTTTTCAAACTTTTTATGTGGTTAGTGATCATTTGTTTCTTTTTGTGAACCTATTTATTTCCTTTGACTACATATATGGAATTGTACAGCTATATATTTGTGCTAATTCCTTTTATATTTCGGATGTTAAATTTTTATCAGAAATGTTTTAGCATATTTTTCCAGTCTGGTTTTTTTTAATTCTGGATGCATTTGCTATTTTAAAATTATTTAATGTTTTACATATAAGTAAATCAATTTATTGTTTCTCTTATAATTTCTTCTATTTGTTGAATAATTAAGAATTTTCTTCTCCATAACTACAATAAGTGTAATAGTCTATCATCTAATTTATTTTGATTTTTTTATATGTAGGGACCATTGTTACAGTTTGAATTTTTTTGTAGTAGGTGGCATGGGATGTGGTCCTAATCCCATTTTTTGCTATGATATTATACAATTTTTGCAAAAGCTTTTCTGAATAATGAATTTCTTCTACACTATTTTGCAATCTTTGCTTTATGAAATACCAGATTATCATATGCCAGAATATTGCCGGGAAGGAAAGAGTTAGATCAAAGGGACTGGCTCTGGCCCTCTGAGTATACCTCAGTTCCAGCACTACAGTCAATTAAAAATTAAAAAGTCTCCTCTTCATCACATGGATAGCAGACTGAAACCAGTTACAAAATGTATGGACATGCTTCTGATCTCTCCAAGACACTTCATTAAACATCCTCATGCCTTTTCAGAAGCAGGTTCTACAGCCTCTTTCATGAGGAGGACTACATCAGCTGTGCTTGCTAATGCTTACTCACCAGCCCTCTGGACATCCTTCCCCACCACCTTACATAAGAAACTCCCAGGTGAGGAAATTCTCTCTACTTATTCTGCAGGTCAGCATCTTCTTTGCAACTTAAAGTCAGAGAGTTGCTTAGAACACTGAGAAGTTGGTTAAATTAATTTTCCAGGGTCACACATTCAGTGTGCATGAGAAATTGAACTTGAATCTGGCTCTCTATCTCCTATGTGACACTGCCAGTCTTTTTTACTAGATTGTCTACATAATTTGAGATCTGACAGTGCAAGTCCTCTTTTCTCCTTTTATTCCCCATAATTCTTGTCTCTTTGTTCTTCCATATAATTTTTTTCACTTATCTAATTCTATGAAATATCCTATTGGGTTTTTTTTATAGAAATGTCATTGAATCTACAAATGAATTTGTATAGCACTGACAACTTTAATATATTGGCTTGATCTAACCAAGAACATATAATGATTCTCCAAATATGTAATTCTTCCTTTGTGTCTGTTAAACTTGTTTTATAATTGGCTTCTACGATAGAATGCAAACTCCTCAGCTTGACATTTCAAGTTCTTTTATAGTTTGGATCCAACCTACCTTTACAGTCTTTTTGGACATTACTACCTTTCGTGTATTTTATATTCCAGTCAAACAGACTTACTTGGTACACTCCATTATCCACCTCCATGTTTTTGTACTAGTTATCTGCCATTTCTGGAATGTGACATTCTCTCACCTCCCTCTCTTAGACTTTCTATCTTCCTTCAAACCTTAGCTCGTGTCACTCCTTATGAAAAGCTTTTCCCAATCCCCTTAATTGTTAATGCTTATTTTCGCTCCTTCCTCCTTAAATTATCATGTATATTCCCATCTGTTTACATGTTGAATCCCTCCCAGTAGAACATGAGCTCCTTAGGATTGGAGATTCATTTTTTTATCTTACCTTTGTTTCCCCAGCACTTAAGCATGATGTCCTGGAAACAGAAGGTACTTACTAAATGCTTGTTGGATTGGGTCAGAGAGATAAACAGAGGGGCAGAGAAGCATTCAGGAAGTATAGTCACGTGAAGAAATTCTGGAATTGTGGGAGGACACAGGTGGATGAAGGATGCATGTTGATTCTAGCTTTGGACTTATAATTGAGAAGAAAGCTGGCAGTGTGATAAGCCTAGACTTTAGGGGAACAGATTTCAATGAATTCAGACAAAGGAGAGAGAGGAGTCCATGAACAGGGTTCCATGATAAGGGTCTGAAATTCTACAGAGAAAGTAAATCTTGAACAGGTGGAAAACTTTTCAGAATTAAACTGTAAACACAAAAAGAAGTGTCAAATGAAAAGAAAAGGGGGACGTTGTCTAAAGAGACCAATGTGGCTACACAGAGGACTCATTGACCATGACCAATTTAGATTTTTGAAAAATATGAATAGAAAAGGCACGAAAGGGCAGATAATGGAAGATGAATAGAAAAGTGCAGAATGGTCCAATAAGAAGGATATTTCTAGCACCAAAGTTCAAAATAGACTAAGACTGGCAAAGAATGCTAAGGACAACAAATAATTTGGTCTTTTTCCCCATGATTTTGGGGGGAAAGAGGGTAATCAAAGAAAGTATAGGACCATTACTCAGAAGAAATGGGATAATAATAACAGATGATAGAAAGAAGTTGAAGCTGCTCAATTCTCATTTTGTTTCTGTTTTCTTTTCCAAGGAGAATGGTCTTTGGCTTAAAAAGGACAGGAAAAAATGGTGACTAGGGAGTTGCCACCCAATATAAATCAAATCAAGAAATAGTAAAAAAAAAAAAATACTGAGCCGTCCTTGATGAGTTCAAGCCATCTGGCCTTTGTTTACTAAAAGAGTTGGCAGATATGATTGCTGAGCCACTGCCATTGATTTTTTTTAAAGACCCATGGGAAACTCATGTGCAACAGGACTAGAGAAGGTCAAATGTTATGCCTTTTCTCAAAAAAGAGAAGATGAAATAGACAAACCATATCCCAGTGAGCTTGACTTTGATCCTTGGCAAAATTCCAGAATGGATGATTAGAGTTGGAATTAGTGATTATTTGGAAAAGGAAACAATAATCACACAGAGCCAGTCTGACTTGGCCAAGACAGGTCATGCCAGACTAACTTCATTTTTTTTGGACAGTATTACTAGACAGTCAGATCATCCGCATGCTTTAGACACAGCCTTTTGAGATTTTAGCAAGGCATTTGACAAACTCTCTCATGATATTCGTGGGCAAAATGAAGAGATGTGAGCTAGACAATAGTGAAGTTTGGTAGATTCAAATGTGGCTGAATGGCTGGCCCCAAAGAGTAGTAATTAATGGTTACAATCAACTTAGGAAGTTCTAGTGGAGTACACTAAGGATATGTGCTTGGCTAAGGTTATTTCATATTTTAATCAAAGACTTAGATAGAGACAAAGATAGTATACTTTTCCAAAATGACTCAAAGTCAGGAAATATACCTTAGATTTTTTTTCAGTGGCAAACACAAAATCCAAAAAGAGCTAAATAGTCTAGAACAGAGGCATCAAACTTGTAGAGGCCTGAATGAGATTATAATTGGGAAATATTTAACAAAATAAATAAAATGACAATAAAGCATAGATAATGTTAATTTGATGTTTTCTAAGTCAAAATGCAATCACAAGGATCTGTTTCTATTTGAGTTTGACACTACCAGTCTAGACCGTGAAATGAAATATATATAGCAGGCGCTATATGATTCAATGGTATGATATGGCAGCCAAAAGAAACAATCATGATGTTAGTCTTCATTAAGAAAAATATACAGTGTCCATAACAAAGGAGTCTATAATCTGCCCATACTCTGCCCTGCTCAGAGGTTGCAGTATTGTGTTTACATTCTTGGCAACATATTTTAGGAAGAATACTGACAAGAACCACTAGAGCCAGAGGAGGTTGACAAAGGTCAATAACCAAACAACATTTACTAAGTACCTACCATATGCCAGGTACTGCTTCAGACATTGAAGACGCAATTACAGATGTGCAATAGTCCCTTCCCTTAGCAAGCTTACATTCTACTGGGGGATGCAACATGTTTGCAGATAAGCAATATGTAATATGTATGCAAAAGAAAAACAAGATTGGGACAGGGGCACCAAAAATTGGAGGAATCAGCAAAAGCCTCTCATAAAAGGTATTATTTGACCCGAGCCTTAATGAGAGCCAGGGGTCACAAGAAGTAAAAGTAAATAAGGAAAGGAGCAGCCAGGTACATGGAGGTGAGATATGGAATTTCATCTACAAGGAACAGCAAGTAAACCAGTTTTGCTAAAGCATAGAGTGTAAATGGAGATATAATGTATAATCAGCCTGGAAAATCTGATTGTAAGATACTAAAATGTGAGATGGGTTTATATTTTATTCTAAAGGAAACAAAGAGCCATCAAAATTTTTTAAGCAGGACATGGTCAGTCCTGTGCTTCGGGATCATCAACTTGGCAGTTTTGGGGAGGATAGATTGGAGATCAGAAAAACTGGTCACAGGGAAACCAATTAGGAAGCAATAGAAATCGTCTAAGCAAAGGAGGATGAAAGTTGGGATGTGAGTGGAGATAAAGGGATGGAAGCAAGAGAAGTTACAGAAATATAATTGACAAGACCAATTACATTGTTCTTGGATTGGTTAGATATGAGGGGTAAAAGGGTGAAGAGTGAGGATGACTCCAAAGATGCAAACCTTGGTTACTAGAAAGACATGATTCCCATAGGAAATAGAAACATTAAGAAGGAGTGGTGTTAATGGAAATGACAATGATTTCAGTTTTAGACATGTTGATTTTGAGGTACCAATTGGACATCTAGGTAGAGATGTCTAGCAGGTAGTTGGAAATGCAGGGCTAGAGCTCGAGAGATGAGTGCTGGATGTGAAAGTTTGAAAGTCATCTCCATAGAGGTGATAGTTGAATAAGGAGAGTGAGAGAGAAGGAGAGAGACAGAGACAGAGACACAGAGACACAGAGAGAGAGAATAGTATATTATAGTATAGTGAATGAAGAAGAGAGATACTCACATATACACTACAATTTAATATGATAGAACATGTATGATGATTCTTAAAAGAAGACTGAGAAAGATCACACAGTTAGAAACAACAGAACAGTATCATGAAAACCTGGGGAAGAGAGGGTATCTAGGAGGAGGGGCTCACCAACATGTCAAACACTGAAGAAAGATTAAGAAGGATGTAAACTGATAAACAGTCATTTGATTTGGCAATAAAGAGACCATTGGGCACCTTGGAGACAGCAGTTTCAGTCAAGTAGTAGTATGAAGAGAGAACAGGTTGCAAGGGATTGAAAAGTGAGTAGGAGGTAAGAAAATGAAAGCAATGAATACATGTATAGAGAGCTTTTCCTAGGAGTATGACAAAGGAGAGCTGTAGAGTAATACCTTAAAGGAATGGTAGGTTTAAATTAAGGGTGGTGGTGGTGGTAGTTGCTGAAGTCTGGAAAAGATCTGGGCCCATTTGTAGACAGCAGGAAGGGAGCCAGTGGATAAAGAATAGCTGAAAATTAGGGAGGAAAGTTAAGAAATGATCAAAAGGAAGAGCCTCATGAGCCAGTAGGAGTGGATGCGATCAAGGCCATAAGTAGAAGGATTGCCATTGGCAAGAAGGAAAGCCTGAGATTGAAGCAAAGGGGGGAGAGGGATGATGCTGAGGTGGTTTGAAGTTCAGAGCTGGGAAAGAGAACCTCTTGAGGGATAGCCTCAATTTCTTGGGTGTAATACAAGGTTAGGGTCTCTCCGGAGGACTAGAGAAGGGGCAATACAGGTTTAATGAAGACAGCAAGGCAAGTTTAAAGTGGCCACTATGGAGAGTCTGAAAGAAAGACAGTTAAGGAAAAGTAAAGGGATTGGCAGGGCAGCTAGGTGGCACAGTGGATAGTGTGCCAGGCCTGGAGTCAGGAAGACTCATCTTCCTGAGTTCAAATATGGCCTTTGATACTTACTAGTTGTGTGACCCTGGGCAAGTCATCTCAGTTTCCTCATCTATAAAAGGAGTTGGAAAAGGAAAGGGCAAACCAATCCAGTGTCTTTGCCAAGAAAACCCCAAATAGGGTCATGAAGAGTTAGACGTGACTGAAACTACTGAAAGATAACAAAAAAGGGGCCAGGGAGATTAGCATGCAGCATTGAGGATCCAGTTGAGATCAGGTAACAAGCATTTGTAGTGAGCCCCGTGAGCATGGTTGTGCGAAATCCATTACTTCCACACTGTGGTGGAAGCACTAGATCAAGCAGATAGGAGGGATCCAAGTTTGCAACTTTGAAAAGGATGAGCAGAGATAAGACAGTAGAACAAAGTATTTGAGGATCTATAACAGTATCAGCATACAGTTGAGCTGATTGACCAGAGAATGGGTCAGAATTTTGAAGAGAAGAAAATGAGGAGAGAGCAAGAATACTAGTCTGGAAAAGCACAAAGGAATAGAGTGTCTGGACATTGCAGTGAGGACATAGAATAGGTTTAGGAAGAATTAAACACAGAAAGATAGCAGGACAGGAAGTTCTAGTGAGAGAAAGGAATTTCATAGTTATAGATTGTGGCAGTATGAAAAGCCTCAAACTCATGACATATGAGGATTGCTTGAAGAGACTGGGGATGGGTAGTCCAGAGAAGGGAGGAAAGACTGGGGAATGTGGTAGCTGGATTCAAGTATCTGAAGGATTGTTCCATGGATGAGGGATTGGATTTCTTCTGTGACCTCAGGGGCAGCTAGTTGGCATGGTGTTCAGAGTGCTGGGCCAGAAATCAGGAAGAGTCCTTTTCCTGAGTTAAAATCTGGCCTCAGACACTTACTAGCTGTGTGACCATGGCCAAGCCACTTAACCTTGTTGGCCTCTGTTTCCTCATCTACAAAAAGAGCTGGAGAAGGAAATGACAAACCACTCTACTAAGAAAACCCCATATTGGGTCACAAAAAGTCAGACACAACTCAATAACAACAACCTTTGGCCCCAGAGGACAGAAGTCTGAGCAATGGGTGGAAATTGCAAAGAGGCAGATTTAAACTCAGTAGAAAAACTTCCCAGCAATTGGAATGATCCCAAAGTGGGATGAGATGCCTCTGAAAGAAGTTTCTCTCCCAACAGTTCTTCTAATAAAGTGTTAGATGACCATTGGTTGAATGTGTTATAGAAAGGATTCTTGTTCAGTGATGGGGTGGACTAGCTGGCTGCTAAACTCCTTTCAAACTCTGAGATTCTGTCATCCCATGACTTCAGATACAGAATTCTCTTCACTATTTGTACTCCAAAAAATATTTTCAGAAGGGCCTACAAACTGGATCCATTCACATTTTCCCTGACGGCCATTCTCTCTGCCATCTCTCTTGTGACTTCCGTATGTCATTCTCTGACAAGTGAAGTTGGCAATATATAAATAAAACAGAATTTAAATCAGGTGTGATGTCGCAAGTGGCTTCTTCTATTAGGGCTTTAATCACCTATGCTAATGCTAAAATTTTTATCTCTTTTGAAGCAGTTTGGAGGAGGTACCCCATTATTGCTATTAAGGCTTGATTTCAGGATGAAATATACTCCTTATCCTGCCCCAGCCACCTGTGTTACAGGAACTCTAGACTCCCCGTGTCCTCCACATTTTTCCAAACTCAGGCCCAAATGCCACTGAAGTATCAGCAGCTGGACCTCGGAAAGCCATGGGTTAAACTTAAAGGTAGTGAATGCATCCTCCACCCCCAGCCGGGGAGGGACCAAGGTGGAACAGCCAGGTAGATGGACCTGACAAGTTACAGGCAGCTTTCGCTCAGAGCTTTGGGGAATGCGGCGAACACTTTGGGACCGAGGGGCACGCGGATACCCTCCTTGCAACAATCAGCTCCGTGTCTCTGTGTCTGATGCCCCCACGCAGGCTGAAAGAGAGAGAGAAAGAGAGAGAGCGAGAGAGATCGCTGGGACTTCCCCTTCTTCCTCTGGCCAGCTGACGGAGAGGGAGGAAGTGGGACTGGAGAGGCTGGGAAGCTCCCAATTCTCTGTTCCCATTCCTCCACCTCAAGATCGGAAGGGAGGAAAGAACGCTGGAAACTCTGAGCAGGGCTGCTTCTCTCCCGGGGCCCCCATCCCTGGCCACAGGAACTTCCAGCTCCCAACCCGCGGAGAAGACCGAGTCTGAGGGCTCAGAGTTTGGCCCCCGGGGAGGGGGGAGCGGAAGGAGTATGAGGCTCCTCTGGGCCACAAACTCAGAATGCGAGGATTGCGTCAGAGTTCAAGTTCCCTAGGCTGCTCTTTAATGAGGGGTACTAAAGGAGTACACGAAGGGGAGAGGGTTTGTATTTGCGCCCCCCCCCCCAAACATATGAATATGCATGTGAAAACTTGGTCATTTCTGTCATTCAAATCAGAATTTAAGAGTCAACAGATCTGGATGGGAACCTAGACTCTGCCGTTTACCACCTGTGCGACTGCGGGCAAATTGCATAACGTCGCTGAACTTCCCTCTCCTCATTTGTAAAAAACAGGAGTTGGACTAGATGACCTCTGAACTCCCTTCCAGCACTAAATCTGTGGTGCTGGATGTATGTCCAGGTCTAGTGTTCTCTGTATCTGTTATTTATAACGAACTGAGAGAGTTTCTTTGTAGGGGTGCAGGCATGTGGTGTGTCAAAACACTGGGATTGTGGCTGAGCCCAAGTGTATTTTGTCTCTTTTGTCTGGATCTGTGTGTACCCACGTGTGAACGCGTGTGTGTATATAGCCTTTTGTCTCTGTTTATACACACATACGTGTATATAGCTCTGCCTCTGTGTATAATCCTAGCTGTCTGTAAGACTATCTGTATTATATGAGATAGGGAATGAGGTAGAGACTGAACCTGTGGTTTTCACCAGTATAGGGAACTCCCTGGTAAAGAAACTCCCTCTCTCTGCCAGTGAAGGTTGGTACCTTCTCTACAACTTACAATTTTATAGAGTTAACTAGAGCAGTGATGTCAAATTCAAATAGAAAAGGAGAAGTGGGGGCACTAATTGAAGGATCCCTGCAGGCCACATACTAGCTTAATTGTAACATGTAATGTTATATATTAACATTCCTGAATATTTTATGTAATATTATAGTATTGTATTTTTATTTATTTTGTTAAGTATTTCCCAATTACATTTTAATCTGGTTCAAATCCGATTCAAGAATATTGTGGGAGTCCTTGAGCCTATATGATTGACACCCATGGCCTAGGGCATTGAGAGTTTGAGTGAAATGCTCACGGTCACACCGCCAATATGTGAAAGAGGCAGATCTTCTGGCTTCCAGGGCAAGTTTCTATCCACTACACCATGTTGGTTTTGGTGGCATAATATAGACAAAGCACTTTCAAATTCTTAAAGCATCATATAAACGTGAGTTATCATTATTATAGCTGTTTCCATCTGCATGCCTATATGTTTGTATACATGTATGCATGTATCAATGAATTTCAGCTCTTTAACAGGCTTAGAGAGCATCTGATCTATGAAGTACGGGAAATTTCTTAAAGTACATTTTGTAGGTAAGCCAAGAATCCTAGCAGGCAAAGAGCTGTATGAAGACAGTTTCCCTTCAGCTAGCCACAGTCATTTATCATTCCTTTCATTCAAGTTTTAAAATATTAAGAGTGGCAATTGAATATCTATAAGATATATGAGAGAGAGAGTGAGAGCGAGAGCGAGAGAGAGAGAGAGAGAGAGAGAGAGAGAGAGAGAGAGAGAGAGAGGGATCTAGCCCCTAAATGTGTTTGTGATCATAGAGCAGTTATTGGGTGAAGAAGAACAGGGTTAAAAAGGAGACCAAAATGTGAAACAGTTGTTGAGTGTGTGTAATGCAGTTGCTACATGCAGGGCAAAGTGTAAAGAAGATAGGCTCTCTTGGTATCCATCTTATGTTGGGTTCTAGTGTCAGGTGGCCCCATGTAGCTGTCCAGAAAGGCTGTAGGCCATGGGAATCAATGCTGATCACCAGAATGATTTAAGCATTTTCTGAGTTATGATAGCCAAGCCATAGCAGATGTAAGTATCTGAGTGGTATGATTCTACATGGTAACAGAGAGACCTCAGGAAGATACCAAGTGAATTCAAACTTTGATTGTGAGTTTGACTGGTAGCATTTGGAAACTGTGTAACTTGAGGAGAGTAAGATTCTGGAATATGTAGTCTTGGGGAAAAGGGACTGTCGCTTCCTTCTCTTCTCCCATGGAATACCATACTCCTTCCTTCTCTCCTCCCATGGAATACCATATAGGAATTAGCTGTCAAATAGTTAAACTCACAGACTCAGAGCTGAAGGGACTTTAGAGATTATTCTAACCCAGTGTCTTTAATCTTTTTATGTGTTGTGGAGCCCCTTGGCCATCTGCTGAAGCCTATGCCCCCTTTCTCAATAATTTTTATTGCCTACCTTCATAATTGAAGGAAATGTTAAATTTGTTCTCATCTAAGTCCAGAGATCTCCTGAAATCTATCCGTAGACCCCCTGAGCATCAGTGGACCCTAGATTAACAACCCCTAACCTAGTCAAACTCCTCATTTTCCAGCTCAGGAAACTAAAGTGGAAAGAGGATAGTTTCTCTTCCATTACCACGAAACATTACCTAAATATTTGTTTCTACCTCTGGTCTTTTCCATGTGGCCCATGCCAGATTTCTCAGTATTCTCTAGCTCTGCCTCTGAGACTAACAACATGAATATTATAGCTGTATAAATCACCAAAGTCATATCTCTTTTCTTTTTTTTTCCCCCACCCAAAGGTCAGAGAGTAATTTCTTCTTAGTAGGTTACCTGGGCCTCAGAAGCCTGCTTTCTCTTTGCATTATTGATACAAACAAAAAAGGAACTGCTTGAAATCCCCGAGGTTCTTCAGTATTTTTTTCTATGTTGCAATTTGGAAGCTTAGTTTCATAGAAAGTTGCTGGGGTAGATATATATATGACATGGGGGCCAGCACTGAAGTAATAGCTGCAACTGAAGTCTCAGCACCTTCAGGACCAACAGAGCCAGCAAGGTGAGTACCTCTGAGCTAAAATCAATGTGTATTTTTAAATTGTGTGTTGTTGTTAAGACATATATTACATATATATGGAGAAGGGGTATATGTATATATATATATATATATGTATATTTTACACTGTTCTGTAGAATGTTTATTTTATTCAAGGATAAAAGAAGAGGGTCTATTTAAATCATTTTTACTTTACTTAGGACAGCTTGAATAGGACTTGGTTTATTTGTTTTCGTTGCTAAATCTCATCTTCCATGTTTTTCTAAATCTCATTTTCTACATTCTCTTAACTCAAACTAAGACTAAGAGAGATCTGCTTTATATGATAGATTACCTTCACTGTGATCTATTTTTCTAACATTTTAATCAATTTAAATCCTGAGGCTTTTCTTATTATCAGCACTAACGTAAAAACAGTGTGACTGACACCCCATCACCACTCAAGGTCTTTCATCCTATTTTAATAAGCTTATTGATGAGGAGGAGGTCTTTTGATAACCCTTTAAAACTTTTATTTTTCTTATTGTCAAAGAGGGATAGCCTCTAAATCACAAGTGAATCTACCAGGAACCCATTGAATCACAGTTTCTGGCTGCCTGGACTGTGCGATTTCAGGAGAACTGTGGACTTAGAGGAGAACAATCTGTGAATCAGATTGCATCTTTGATGATGTCACTAACTTGGGCCAACTTTACTTTGGGCCTAAGGACATTTTTTAAATGATATTAAATGATTTTTTTAAAAGCTGCTAGCTGTACATTTACCTAAAATGTCTTACAGTTGTCACATTATACTTGTTTTAGTGAAAACCTGTTTATACCACTATCATAAAGATGACACAAAACAAAAAGATACTCAAATCCCAGCTGTTGGTTCACTTATTTCAAACTGATCACTTGAAAAACTACTACTAAGTACTACCACCACTAGTACCACTACTGTTACCACCACCACCAACACCAGCACCGCTACTAATAATAATAATAGAAAGAATTTAGGCAGTCCTTTGGAAGAATTTTTTTTAAATCAGAATTTGACCTATTTGTTCTTTTGCTTCAATCCTTCCTTAGAAAGAAAGCACACTAATGAAGTTTGCATAGCACTTCATAAATAGAATACCTGGCTTACCAATGCAATTTCATTGTTCCTTTTGTTTCTTATTATTAATATTGTTGAGCCAAAGTTATGAATAATAGCTAGAAAAGTGAAAGAAGAGATAATATATTTGAGGTTGGAACACCATGGGACAGCCTTTCCTATTTATCACAGAACAGATTCTCAGAGTTGGAAGGGATCTCAGTGGCAATTTAACCCACCATGTGCCTGAACAAGAATCTTCTCTGTCAGACTGACAAGTAGTTGTCCAAGTTTGCTTAAAGACCACCAAGAAGAGAGACACCTCTACCCCCCATTTTGCTGGGAAACCTAAATTTCCCTCTTTGCTGTTCTGTCCTCTGAAAGCAAACAAAACAAATCTAATTCCTCTGCCACATGACAGCCATTCAAATACTTAGAGGCAGTTATTATGTGACCCCTTCAGCCTCCCCAATCTTTTCTAGCCTAAGAATCTCTAATTTTTTTAACTCATTCCCTTCTGGCATGAACTTTGAGGTCCTTCACTCTCTTGGTTGCCTTCCCTTCCACTTTCTTCATATCAGAAGAACTGAACACAGTGCTCCATAGCATCTGTGTCTCTTATTTCAACCTAGGGCTTCATTATTCATAACCTAGCCCACTCTTACCTTGCCAAACTTCTTATACCTCACTCCCCACCACATATTCTGCAATCTAGTGATTCTGGTCTCCTTGCTGTTCCACAATCAAGACGCTCCAGGTCTCAGCTCCAGCATTTACTCTCACCATCCGCTATTCCTGGAAAGCTTTACCTCCTCATCTCCAGCTACTGCCTTCCCTGATTTCCTTTAAGTCCCAACTAAAATTCCATCTTCTATGGGAAGCTTTTCCCAACCCCTTTTAATTCTAACATTTTAAATAATTTAAAGCCTGAGGCTTTTCCTATTATCAGCACTATTGTAATCTCTAATTTAGAATATAGAAGTTAAATGATTTGCATAGGGTTACACAACTAGTAAATCTCACAGGCAGGATTTGAACCCAACTTGTCTTGACTATAGTCTTCCTTCTCTTAATTATTTCCTGTTTACCATGAATATAGCTTATTTGTACATATTTGTTTGCATGTTATCTCCTCCAGACGGCAAGAGCTGTCTTTTTTCTTTTTGTATTTTCAGTGCTTAACACAGTGCCTGGCACATAGTAGGTGCTTAATAAATGTTTATTGACCGATTATTGTTTATTATGCCACTCTGTTGAGCCATGCTGAGTTTGCCGCTCATTAAAATTCCAAGATATTTTTCAGAAAAATTGTTGTCTAGCCCTGCCTCACTATGTGGCCTTTTAAACTGAGAGAACTGGAACACTAATATCCCCTCTCACTCTACAAATACATTTCTCCCTTCTGAGAAGTTTCCACCAAATGATTTGGGTTATATTATGTTTCTATTTTTAATTTAGTCCCCATTAACCCTGGTTTATGTGAATTTGCCCTGGGGATTTTAGGAATGCCTTTAAAATTACATAGGAGCGGTGTGACATATGAAAGTTGTACTGAATTAGAGTCCTGTGAGTCAAATTTTGCCTCAGCTACTCACTATTTTACTAAAAGAAAGTCACTGAGCCTCTCGGTGCCTCAGTTTTCTCATCTATAAGACAAAGATAATAACACTTGCAATACTTTCCTTACATCCTAAGAGAAGCACCACATAAATTTTTCCTGTCACTACTACCTTCACCAAGTTTTGGGAAACTTCAATTCCATAATCTTCCTTTCTCTAAATACAGTCAACAAGCATTTATAAGGGGCCTACTTTGTGCTAATCACTGTGCTAAGCACTGGACACATTCGTTTTGTTCAGACTCCTGTTATGAGAGGTTGCTGTAATACACTTGAACATGAACATATAATATAACGTGAGCAATATCATAATAGCCTATTTGAACATCAGCATTAGTACAGGGAGGGTGGGGAAGTGATCAAGGAAGTGTGATCTGGTCCCCAAGGATGACTTCATAGCCAACTTTGTCTCTTTCTCTCCCACAGATGTGTCATCAGCAACTGGGCATCTCCTTCTTTTCTTTGCTCTTGTTGGCAACTCCTCTCATGGCCATATGGGAACTGGAAAAAAATGGTAGCTATCCTCTTATTTTCTGTTAAATGCATGAATATTTATTAGGGATGTGCCTTAAGTGTTCCTACTTCTGTTAGGTGGTCCACCTATTGTGGCTTGGGTGTTTCTACTGCCCAAGGTAGAAAGGACAGTCATACAGTAAAATCCCAGTTTGTGGTCCAATACAAAGTCACTTCCTTTCATGTAAACTCTTTCATGTATCAAAAAGACCATCCCTTCAAGGTAATGTTGAATGAGATAGATAGACAGACAGACAGACAGACAGACAGCTAAGCACCAAGAACACTAGTTCAAGAAAAGCAAGACAGTCCCTACCCTCAAAGAGCTTGAGTTCTTATGAGGAAGATGACACATACCAAGGAGCTGAAAAGCTGAGAGGGTACGGGGAAGATATTTCTGTGCAGGCTAAGTGTGAAAGTAAGAAGTACAGCCAGGTTAGAATTGAGCATGGATTTTAGGCTCTTCCTTAAATAGAGGCTCCAGGCAGGAACTCACCATCAAAGAAGGGGACATCGGGAGTAGAGGCATCTCTAGAGTGAGAAGATATATGTCTTCTTTCCCCTCTTGATGATACCTATATTTCAAGGCCATCACCATCACTCAAAAAAGTTAGCAAGTGGTGGGGCTAGACAATATTTAGTCTGGAAATTTTGCTGGTGTTACTGAAAATTATCGATATTATTTTTAAAGACGCATATGGTAATTGAGCTAGAACAGGTCTCTGACCTACTATGTTTCCTGCCCAAAATTCTACTGTCATTATAAGTCATGACTTGATAATAAACCTGGCAAAGACTCTTCTTTTGGTTATGAAATTTTCTACCAAGAAAATTTGGCTCAAACAAACCCATTTATTATCCCAAACTAGATAAACACTGGGATGAGACAGTGGTAGTAAGAGTGAAATTCAATTCAGCAACAAACATGTATTAAATGCTCACTGTGTATTGTGGCAAGCTTCTGGAGGAGGTTTTGTTTTTTTCTTTGTATCCCAAAACATAACACAATGTCTTGCACTTAAGAACTTAACAGATGTTTGTTGAATAAACAAATGACCTAATGAATGCAAAGACAAAAACAAAACCTCCTCTGCCTTCATGGAACATGAGTTCTCCAGTACTTAGATCTTCTTAGATCTGTCCCCAAAGTGTCTTTAACTAGAATAATAGTGATGTGAGTTGAAAGGAGGGGAAAGATATGAAATATTGTGGAGGTAGAATGGCAACTGATTGGATATGTGAGAAAAGAGGATGGGAAAAGTCAAAGATGACTTGGTCCTGGCTGACTGGAAGAATGATTGTGCTAGTCAGGTGGAAAGTTAGGTATGAAGGATAGATTGGAACCTGGGTGCTGGAAATCACTTAGGACCTCCATTGTAACAGTTCAGGAGAGAGGTAATCAGGCACAGAAGTAGTCACAGTGTGAATGAAAAGAACAGAGTGGATCCAAGAGACATTGTGGAGAGAGAATTGACAGTATTTGGCTTCGTCTTCAAATATAGGAACTGGGTTTTATGAGAAATGACACAAGCCAATCATTCTCTATACTATCAAATGATTGAACAAGCAGGAAATATTTCATGTGGATGCATGGAAAAGCTTTTGACTGTCATAAGACTATAACCTCAGTACAGAAATGTGTAGAGGCTCCATTCTCACAAAGGGAATGACCACAACATCTCTCTGTTTCCTGTGATTTTGCAGTTTATGTCGTGGAGGTAGAATGGGATCCTGATGCTCCAGTCGAAACAGTGGTGCTCACCTGTGATTCATCTGAAAATGAAAATGCCATTACCTGGACCTCAAACAAGAATGGCCAGATCTTAGGAACAGGCAAGACCTTGACTGTCCAAGTGAGAGAGTTTACAGATGCTGGCACCTACATTTGTCAGAAAGGAGGAGAGGTGCTAAGTCGCAAGTTATTGTTAATCCGAGTAATGGAAGACGGGATTTGGTCCACTGATATTGTGAAAGACCAGAAAGGTAATTCTTTTCCCTCAAGTGCAGTGTAAATTCCACTTTTAGCCTTGGTAGAAATTTTTAAAAAGGCAAGAAACCATGGGGTTAAGTGAATTGATGTCAGACTCTTCACTGAAACCACCTAAAACCTACAAATTCTTTCTGGTGAGAGTGCTCTTTGGACTACTTTCATCTAATCTTGGTATTGAGATGATCAGATACAATTTATATACTTCAAAAAGGTCTTAAAACACTATCAAAAATTGAGTAATCGAAAGCATAAAATATTAATAATGTATAAGTTGTTAGCATAAATCCGTAGAGTGGGCTTACAGTCAAAACAAGTTGGGTTCAAATCCTGCCTATGATATTTACTAGCTGTGTAACCCAGTGCAAATTATTTAACTTCTGTGTGCCTCAAGGACCTATCTAAACTTCCATCAGGTGTTTGGGCCTTCCCTTTGAAAGGTTATTATACATCTGCTTTGTATAAGTTTTTTATCTGTGTGTGTATATTATCTTGTCTCTTCCTCCCTACCCCCAATAGAATATAAGCTCAGTGAGGGCAGGGACTATTTATTTTTGGCTTTGTACCTTCCAGATATAGCAGCCCAGTGCCTGACATGTGGTAGGCACTTACTAAATGCTAGTTTATTGATTGCTTGATTGACCTCCTAAGTTAGAGAGGGTCACTTTGGTAGAAGAAGCTTCTCATGCTGGAGGAAAACACGGATCACTGGAATATGATAACTTTGAAAGTAAAAACTTTTTTTTAATTGGGCGGTGTGTGTGCATGTGTGTGTGTGTGTGTGTGTGTGTGTGTGTGTGTGTAATGTCCCACAACTGGCAATTGAATTTAACTTTAAAATGCTTCCAAAATTGATTCAACAAAGTCCATGGGAGTGGCATCCATTTTCCCCAGGAAAGAAACTAGGGCCATTTGACATGTGTGTATTACTTATAACCTTCAAAATCAAACTCTTTCCCCCCAAAAAAACCCTTAAACTTTGAAATTTTGTTTCTTTTAACCCAGAACCCAAAACCAAGACCTATCTGAAGTGTGAGGCCAAGAATTACTCCGGGACTTTCACCTGTTCCTGGCTTACAGAAAGCAGTCCTGGCTTAAAATTCTCTATTAGAAGCAGCAAAGGGTAAGTAAACTGTTCGTTTTCATTACTCCAGCATCTTCCTAGGGTCACTCCATTAAGAAACAGAAATTAAAGCCACTATGACTTATCTGCAGTGTTGGGTTTGAAGTGACAGAACCTGAATTCAAGTGACAGTTATACCCCTTACTACTTATGTGACATTATACAAGGATTTCATCTCTCTGAGACTCAATTTCCTCATGTGTGAAATGAGAGCAATAGACTCGCTAATCTTAAAGGTCTCTTCTAGCTCTAAATCTGTAATCCAATGATCTACTAAAGAAAAATAAATAAAACTCAGAAAACAAGGTTTCTAAAATCTTCACCATTTTGCTTTTGCATCGGGAAAAGAGCTTAAAGACTTAAGTCAGGTATCTGTCTACTTAAAGAGGATATTACTATCTATAATTCAGCCACCCCAAATCATTACATCATAGATTTAGAACCAGAAGGGACATTCAAACCAAGTCAGCAAGCATTTATTGAGAGCCTACTATGTGCCAGGCACAAAGGAAGGCAAAAACAATCCCTGCTCTCCAGAAACTCATGATCTAATCTAATCTCTTTCTAGTCCAATCTGTTCATTTTATGGATAGGGACACTGGACCCAAAAATATTAAGTGTCTCTTCAGGACAAATAATAGATAAGTGATAGAGCCAGACTTTGAACCTAGATCCTCTGACTCCAAATCCAGGCTCTGTGTTGGTTCTTAAGCAGACATGAGCCCCATGCAAAAACTCACAACTGGTCTCTTGAGACATACTCAGTTCAGTAAGACCGGCAGTGCCAGGAGGAGTGACAAAAGAAGAAATGGAAGTTAAGGCTTACTTGCACAAAGTTGCAGCTTGAGTCAGTGATTAAGCCAGAAATAGAACCTAGGAGTCCTACACCACTGCTCTAGCTAGTCATACTGAAGGCTTCAAAACTCTAAAGTCCACCAGAAATTTTCCCTGGACTTACCAGAGTTTCCTCTAATTTTGAACCAGTTATCATTTTCCCCCTGCCATCCTCTCATGGCATAAGGAAGAGCATGCTGGTCTTAGAGTCAAAGATCTGGCTCCCTGGTTCAAGGCCCTCCTTTAACAATTACTAGCTGGGTGACCAAGAACAAATCACTTAAGCCCTCTGACCCTTAAGGGACTCTCTAAGACTTATCTACTAAGTTATGGAACAATGATTCCTTGACTTATTGGCAGAGCAACAAGGCAACAGAAATTTATTATGTGCTTACTATGCGCCAGGAACTTTGCTAAATGCTGGGAATATCAATACAAGCAGAAAGAAACATGCCTGCCCTCAAAGGGCTTATAGTCTAACAAAGAAAGACAAACACAAAAGGGAGCTGAAAAACAAAAAGGGAGAAGGTAGGGGTGAAGGTAGGCCCTGGGGGCATGTTATTAAAGTGTAGAAAATCAGAAGGAGAATAAAGGCCAATCTGGGCCACTAAAGGAACTCACTAACGGGACAAAGGAGCTAGTATGGAGGAGGGATGTTACAGGGTGAGAAGGCTGCTTGGAAGGATATGAGTTCCAAGATGGGGAGGCTCCAAGCACAGAAGGAAGTTCTAGGGTGAGACAGCAGCTGAGGCATGGTGGCAAAATCCAGAAAGTCAGTAGAGCAGGGAGTGGGGAAGAGGATTGGAAAGACTATTTCTATTTCCTTTTCTACTAGCAGTCAAATGTACTCAGACCTTCCTAAGAGGCAAATTTATATAACCACCTAACCTAATCCATAAGGAAGGTCGTAACTCTTTGTTTGATTTCAGCTCTTCAGATCCCCGAGGGGTAACATGTGGGCCTGCTGTGCTCTCTGAAGAAAAAGTCAAAATAGACAACAAGGAATACCAAAAATATACAGCAGACTGCCAAGAGGTCAGTGCCTGCCCATCTGCTGAAGAAAGCCAGCCAATTGAGGTTGTCCTAGACGCTATTCAGAAGCACAAATATGAAAAATACACCAGCAGTTTCTTCGTAAGAGATATCAGTACGTTTTCAATTGATTTTTATACACCACTAGTTTCAGGGATCACTAAACCCAAGAACCCTTGAAACATAACATATCCACAGGAGAAGTAAAGAGAAATATCTTATTTTATTGCCTCTTTTACTATCCCCCATGGCTTTTTTCAAGGTAGGGGTTGGTGGGTGAGAATGGGCAATAGTCTAGATCTATGATGTCACCAGTATGGGGTAATTGTTAGAATACTGGACTTGGGTTCAAGAAGACATGAGTTGGAATTCTGCCTCAACTACTTAGAGGGTTATTGTGAGAATCAAGTGAGATAATGTTTGTAAAGTGCACATGCCTGGCACATAGTAGGTGCTATATAAATGTTGGTTATAATGGTGATGATAATAATGATTACTAGCTGTGTGACCCTGGGTAAGTCACTTAACCTCAGTTTCCTCGTTTGTAGAATGATGGGGTTGGATTTAATGGTCTCTAAAGTCCCTTCCAGCTCTAAAGAAGACTCTAGGATTTCAGCAAGTGAAAGGGAGAACATTCCAAGCATAGGGGACAGAATAAGCAAAGGTACAAAGGTAGAAAAATCACAGGGTATGTTTAGGGAATTGTCAACTGAAGCATAGTTTGTTGGGGGAGGGGTTACTATTGCTAGACACTAGAGAGAACCAAGAAGGGCAAAACAGAAGTATAAAGTGAGATAAGGCTAGAAAGTTAGTATGGTGCTAGATGGCAAAGGGCCTTGAACAGTAGGCAAAGGAGTTCAAAGTTTACTTAGCAAGCAACAGGGAGCCACTGAAGAAGTTTTACCAGAAGAGGAGCATGACCTATGCCAAACACATCTGAATCCGACTGCTTCACTTTTATTCCCTGAGCTTTTGATGTGTCAAGAGAGCTTCAGAGAATCCGGATTTGCCTCAGGAAAATTAATGCTACCTCATTCCTCTTCCACAGTCAAACCAGACCCACCCAGGAACCTTCGAGTGAAACCCTTAAAGAATTCTAGGATTGTGGAATTAAGTTGGGAGTATCCTGAGACCTGGAGTACACCACATTCCTATTTCCCGCTGAATTTCAATGTTCAAGTTCATGGTAGGGGCAAGAAAGAAAAGGTAGGTTGATTTGCAGTATGGTTGTTGTTTGTGTAGTGCCATTCTGTGGCTCATAGATGAAAATTTAGCAACTTGGCATGGACTATGCCTGTGGTATAAGGAAAGGTCTTAACTGAATTTCTCAGATATCGATCTGTCCTTTTACTATGAGTACCTCAGCAATACTGTCGATATGACAAGTACCTGTGATCAGCACTTAGCACAGTGCTTGGCACATAGTAGGTGCTTAAAAAACCATTTATGATCTGATGACAAGTGAATCTGCATAACTGGGAAAAAAAGTAGGAGGAAACCATTACGCAGCCAACTGAAATTAAATGAATTATCATTCCAGAGGCAAAGAAATGATTTTCCAGGTCTGTGACCAATTCCATCCTTTTCCCATGTGGGGGAACTTTCAGAATGCTTACATTATAAAACCAGAATGTTAGAACTGAAAGGAACCTTTGGGGTCATCTATTCCACTCCGCTCGTTCTACATATGAGATGACTGAGGGCCTGACTGGTACAGTGACTTACCCACAGTCACACGAGTAGTAAGTGGCAGAGCTCAAGTCTCAATCCGGGTCTTCCCACTCCACATGCAGCAATCTTATCATTATATTACACTGTCATTTCAGTGAGGGTTTGTGTCACAATTAAAGGCTCCATTTAGTATTGACAGAGCAGAGGAAATTTAAGCTCCAACATGATATTGTCTGTAGTGAGTGTCTTCTTCCTCTGATTTGGCCAATCTGTGCTATAACTTAGCTATAATATGGGGAGCCTCCTATTAGTCCTAGATACCATGGCCTTATTTCAATAAATGGTATCTCATAGCTTGGATAGAAGAAGGATTTGTCCAGCACAGAGCTTGGCACATAGTTAGCCATTTAATACATACTTATGAATTTATTTACCTTTTTCAGTAAGAGTCTGATTGGTGATAGTTACGCAGTAATAGGTTTTTCCCAAGAAATATTTAAAGTGTTGACAAGTATATAGTCCTTTAAAAAAAGAATTTCTGAAAATCCGAAGTAAAAATGGAAATATAGGCACATCTATGTGCTGTCTTTGTTACAACCATCCGTGTGGTTTTGGAACATCATCTGACCTTCAAGCTCAGCAACTCAGACAGATTGTTTTCCCGAGAGTTACAGAAAATGGAAACTGGTCCAGGGCACACAGAATTGTGGTTTCTATAATATGTAACCAAAAAAGCAGCATTATTATGTAATACCAGCAGGTGGCATCATCTCCCCACAGTTGGCTGCCTAGCATGCCCACTTGACATTAGAATATATTTGGAGTTATAGTTTATGTTTTTTTTGTTTTTTTTTTTCAATTCAGTTTGCTATTCATTTATTATGTTTTTGAACATCCTGGAGGATCTCCAGTACAGAATCCAGGTAGAAGAGCTGTTTGCTATGGGCAAGTGTTAGTTGACTGATTTAATTTACTTCAGTCATCTCTCTGTAAAATAACAGCCCATCATTTTATTTTTTTTTATAAATTTCTTTATTTATTTTTAGTTTACCACACACGGTTCTACATAGTTTTGAGTTCCAGTTTTTCTCCCCTCCTTCCCCCCTCCCTCCCTAACACGGCATGAAGTCTCATATAACTGTCATGTATAACTTCGCATTGAATTAATTTATGCACTAGTCAAGTCGTGGAGAAGAATTTTGACCAATGGAATGAATCATGAGAAAGAAGAAACAGAACCAAAAAAAAAAAAACCCCAAAAACAAAAACAAAAGAGAAGCAGAAAAGGCGAGCATGTAGTGTCCCTCAGTCTATATTCAAACTTCGCAGTTCTTTGTCTCGATGAAGATAGCATTCTCCATCGTGAGTCCCCTGGAGTTGTCCTTGCCCCTTAGGTTGCTGAGAAAAGCGCAGTATGTCAGGGTTGGTCCTCACGGAATCCATATATCTGTGGCTGTGCACAACGTTCTCCTGGCTCTGCTCCGCTCACTCAACATTATGTCATGTAGGTTTTTCCAGGTTGTTATGAAGTCTGCATCATCCCCATTTCTTATGGCACAATAGTATTCCATCACCTTCATATACCACAGCTTGTTCAGCCATTCCCCAATTGATGGGCATCCCTTTGATTTCCAATTCTTGGCTACCACAAAGAGAGCTGCTATAAATATTCTTGTACATATGGCTCCTTTTCCCGCTTGCGTGATTTCTTTGGGATACAACCCTAGAAGTGGTATTGCTGGGTCAAAAGGTATGAACATTTCTATAGCTCTTTGGGCATAGTTCCAAACCGCCCTCCAAAATGGCTGGATCAGCTCACAACTCCACCAGCAATGCAACAATGTTCCAATTTCCCCACATCCTTTCCAGCATTTATCATTCTCCTGATTTGTTATTTTAGCCAATCTGACAGGAGAGATGTGGTATCTAAGAGTTGTTTTGATTTGCATTTCTCTAATCAGCAGCGATCCAGAGCATTTTTCCATATGCCTGTAGATAGCTTTAATTTCTTCCTCTGAAAACTGCCTGTTCATATCCTTTGACCATTTCTCAATTGGGGAATGGCTTGTATTCCTATATATTTGGCTCGGCTCCCTGTATATTTTAGAGATGAGGCCTTTATCAGAGATACTAGTTGCAAAGATTTTCTCCCAATTTTCTGCTTCCCTCCTAATTCTTGTTGCATTGGCTTTTTTTGTACAAAAACATTTCAATTTGACATAATCAAAATTATCCATTTTGCATTTTGTAGTGCTCTCTATCTCTTGTTGGGTCACGAATTCTTTACTTTTCCACAAATCTGATAAGTAAACTATTCCTTGCTTTCCCAAATTACTTAGAGTATCAACTTTTACTCCTAAATCATGAACCCATTTTGACTTTATTTTGGTATATGGTGTAAGATATTGGTCTATGCCCAGTTTTTGCCCTACCATTTTCCAATTTTCCCAACAGTTTTTGTGAAATAGTGAATTATTAGCCCAGAAGCTGGCCTCTTTGGGTTTATCAAAGAGTAGATTGCTAAACTTGTTGATTTCACCTACTTGTGTACCTATCCTATTCCACTGATCCACACCCCTGTTTCTTAACCAGTACCAGGCAGTTTTGATGACTGCTGCTGTGTAGTACAGTTTAATATCTGGTGTGGCTAAGCCACCATCTCTAGCATGTCTTTTCATTAATATCGTAGATACTCTAGACCTCTTGTTTTTCCAAATGAATTTTGTTATTATTTTGTCCAGCTCAGTAAAAAAATTTTTTGGTAGTTCGATTGGTATGGCACTGAATAGAGGAGTTATAGTTTATGATAAAAGATGAATGACAGCTTGAAGAACACGCTTGGAGAAATAACATTTCCTTTCCTACCCTTGTTCCATCCTGAATGGCTCGTCACAGAATGTTAACAGGTTGCTTTCTCCTTTGTTTCATCCAGACTAGCGTTACCACAGAAACCTCTGTACAAGTTGAATGTCACAAGGGGAAGAAGATTCTGGTGCAGGCCAGGGATCGCTACTATAATTCATCCTGGAGCAAATGGGCATCCGTGACCTGTGAGTACTGCATGAAATAGTAATATGTTCTGTTAACTTCTACATCGAAAAAACCAACAACAGAAAAACACAAAGAGAGAGAATGACTCAGGGAAGCACGGCCATAGGGAATGGTGGGAGAGGAGAGGGGAGAGAGAGGGATTCGAGAAGAATACAAAGTGGAGGAAGATAAAAGAATAAAGTTGGAGAAAAGAGACATGGAAAAAGGAGAAGGATATGAAGAGAGAAGTACAAATTCCATGCTAGGCTCTCTCTGTGTTTAGCTACCACCATGTAGCATCCTAGAGAGGGATGTGAGATGCTGGGAAAAATCATCCTGGGTCACACCAAGTTTGGATATAAGTGAAGATAAGGGTAACTTTGAAGGAAAAGGGAAGAAGAGATGCGACAAAAAGGCAATACCCAACTTAAGTGATAGTGGAAGGGAAGAGAGGGGCATTATCAACAGGCAATCAGTCCAGGTTCCCCAAAGCCCTCCTTTGGGCTTGTTAACTTTATTTTTAAATTCAGTTAATTGGGCTTTTGTTTTGTTTTGCAGACTGGGTGACCTGTCTCTCCCAGGCTAGACGTATAGGAGCTACTCGCAGGCCAGTCCCATCCATCTGGGAATTTTGGCCAGTTCCATTTACATCATGGACTAGTTAGCTCTTTCTTAAGCAGCCTGGAAGCCCTCTGCTTCTTAGACCAGACTTAGGGTGGAGACTCAATTGTCTTGATAAGTCCACTGCTATCAGCTCAGAAATGCTGAGCCCAGGCATAGATCTGTGTTTTAGGAGCATTTGAGGTTAATTCTTAATTTTTAAACACAAACTCATGGTACCACCTTCTCCTGAGCCTATCAATTTCTCCTGGCTGGCCCAAAAAGCTTTGCAAGGAAGGGCCCCTCAAAGTACAGGACTCCAGGGTGATTACTGCAATTTGCCACACCAGAGAGATGGCTCTGGATATCATAATCTCAGCCCTCAAGCACAAATTCCAGGGCACATAAGGGAAATCTGATATTGGGTTCCTAAATAAGAATTGTTCGAGGTTCTAGAGCTCCAGGATGTGGTCTTGTTTGAAAATAGGAATAATGTGATACTACAGTTTGGAAGTATAGTCTACATTTCTGGCCGTCTCCCACAGGTTAAACTTTTCATGATACTACACTGGATGAGGAGAAAAGGTGAAGAAAACATGAAAAAGAAAAAGGATCAAGTGAAATGAAATGTGAATGCCATCTGCCAATTTTCTTTTACTTTCTTTTTTATGGATTATGATTTTTTTTTATATTTCAGTTCTCAGATGCCCAATGAACCAAACTAGTTAATTTGAGCTAATCAGTATTTATTTAGATCGATATTTATTTATTTATTTATTTATTTATTTGAAATTTGGTTTCCCCATCTCCCCAAGGCTGGAAAGGCAGTAGCCACTCATGGGCCTGATCCCACTACTGATGAGTTCAGAACCTTTGACTTTCTCTATTATTGACCTGGGCTGGTTTGCCCTTTCTTTGGCAGCCTAGTAACACCACTGCACCCCAGCTCAGAGGGGCTTGATGCCAGCCTTAATGCTGACGGCCAATCCTCTTTAACCTTCCTAAAACTCAGAACTACCAAGCTCATGGGAGCCATCTGCCTCAGCCTCCCCAGCAGCAGGGATTGCATGGGCAGCTCTTGCTATCTTTTATAGTCTATCGGTTTGGTATTAACCTTTGTATTTAAAATAATTTTACATATTTATTAATTTATTACTCTTATTTAACATTAAATTTGTGAATATTTGTCCATCCAAGGGCCGGTTTTCCTAATTTCAAAATAGCTCACAACCAGAGTGAAGGCCAGCCAAGGTGATCAGTAACTCAAGAATGCCTTGCAATTAAGGCTTAGAAGAGTTGCAATCTGTATCAAGGAAGGGATTATCTACACTGAGGAAACCATACTCAATAAGTATTGATGGGGATATTTAACATTTGTAGAGTGCCCAAGTATTTTGTGTATTTTTCATATCTGTATGTGACTTTCATTGAGAATGTATCCTTTTATGCAAAATGTGAATTGGAGTGTTATTTATGCCAGATTTTGTATTGAAAATTTTTAAATACATCAGTTTTATGATAATTAGTAAGAACATAATGTTCTGGATTTTGCCATACAAAAAAGGTAAATGGAGGTAAAATCCGTGAAAGATGGAAAAATGTAAATATTAGTAACTAGATACAAAGACAACATATTTAATGAGACCCTGGAGAAGGGGATCTATTTTCTGTACTCAGACCTATTTCCTAATATCAGACTTTATTTCTCATACGTGCTTTTTCAAAGAAGGCTGACACTGAAATTCAGTATGGCCTCACATGTCCAAGTACAACCTTTCAGTGCCCAGATGAATACTTATTTGCAAGTGATGCTACCAGAAGAGAAATTAAGCTTCTAACTTCCTATGAAGTCCTAATTCCCACCCAGTAGTAAAGAACTTGACATGAGTAGGATGTAAGATTGCAAAAGTCTTAGAAAAAAGTGTCCTTACATTTCCTACAAATGATATTTTGAATCAAAGGGGAAGAGAGATGCTATGTTTCTTGATGTTCACTTGCCAACAACATCAAGACCAAGGCAATGATTACTAGACATTAAATTTACTGAACCAAGCATGACCCATCCTGCTGAAACAATGAAATGAAAACTAGCTTCTCGGTTGGGCCAAAGAGAAAGAAAATAGATATGTTTACATTATTCTTAAGCTCACCTTTGAAAAAATTCGTACATAAGCCAGAATTATTCTATATGGGTAAATATATAGAAAGAAAATTATGCTGACCTGAAATGGAGAAAAGAAAAAATAAACTGAGAACCAGACATCTATACTCCCATGTGAAACTGTTTGCTGAGATACCAAACTTTATTTTTCATGTGAAAATGCACAAATAGACCTGTGAGAAAATTTTGTTTAGTTTTTCAAGGAACAACTGAATGTCATCAGTGTATCTGATATTTAGATATGGACCTTATCTGTCAATGTGCTACTTTTAAGGGCAGTGAGCATGCTTTTTAAAATAAAATAATTAAATTTATTTATTTATTTATATTTATGCAATAAGCTTGAACTAATAAAAAAAATTCCTTTGCAAAATCTTCTGGGCTGAGAGTTGATTTGTTAGGCTACAGTCAAGTACCAATGGGTGTGTGCGTGCGTGTGTGTGTGTGTGTGTGTGTGTGTGTGTGTGTGTTCAGGAAACTTTCATGAAATACATTTGTTTGCAGCTTAAGAAGGTTACCTTTATTCTTTCTAATCTAGCTTCATGAGCTATCCCATGACCTCATGAGCTGTCCCTGTAACCTAATAGTAGTAAAAGGAATTCTTAGTAAGACTGTGGATTTGTTATGTTTTATTTCTGTGATTCAGACGTCCTTCCTTGTTTACTTTCCACTTTGGAAAACATTACTATTTTTTTCTATCATAAAATAATAAAAACCCTGTCCTGATAGGATCACAGGCACTCTTCTTAATGAAGAATAATATCACCTTTTATAAAAAAATTAAATTTTAAATTAACAAAAATTTATTTTTTCTCTCTACCACCCCTCCATCATGAAAGAAAGAGAGAAAGAAACAAAGAAAGAAAGCTCTTATGACAAATACACAGTTAAGCAAAAGAGATTTCTCTATTACTGTATCCCAAGATTTTTCTCACTCTGCCCCTGAATCTGTCAAGTGGTGTGCTTCATCAGAGAAGCTCTGGAATCAGGGCTGGTCATCACATTACTCAGAGTTCTTGCAACTTTCTAAGTTGTGAGTTTTTGCCATTGTTGTATAAATTATTATCAACTGGTGTTCACTTGACTCTGCATCAGTCCATAAAAGTCTTCCCAGATTTCTCTGAAACCATCTTTTTTTTTAAACTTCCTACGGAACAATGATGTTCCCTTATATTCCTATACCATAATCTGTTTTGTTGATCCCTAATTGATGGGTACCCTCTTAGTTTCCAGTTCTTTACTACTACAAAAAGGGTTGCTATAAATATTTTTGTACCTATGGGTATGTTTCCTCTTTCTTTGATCTCTTTGGGATAGAGGCCTAGTAGTGGTATTGCTGAGACAAAGTATATGTACAATTTCATAACCTTATACCTCAGGGACTATCACTAGGCAAAGGTAAAATCCATTCCTCCTAGGTAAAAATGAATTTGAGGAGGGTAACAAAGGGAAAGAATAGTTCCCAAAGGCAAATTTTATCTCCTTCAATATTTTGTGAAGAACTGGACCTACCCAACAGCCTATAAACCATTATAATCCTTACTGCTCTCTTCAGTACCTCACCCTGAGACCAGTTCATAGGATCTTGGCTTTAGAGCTGAAAAGGACCTTAGAGGACATCTAGTATAACATTCTTATTTTACAGATGAGGAAACTGAGGCCCAGAGATGTTAAGTGACTTGCCCAGAATCTCACAGACAGTGTATGGAAGAGCTGGGATTCGAAGCCAAGTACTCCAGTGCCAGACCCAATGCTCTTTCCAATGAACCACACTGCCTTTCTTCCTTCTGATAGAGGTTTTCAGCTTTCACATGCCAAGCCCATTCGTTCTTTTCTCACCTTCCTGGCTGTAATAATTTCAGTACCTATTTACTAAGCCATCCTGCCTGTAAAAAAGATCTGATCATCTCTTTCTATTCTGTTTAAGCATGGTCCTTCTACCAGGGCAGCATTTGTGAGCAGAATGTATTTGGACATGTCTTTCTCTGGAGTGTTATATTTTAGGAGGGAAATTAATTCCCTCTCTCACCCTCATAAATGCTAAAATAAAATAAACATTCAGTGTGAGAGCAGGGAAAACCCAGAATGCATACTGAATAACCTTATTATGGTCCCAGTCATTCTCTCTGGTTCTAATTTGCATTTACCTTCAGCAGTGGCTTGGTTTTTGGAGGAGTTTTGCTTCATCTGTATTCCTAGGTGCAGCCGCTTGCTCGCAACCTCTTCAGGATGGTTTATGTCTATTGTAATGGGCTGTGAAGCTACCAAGCAACCATTAATCTCTCTCATCCCCTTAGATAAGGAATGCTAACCATTTATCTCCTGTCTCTCTCCTTCAGTCCACCTGGGCAAATCAGAAAGCTCCTGTGACTGGGTTTATAATCAGAGCCAAACACAAGGAAGCAGAGATGGCTCTGGCCTATACACTGTGATTTCAGGGACATAGAAAGGCCTGCCCAGAACTCTCCCAATAGAGATGGAGGATGATGTTGGGGCTGTCTCTAGAGGGGTGATGGTAATGCCAGAAGCAAAGCTTCCTTTGAGAGCCACCTGTCCCTATTTCCATAGGATTTATATAGAAGGAGGTAGGCGAAGTACTTCTTTCTTTGCCTTGGGGCTAGTGAAGAAATTATGAATTGGTTCAATATATAAAGTCTTTCACGGTCTCTCGCAGGCCTACCTCCTTCTCCATTGGAGGGGTGGGGCAGTTGACCTACTCATTCCCCAGTAGACAACATTAAATAAGTTCCCCCAAACTCAAGAACCAAGGTGAATACCCCAGTCTGATTACTATGGCATAGTAGAAAGATACTTCTGCTCTGGATACTTCCCATCTCTGATAGTAACACTTGGTCGCCAAATTTATTATGGGAGAAATATCTCCTCTCCAAGTTCATGTAGGTGAGTAACTGCTGCCAAATAGATTTATTTACCACAATGCAGAAATTATGGAGGTAAAAACTTAGGTTTTATTATAATATTCAAGCATAGGTTCAGGCCTCAGAGAAAATCTGAACCCCATTAGGACTCATAAGTCTTCCTGTAGGCAAAACTACATCAGAATGACAAAAGAAATAATTCTTTTATATATTTCAAACTTGTACATTCCTCTTGGGCCATGTGACAAATGAAAACCCAGAGAGATAGAGTTTCTGCATAATTAATAATCAAGTTATTAATTGGGCTAACCAGCAATCGAGAAATTGATGGTGAGTGGTTTTTATCAGTAACCAAAGATGCCAAGGGAGACTGAAATGCCTTAAATCCCTTCTGAAAGGGAACTCCATGACAAATGAAAATCAACCCTGACTAGTGGATATTTAATGAAGATGCGGGCTAAAAGTCTTCAGCTCCTCCTGCTGAGAACATGGTTTAATCATGAGACTCAACAGCCTCAAGGCATCTGGGTAGGGGAAGCCATCTCCAGCTGGTCATCTCTAGCTAGTTTTCTCCTTCATGAGCAGCGTAGCCCTGAACTCTAATGGAGGGGATCAGGGACAGGCGGTTCTTCCCTCAGGCAAAGGCTGATCCAGACTGGATTCTGTAAACAGAAATCTCTCCCAGTTGACTGGGGTCCCACCCAACAAGCACAAGCCTTGAGAGCTAGGAGAACCTCATCAGCCAGCCATGCCCTTAAGAGGCTGACTGACCTTTTCAGGAGTTGAACCTTGACAGAAATAGGAAGAAAAGAATGGATCTCAAATTAACAATTAGTTGTTAATATAATACCATCATGTTAATTTCTCTCAGCTATAATCATTAAAAAGAGGATACATCTACAATCCCATATTCCTCTAAATGTCGTAAAAGTTGAACCAACTTAGTTAAACAGTCTTAATTTTATATGCCCCCTAAGGAGACAAACTTCACCAAATAAACTCTCTGGGTATGATGAGGGTTTGGGGTGAGAGGTGCTCGACACCCCAAAGTACCGACACGCCGGGTCCTGCCGAAAGAATTCAACTCAAGCCTTCTCAGCCAAGGGAAGGGATAAAGTTTATTAAGAGTTAGCCAAATAAGCCTGCCCCGAGAGATCCCACCCCTTGCGACGCCTGTAAGGAAAAAGGGCCAGACCCATCTGAGCTAGATTGGTTCTGACCAACCTCATGGAGGCAAGATGGAGATTATATACACAAAGGTTGTGGGAGGGATTGAGGGGTGGTCTGGGGTGACCAGAAGAGGGGTCCAGGGAGGGACTTAAGGATGAAGTCAGACTCCAGGGTGGGGAAAATAGCTGAAGGCTATATGAAAATGATAGACCATAAAGGGCTGGGGTAGTGGAGCTAGGGTATAGATATTTTGATCAGGATTAAGGATGGGAAACAGGATTAAGGGTGGGAAACAGCTGACAATAGAGGACTGGGCAAGGTAGGCATTTGGGCTTAATGGTTACAGCCTCAGGCCAAGGCCAGGTCGAGTGGCAAGATTCAAGGAGAGTTCAAGGGTTCAAGGGGTTCAAGGGGTTCCCAGAGACTGTGCCCTCATCAGGTAGACTAATAAGGTTTCAGATTAAACTACATTTAGAGGATTCTCAAATAGGTTGATTGAGGAGGATTTATATGTCCCCAGGGAGCTGAGGACAATTGAAATTCCTCTTCTGGCTTCTTATCTAAGGAGTATTTAAGGCTCTAAGTAAAATTTCACGTCCCATGGGACAGGTTTTTGTCAGATATAGTTAATATTAAGACAGATTTTTAATTAACCAAAATTTGCAAGAGGATTGGCCCTGAGTCCCAAATAATAAAAGGAAATCAAAAATTCCCATGACAAGAGAAGTCATTTAACCTCCATGGGCCTCAGTTTCCTTATCTGTAAAATGGGGGGAGGGGCCGCGTTGGACTAAATGGCCTCTGAGGTCTCTTCCACCCTAAATCTATGATCCTATAGCAATGATGGTGATGATAATAACTAGCATTTCTATAGTGCTTTAAGGTTAGCAATACACTTAACAAATGTTATCTAATTTTTTCCTTGTGAAAGCTGGGAGGTTAAGTGCTGTTATTATCTCCATTTCACAGATAAGGAAACCGAGGCAGACAAAAGGGAAGTGACCTGCCCAGGGTCACAAAGGTGGAGATAACTCTCACTTGGAGACAGAAAAAATTCTGAGTCAGACTGACCATAATTAAAAAGCAGTTGTCAGGCGAATATTAGAAACTCCAGGAGCTTAACTGAAGGGGGCGGAAAGAACAAGCATAGGTCACACTCACTTGGAATTAAGAGAGGCCATTTTTACATTCAGAAACTCTCTTGCAACTCTGCCTTCCCTCTATACCCTACCAGGAAGGCCACAAAGTTGACGCTGTGAGTGAGTTCAGACCAGTCCTCTTTGTTGTTGTTGTTTGCTGTTGTTGTTGCTGAGTTGCTTTCAACTTTTTGTGACCCCATTTGGGGTTTTTTTGGAAAGATACTGAAGTGGTTTGTTGTTCTGTTGAGGTTCAGGGTTCTAGGGACCCAAAATACCAACACGACATGCTGGGTCCTGCTGAATGAATTCAATTCAAGCCTTCTTTCAGCCAAAGAGAAAAACAAAGTTTATTCAAGATTCCCCGTAACGGGCAGACTCTTAAGGAGCCTGAGCGTTTGTGATGCTTATGCCAGCAGGCCAGATCAATTTGACCCAGACTGAGTCTGAGATTATGACACCTGTGATGCCTGAAGAAGCGTCACATGGTTTTGAGTTGCATGGTTGTAATGCCCTTTGACCCTAAACAGGGTATATAAACTCAGAGGTCAGCATTTTGTTTGGGGCTCTCACTCCCTGGAAGAGTGTCATGTGATTTGACCAGGTGAGATTCTGGGTAGCCTCTGGAGGCCCCCCGGCTTTGAAACCTAGATGTTAGTGCCTCTTTCTCTGATAACTATGTAATTCTTTGGTCAGACAGCTAGAGGCCTGTCTGTTGATAACTGTGTGTGTTTGCTCTGTTTATATTGTCTCTGTTGGTAATTTCTGTTTGTATTTGCTCTGAAGTTCAGGGTGCTGGCTTTTCCCCCTGAACTAAGTGAATGATATATGTATGTTTGATTAAAGTAAGATTGTTAACCCCTTAAAGTAGCTTTCCTTAGAAAAGCAGATCAAAGAACCTGTGCTAGCAGCCTTCCTGTGTGCTGGTGTTATTGGTCTTACACAGTCACAGTAGCAGCAAGCAGCATTGTTGTTACACTGGCCCTGCCCTGGTTTCAGTTCTCCATCCTCTTAAGATCCATGAAGGTGAGGTCCTGATCAACTGTTATGCAAGAGATTTATGGAAAAAGAATCTTGGGCAGGGGAGAGGGGGAAGCTTGGAAAAGGAAGCACAAAAATTGACTGAAGAAAACAACTCCTTAAAAAAATAGAATTGGCCAAATGGAACAAAAAATACACTGAAGAAAACAACTCCCTGAAAAGTAGAATTTGCCAAATGGGAAAGTAGATACAAAGCTAACTGAAGAAAATAATAGCTTAAAAATAAGAATTGGGCAAGTGGTAGTTAATGACATCAAGAATCAGTCAAGTATAATCAAAAGAATGAAAAAATAGAAGAAAATGTAAAATACCTCACTGGAAAAACAATTGACATGGAAAAGAGATCCAGGAGAGATAATTTAAGAATTTATATCATATATAGGTATATATATGTGTATATATATATATAGATATATATATATAGATATAGATATATATAGATATATAAAATATGTGTGTGTATATGTGTATATGTACATGCACATACATATATTTACATATATAATTTATATATTTATATATATAATTTATATATTATATATTTATATAATTTATAATTTAAGAATTATTGGACTACCTGAAAGCCATGATCAAAAAAAGAACCTAGACAGCATCTTTCAAGAAATTATCAAGAAAAACTGCCCTGATATCCTGGAATCAGAAGGGAAAATAGTCATCAAAAGAATCTACTGATCACCTTCTGAAAGAGATCTCAAAATGAAAATTCCAAGGAATATTGTAACCAAATTCCAGAACTATCAGGTCAAGGAGAAAATACTGCAAGCAGCCATAAACAATTTAAATATCAAGGAGCCACTGTCAGGATTACACAAGACTTAGCATCTTCTACCATCAGAGGACTTGGAATATGATATTCCAGAAGGCAAAGGAGCTTGGATTACAACCAAGAATCAACTACCCAGCAGACCTGAGCATAATTTTTCAGAGGAAAAGATGGACATTCAATGAAATTGGGGACTTCCAATTGTCCTGATGAAAAGACCAGAGCTGAACAGAAATGTGATCTTCAAATACAAGACTCAAGAGAAGCATAAAAAGGTAAACAGGAAAGAAAAAAAATGGTGCTCAATAAGATTAAGCTGTTTACATGGGAAGATGATACTTGTAACTCTTAAGAACTGTATCTCTATTAGGAGAGTTAGAAAGAGTATACTTAGAGGACATGAGTAGACTTTGATGTGGCGATAAAAAAAATTAAGAGGTGAAAAAAAGGATTGTACTGGGAGAAGAGGGAGGCAGAATGGGGTAAAATATATATCACATGAAGAGGCACAAAAGACCTATTACAGTGGAGAGAAAGAAGGTAGGTGGGGTGAACATTGTTTGAACCTTACTCTCATTTGACTTGGCTCAAAGAGGGAATAACATACACACTCAGTTGGGTAAAGAAATCTTACTCTAATAGGAAGTAGGACAGAAAAGAGGAAAGAAAGAGGAAGGTGCTGATAAAAGGGAGGGCAGAAGTAGGAAAGGAAAGTGGAAAGAAAAAGGAGGAAGGGGCTAATAGAAGGGAGAGTAGAAATAGGAGGAGAAGAAAAGAAAAGGGGATGGCGGCTGATAGAAGGGAGGGCAGATTGAGGGAGGAAGGAGCAAAACACTGGTGATAAGGAATAGGGTGAGAGGAGAAATAAAAGTATAAATAGGGGAAAATAGGATAGAGGGAAACACACAGTTAGTAATCATAACTGTGATGTGAATGGGATGAGCTCTTTCATAAAATGGAAACAGGTAGCAGAGTGGATTAAAAACCAGAATCCTACAATATGGTGTTTCCAAGAAATACACATGAAACAGAAATACACACAAAGAGTGAAGGTAAAAGGCTGGAGCAGGATATATTATGCTTCAGCTGACATAAAAAAAAGCACAGGTAGCAATCCTGATCTCAGACAAAGCAAAAGTAAAAATGAATCTAATTAAAAGAGACAAGGAAGAAATCTTGCTGAAAGGTACCATAGACAATGACGTAATATCAATACTAAATATATATGCACCAAGTGGTATAGCATCCAAATTCTTAGAGGAGAAGTTAAGTGAGTTACAGGAAGAAATAGATAACAAAACTATACTAGTAGGGGACCTCAACCTCCCCCTCTCAGAACTAAATCAATCTAACCACAAAATAAACAAGAAAGAAGTTAAGGAGGTAAACAGAATTTTAGAAAATATAGATATAATAGACCTCTAAAGAAAGGGGAATGGAGAAAGGAATATACCTTTTTTCTCAGTGGTATATGAGATCTACACAAAAATTGACTAGGAGGTGCAGTGACTGGCCCTGAAGTCAGGAGGACCTGAGTTCAAATTCGGCCTCAGACACTTGACACACTTACTAGCTGTGTGACCTTGGGCAAGTCATTTAACCCCAATTGCCCAGTCTTCCCTCCACAAAAAAATCCCACAATACAATGCAGAAAGGCAGAAATATTAAATGCATCCTTTTCAGATCATGATGCAATAAAAATTATATGTAATAAATGGCCATAGAAAGATAGGTTAAAATTTATTTGGAAACTAAATAGTCTAATCCTAAAGAATTAGCAGATCAAAAAACAAATCATAGAAACAATCAATAATTTCATTGAAGAGAATGACAATAATGAAACAACATACTTATGGGATGTAGCCAAAGAGGAATTTTATATCTCTAAATGCTTACATGAGTAAAATAGAGAAAGAGCAGATCAATAAATTGGACATGCAATTTAAAAAGCTAGAAAAAGAACAAATTAGAAATCTCTAATTAAATATCAAACTAGAAATTCTGAAAATCAAAGGAGAGATTAATAAAATTGAAAGTAAGAAAACTATTGAACTAATAAAACAAAGATCTGGTTTCATGAAAAAAAACAAAATAGATAAACGTTTGGTTAATTTGATTTTTTTAAAAGAAAGAAAAAAACCAAATTTCTAGTATCAAAAATTAGAAAGGTGAATTCACCACCAATGAAGAGGAAATTAAAGCAATAATTAGGAGCTATTTTGTCCAGCTGTATGCCAATAAATCTGACAATCTAAGTGAAGTGGATAAATATTTACAAGAATATAAATTATCCAGATTAACAGAAGAGGAAATAAAACACTTAACCCTATTTTAGAAAAAGAAATTGAGCAAGCCATTAATGAACTCCGTAAGATGGATTTACAAATGAATTCTACCAAATATTTAAAGAACAATCTTTCCAATACTATATAAAATACTTGAAAAATAGGTGAACAAGTCCAACCATATAACTTTTATGACAGAAATATGGTGCTGATACTTAAACCAGGAAGAGCCAAAACAGAGAAAGAAAATTATAGACCCACTTCCCTAATGAATAGTGATGCAAAAATTTTAAATAAAATATTAGCAAAGAGATTACAGCAATTTATCACAATGATAACACACTATGACCAGGTAGAATTTATACCAGGAATGAAAGACCGGTTCAATATTGGGAAAACTATCAGCATAATTGACCATATCAATAACAAAACCAATACAAATCATAGGATTTTCTTAATAGATGCAGAAAAGGTTTTTCACAAAATACAGCACCCATTCCTATTAAACACAGTAGAGAGCATAAGAACAAATGGAGCTTTCCTTAAAATGGTAAGTAGTATCCATAAACCGTCTATAAGCATTATCTGTAATGGGGATAAGCTACAAGCCTTCCCAATAAGATCAGGGGTGAAATAAGGATGCCCATCATCACCACTATTATTCAATATTGTACTAGAAATGTTAGCTGTAACAATAAGGGGGGGGGGGGAAAGAAATTGAAGGAATTATAATAGGCAATGAGGAAATGAAACAATCACTATTTGCAGATGATATGATGGCATACTTAGAGAATCCTAGAGCACCAACTAAAAAACTATGAATAATTAACAACTTTAGCAAAGGTGCAGGAGATAAAATAAACCCATATAAGTCATCAGTATATTTATATATTACCAACAAAGTTCAGCAACAAAAGGTAGAAAGAGATATTACATTTAAAATAACAGTAGACAATATAAAATATGTGGGAATCTACTTGCCAAGGCAAACCCAGGAACTATATGAAAACAATTACAAAACACTTATCACACAAATAAAGTCAGATCTAAACAATTGGAAAAATACCAATTGTTCATGGGTAAGCCAAGCTAATATAATAAAAATGACAATTCTACCTTAATTAATTTATTGTTCAGTGCCATACCAATCAAACTACCAAAAAATTATTTTATAGAGCTTGAAAAAATAACAAAATGCATCTGGAAAAACAAAATTTCAAAATATCAAGGAAATTAATAAAAAAAATACAAAGAAATGTGGCCTAGCAATACCAGATCTAAAACTATATTATAAAGTAGCAATCATCTATTTGGTACTGGCTAAGAAATAAATTTGTGGATCAGTGGAATAGACTAGGTACACATGACACTGTAGTCAATAACTATAATAATCTACTGTTTGATAAACCCAAAGACTCCCCCTCTGGGTTAAGAACTTACCATTTGACAAAAACTGCTAGGAAAACTGAAAAATAGTATGGAAAAAGTTAGGCATAGACTCACATCTCACACCGTATACAAATAGGTCAAAATGGGTACATGATTTAGACATAATGGGTGAAACCATAAGTAAAGTAGGAGAGCAAAGAATAGTTTACCTGTCAGATCTATGGAGAAGGGAAGAATTTATGACCAAACAACAGACAGAGAACATTATGAAATGCAAAATGGATCATTTTGATTATATTAAATTTAAAATTTTTTGTACAAACAAAACCAATACAACCAAGATTAGAAGGAAAGCAGAAAGATAGGAAATAATATTTACAGCCAGTGTTTCTGATAAAGGCCTCATTTCTCAAGTATATAGAAAACTGAGTCAGATTTTATAAGAATACAAGTCATTTGGCAGAGCCAAGATGGTGGCTGGAAAGCAGGGACTCGCTTAAGCTCCCAACCAGGTCCCTCCAAACGCCTATAAAAAATGGCTCTGAACAAATTCTAGAGCTGCAGAACCCACAAAATAGCAGAGGGAAGCAGGGCTCCAGCGCAGAACAGCCTGGACGGTCTCTGGGAATGGTCTATCACAAAGAGCTGGGAGCGAAGTGGAGCAGAGCCCAGCATGGGCCGCACCAGGACCAACCAGACGAGGAGCCGGGTGGAACAGGCATAGCACCCTGAATCAGTAAGCTGTGGCAGTTACCAGACTTCTCAACCCACAAACACCAAAGACAACAGAGAAGGTTAATGGGAAAAGCTGCGGGGACAGAGTGAAAGGAGTTTGCGGTTTGGCCACCACCCCGGGGGGCAGCAGAGGTGATGCAGCTCTGAGGCTGCTTACAGAGCTACAGCTGCAGTTACTCCTGGCCCCAGGACCACCTGGTGGGAGGAATTAAGTGGCAGATCAGGAGTACACAGCCTGCTTGGATCTGAGTCATGGTCGAGGATGGCAATTTTTGGGGGAGGAGGAGCACTGGTGTGGCAGAGCTTGCTGTGTAGAAGTAGCTCTGAAAATAACAGTGCAGCCCCTCCAGCTGGGGACAAAGCACTTCTCTACAAGCAATCATACCCTGACAAAAAACTGAAGGGTCAAGTACTTGGCTGGGAACATGGCCAGGCAGCAAAAAAGGATGCAGACTCAGACTCAGACTCTAGAATCTTTTTCTGGTGACAAAGAAGATCAAAACATACAGCCAGAAGAAGTCAACAAAGTCAAAGAGCCTACATCAAAAGCCTCCATGAAAAATATGAATTGGGCTCAGGCCATGGAAGAGCTCAAAAAGGATTTGGAAAAGCAAGTTAGAGAAGTAGAGGAAAAATTGGGAAGAGAAATGAGAATGATGCCAGAAAACCATGAAAAACAAGTCAATGACTTGCTAAAGGAGACCCAAAAGATACTGAAGAAAATAACACCTTAAAAAATAGACTACCCCAAATGGCAAAGGAGCTCCAAAAAGTCAATGAGGAGAAGAATGCCTTGAAAGGCAGAATTAATGGAAGCCAAATGGAAGAGGGGGTCCAAAAGACCACTGAAGAAAATACTACCTTAAAAATTAGATTGGAGCAAGCAGAAGCTAGTGACTTTATGGGAAATCAAGATATCATAAAACAGAACCAAAAGAATGAAAAAATGGAAGACAATGTCAGATGTATCATTGGAAAAACCACTGACCTGAAAATACATCCAGGAGAGATAATATAAAAATTATTGGACTACCTGAAAGCCATGATCAAAAAAAGAGCCTAGATATCATCTTTCAAGAAATTATCAAGGAGAACTGCCCTGATATTCTAGAACCAGAGAGTAAAATAGAAATTGAAAGAATCCACCGATCGCCTCCTGAAAAAGATCCCAAAAAGAAAACTTCTAGGAATATTGTTGCCAAATTCCAGAGCTACCAGATCAAGGAGAAAATACTGCAAGCAGCCAGAAAGAAACAATTTGAGTATTGTGGAAACGCAATCAGGATAACACAAGATCTAGCAGCTTCTACATTAATGGATGGAAGGGCTTGGAATACGATATTCTGGAGGTCAATGGAGCTAGGATTAAAACCAAGAATCACCTACCCAGAAAAACAGTATAATGCTCCAAGGCAAAATATGGATCTTCAATAAAATAGAGGACTTTCAAGCTTTCTCAGTGAGAAGACCAGAGTTGAATAGAAAATCTGACTTTCAGACACAAGAATCAAGAGAAGCATGAAGAAGAAAAATCATAAGAGACTTACTAAACTTGAACTGTTTTGTTTACAATCCTACATGGAAAGATGATGTGTGTAATTCATGAGACCTCAGTATTAGGGTAGCTGAAGGGAATATACATACATATATATATAGATAGAGGGCACAGGGTGAGTTGAATATAAAGGGATGATATCTAAAAAATATCAAATTAAGAGATGAGAGAGTAATATACTGAGAGAGGGAGAAAGGGAGAGATAGAATGGGGTAAATTATCTCACATAAAAGAGGAAAGAAAAAGCAGTTCATTGAAAGGGAAGAGGGGGCAGGTAAGGGGGAATGAGTGAATCTTGCTCTCATCGGATTTGACCTGAGGAGGGAATAACATACACACTCAATTGGGCATCTTACCCCACAGGAAAGAAGGAGGAAGGAGATAAAAAAGGGGGGGACAATAGAAGGGAGGGCAGATGGGTGAGGAGGTAATCAAAAGCAAACACTTTTGAAAAGGGACAGGGTCAAGGGAGAAAACTGAATAAAGGCAGATGGGATAGGAGGGAGCAAAATATAGTCTTTCACAATATGAGTATTGTGGTAGGGTTTTACATAATGATACATGTTTGACTTATGTTGAACTGCTTGCCTTCTTAGGGAGGGTGGGTGGGGAGGGAAGAGAGGAGAGAATTTGGAACTCAAAGTTTGAAAAGCAGATGTTAAAAAAAGTTGTTTTTGCATGCAACTGGGAAATAAGATATATAGGCAATGGGGATTAGAAATCTATTTTGCCCTACAAGAAAGTAAGGGAAAAGGGGATGGGGGGAGTGGGGTGACAGAAGGGAGGGCTGACTGGGGAACGGGACAATCAGAATATGTGGGGGGAGGGCAGAAGTGGGGAGAAAAATTTGAAAATCTGTAATTCAAAATCTTGTGGAAATCAATGCTGAAAACTAAAAATATTAAATAAATAATAATTTTTAAAAAGAAGGAAGAATACAAGTCATTCCCAATTGATAAATGATCAAAAGATATGAACAAGCAGTTTTCAGATGAAGAAATCATTGCTCTCTATAATCATGAAAAAAATGCTCTAAATCACTATTAATCAGAGAAATACAAATTAAAACAACTCTGAGGTAACACAGAGATTGGCTAATATGATAGAAAAGGAAAATATAAATGTTGGAGAAGATGTGGGAAAATTGGGACATTAATGTATTGTTGTTATAGTTGTGAACTGATCCAACCATCCTGGAGAGCAATTTGGAACTATTCCCAAAGGGCTATAAAACTGTGCATATCCTTTCACTCAGAAATACCACTACTAGATCTGCATCTTAAAGAAATCATTAAAAAGGGGAAAAGACCTACATGTACAAAAATATTTATAGCAGCTCTTTTTGTGGTGGCAAAGAATTAGAAATTGAGAGGATGCCCATCAATTGGGCAATGGCTGAACAATTTGTGCTATATGAATGGAATGGAATACTATTGTGCTATAAGAAATGATGAGCAGGCAGACTTCAGAAAAACCTGGAAAGTCTTACATGAACTGATGCTAAGTGAAGTGAGCAGAACCAGGAGAACATTGTACACAGAAACAGCAACACTGTGCAATGATCAACTATGATTGACTTAGCTCTTCTCAGCAATACAATGATCTAAGACAATTCCGAAAGACTCATGATGGAAAATGATATCCACACCCAGAGAAAGAACTGTGGAGTCTGAATGCAGATTGAAGCATACTATTTTCATCATTTTTTGTTTTTTGTGGCTTTTCCCTTTTGTTCTCTTTCTTCTTTCATAACATGGCTTCAGTGTGGAAATATGTTTTATATGATTGTTCATGTATAGCCTGTATCAGATTGCTTTCTGTCTTGGGGAGAAGAAAGGGGAGGGAGGGAGGGAAAAAAATTGGAACTCAAAATCTTGTAAAAAATCAATATTAAAAACTATGCTTACATGTAATTGGGAAAAACAAAATACTATTTACAAAAAAAAAGTTGCTGTCTAGCAAGTTGAAAACCCCTTCTTCCTACAATCTCTCCTTAAGCCTTATCACCTTATCAATTCGGCACCTACCTACTCCCCATCCCTATACAACTCTATAATCATATTTCACTATGCCCTCTGGAACCCCTCCTTTATCATTACCAAACTCTCCTTTCATCCTCCATTTCGTGGTCTTTCCATCTTTTATGATCAGAGAAATTTGGCTATCTGTAGAATACACATCCTCTCTGGTTCGAGGGCTGGTTGCTCCTTCTCTGAGGCCCCTGACATATTGGGCCAGTAGGAAGTCCCTATACTCCCTGACATTTCCTGCCAACTTCTATATGCCCACATTTAGTGCCTGTCCTCTTTTAATAGTCACTCCATTCCTTTGTATCACCTAGTCCTGGTTTTCATTGCTATGACCATCTGCCTTCCAGCCATTCTTCCTCCTTTCTCAAGGTTTTCAGTAAATTCCTGCCAACTGTTGCCATAAAAATATTTCTTATGGAAATGGCTAAGCAAACTCTGTCTCAGAACTCACCAGTTTGGTGCTTGTTAGTTTGCTTCTCCAAGTTTTTCATTGAGACTTGTGAGGAGTAAAGGCCAAAAGAGACTCCATCATAAGAGATGAACCCAAGGTTGGGGTGTTAGAGGGACATACCATGGCAGGCATGACATAGAGTTTGTCAACTATTGAGAGGAACATTCTTCTCAAGGCTCCTTCTTCCACTCTGGCCTCCTATTCCCTGTCCCCCATAAAACTACTCCTCCAGGGCCCCCAAATCTGACCATTAAAACCCACATCAACCCCACACTCTTCCTGCTATACCATTCCTCAGAGAAAAGAAAGAGGATCACCCACAGTAGATTTGGGAATGATGGAAAACTGTCATTATGAGTGATGTGGTGGCAAGAAGAAAGTGACAGAGCCAACATCAATAATAATAATACCTAGGGTCACATAGCTGGTAAGTGTCTGAGGCTGGATTTGAATTCAGGCCTTCCTAACTCCAGGCCCGGCACTCTATCTATTGCACCACCCATTCCTTGGCTCATTTCTTACCTAGCCTTAATCATTGAATGAGTGTTGCCTCAGTCAAATTGAGAACTTGGAAAGACCTTAGCTTAAAAAGTCAAGGTCACCTACTACATCCAGGGCCATCTCAAGTTGTCCTGATATATATCTTGCCACTGGACCCAGATGACTCTGGAGAAGATAGTAAGCCTTATGACTTTGCACAGCCTTCCCTCACTTAAATCCAATTGACTTGAAAGTCGTGGCATCACCTTCCAGATGCCATGGTCTACCTCGAGAATGAAGGACAAACAACATTAGCTGAGAGAGTGCATGTATGATCTTCCCAGGCTATAAAACGCTCAACAAAGGCTTTCTGACTGACTGCTATAAATGTAAGGGATTATCGTTATCATCATCATCATCATCATCATCATCATCACAGAGGCAGCCTGAGATAGTGGATAAAGTGCAAGGCTTAGCGTCAGGAAGACCCACGTTCAAACCCAGCCTCTGACCCTGGGTAAGTCATTTATCTTCTACCTGCCTCCAGTAACAACCTAGAATTTTTCTTCTAAATGATACTTGTTGATAGAGAGAGCTCCCTAATTATCAATCTAAAGCTGGAAAGGACTTCAGAGGCCATCTAATCCAACCTCCTCATTTTACAGATGAGGAAACTGAGACCCAGGGAAATTTGGTAACTTGGCCAAGATCAACTAAGCAATAAGTGTCAAAAGTTGGATTTAAATCAAGTTTTTCTGACTCCAGGCCAGTGTTTTGTCCATAGTACCAATTCTCTCCCTCTAATCTTGAGTTAAGTATAATCATCAGAACCAACTCTGGATATGAAATAGTCTTATTAAAAGATAATAGATACTTTTTCTTTCCTATTTCATATCCCAACAACACTCCAATTCCTGGAATAATGCCAAAAAGCTGAGGGGTACACAATGTAATTTAATGGAGTAAAAAAATTAGTTGATCATGGGAGATAAATAATGAAAGTGAGAGAATTATTTTTCTTAATTATATGAAATATGATGATGGTGGACAACAGATGTGGAATCAGGTACATACTGCCAGAAGTGGTCAGTTTGTTTTGTCTAATTTGCTACAAGAGAGAACGATTCTAGGTATTTAGAAATTGGGAAGTGACAGCATTGTTTTCTGTTCCTTTCTTTTAATGTCAACAGAACATTTTTTAAGCTATGCAACAAAGAAAAGGCATACTCTCTGTTTTCCTTAACTAAATTAACAACTCACCCACCCAAGAAATTATTCTCCCAAAGGTTTGTGCTTAATGAGCTGGAGAAGGAAATGGCAAACCACTTCAGTATCTTTGCTCAAAAAATCCCCAATGGGGCCACAGAGAGTCAGACATAACTGAAACAACTCAACAAAAACAAAATTTATCCCACATTTTCACTTCAATTAACTGTGCATTCTGAAAGTAGAAACCAGCCTCAGATGACTAAGGCTATTTTCCTGCGAAGGTTGTGTCACAAGCTGAGCATTCAGTGTTTCTAAGTAAGCAGAGATTTGTTTTCATTCATTCATAGTCAGAGCTGCTCCCCACATGTAGCAAGGACAGTGAAAAAGACATCTCTAGTCTCTTCTCCCTCCATCCTCCTTCAAAGAGGACTTTAATTTCTGCCAGCAGGGGAAGGAAGCAGGAAGTTGGGGCCAGAAGCTTGGCCACTCTGCTCTTGTTAGAGAGAGGGAGTACTATGTTATAATTATATCCATTTAACCCCTTAAATATTGTTGGTCTACGGAAGGAATGTAGTTTTTAAGTTCAAGCTAGTCTTCTGAGGGCTGTTCATTCATTATGGAGAAAGAAGGACGTCAAGCTTTATATCGAAGACTTGATGCCCTTTCCATCAAATATCATGTGTTCTCCGATGAACACATAAGTAGCAAAGAAACCAATATATCCAAGTCAATGACAACACAGAAATCAGAGAAAGTATACGTAGAAAAATATAAACCAGACAATATAGAATGAAGGGGCTCTCCAGTTGGTAGCAAGATAACACCAAGAGAGTGCCAGATCTCACTAAAAGGGGAAATTCCCTGAAGACTCTATTGTAGCAAGTTGGGGACAGACACCTGATAGAGACTGCCCACTCCTCTCATGTCAGCTCCTTCTGAGAGTCTTAAAGCAACTGCAGAGTCCAAAGAAGCTGCAGAGCCTGAAGAGACTAAAGAGACCCCAAAGAAGTAGAGATTGAATTTTTCTTTTCTCTTCTCTCTAGCTTTTCCCTGTTCTAGGAGTAGGGCATTGATCACCACCAGCAAGGAGAAAATCTCATACCAATGGGCTTTGAGACTTGAGTTACAATAGCCAAGGGAGTCCCTGTTTCAGTCTCAGGGAAGAGCAATAGAATATACCACAAGGGAGGGAGGGAGTGGCCAGATGGTTTTTTTTCCATTTCAGTAACATGTGTGGATCATAAAGGGAATTGGCCCAAATATGACCAGATTGATGGACAATTTCATGTTAAGTGGAGACTCTTCTTATAGGTAAATATTGTTATTTTGCAGCCTCTCTTTGCTTTGTCAAGGCAAGTGACCTTTACCCCCCACTTAATAGCATTTTATTTTTTTCCAATTACATGTAAAGATAATTTTCAACATTCACTTTCATAAAATTTTGAGCTACAAATTTTTCTCCTTCCTTTCCCAAGACAGCAAGCAATCTGATATAGGTTATAAATGTACAATCATATTAACAATATTTCTATATTAATCATGTTGCAAAAGATTCAGAACAAAAGGGAAAAACCACAAGAAAGAAAAAAATTTTAAAAAGTGAAAAAAGTATGCTTTGATCTGCATTCAGACTCCATAGTTCTTCCTCTGGAAATGGATAGCATTTTCCATCATGAGTCTTTTGGAATTTTCTTGAGTTGTATTGCTGAGAAGAGCTAAGTCTATCACAGTCGATCATCATACAATGTTACTATGTACAATGTTTTCCTGGTTCTGTTCAATTCACTCAGCAGCAGTGCATGTAAGACTCTCCAGGTTTTTCTGAAATCTGCCTGCTCATCATTTCTTATAGCACAATAGTATTCCATTATATTCATATGCCACAACCTGTTCAGCCATTTCCCAACTGACGGGGCATCCCCTCAATTTCCAATTCTTTAAGGCAATCAACTTTAGAAGGTCAGTTGGAAGAGGAAGTCAGACACTGCCTCCAATATTCCCTAGGGAATGGGAGAGCTGGTTTTTAAAAAAAAAAAATGCTGATCCCATGCCGTCTTGGGGATGGAGGGGGAGGGAGGGGAGAAAATCTGGATCTCAAAATTATGTAGAACCGTGTGCTGTAAACTAAAAAAAAAAAAATTAAAAAAGTAAAAAAAAAAAAAGAAAAATAAAAAAAATTAAAATAAAAAAAAATGCCGATCAAGAATAGCAAGGTCTCTCTGTCAAAGATAGACTAAGAAGCTAGATAGTGCAAGGATCATACTTAGAAGGGTAACTCTTCTGAACTTAGTTTTTAGGACTGTATAAGAACAGTTCTGTTCTACCACAAAATCTCATGAGTTCAAACTCCATTAACTTAGAATATGTGATTGTTTGGTCATCGGTTTTCTTGAAGTTCAACTTTTATTATCTCTGAAGAAAATAGTCTGCCAAATACCTTGGCACCAAAAGGTATGGTTGCTTGACTCGCTAGTGACCCCAAGTTCTGTCCCTATACTCACTCCCTGAGGGGAAAGGCAAGAGAACCCTCAGCTACTACAAATTTAGAGGATTACACAGGGCTCTTTGGGAAGGTGGAGGTCTCTGAAAAGGCTAAGGGAGCTTTCTTGCCTTTTCCATGGTCTTGGGTGCAGGTCTATATGCCTTGTGTTGTGTTAAATAAAATCTGTTCCATTTTGGATCCAGATCAGTCAGCTTTCATTCCCCTCCTTACTATACTTTCCGCTTTCCAGTCTTCAATACCATGTTGCTGCACTGGATCCTTCACCCCATCCCAATATTCACCTCTACTTTTCAGCTCCCTTGTAAGAGTTGTCTTCCTCTGTTAGAATGTAAGCTTTCTGATGGTGCAGACTGTCCTTTTGCTTGTATTTATATCCCCAGTGCTTAGCATAGTCCTAACACAGTTAAGTATTTAATAAATGCTTCTTGTCTTGCTGCCTTGCCATCTGTATTTTACGTATTTTTAGGATGTTTGTTTGCAGAGGAGCTGATAGCACCCTTTTTTGGAGAGGTGCCCATAAACTGCTGCTCCCAAATGCTTCTTGGACTGTGGCAAAATAAACTAGACACTGAAGTTCCCAGGGCTTACCTGAGTAGAGACAAATGAGCCAAAGAGAATGTGTAAGGAGTCTAGCAAAGTTCCTCTGACACCTGGACTTTCATATCTGGAGCCAGATCTTCCTATAGCAGGGTTACTTTTTTTTTTTAAAGTAGGATGAAAAATATGCTGGTGACATTTAGTCAACATAGTTAAAAAAATGTTTGTTGAACTGAATGATTAGTGCTACTTAACTTACTTGAAAATAATAAGATTTATTGTTTTTAACCAGGGATTCTTAACCTGAGATCCATTCATTTGTTTTGTTTTTAATGTTGTTAACTATATTTCAACATAGAAGGTTTCTTTTGTAATTCTATTTATTTTATTTATTTGAAAAGATTATTCTGATAAGGGGTCCTTAGGCTTCCCCATACTACCAAAGGGGTCCGTGACACAAACAAGATTAAATTGTTTTAAATTACTTGTCAATTCAGACTTTTCAAAAAACACTGATTCACATTGGTCTTCCACAATTAATCCACATTCATGATATATGCAAACCCCTCTTTTATGTAGCTATAACCTTCCAATTCAGCCTTTTAATCTACTCCCTTCCCCTTTAAATGAAAAAGTTTTATAAGACCTACCTACTCTATGACTCCCCAAATCAATGCATTGACAGGTACTACCTGCCCCCTCCCTTCCCTATCATCAAAGCACATCAGTCAGCATTTTAGTTACTGAGAGATGACTTGTTGATCATGGATGTGGCTACAGTCACATCTGCATTCTTGAGTGCAGATCCATTTTCATAGTAACTAAGTTAATGTATATGATGATAGCTTCCAGTAAATAATGGAACTCTGCTTGCTTTTTACCATTCAGGTGAGAAACTTGTTGGTTTAGGATTATGAATTAACCAGGCAAGTAATTGTAGAATCCCACTCTCCTTAATATGTACCACTGAAACTGCTGTTATTCTGCTTCAAGGGGCATCATAGGATTGTGGAAAGAGGGATGGATTTGGAGCTGAACACTTGAGTTCCAATCTTAGCCCTGAACCTTACAGCCCGTATGACCTTACTCCCTCTGTGCCTGACTGTCCTCATTTGTAAAATGAAGAGGCTGGACTTAGATGACCTTGGAGCTCCCTTTCAGCTCTAAATCAGTGATCCCGTAAGATCATGATAAAGATAAAAATAAAAATGAGGATGCAGAAGATGAGGATGAGAAAATTAGAGGAACAATGTGACATAATAGAAAGAGAATTGGACTTATAATCAAGAATACAGAAGCAGCTGGGTGGCATAGTGTATAGAGCACCAGCCCTAGAATAAGAAATCTGAATTCAAATGTGGCCTCAGACAATTACTAAATGTGTGACCCTACACAAGTCACTTAACCTCTGTTTGCCTCAGTTTCATCATCTATAAAGCGGTGATAATAGTAGCACCTACTTCCCAGGGTTGTTGCAAAAATCAAATGAGATAATATTTGTGAAGCACTTTATAAACCTTAGCATCAGGAAAATGTTAGCTATCATTATCATCATTGTTATTATTACTAAGAAGGTTCAAATCTCAGCTCCTCCAGCTGGTCACCTATGTGGCCATGGGTGAGTCATTACACATTTAGATCCACAGCTTCCTCATCTATAAAATAAAGATAAAAATTCTTGTACAATTAGTCTTGGTATGAGGCATGAATTTTATAAAACCTGAAGCAGATACAAATCTGTTGTTATTTATGTACTACATTATGATTTAGGAAGTGTTTTCACAGAAACTCACAGAGTACAGAATGAGACATATGTTTACATATATATGTATATATATGTATGTGTGTATATGTATGTGTATATTTTTCTTTTAGATATAACCAATAGAACAATTTGCATGTATATATGTATGTGTGTATGCGTGTATATGTATGTGTATATTTTTCTTTTAGATATAACCAATAGGATAATTTGCACATATATATGTATGTATGTGTGTGTGAATATGTATGTGTATATTTTTCTTTTAGATATAACCAATAGGATAATTCATTTTGCTTAACTATACATATTGTAACAGGGGGTTTTGCTTTTATTTCATTGTCAATGGGAGGAGGGGAGGAAATGATGGGGTAATGGGAACTGAGCCTCTAAAAAGGAAAAGACCATGTCTTTGAAAACAGCCCAGTCCCTGAATTTTCCCACACATTTCAGCAGCCCAGATCCCTGGCATCTGGCCCAGTCCAGCCCACTGAGATACTCAACAGTCCTTTCACAGTGGCTCTCAGCCTATCCTAGACAACTTAATACTCCTTTCAAGGTTCTCTTGATCCACCTCAGATCATTTAACTCCTTTCACTGTGCACCTGGGCCACCCCAGGCTATTTACCACTCCTTAATCCCATCCAGATCTTCTCACTGTCTTTTTTGTATATAAGTATCAAACTCACCCCTATTAAGGCACAGATTCACTAGGAATCTCACTGGCACTATTAGCATTACAATAAACCTTGCTATTTTAACTGAAAGAAGGCTTGAGTGCTTGAATTCTTTCCAGGCAGACTTGCCCTGTACCATGACATTTCAGGGCTCCCAGTACCCCAGACTGCATCAGAGATGGGAGGGAGGGAGAGTAGATGTTTTCTGGTTGAAAAAAAATTAATTTTTAAAAAAGTATTTTCACATTCGTTTTCTCATTTAATCCTGGCAATATCTTTATGCTCCTAAGTCACTGGACTCTAAGTTCCTTGAGAGCAGGATCTATCTTTTGTCTTTCTTTGTGTGCCCAGCTTCTAGCACAGCAGGTGCTTAATAAATGCTAGTTGACTGACTGGTTGACCACAACATAGTCATCAGATCATAGAATATAGGATCTTAACAAGTAGAGCTATTCAAAATTGGAAAAGACTTCTTTAAGAGATAATGAGTCCTTCCTCCTTGGAGATCTTTTAGCCAAAGGCTGGATGATCATTTATATGGAATGTTCTACTCCATGCAGTATTTAGCAAATGCTGTTTCAGGTATTCATTTTCTCTTGATCAGGCACAAATTGGACCAGTTGATCTCTGAAGTCTTTTCCCTCTCTAAGATTTAGTGACTTTGTAATTCATATTATTATGGCTAGACACAACCCACGTTGTGTTCAAAATCCAAGCTCCGGACTTCCATGTGCCTTCTTATACACACAAGTGCAGTGGGCTTAGGAAGGCCATTCAGCACAGCTGGTCCTGCTTTGCAAGGAAATGGTTCAGAACAAATGGTGTAAGGTAAAGCAGGCAAGAATTTTACAGCATGAAATAGGTCAGAGTCAGGCTAAAAAGAGGTTGGTCTGACAACTTGGCTTTATCACTAGGTAACTCTAAGGAAGGGGGTTGGAGGAGACATATAAAAATGTCATAACTGCCTATTTGGCGTTTAACAGTTTCTTTCTATTAGGGTCCTTTCCTCTACTCTGATTCTTTCCATTAATAACAATGACATTTAAAAATGAAAATTGCTAGGGCTTTTAAATATGTGAACAGAGTCAGTAAGACCTGAGTTAAAATCCTGCCTCAGACGACTCACTAGCTCTGTGACCCTGAGCAAGTGACTGAATATCTCTGAGCTTTGGTTTTCTCATCTTTAAAATGAAGTCGAAAACAGCACCTACTTCACAGGGTTGTTGTGAACTTCAAATGACATATGGTATCTAAAGTATTCCCTGACTTTTGAGTCCACACACCAGCACAGCAACCCTATCAGTTTTTAGGGAAACTCATTCCAAAGGCATTTCCTCCCCAAAATGGAGGATTTTATTTGCATGAGAATTACAAAATCAAATTGAAACAATTTCAAGTCTAAAGGCAAAATACATCATAGGGGTAAAGGCACACAAGTGTAATCATCTCAATACCAGATTTATAAACAGATAATGTGCTGCCTTCTATTATACCCACAACATTCTCCGAGAATACAAAAGCGCAGAGTTTCACCCTGGGATAAAAGAGTAGAGATTCAAAAATTTGAACTAAAAAAAAAAAAAAACACCTGTGTGACTTTGCCATTCCAGTCATACTGAGTAATGCCACCCATTCAATGGGGATAACATTACTTATACGATCTAACTCATAAAGATATTATGTAAACTTTGAGCAACCTCACCTTGACATGGCTATAAAACCCTCTTTCAAATTGTTGAAATTGTTTTGAATGACCTTTTGGGGTTCTCAGAACCAAGAGAGGGTGTTGTCTATAAACATTGCAACTTCTTTATGACCAGGATTCGGTTTAAAAATCAGGTAACAAGGGGCAGCATGACAAAACAGTGAGTTTTGGAGTCAGATAACTTGCGATCACATCCTGCCTCTCATTTATTGGTCGTGTAACTTTGGGCAAATCACATAACCTCTTGTCTCAGTTTCCTCATCTCTAAGAAAAAGGAAGTGGACGAGTTAGCTTCATTCAGCTCTAATTCAATGACACTATGAACCCGCACTTTGTGTTTCAATGACACCAACCATAAAATAAATTGATATATAACCCTGTGGGAAAGTCTGACCCTGACTCCAGGTAACCATAGAGATTCAGATACTTTCCCCAGATTCAACTAGCTGCTTAGTTCATGAAAATTTCCAGAAATGTTCTGAAGGGTGAACGTGGATTCTGAGAGAAAGGAGGAAGAAGGTGAGAGTACAACTTCCATCTTGGGAACACATGGGAAGACTCTAGTGCCCAGGTCCCCTAGTTCACTCATTAAGACTATGACTGATGGTGTGGCTGGTAAGGTAGTTAAAGACAATGAGGAGCTGTGGTACTTACCTGATACCGTGATACTATCTCTTAGAGATATATGCTCATTCTCCTGTGACTCCAAGCTACAGAGAAAGCTGTTATGTTAAATGGTCCCCCCCCTTCCCCCCCCACCACCACCAGTGGCAGAGCAGGAAAAAGGCATTTCCTGCCCATTTGTGTGTGTTTTGCAATGACTACTATCATTCCAATGAACTGTTAGTAAAAATGCCAGTGGCACCTACAATGCAGAAAGGAGCAGAAAGGTAGAAAGGGTACAGGTTATCAGGGACTTTATTTGATTCTGGATATGATAGGGAGTTATTATTATCATTTCATATTTTACCAGCAAGTGAAACCACCTAATGCATTATATACATGAACCTGAAAATTCCTTAAGTTTGAGGCTTTTTTAATATAAAATGAACTACAGGCCACTCTCAATTACCTGCACAGAGTGATTTTTCTACAGCAAATATTTCATCCTAAGAATGTGAGCACCTTGAGAACAAAGGTTGTTTCATGTTATGTACTTAATTATGTCCACAGGGCATGGCATACAGTGGCAAATACTTTTTGATTGATTAACAGACAATCCTAGTTTACATAAGTCAGTAACATATTAATCAACAAGCTTTTATTAAGTACCTTCCATCTGGCCCCCACTGTGCTAGGTGCTGGGCATATTCAGTGATAAAACTTCTAGATGTCTGGTCTGATATTACAGCACATGCTCAAATGTTTCTCTACAGTCTTCCTCTGAACTTTTAATCTAAAGTATTCACCAGCAATAACTTACCCTGAGACCCATCATCTTTCCTTCTTGCTGGGTCCTCTCACTATGAAATTCAATAAAATGTGTGTTTATCTGGGATCCTGAAAATGAGGATTTTGCTACTGCTAAGTCCTAGAAAGTCAGCCTGTCAATCAGTGATTATGGTGCTATACAAATGATTACTGATTCATTAGTTGACTTTCCAGGACTAGTGGTAGCAAAATCTTCATACAGTGGTAGAGGTGGTGGGTGTAGCACAGAGAGCTGCATCCTGGGCTATCACCAGTCCTCTTGACTTCTGTCCTGCCTCTGGACTTCCAGTACTTCAGAAGATAAAGTGAGGCAGCCTCACTTAAATCCAATTCATGTGCAAGTAAAGACATCACCCATCACATCATGATACCATTTGTCTTCTTCAAAAGATAAACAATATTAAGCACCTACTATGTGCCAGGTGCTGTGCTATGCACTGGGGATACAAAGGAAGGCAAATCACTGTCCCTGCCATCAAGAAGCTCACAATCTAGTGAGGGAAAGAAGAAGCAAACAACTACATACAAGTAAATTATATACAGGGTAAGTAGGAAATAATTAAAAGAGGGAAGACATCAGAATTAAGAGGAATTGGGAAAGGCTTCCTGTAAAAGGTGTGATTTTACCTGGGACTTGAAGGAAGCCAGGGAAGCCAGAATACAGAGCTGAAGAGAGAGAATATCCCAGTCATGGGGGACAGCTAAGGAAAATGCCCAGACCTGAGAAATGGAGTGTCTTGTTTGAGAAATGGAAGGGCAATGTCACTGGATGAAAGACTATGTGGTGGTGTAAGAAGACTGTTAAGGTGGGGGTAAGGGAGACTTCAGTTATGAAGAGTTTTGAACAATAAACAGAGGATTTGTATTTGATCTTAGAAACCACAGGGAGTTTATTGAGTGGTAGGATGATATGGTTAGATCTGTGCTTTTGGCAAGTTTCTTTTACAGCTGAGTAGGGAATGGACTAGAGTGGGGAGAGATTTTTGACAGGTAGACTAGCCAGCAGGCTATTGCAATAGTCCAGAAGGGAGGAAATTAAAGCATGTGTCAAGGTGATGTTAGCATCAGAAGAGAAGAGGGGGATGAGAGATGTTGCAAAGGTGAAATTGACATGTCTTGACAACAGATTTGACACGGAGGTTAAGAGTGAGGCACCAAGAATACCTAGGTTTGAGCCTGAGAGACTGAGAAGAGAGTCAGTCCTACACACAACAATGATATGGAAGTTTGAAAGGGGAGAGGATTCTGAGGGAAAGATAATGAATTCAGTTTTGGACATGTTGAGTTTATGATGTCTATAGATGATCCAGTTTGAAACATCCAATAAGCAGTTGCAGATGTGAGATACCATAGTTGGTACTGCAAGACTGGAGGTCAGCAGAGAGATAAAGACTGGATAAGTAGGGTCGAAAATCATCAGCATATGAACGAGTGGAACTGGAAGGGTGGAGCAGGAAATGCTCAGAGCTAGTTAGAACCATGGGAGGAGAAGGACGCAAGCAAGGAGTGAGCTGTGCTGTGAGTATGTCTTTGGGAACATCCCAGCAGGGGCGTGGATGGCTTTGGGATGGAGTCGTTCTCTGCTGTGATATTGTGTAGTGACTTCTTTGCTGCAATAATGGATTGGACTTACTGGTTTTGAGATCTGGTTCTCTGGTTTCCGAATAAATGTTTTACTTCTACCTGCTAAAAAAAAAAAGAAAAAAAAAAGAAAATCATCAGCATAGAGATGATAACTTAACTCACAGGAGCTGATGAGATCACCAAGAGAAATAGAATAGAGGGAGAAGATGACCCAGGACAGAGCCCTGTGAAACACCAACAATTAGCAGGTGTGACTTGGATAAAGGTCCAGTAAAGGGGAATGAGGAGCAGTAAGGTAGGAGGCGAATCAGGAGAGAGTAGGGTCCCAAAGCCTAAAAAGAAGCGAGTGCTCAACAGTATTAGAGGCTGTAGAGAGGTCAAAGAGAATGAAGATGGAGAAAGATCGTAATTCAGGGACTGAACTCATTGAGACATGAAGAGAGGTGTCCTGGAAGGTCTTAGACAACAGTTACCGGGATTTTGATTGGATGGTAGATATGGATTGTATGAACCTCAAGGGAGAAGAGGTTACTGAATGCTTTGAGACTTTATTTTCACAAGTGAACAAAAGTCAACTTGCTATTATAATTGAGTCTTGAAGGGATTCTGGTTGTGATCTTTTGCACAGTTAAAACATTGCAAATTGCTATGTCTCTGTTATTGACTTCATTTAATAATAAACTATATATTTACATATATATTTAATAATTTTAAATTTAAATAATTATTTACTAGAGAAATAGGAGTAAATACTCTTGTGAAGAGAGATTTTTCCAGTCATTGAAAAAATAACATTTAATAAATTAGGGTTGGGACTTGAGTGAATTCATTAATTTATGAGAAACAGACTGCAACTGTATTAATTACAAAGAAAAATATGGATTTCTCTAGAGTTCAGGCAATACAGTTACATCAGAGAATGAGTAAAGTGAGAGGCTGAGGAGTGATCTACAAGTGAAGTTCAACCCCATCCAACCTTACTACAATTAAAAAACATGAAATCAAAGCAGTTCACTGCATTGACCATTCAACAGCATAAGAGCAACCAGAATGTCAAGAGGAATTTTCTTCTTTTTTTAACAAGTTTAAATTTTTTTCCCCTTAATTCAGTGTATCCTGCTTTTTAGGTGAAGTGAAAGTGAAAATGAAATGTGGATGCAAAAAGGAGAGAGGAACACACTCCGTTCTTAATTAAATTTAATTTGGGTGCCTTTAAAGAAGTAACTTCAAAAATCACATATTTATAATTGTAAATATTATGACTTATAGGGACTCTGGCTGCCCATTTGTAATTAGGTTGATTCATTTGTGCCCATTAATTCAGTAGGCATTTATTAAGTACAAACTATATGCAGTTCTCTGTTGATAACAAAGCTAGAAAGGAAATAGAAGCATAGTTTTGCCCCTGCAAGAATTAACATTTTCACTCCCTGTCAAATAATGAGACAAATTCTATCCAAGTGCAAAGAAAAATCCAAGGTATTCAAATCGAGTAAAAATTAAGTGTGACACACAGCCTTTTTCTCTGTTGATTTTGAAAGGCTAAAAAGCTGGTTCACATTAAGCAACATATAATCTATCACATTTAAGTCAGAAACCAAAAAGCATTTATTACATGCCAGGTATTGTTTTGAGCTCTGGAGATACAAAAACAAACAAACGAACAAAAGAAACAATCCCTGCTCTCAAAGTGTCAACATGGTGAGGGAGAGGATTTGGGGTACAGAAAGTTGGGAAAAGTACAATTTTTGTACAAAGATAAGTAAATACTAAGCATGTAAAAAGTAAGTGCAAAGTAATTTAGGAACAGGGAAAGCACTTAATAACTTTGGGTCAGGAAAGGCCTCATGAACTACTTGAAAAAATTAACAACTTTAGCAAAGTTGCAGGATATAAAATAAACCATCAGAATTTCTATATATTTACCAGTAAATCAGGAAGAGATAGAAAGAAAAACTCATTTAAAATAAATGCAGACAGTATAAAATACTTGAAAGTCTACCTACCAAGACAAACCCAAAGACTACATGAACACAATTACAAAATACTTTTCATACAAATAAAGACAGATCTGAACAACTGGAGAGATATTAATTGTCCATGGGTGGGCCAAGTCAATATAATAAAATGACAATTCTACCTAAGTTAATCTACTTATTCAGTGCCATACCAAACTACAAAAGAATTATTATACAGAGCTATAAAAAGTAATAACAAAATTCATCTGGAAGAACAAAAGGTCAAGAATATCAAGGGAATCAGTGGGAAAAAAAGTGAAGGAAGCTGGCCGACAAGTACCAGATTTCAAACTATCTTAAAAAGCAGTAATTACCAAAACAATCTGGTACTGGCTAAGAAATAGAGTGCTGGATCAGTGGAATAGATTAAGTATACAATATACAGAAGTAAGTGACCATAGTAATCCAGTGTTTAATAAACCTAAAGATCCAAGCTTTGGGGGAAGAACTCACTATTTGACAAAAATTGCTGGGAAAACTAGAAAACTATGCATAGACCGATACCTCACACCTTGTACCAAGATAAGATCAAAATGGGTACATGATTTAAGCATAAAGGATGATATAAGCAACTCAGGGGAGCATGGAAAATTTTACTTGTCAAATTTGTAGATAAGGGAAGAGTTTATGACCAAACAAGACAAAAGGAAGGTCAAAGGAAGTATAATGGATCATTTTGATTACATGAAAGTTTTTAATTTTGTGCTCCCATGTGTGCACATGCACACGCGCATGCACACACACACACACACACACACACCAATGCAGCCAAAATTAGAAGGAAAACAAAAAACTGGAGGAGGGAGGTGGAATTTACAGTGATTCTCTCTGATAAAGGACTCATTTCTGAAGTATATAGGGAATTGAGCCAAATTTATGAAAGTAACAGCCATTCCCCAATTGATAAACAGTCAAAGGATATGACAGGCAATTTTCAGAAGAAATCAAAGTTACCAATAGTCACATGAAAAAATGCTCTAAATCATGACTGATTACAGCATGTTAAAAACAACTTCAAGGAACCACCTCAAGCCTATCAGATTGACTAACATGATAGAAAAGGAAAATGACAAGTGCTGGAGAGGATAGAGGAAAATAGGGACATGAATACACAGTTGGAGTTGTGAACTGCTTGAACTATTCTGAAAGACAATTTGAAATTATGTCCAAAGGACTATAAAACTGTGCATACCCTTTGACCCAGTAATACCACTAACTAGGTCTGTATCCCAAAGAAATCAAGGAAAAGGAAAAGGATCTGTACATACAAAAATATTTATAGTGGTTCTTTTTGTGGTGGCAAACAACTGGAAATTAAGGGGATGTTCATCAATTGAGGAATGGTTAAGCAAATTGTGGTAGACAATTGTGATGGAACACTCTTGTGCTATAAGAAATGACAATGAGGATAGTTTCAGAAAAACTTGGGAAGACCTATGTGAACCAATGCAAAGTGAAGTGAGCAAAGCCAACATTATACACAGCAACAGAAATATAGAAATGATGATCAAATGTAAAACACTTAGTGACCCTAATCAATAGAATAATCCAAGACAAGTCCAAAGGATTCATGAGAGAAAATGCTATCTATCGCCAGAGAAAGAATTGATAAACTTTGAGCGCAAGTTGAAGTATAATTTCTTCACTTTATTTTTCTCACCACTTTTTTTTTGCAATGTAGCTGATATGGAAATACACTGTATGATTTCAAATATATAATTGATATCATATTGCAATGCATAGGGGAGAGGCTGGAGGGAAAGAGTAACTCATTTTTTAAAATTAATGTTAAAAAATTTAAATGATGATTTAAAAAAAATACAAAGGACTTTTGACCCAGCAATATCACTTATAGGGCTGTATCCCAAAGAGATCATACAAATGGTAAAAGGACCCACAAGTACAGAAATATAGCAGCTATTTTTGTGATTGCAAAGAATTGGAAATTGAGGGGATGCCCATCAACTGGGCAATGGCTGAACAATTTGTGCTATATGAATGGAATGGAATGCTCTTGTGCTATAAGAAATGATAAGCAAGTGGATTTTAGAAAAAACTGGAAAGACTTAATATGAACTGATGCTGATTGAGGGGAGCAGAACCAGGAGAACATTGTACACAGTTACAACCACGTTGTGGAATGACTAAATTTGATAGAGTTGGCTCTTCTCAGCAATACAAGGTTCTAAGACAACTCCAAAAGGCTCATGATGGAGAAAAAAGCTATCCACATCCAGAGGACTTAGGGAGTCTGAATACAGATTGAAGCATACTATTTGCTCTCTCTCTCTTTTGTTTCATTTTGTTTTCTTTCTTCTTTCTCATGCTTCATTCCATTGGTTATAATTCTTTACAACATGACTAATGTGAAAATGTTTAATATGAATGCATATACAGAGTCTGTATCAGATTGCATGCCATCTTGGGAAGGGGGGAATAGGGGGAGGAGGAGAAAATTTAAAACTCAAAAGTTTGTGGAACTGAATGTTGTAAACTAGAAATAAATAAATAAATTGAAGGAAAAATAAAAAGAAAAAAAAAACACAAAGGAAGGGCCTCATGTAGAAAATGGCACCTGAGCTGAGCTTTGATGACAGCCAGGGATTCCAAGAGGTAGAGACTATAAAGGAGGGGCATTCTAGGCATAATGTATGTGCAAAAGCATGGGGGTGGTTGATGGAATGTTCTATGCAAGAAACAGCAAGTAGACCAGTGTGGTTGGAATACAGATTGTTAAGGGGAAAATAATGAGAATTTGGTTTAGAAAGATAAACTGGTGATAAGTTGCTGTAACCTTTTTGCTAATATTTTATTTAAAGTTTTTGCATCTATATTCATTAGGAAAATTGGTATATAATTTTCTTCCTCTATTTTGACTCTTCCCAGTTTAGGTATCAGTACCATACTTATATCATAGAAAGAATTTGGTAGAACTCTTTCTTCCCCTATTTTCCCAAATAGTCTATATAGTATTGGAATTTATTGTTCTTTAAATGTTTGATAGAATTTGCTTGTAAATCCATCTGGCCCTGGAGATTTTTCCTAGGGAGTTCGTTGATGGCTTGTTCAATTTCTTTTTCTGAGATGGGGTTATGTAAGTATTTTACTTCCTCTTCTATTAATCTAAGGGCAATTTATATTTTTGTAAATATTCATCCATTTCACTAAAATTGTCAAATTTATGAGCCTACAGTTGGGCAAAATAGTCTTAGTCATTGTTTTAATTTCCTCTTCATTGGTGATGAATTCACCTTTTCATTTTTGATACTGGTAATTTGGTTTTCTTCTTTCTTTTTCAAACATCAAATTAATAATTGTTTATCAATTTTTAAACATAGCTCCTAGTTTCATCTTTTAATTTATTAATTTGAGTTTTTTACTTTCAGTTTTGATAATTTCTTTTTTGATTTTTAGGATATTTATTTGGTATTTAATGAGTTTTTTAATTTGGTTAGTTATCAAGATTTTTTAAATCGTATGTCCAATTTGTTAATCTGTTCTTACTCCTTTTTAGTGATGAAAGAGCTTAGAGATATAAATTAACCTCTAAAGACTTCTTTGGCTACATCCCAAAACTTTTGTTGTCTCATTGTTGTTATTCTCTTTAATGAAACTGTAAATCGTTTTTATGAACCTTTAAGCACTTAGATGTTTTACCGTTTTGTGCATATATGTTTAATGTTGATATTGTCTACAGTATCTTTCAAAATGTAGTTTCTGTTTCTTTTAATAAAGCCTATTTTTACTGTTGCCTTGTCTGACTTCATATTTGCTAAGCCAGCCTTTTTTTACTTCCTCTGAAGCATAAATGATTTTGCTCCAGCCCACTTTTTTAAACTCTGTGTGAATCTTTGTGCTCAAGTGTTTATTTTAGACACACTTGATGATTCCTGCTTTCTAATCAATTCTGCTATCCTTTTCCATTTTGTGGGCAAGTTCATCCCATTTACTTTCACAGTTATGATTGTTTGTTTTCTATTTCCTTCAATCCTATACTCTTATACTTTTCCCTCTCTTCACCCCACTTCCTTTATAAAAAGTAAGAGGGCTGTGAGTGACGAGCATATTCAGCACGAGTGCTCTTGTTGCCAAATCCAGTGGCCTTTTCTCTATCCTCACTCTCCTTGATGCCTTTCACACTGTTGATCACTCTCTCTTTCTTGATATTCTATTCTTTCTTGGTTTTCAGGACACCATTTTCTCCTGGTTTTCCTCCTACCTACCTGACTGCTATTTCTGTCACCTTTGCTGGATCTTCTTTAAGATTATGCCCTCTAACCATAGGTGTCCCTCAGGATTCTGTCCTGGACCCTCTTCTCTTCTCCCCCTATTCTACTTCACTTGGTGATCAAATCAGCTCCTATGGATTTAATTACCATCTCTGATGATTCTTAAAATCTACCTATCCTGCCCCACATTCTCTGCTAACCTGCAATCTGGAATCTCCAACTGCCTTTTAGACATCTCAAACTGGCTGTCCAACAGACATCTTAAAATTAACATGTACAAAATCAAACTTAGTATCTTTTCCCCCTAAACCCACCCTGCCCCACATCTACATTTTCTAATACTATAGAAAACACCACTATCATCCTAGTCATTCAGGCTTGGATCATAGGTGTTATCCTTGACTCTAAACTATTTCTCATCGCCCACATCCAATATGTTGATAAGGTCTGTTGATTTCATCTTTGCAACATCTCTCAATTGCACCTCCTTCTGTCCTCTGACACTGACACCTCTAGTACAGCCCCTCATCATCTCACATCTGGACTTTTGCAGCAGCTGTTGGTAGATCTGCCTATTTCAGTCTCTTCCCAATCCAATCCATCCTCCATTCAACCACCAAAGTGATTTTCCTTAAATGGAAACTTAATCAAGTCACCTTCTTATTCAATAAACTCCAGTGGCTCCCTATGGCCTCTAGAATCAAATACAAAATGCTCTGGTTGACATTCAAAGCCCTTCATACCCAAGCCCCTCCTACCTTTCCAGTCTTCTTACACCTTACTCCCTGACATGTACTCTTCAGTTCACTGACACTGGCCTCCTGGCTGTTTCATGAACAAGACTCTCCATCTCTCAGCTCTGGGAATTTTTTCTGTCTGTCCCCTATGCCTGGAATGTTCCACCTCCTCCACTCCACCCTGGCTTCCTTTAAGTCCCAACATCTCAATTAAAATCCCTTCTTTTACTGGAAGCCTTCCCCATCCCCTCTTAATTCTAGTGCCTTGCCTCTATTTATTCCTTTCTATTTATCTGTATGTAGCTTGCTTTGTATATATGTTTGCATGTTGTCTCTCTCATTAGATTGTAAGTTCCTTAAGGGCAAGAACTGTCTTTTGCCTCTTTTTGTATCACCAGTGTTTTAGTACAATACCTAGCACACAGTAGGAGCTGAATAAATGTTTATTGATTGATTCACTCAATTTTTCTTCTCCCTTATTCATCTTCTCTTTCTCTGGCCCTTAGCCCAATCATATGTTCTAATGCTTTCTTTCAGTCCTTTTAAATCCCTCTTCACAATCTTTACTTTTTCAATTACTTTCCTCCAATGTTCTCATTTCATTTGTAAAAATAATTTGAAATTTCAAAAAATTTACATTGTTTCTTCTAGGAACTCTAGTTGAACCTCAGGGCACATTATATCTGACTTAGCTTTGGGGTATGAGAAACATAGCTGCCAGTTAACACTTGTTCCTCTTCCTTGCACAAGGTCAAGCATGATCCTGGCTAGACTCACTCCTCAGTGTTGGCATATTTCACTATTTCTCTATGCTAACCTAGACTGAAAAAATTACTCCCTGTGATTTTCTTTCTTGGAATTCCCAATCAAGTCTTGGTCTACTGCATGTTCTGGATCTTTGTGGAGTGCCTATGGAATAGAGTTGAGCTATACTGCTTCCTTTTACTCTATCATCTTGCCTGGTCTTCCTTCTCTCATTTGCTTTCTACTTCTTTTCTTTAGTGCCCTCATTTCATTTATATTTTTATTTTTTTAAAGCTTCATGCTTAATTTCTTCTAGGAATTTTAATTGATCTTGGGGATACCCTGTGTTTTTCTTTAAGGCTTTGCTTGTAGGTGTTTTTGAGTCATTCTTTCCCTAGGTTTGTGTCTTAAACATCTTGGCATCACAACGGCTCTTTATATTTTTTATTCTTTCTTCTCAAATTGAGACTTTGTGTTAAGGCCAGGCTCTTTCCACTTTTGCTAGGATTATCATTGCCTTGTATGGCCCTAGCATATTTCATCTGGGGCTTTGATGCAATATTCTCCAGGTACTAATATGCTGTATTCTTCAAGCATCATAGGGAAGGTTCAGGCCAGGAATTGCAAACTTTTGGTGGACTGCCTGAGATCTGATCAAGGTCATGGTATGATTGCTGCCCTCCTGGACTTTCCAGGCTCCCGATTCTGGTTTGCCTCTAAGCAACATAGCTGAAGATTTGCACCTAGGTGAAATCCCATAGGCAGCTACAGACCTCAGTCCTTCTCAGGAAGCTGCAAAACTCTGTAGGTTGAGTTACAGTGTTGTCTGTTTCTAACAGACTCCTGTTCTTTACTCCTGTTCTAACTTTTGAGGATTGAGATTCTGTTCTAGGGTCACAAGGATAGCCAGGGGTGGAGTCTGCAAGCCCTTGTCTGCGTCAGAGGGATAGTGCTGCAGCCTGGTTCTGTGTCCTGGATCTGGGGATCCTGGACCACTCCTGTTCTATAGTTCTTGTCCTGGTCACTTTTTTATGGGTTAATTTTTGTGATTTTCAGCTGGAAAGTTGGCTGATTACAGTTTTTCTTATATATTTCAATCACTAGTCAGTCTGGCACTCTTCTAAGAACTTTTTTGGAGTAGCTGTGAAGGGAGCTGGGCTATACTGCTTCCTCCCACTCTGCCATCTTGGCTGGTCTCCTTTGTCCCTTGTATAATGGAAAATTAGCACTTTGAAATTGCTTTAGCATGGTCGCTTTGTCCTCATATATTGACAGAATACCTTTTACAGTATATAATAGTGTGCTTTTAGATCAAAGAATGTAAGTCTTACAGAAGGCAAATGAAAACCTGCCTGTTAGCAGACAGGCTCTCCCTTTGTTCTGAGGAAAACAAGTCATTTGAAACAAGCATAAATTCTTACACATTGAAAAAGGGTTTATGGTACTGACTCACATACAGCACTTCAAGGCTTACATAATATCATCATGAAATAGGTAGTAATACTATTCCTATTTTGCAGGTGAGGAAATTATCTAAATGAGCTGAAGCGACAACCAATTTTACACAGCCAGGGAATGTTGGAGCCAGTTTTCATGCCTCCTGCCTCTATATCCGGAGTTCTTTCTACTATACCATGTTACCTTTTTCTATTGAGGGCACCACCATTCTCCCCAGAACCCAGATATACAACCTTAGAGTCATCCTCAAATTTTCACTTTCAATATGTGCGTGTGTTTGTGTGTGTGTACACTTATCTAACATGTGTATATATATAATATATATATAATTTATTTGTAACTAGTGTATTTGTCATCTTTTTTATTTTTCCTGCATGATATATCTGCATCTATAACCTTTTTTCCACTCCCATGGCCATAGGCTCATTATCTCTTACCTAAACTATTTTATAGCCTCTTAATACCTAAACTAGGGAGAGTCAAAATAGAGAAAGAAAACTATAGACCAATATCCCTAATGAATACAAAGGCAAAAAATTTAAATAAAATTGGAACTTTTAGCACTGTATTACATAGTAATTAATGGTAATAATGGTCATACATGCTTTAGCCCTGATCATATTGGAAAAGCCTCTAATTTGTCCCCATTCCATATAATGCTGGCTTTTCAGTTTAAAAAAATACTATTTATCTCATGAAGGAAAGCTCCATTTGCGCCTATGCTTTCTAATGTTTTTTAAAAACAATTTTCAATATCTAATTTTTTTACATTGTTAAAGTTGTGCTAAGTATTTCTCCTTCTTCCCCTTCCAGAGAGCCATTACCTACAACAAATAGTATTTTTAAAGTGAAAAAAAAAATAAGCACAGTTGACCACTATATTGAAATACATGCAATGTATATATCTGCGGGCTTCCTACCTCCAGCAAAGGGTAAATAAAATTTTTACTATAGGAGATTATCGTAACATATTACAGAAATTATATACTATAATCAGGCTGGAATTATAACAAGACTATAGAGTTTGTTCATTTTGGGAAAACAGTCAACATTATATACTATATTAATAACAAAAAAAATCTTGATTATATCATTAGCTGCAAGAAATGTTTCTGACAAGATATAATATACATTCTTGTTAAAAACACTAGAAGGCTTCCAGACATTAAACCATATTATAAAGCAGGAGTCATCAAAACCATCTTGCATTGGTTAAAAAATAAGATAGACCCATGGAATAGACTAGACAAGACAGAATTAGAAACAATAGGAATGGGCAACATAGGACCTGCAGGAATGGGAATGGAAGGCATGGGATTTGGAATAAATAAAATGGGAGGCATGGAGGGCCCCTTTGGTGGTGGCGGCATGGAAAACATGGGTCGGTTTGGATCTGGCATGAACATGGGCCAAATGAGTGAAACAGATTGAGGAATGGGTGGAGGATTTGAGAGAGATTTTGCTCGGAATGAGATGAGAATGGCTCGGAGTTTTAGAGAACCAGTTGGCAGGGGAATGGGTAGTGGTGGTGGCAGTGTGCCAGGAATCGAGAGGATGGGCCCTGGGATTGACCGCATAGGTGGTGCTGGGATGGAAAGAATGGGTTCTGGCCTAGGCCACGGAATGGATAGAGTGGGGTCTGAGATGGAGAGAATGGGCCTTGTCATGGATCGTATGGGGTCAACTGTAGAGCGAATGGGGTCAGGAATAGAACGAATGGGTCCCCTAGGCATAGACCACATGACTACAAGCATCGAAAGGATGGGCCAAACCATGGATAGGATAGGTTCAGGTGTAGAAAGAATGGGGGCTGGCATGGGTTTTGGTATTGAGAGAATGGCTGCTCCTGTAGATAGGGTTGGCTCAACTATAGAGAGAATGGGATCAGGTGTGGATCGCATGGGCACCACCATGGATCGCATGGGTCTAAGTATGGATCGTATGGTGCCTGCTAGCATGGGAACTGGCACAGATCGCATGGGCCCAGTTATGGATCGAATGTCTACTGGTTTGGATCATATGGGTGCCAATAACATGGAGCCCATGGGATTGGACCGTATGGGTGCCAATAACATAGAGCGCATGGGATTGGACCGTATGGGTGCCAATAACATAGAGAGAATGGGTCCCATTATGGGTCCAGCCCTAGGTTCAGGAATGGAGCACATGGGGCTTGCCATGGGAGGTAGTTTTGACAGAGCTATGGAAATGGATAGAGGAAACTTTGGAGGCAGTTTTGCAGGGCCTTTTGGAGGTGCTGGTGGCCACGTACCTGGGGTTACTCGAAAAGCGTGCCAGATATTTGTAAGAAATCTCCCTTTTGACTTTACATGGAAAATGCTAAAAGACAAATTCAATGAATGTGGCCATGTGTTGTATGCAGACATCAAGATGGAGAATGGCAAATCCAAGGGCTGTGGCGTGGTTAAGTTTGAGTCCCCAGAGTTGGCCGAGAGAGCCGCCGGATGATGAATGGGATAAAATTCAGTGGCAGAGAGATGGATGTGCAAATTGATAGAAATGCTTAAGCTGTTGCCTTTTTTTTTTAAAACATCAATACCAGACTTCCAAATTTGTATTTTGTTTTCCTTGTTAACCATTTTAATTTGTTGGCTGGATGTATAAAGATGTTAAAATTCAGTTGCTTTCTGGGGTGATTTTAATTACTTTTTTAATGACTGGGATTCCATTTGACCGTTTGCATTGAGATTGCAATGTACGCAATTTTTTTTGTAGTTGTGGCATCTTGTTGACATTACAATTTTGATAATAAATACCAGTTACTGAAAAAAAAAAAGAAACAAGAGAACCTTTTGATAAAATGGAAATATAAATTACCTATGAAAAAAGTCCTTACCTGATTTAAAAAAAAAAACTGCTAGAACACTGGAAAGCACTCTGGAAGTAATTAGGCTTACACTAATGCCTTACACCATATTCCATAATATATTCTAAATGGCTATATGTCCTTAATATTAAAGATTGTAAAGATTGTACCATTTGAAAACTAGAAAAGAAGCATATCATATTCCTCTCACAATTATGGGTAGAAGATGTATTCTTAAGCAAACAAGAAATAGAAGTTACAAAAAATAAAATAGATAATTTTGATTGCTTGAAACTGAAAAGATTCTGTACAGATCAACTTAATGCACCTAGGATAAGAAGGAAAGTGGCAGAATGGGGGGAAAAATCTTTTTATCAAACTTCTCTGATAAGGGTTTGGTATCCAAGGTGTATGTGTGTGTGTGTGTGTGTGTGTGTGTGTGTGTATGTGTGTGTGTGTGTGCATGTGTGTGTAGATATAGATAGATATACATGTATGTTTACAAATATATAGAGAGATACGGAGAGATGGATATCTAACTATAAATAGACAGATATGACTAACAGACATTCTCCACTGATAAATGGTCAAAGAACATAAACAATTCTCCGAAAAAATCACGAAATATTCAAAACCACATGAAAGAATGTTCTAAATCACTAAGAGAAAAATATGAATCAAAACAATCCTGAGGTGTCGCACCCCACACTCTGCAAATTGGCAAAAATGACAAAATGACAACAGTCAATGTTGGAGCAACTGTAAAATGATAGGCACACTAATACATTGTTGGCGGAGCTATGAAATGGTGCAACCATTATGGAAAGCAATTGGAATTATGGAAATAAAGAGACTAAAATGTCCATACCCTTTGAACCAGAAAGTCCATTACAGGGCTTATACTGCAAGGAAGCCACTGACAAGAAGAAAGTTCCCATATACTCCAAAACATTTATAGCAGAACTTTCTGTGATAGTTACAAATTGGTAACAAAGTAGATATCCACCAATTGGGAATGTCTAAATAAATTGTGACATGGGAATAGAATGGAATATTACCGTTAAGTAAGAAATTATATATGTGATAAATATAGGGAAACATGGAAAGACATATGTGAACTGATGCAGAGTGAAGAAAAATCAAGAAAACAGTACACACAGTAGCTACAATGCAAATGGAAAGAACAACTATGTACCAGAAAATCAAAAGTAAATGTAACAAAATTTCCAAGATCAAGCAGGACTTGAATGAAGAATATAAGAGGACACCCTCAATCCACCCCTTCCTGGAGGTAGGAACCCACAGGTATACACACTGCATGCATTTTCAGACTTTTTCAATATATCAGTCAGCTGTGTTCATTTTTTTTTCACTCTAAAAAATACTATTTGTTATAGAACATGGCTCTCTGAGAGGGGGGAGAGGGAGAAATACTTAGGACAAGTAATAACAATGAAAGAAAAATTAGATATCAATAAAAAAAATTTTTAAAACATTAGAAAGCATAGGCATAAATGGATCTTTCCTTCATAAGATAAATAGTATCTGTTTAAACCGAAAAGCCAGCATTGCATGTAAGAGATATAAATTAGAGGCTTTTCCAATATGATCAAGGCATGTATGACCATTATCACTATTACAATGTAATACAATGCTAAAAGTTCCAGCTATAGTAATAAGACAAGAAAAAGAAATTGAGGGTATAAACAAAGGCAAAGAGAAAAAATATATACATTGCTTTCTGTAAATGTTAGAGAACTTTAGAGAGTCAACTAAAAATTAATTAAAGCAATAACTTCAGCAAAGTTTCAGGATACAAAATAAACTTACAAATTATCAATCAGCATTTCTCTCTATCAACAATAAAACCCAGCAGTAAGTGATAGAGAAATTACATTTAACATAACTACAGAATGTGTACAACACTTGGGAGTTTATCTGCCAAGAAGAACATGAATAATATAATGTAACTACAAAATCCTCTTTACACAAAAAAAGACAGATCTAAATAATTGAAGAAATACTAATTGCTCATAGGTAGGTTGAAACAACATAATAAAAATGACATTATCTAAGTTAAATTATTTATTTGGTGCCATTCCAATAAAACTACCAAAGGATTACTTTAGAGAACTGGGTGGGGTGGGGGTGGGGCGGGTGGGGGGAGAATCATTTATCTGGAAAAGCAAAAAGTCAGGAATCTCAAGGGAAATGAGAGCGGGAAAACAGGTGCAAAGTTAGGACCAGACTGCAAAACATTAGTTATCAGAACTGATAATTTTTAAAAAGAGAGACGATCAGTGGAACAGACTACATACACAACACACAGAAGAAAATGGACCTAATAGCTGAGTTTTTAACAAACCAAAAGATCTCAGCTACTGGGTTAGTGACTATCTCAAGGACAAAAATTCCTGGGAAAACTGGACAGCAGTTTGTCAGAAATTAGGGTTAGACCAACACTTCACACCCAGATAAGCTCCATGTGGATATATGACCTAGACATAAAAGGTCACATAATAAACAAATTACAGGAACAAGAAATTACCTTTCTGATCTAAGGATGTGAGAAGAGTTTGTGATCAAACAAGGAATAGAGAGGATTAAAGAAGATAAAACAGACAATTTGATTACACAAAAAAAATGTTTTTGCACAAAATAATCTAATGCCACTAAGGTTAGAAGGGAAACAGGTAACTGAGGGAAAAAATCTTTGAATCAAGTTTCTCTGGTAAATGTCTTGGTCTCAATTTCAAGATATCTTAAAATCTGATTCCAATATGTAAGATTAAGAGCAATTCCTCACTATAAAATAAGTTCTTGATAAATTGGTCTACATGATAAAAAGATTTGTTATGTTTCCATTAGTTGAAAAAAATCCCAAAAAGAATATACATTTCAACTATATTCAAAAGCATTCTAAAGATGCATTTATACAAAAATGTATTTTAGTATAGGTTTGGAAGACTTTTACAGAGTTTAGAATTGGAAGAGACATTAATGATAATCTCATTAAATCTCTTCATTAGAAACTAAGACCTAAAGAAGGAAAGTAAAATGCCCAATGTCACATAGAGAGCTTGTGGCGATCTAGGATTTGATCCCAATTTCTTGGACGGATTTGTTGCTCTTTCCAAAATACCATGCTGCCTTCTGATGCTTCAATATTGTAATAGTGTACATCTTTACATTTTTTAATTTAGATTTTATGCCTCATCTTAAAGTGTAGCACTAAGTACATTTTGAAATTCTTTTTACAAATCAATTTAGAAAAATGCAGATTTAAATCAGAGGATGTGACTTCCCTTTCAAAGTCTAGAAAAGAGACTTTAGAAAATACCTAACCCAAACCAAGAGAGATTAAGTGACTTGCCCTGATAATGAAGCTGGAGCTAAATCCAGGTCTATTTAAATTTCTAGAATACCTTGATGGTATTACATACTTGGTGCACTTAGGAGCTATTATTGAGAAGATGTACAGACTAAATTAACACCCAGAGAACAGATGTCCAAAAATTAAAATGGAATTCCCTTCTATCTTTCCAAAATCAAAATACAATTTTCTAAATTTGGGGTGCTTGTAGCACATTTAATTGGAGTAAGAGCTTTTTTAGAAAAAAAAAATTATTGGCACTGTTTGTCTTAGTAATTGATATGAAATTTTAATAACCTAAGTTTAAATCCAAATTACAATTTACACAGTACATTCCAATGCCTATTAAAAATAAGCATGTAGAAACTAATTTCCCTTTATTATAAATTATAGTGAATAGAATTAAATTTTATTTAGAACAGTAGGTTCTAAAAATAGTATTTAAATGATATTTTTTTAATACTTGCAGATTCTAAAGGCATTAATTCCACAGTTTACTTAAGAATTCTAAATACCATACATTCATTATTTTAAAAATGCAATTATAAAATTATAAATTTAGTGATATTTTTTCAGGGAATATGAGTAATGTTTTTGAAAATGAGGCTGTGTAAATACCATATATGTATTGTTTTAAATGTATTAATATGTTAAAAATATTTACTTATAAAAAAGAGCAATTCCCCAAATGACAAATGGTCAAAAGATATAAAAAGGCATTTCTTAAGGGAAGAAATCTAATTTATTTGTAACATATGACACAAAATGTTCTGAGGCAGCTAGGTGGCACAATGAATAGAGCACTGGCCCTGGAGTCAGAAGGACCTCAGTTCAAATCTGACCTCAGACATTTGACACTTACTAGCTATGTGTTCCTGGGCAAGTCACTTAACCCCGATTGCCTCACCCCCCCCCCAAAAAAATTACAAAGAAACATGTTCCAAGTCATTAATAATAAAAGAATTGCAAACTAAAGCAACTCTTAAGTTCCACGTCACGTATAGTGGATTGACAAAAACGACAAAAATGGAAAATGACAGATGTTGGAAGGGCCACAGGCAAACAGGCACATTGATGGTGTTGGTAGAGCTATAAATTGGTATACACATTCTGCAAAGCAATTTGATATTGTTTCCAAAAAGTTATTAAACTGTGTTGCATACTTTTTGACTAAACAATACTACTGCTAGATCTGTAATGCTCCAAAGAGATGGAAAAAAGAGGTCCTATAAGACAAAAGTATTTATAGCAGCTCTTTGTGTAGTGGCCAAAACCTGGATACTAAGGGTGTACCCATCAGTTGGGGGACAGCTGAATAAATTAGGCATCTATGAATGTTATAGACACTGTTATGCTGTAAGAAATGGTAGATTTCAGAAAAACCTGCAAAGACTTGCAGAGTGAAATGAGCAGCATCTGAAGAACAAATTATTCTATAATAATACTGTCAATAAGAAATTTTGAAAGACTTATGAATTCTGATGACCATATGATCAACTATGATTCCAGAGGATCAGTGATGAAGAAAGCTACCCACTTCCTGACAAGTGATATACTACATGTGCAGAATAGGATGCACATTTTTTGGACATGGTCAATATGGAAATTTGTTTTGCTTGAATGGTCAAGCAAAGTATGTTTGTTAAAAAGGGTGTTTTTGTTTGCCTTCTTCCAGTGGGGGACAGAAATAAGAGAAAGAAAAAAAACATACATATGTATATATTACATATAATATATACATATATACATGCTTATATTATATATACATACATATATGTACTTGATAATGGAAAAAAATAAAATTTAATTAAAAACTAAAAACGTTGGGACAGGCAAGATCGTTCAATGTCAGTCAGCCATCAAGCATTTTTTAAGCGCTTACTTTGTAAGCCTGGTGGCCCTAGAGAAATCATTTTATTAAATGGTCCTTGACAGGCCTAGAAGCAGTAAGAGCACTCTTTCTGTATGTTGGTGACTAATTTCCTGGAGTGGTTTCTAAACTCTGCAATATATGGTCCAGTGTTTAGATCTTGAAAAAACTATATTAGCATTTGCAAAAGATATATAATTTTCATGACAAAATTCCCTTTCTGACAGTGCAATTCTCATTATTCATAATTTCAAGAGTTACATGCATAAAATACTTGCCATGTGCTTGGTTCCTCATACCACCTTATGGAGTAAATAACTGTTGTTTCCCTTACTTAGAGAAAGCAAAGAGAAGTTGCATAACACACTCAGAAGTTCCCCAAGATGTTAAAGGGTAAAAATGGTTATAGCAGAAAGACTTGTTTTCACTCTGTAATTTACACATGTTCCTCACTTTATGAAATAAGCAAGTTCTCAAAAAGACTATTTTAAATGCAGTAAGAGAGCTTTTTGATGAAAATTCATAGAAAAGCATATAGTAAATAATATTTTTGTTAGCTGTCATCCCAATTTGTCTAAGTTATTTCTTTATAAACTGATTTTCATCAAAATTATGCCAGTCTATATAACTACCTTGTAGAAATGAAGCATTGTTTAGAAAATCAAAACACATTTTAAAATCTGTGTCTCTAAGTTCTATATTCCTCCTTTTTATAGAAAATCATTTTGGACTCAAATAATTTTGCAGGCTGTGGCCATAAAAACAAAACATTTTTCTCAAAGCTGTTTTAACATTTTCTATTAGGAAAAATAAATATTTAAAAATAATACAAATATTTAATTGATTGAATAGAGTATGGTATTTAAATGTAATATTTTCTACATACTTAAATATAAATATTTCTGAATATTATTATTTCTAAACAGCTCATGCAAATGATAATGGGACACCACTACCATCTTAGATGCGTCCAGGATTTTCTTTTTATAGTGAAAGTTTTTTACATAATGCTTTTCCAACCATTAATTTTTCTATATTGCTAAGATACTAGACACCTAAAATTTGCAGCCAAATTCTCGAATTTCATACTCATTTTCCAGAAATTCCCCAGTTCGCTATGAAACTAACCTTGATTCCTCCACTAGCTCTGAGCACTCAGCACTTTCTTTAAGACGAATACATATCCTTCCCCCAATCAAGCCCAAAAGCCTGAGTCCCTATACAGTGTTAATAAGTGTTTAATACCTTTTTAGAGGGCCCCTTGGGTTGATATTCAAGCTAACCTGAATTAATGAGATGAAGTATGTAAACACTTTAGAGGAAATTGTAATAATCTGCCTCTAGAGAGAGCTGTGTTGACTATCTGAAATAAGAAAAGTCTATAATGACTGTCTTACTCTACACTCACATTTTAGTCCTACTTTGTATAATTTTATATTTGAAATACCAAATAACACTCTGAACATAAAGAGCTCTTGGCATAGGATCTTCACCTACCAACTGGCAGAAGGCAGATATCTATGACTTCCAGCCTGGAGTCAGGAAAACCTGAATTTATACCCAGTCTCAGATACTTACTATCTGTGTGATCCTGGGCAATTCACTTAACCTGTTTGCCTCAGTTTCCACAACTGTAAAATGAGGATTACAATAACACCTAGCTCCCAGGATTGTTGTGAGAATCAACTGAGATATCTGTAAAGCAATTAGCATGATGCCAGGTACGAAGCAAACACTATATAAATGTTAGCGATTGTTAGTAGTAGATAAATTCAAATAATTCTCATTCATTACCTTTAATTCATACTTTTCCACCACTTCACATATTTTCCACCAATTTCCCAAAATGAAGTTGAAGAAAGGGAATTTTGCTCTAATGTGGGATATAAATTAAGACCATATTCCTATTGGTGATATTGTAAAGGTCGATTTTTCTACCCCACCAGATCTAAATTATATTGTAAACTACCTAAGAGCAGAGCCTCTTCTTGTTCACTTTTTGCATGTCTCACCCTCTCCTACATATTGCCACCAAAATATTGTACAAAGTAGATGTTTTTGCTTAATGATAGTTGTTTCAAGAATGAAAATTCCTATTTAGCATCCTGAGATTCTAAACTTAAAATTTTAAAATCACATTACAGTATTAGTTTTCTCTGGAAATCTATGACCCAAAATTTTCTGACTCTTAGGTAGTCAATCAGTACATTATTGTTCTTAAGGACTCAGCACTTCAAATCCTGAAATTCATCTAAATTAAGGATTAAATTGTATCCAGTAACCTTAGTAATACATACTTAGTTGTATTTTAATTAGGTGAAAATTGGTAAGCCATATATCTTTAATATTTAAAGTAGTAACTCCCTTATCATTATAGTCAATTAACTAGACCACCATTTTCTCTTAATGTTCTGATTAGTTTTCTGGACTTCCATGTAGTATGTCTTATTTTATTTGGCAGTCAACTATGAGGAAAAATAATAGATTCCAATTCTGAAACTGTACTTTCTTACATCAATATACTATGTATTTTCCTCAATTGCATTTCCAAGTAAACTCTCTGAATATGCTTAAATTTGTTATTCTAGTTCTCCCTCTGCTGTTTAATTAGGCATAGTGGCTAATTAACCAGGGCTTTGGCACCACCTAATGGCAGAAAACAAAATTTAGATTCTTTCATCAAATTTTCTCAAGTTATCACCCTGAATTATTCCATTTGAAATAACTTACAAAATCCCAGATGTTTGCAATTTAATTCTTTAAAATAACTAGTTTTTAAAGATGTTATTAAATCATTTCAATCACTAATGAAATGAAGATTGGAATGATGATAATGTCTTCTGCAAGTGAATATGTAAAAGGAAAATTCAGGAAAAAAAACCTTTATCTTTAGTTTAAACGTAGTTTAAGAACTTAAATTATCTTCTGATGACGTTTTAATCTCTAAGTGAAGGCACACTGTAGCTTCTCAGGTTAAAAAAAGAAGTCCTCAAATATTCAACCTCTTATAAAAATGAAAGGTTTCAATGTATTTAGCTACTACAGCCTGTTCAGCATTATTTTACATGCAAAAAGATACTGATACACTTTTTAAATCATAAAAATTAATTGTTTTTCAAGAGGTCATCACCTGACCTTAATGTTTCTGTGTAATGTGGCAAAAAGGGCAAAACACACAAGACCACGTAAAACAGATATCCAATGTTTTAAGAAAAGGTATTTATTATTTACACCACTGCTATAGTCCCTTCAGAACAATATATACCATGTTTATTTGAAAGGCTCGGACTTCTTTCAAATACAAGAACTGTATAATGTAACACTGTCAATAACGCAAAACAGCAGTCACATCACACTTCTATAGTGCAGGCTTAAGCATCGCAAGTAAATGACTTTTTGAAAACTGTATGGCTAGGTATTTCAATTGAGACATGGTGTTTGCACCTGGACAAGATTTAACTAGAACAGAACAAGGGCTTTTGTTCATGCTTTATTAGGGATGAATCTGAGACATGTCCTATTTGAAATTTAGTGCTTTTAAACTGCTTATGACAATGCTTTTTAGGCAGAAATGCTTCTACTTAGCCATCAAATGCAGCTGGACTTATTTCCCTTCAAATTTTGTTTGTCAGTAATTATTTTCCAGGAATCCACCTCTTCCCAACACGGCATTTTGCCTTAGGGCTGGTGCTTTCCAGTCTTACACAAAGAAACACTGACACACAAATACAAACCAAACTGATAGTTTGTATTTAGAAATCTAAATACTGGAACAGAGAAGGAAAACTGTGTCTAAGACAGAAGGATGGAGAACCTTGGTAATATAAAAAGATACCAAAATTGGTTCCCAGCACAAATTTTTTGGTCTTAAAAATATAAAATAAAATCTTGCTTTCCAGTTTCAAGACGGGTTTTGGTCTTTGGAAATTTAGTGAAACAAAGACCTAAAGCCTGAAGTTGTTTCCAAAGTTACTGAATGACATCATTAGGAAAATCAGTAAACATATTTTCCTACATTTTTGTGGGGGAAAAACAAAACAAAACATTTACAATAATACCTTGGCAGCAGTGCAGAAGTAGGTATTATTTCTAAATAGTAACATTGAAGTGTATATAAGAAAAAGAAACTGGATTTTTTTTCTTTTTAGCTTATTGCTATGATCTTCAAAAAAATACAAAATAAAATAAAATAAAAAACTGGAAGACCAAGTATAAGCAGTCAGTCAGTCTGGTGTTTGCTTCAGTGTCCAGCACTATCATCATAATATCTAGCATAAAAGCAAGGAAAGGTCCATAGATCTCAATCATCTTCGGTTAAATGCCAATGCATCTTAGAACTACTGCCCTTGCTTCTTTGAGAGATACCTGCAAGAAATGAAATTATCAAGGTTTAAAAGCTATCTCACACCGAGATTATTAAAACGATCCAAATATAATCCCTAAAAAAAGTTCTAGTATTTCTTTCCTCAAAGAAAAAAAAAGCATGGCATTAAAGTAATGCTTAAAACTAATGAGGATTTGCCTGCTAAAATAGAAATAAAAATGTAGATCTACTACAGGAGTAATGTGATGGACTCCTTTTCAGAAAAAAAAAAAAGCTTACAAGTGCATAAAATAAAATGCATAAGATTACCAAAGAAACCGAATATATTCAAATATAATTACCAAAATTTTTTTAGAATGAGCTCACAATCCCCAAGTTAAGAACCCCAATCTACTGTGATATACACATTTCAAAGTGCTTTTTAAAAACCTTATTGTGGATGACAATCATTGTAGAAAATGAACCAAAAGACCTTGATCATGAATACGAAATGGGGAAAGATGCCCAGATAATAGAAGCAAGGGTTTTTTCCTCCCTATTGCCACAGTGAAATTACATTAGACTACTATATATGCTTCCAAATCTTTTTCACATTTTCTAACTATAAATGGTGGGTAGAAAGAGGGCCAGCTTGGGAATCAGAAAAAACTAGGTTGTAGTTCTTGCTCTGCCACTAACTACATAATCTCAACTAATTTCTCTAAGACTCCGTTTTCTTTGTAAAAAAATGGAGATGACCACAATAATAATAGCTGTTCTACACATCCTTCAGCATACTTGTAAAAATCAAACAAAACTTTATATGCGTATGTGTATGTTTATACTATATGTACACATATAGGAAGGGTTTTATAAAGTGTAAAGCATTATAAAAATATGATATTATTAAATGAACAATGTTTTATTGTGTTCCTGAAATAAAATTAACATTAATATTAACTATTATTAAATATATAATCTATTAAAATACTAAACTTTAAAAATTTAATTCCAGTAGGAATTCAATTACTTGCAAGGCATAACAATTTCTTTAATCTCTCTGGAACTTTAAGTTTTGATAAATGCTTTATTTTATCTCCACAACTTCCCAGGCCTGACAAAATTGCTCTTCCATCAAGTTGCGCTAAGTGGTTTGCCCAAAGTCATACAGCTACGTACCAAGGTATAAGACTATAACTCAAATGTGTTAAACCCAGTTCCATGAGGGGTTTCAACTAGATACCAAACAATACCTACCTCAGGAAATCCTTGCAATTAAGAAGAGACAACAAAAGTGCTCATTCCCATTCTTCTAAACAGAAAATTCACGACAGGCTATTTTTCTAAATTCTATAAAAGGTTTTTAAAGCATGTACTGCTAGTGCATCAAAATGTTTAGAAGACAGTTTCTGAAAAAAGTGAAGTTTCAGAGATAAGGAAAAAGAATTCTCTGGTTTTGAAATTGTAAAACACTTAAAGAATGATCCATTACAAACAAAAATGAAGTTAAAGTGTCAAGCGTATTTGAGTTTCCAAGTTAATTCTGTAAACATGTTGGTGTTTAAGAGGAAAAATGGAAATTTAGTACTTACCTTTCCCAATGTTTGTGATTCAGTTCCAAAAAGTCATCTAATTTTGCTATTTCCTTGAGGTATTGGGTTAACTTTAAAAGTTCTTTATCTTTATCTCTATTTAGATGAGCTTTCATAAAAGGCCTTATCTATTAGGAAACAAAGTTCAACACCTTAGACTGAAATAAAGAAATCTGTAGCAATCCTTTAATGATCTACTATTTAATAATTAAGTTTATAAAAATTACTAAGCCCAGGACAGCTAGGTGGAGCAGTGAGTAGAGCACCAGCCCTGGAATCAGGAGGACCTGAGTTCAAATCCGGCCTCAGACACTTGACACACTTACTAGCCATGTGACCTTGGGCAAGTAATTTAACCCCAACTGCCCTGCCTTCCCCTCTCAAAAAAAAAATTACTAAGCACTTTGAACACTAACAGCAACATTCTATATGAATAGTCTCGGATTATTAAACTGCCAATCAAACAGCAAGTTGAAAAATCTTCAGAATCCAACAATATTTTGCCACCTCCTTAAAATGTCAATTTCAGGGACTGAAAATACAAGTCTAACTTTCTTCTAAGTTTTGTATTCCCCAAGGGGCTACTACATACAGCAGTTCTACTGCTCTGTATTTCCTCTTCTAACATTCAAACAGCCCTCTCAACTAAACCTTATACTACTTAAATACAGATTTCATTCAGATAAAATGAGTCAAAATACAATATAATCTCATTATTTCTTATCTTTTGTCTAAATATCAAGACTAGTGTGATGAGCTTAATAAAAAAAAGAATGAAAAAAATTTGTTTATAAGTCGTCTTTCAGAGCTATAAGGATAGGGGCTGGGACAAAGTAATGAATCTACACTACGACAACTTCAAACATAGACTCAATTTCATTTCAGTAAATAACCGACAACCTCTCCTGTGATGTTTCAGCAAAACCAATTATATGTAACTATTATTGCTATCTTCTCTTAAACTAGGGGTTCATGAGCATATTTTGCAGATTAAGAGCAAAGCATTAAGGATTTCAGCCTTCAAAAAAAGACCAAGAATTATTTTGTGCCACAAAATAGACTTTGAGAGGCAAAATATGTCTTTTAACGTATCACACACTTTCCTTTAACATTTATATAGTGACTTCTAAAAAATCTTACTTTGTAGCAAAGAATTGGGAATCAAGGGGATACCCATCAATTGGGGAATGGCTGAACAAGTTATGGTACATGAAGGTTATGGAATACTATTGTGCAATAAGAAATGGGAATGATACGGACTTCAATTATGAAAAACCTACACGACATAGTGCTGAGTGAGCAGAGCAGAACTAGGAGAACATAATACACAACCACAGATATATGGGTCCTGTGATGACTAACCCTGATAGACTTCACTCTTCTCAGCAATACAAGGTGCAAAGACAACTCTAAAGGACTCATGATGGAGAGAGCTACCTACATCCAGAGAAAGAACTATAGAGTCTGAATGCAGATTGAGGCACACTTCATGCTTGCCTTTTTTTTCCCTTTTTTTTTCTCTTTTGTTTTTGTCTTTGGGTTTTGTTTTTTTTTGGTTTTGTTTCTTTCTCATGATTCATTCCATTGGTCATAATTCTTCTTTACAACTTGACTATTGTGTAAATAAGTTCAATGTGAAGTTATATGTAGAAGATATGTCAGATTCCATGCCATCTTGCGGAAGGAGGGGGGAGAAGAAAATCTGGCACTCAAAGTTATGTGGAACTGAGTGTCGTAAACTAAAAATAAAAAATCTTAATTATAAAACAAAAAATATCTTACTTTGTAGTATCTTTGTTGATCTGCCCTTATTTTGACCAAATTAAGGAAACAAAGTCACCTCTAAATTACACGGATTACCATTCAGAAATAAGGATGGCAATGACCTCAAACCATCTTTATTCAATCACTCCTCTCATTCTGTGGCCAGTAGCAACAATCACAAACAAGAATTGTGTACTACCTACCAATAAATCAAGAGGAAGGGCTAAGTGGCTGCCCAATGCAACTCTCTACCACACTACAACAAACATTTATTAAGTGCCTAATATGTATAAGGTAGAGGCTGCTAAATGGCTCAGTAGATACAGCACTAGGCTGGGAATCAGGAAGACCTGAGTTCAAATCCAGCTTCACATTTACTAGCTGTGTAGCCCTGGGCAAGTTCCTTAACCTGTTTGCCAAATCCACTGAAGAAGGAAATGGCAAATCACTCCAGTATCTTTGCAAAGAAAATTCCATGGACAATACTGGCATGCTATGGTCCACAGGGTCACAAAGAGTCAGACACAACTGAAAAACTCAACAACAACGTATGTAAGGGACTATGGAAGACACTGAGTCAGAGAGAAAACACGAAAATTGTGCCCTAAAAGAGTTCATAGTCTACTAAAACAGATATGACATATATACAAAAAACTTCAATACAACGTAGAGTGTGATGGGTACAAAGAAAAGACCTAGCAAAGTATCCTAAGACAACCTGAGGGAACGAATGCTCTAAGCTGAAATAACAGGGAAGGTTTCAAGGTAGCACTGAACCGCATCTCAGAGGAAGAGCAGTTAGAATGGGTAGAGTGAAGAAGTACATTCCAGGCATGGAGAATGGCCTCGAGGAAGACACAGAGATAGGAAGTGGCAGAACCAGATTAGAGAACAGCTAGTAGTTCAACCTGATTGGAACATATGAGTGTAAAAAAGAGTAATGTGACCTAGAAAGAATAGAAAAATGGTCAACAGGAAGTTGATGCTCAAGATAAAGAGAGAGATAATAAGAGCGCCTAGCTACCCTCAATGTGCTGAGGTCACTTAACCCAAACTACATTCCTGAGCCACATCTCCAAGATCATGAAGAATGTGACAAGTACCATAGAATTAAAGGTAAAAAGGGGATAGGAATTTGATATGCAAACTACAGGCCATGGAGCCTGATTCCTAGCAAAATTCTAGAATGTAACATTAAAGAGACACTTTGTGAACATTTAGAAAATGATGCAGTGTATGCAAAAGAAATTGTTTCATATGCAATCCTCTTTTTTTATTCTTTGTTTGCTTGAATATCTGAATTTGTGGATAACTGTTAAGGTCACAATGAAAAAAAAATCAAAAAAAGGAAGCAGTATTTGTACATAAAAGCAGCATGATTTTATCCAGAGCAGGTCATACATACTAAATTAATCTTATTTCCTTCTTTTACCATGTTTCTAAACTGCTAGATCAGAGGGATACTGTAGATAAAGCTTACCTATGTTTTAGCAAAGCATTTGCTAAAGTCTTTCCTAACACTTTTGTGGGAAAGGTGTATGCTAGACAGGTGTACCTAATGCAGTTGGAACTGGATGAATGGCTCAACCTAAAGAGTAGGTACAGATCAATGTCAACTTGGAAAGTCTCTAAAGAAATGCACCAAGATGCATGCTTCACCCTGTGCCATTTAACATCTGTATTTACAACAGGAATAAAGGGATAGAGGCCATACTCATCAAATTTATAGATTCACAAAGATAGGTGAAATCACTAGCACAATGGATGACAAAATCAGGATCAAAAAATATTTTGACAAGATATACCGATAAGCCAGAGACTTCCCAAGTACAAGATGGGGAAAGCACAATTAGACAATAGCGGTTTGTTTCAGTGTTTCAGCAAGCTCACTACAAGTCAACAATGATATGGGAGCTAAAAAAAGCTCATGACCTTTGGGACTCATATTGTCCAGGAATAAGGAGAGGTCTTCTCCTACAGTTTCCTCTGGTGAGGACACATCTAAAGTACTGTTTTCCAGTCTGGGTAGCACATTTTGGAAAGAACACTGATAAGCTGATGAACATTCAAGAAGGGAAACGAGAATGGTGAAGGGCCTCAATCCAGGCAAACTGGGTGAAGGAACTGAGGCTTTTTAACCTGAAGAAGACTCAAGGAGGACATGATACTAATTTTAAGTATTCAAAGGGCTTGCTCTGGTTGGCCCCAGGGAGGAGAATTAGGAACAATGGAATAGAAATCGCAAAGAAACAAATAGCTGAATTAAGGAAAATTTTCCTAATAATTGTTATCATCTAAAAGTAGCATGAAGTAATATGTCAACTACCTAAATATTTTCAAGCAGATACTAGGTTAACCACTTATTATCCAACAGAGTGGACTCTTTTTTCTCAAAGGTCATGCTTTTGATAGGCATTTGTTAACATTCCTATCCCTACAAGCAAAAATTCACAATTATTGCTCTTGTATTAAGATGAAATTTTGTTGAAAAAAGCAAATACTTATACTACCAATTACATGTTGACCTTCAAATTCCTGAAGGGCATTTTCCCCTAAGCATTATATATTATTTACTTAAAGAGGTAAAGTCATCACTACCAAATATGGATTATACTATCTTCAAGTATGTTCTTTTCCAAGCCTAAATTTCAACTCTGTTCCATTAATTCAATAAATTAATATTCTTATCCAATGTCAATTTGTGAGGAAAATATCAAAAATTTGCTTGCCTTGGGGTTTTTTAAATAATCTATTTTTATGTATTGCTAAGAAAAACAGAACTAAAAATTTTCTTGCCAATACTTCTATTCTATGCTAATAAATAAACTGAAGATTTTACTTTTGATGTGAGTAAAATGCCAGTCAGTTTATGTTGTTCTGCAGTTAGACTGCTTTCATAGTAATTATCAAACATGGATGAATCAGTTAATCAAGGAGACATGACTCAAACATACAGGGTGCATGAAGTAATAAGGTATTTTTAACTACCTTACATATTTTGCTATAAATGTCTTATATGATAAAATTAAACTGTGAAAATTCAAGTGCTCAAATGCTATTTTAATTTGACATACAGATTTTATAGTTTAGAAAAACAATAAGACAGAACTATTCAGTTTTATGAATTTTTCTAAACAATTTAAGTTTTTTTGGCCTGTGGTCTTAAGAACAGTTCCAAACAATTCTTTCTTCCAATTTCTGTTACTGACATTTCTTCTAGGTGATAAAAAAGTAACAATAGAATGACTGATTACCTTTAATCCATTCTGTGGGTTCATAAGAAAATTTCTTCCAATATCATCAAACATAATGGTATTTTTTTTGCTGTAAAACTCTGAAAATTTTCCCCATATAACACCAAGAGGTTTTACCTTGAGGATAAAAAGGAAATTTTGTTTACATATGACCTCAAAGTCTTAAACAAAAATTCTTCCACTTAAAAAGAAATGAGAACTATGACAACTTGTAGTACCAAATGGCAACAGTGTTCATTTTCTCTGGTAACTAGCAAATTAACAAATAATGGTAACTGAAAAAACAGGAGTCTCTGTTTTGAGTAACTTCCAAATTCTGTAATTAAAAAAACTATGATGCTTAGGCATTTTCCTCAAAATAAGAAAATACAAAATCAACTTCTAGATAGTTCATTGATATCCAAACAAAATTAAAACCAAAGTAGTCTCTCTGAAATAAGAAAATGAAAATCTTCTATCACCACATTGAGTTAACCTTCTGATTAATAAGAAAACCATTCGCAGTTTCTAAAATGTATATCAAGTGGAAATACTCAAGTGGCCTGTGAAATATGGACCTATTCTTTTAGATATTTTCTCTTATTCATCTGACATACAAAATCATGGAATCTTGATTAAGATACCCAAAAGTATTTTAGTGAGGAACATTTTAGTTCCTAGTTTTTCTAGTGTCTGTTCTCACAATTTCAAAATTTTGTACTGTTAAAAATCATTATCTTGCCTTTAATTTGGTAGTGATACTGCATTTAAAAAGAAAGGAGCCCCTTTCTGACAGATGATAGTACATGTAATGATGACAAGTACTTCATAATAAACATAAATAGTTTCAAAAATTTTTTAAATTCTAAATTTCCTTTTTTAAACCACCACACTTTTTAAATTCAATTTTATTTTATTTTCAGCTACTAATTCTCTCCCTCCTACCCCAACTGAGAAAACAAGAAAAATAAAAACTCTGCCATCTTGTAGAGTCAAGCAAAACAAATTCCAATCTTTGCCATGTCCCCCTGAAAAGTATGCCTCAATCTGCACTATGAATCTAACACCTCTCTACCTGGACATGAGTAACATGTTTCACTGAGGCTTCTAGAACTGTGGGAGGTTACTGTGTTGACCATAGCACCTTTGTCTTTCGAAGCTGTTTGGCTTTCCAATAACACTGTTCTCCTGGTTCTACTCTCTTTACTTTGCATCGGTTCATATAAGTCTTCCCAGATTTCTCTGAAATTATCCCCCTCATCATTTTTTACAGTACAATAGTATTCCATCATATTCATATACCATAATTTGTTCAACTATTCCCCAAACTGATTGTCATCCCCTCAGTTTCCAATTTTTTACTACCACAAAAGAAGTTGCCATAAATATTATTGTACATGTGTCCTTTCATTTTTTTTTAAAAATCTCTTTGAGCTAATAGTGGTATTGCTAGGTCAAAGAGTATGCAGTTTAATAACTCTGGGGGGCATAGTTCCAAATTGCTTTCCAGAATGGCTGGGCCAGTTCAAAGCTCTACTGACAGTACATTAATGTATCTGTTTTCTCCACAGACTCTCCAGCATTTATCATTCTCCTCATTTGTCAACTTAGCCAAACTGATGAATGCACCTCAGGTGTACTAAGGTGATACCTCAGAGCTATTTAAATTTACATTTCTCTAAATGTGAGTTAGAAAATTTTTTTCATATAGTTATTGATGGCTTTAATTTCTTCCTCTGAAAGCCGCTTGTTCATATCATTCGATCATTTATCAACTGGGAAATGGCTTTTATTATAAATTTGAATCAGCTCCCTTAGAACTGAGACATATCAGAGAAACCTACTGCATAGATTTTTCCCCAATTTCTTGCTTATAGCCAAAATTTAGCTGAATTGTTTTTGCTTGTAGAAAAACTTTTTTAATTTTATGTTACCAAAATTGTCCATTTTACCTCCTATGAACCTATCTATACACCTTTTTTGTTCATGAACTCTCCCCTTATCTGAAAAGTAATTTCTTCTGTGCTTCTCTGATTTAATGATGTCACCCACCCACTACACTTTTTAAAATTTTTATTGACATCTCTTATATTTATGTCACCTTCGTTTTCAAAACTATCCTTCATGCAGACTCTCCCTAGGAAACTTATTCCTTGTACCCAAGAATAAAAAAGATGAGTAAAATGCATCTCAACAAAACTAATACATTAACCAAGTCTGACAACATATGCAATACTCCACATCCACATAGACATCTGCTCTGCAAGGATAGAAGATAAGTGCATTTTCTCACTGCATCCTCAAGGTCAAACCTGGTTAATGTAATTACATAATCACTTGTGTATTTTGTTTTCAAGGTTCTGCTTACTTCATTTTTTACATCAGTTTATGTGTCTTCCCATTCTCCTCTTAATTTTTCACAGTGATATGCCATTCAACTCATATATCACAATTCATTTAACATTCCCCAATCAATGGGCATCAACTGTTTTTCTAGTTTTTTGCTACCATAAAAAGTGTTCAATGAATATTTTGCTGTATGTGAAATCTTTCTGTCTTTGCTTCCTTAGGTTATGTGCCTAGTGGCAGGATCTCTGGGACAAAGGATATAATTATTTTCTTAGCATAATTTCACATTCCTTTCCATAACAGTTGGACCAATTTATAGTTCTACCAATGATATTTTGGTATGTCTATCTTTCCATAGCACCCCCAAAATGTACTTATTCCCTCTTTGTCAATTTTCTGGGTATGAGCTGAAACCTCAGAGTTCTTTTGATTTATATTTTTCTTATTATTAATGATTTGGGGCAGTCTTTAAAATGGTTATAGTTTGTCATTTTTGGAGAATCATTTATTTACTAAGTGAAACCACTTAACCATTACTACTGCACACTCACTGGTGGCAGAATCCTGAAATCAAAGTCCCCTGACAGAATCTCGCTTAGTACTCATTCTGGATAAAGCCGATCATTCAATTTTATTCTCTATGACACTGCAAAGAAAACTGTTACTGACAACTTTTCTACCTACTAAATCTTTATCTGCATCTAAGTTGCAGTTTGGTGAATGAAAAAAATACAAAACAAATATTTTAAGAAAAATACATAGGGAGTATCGCATTGGGACAACACTATATCTGTAAAGTCTTTCAATAACAAAGTGCCTAAGGGACATGCTATGAAAGGATACATTCCACAGATTCAGGTTATGTATATCTCAGCTTCTCTTAGTAGCCTTCCATCATTTTGTCAAATTCTTTCTGAACATGAAAATGCTTCTTGGTATAAGTGAAATCTCTATATCTATATATAAATCTAGATAAATATAGGTATGTGGATATACTCACTTTTCTGCTATATATAGTTGCACTTTCATTTTTCATAGACTTAAATTGCTCAGATTTCAACAGGACCCTTCCTCGTCCTCTATATGCTCTATAATCCAGCTCTATAATCTATAATTCCTCAAACATGGTATCCCATTTCTGGTCTCTATGCCTTACAACGGCTGTTCCCAGTGCTAGGTATGTTCTTTCTCCAATCTCTGCCTCCTAGCCTCCTTGGCTTTCTTCAAATCTTAAATGCTAAATTATACAAGATTCCCTTCCCAATCCTTCTAATGCCTTCCCTCTGATATGACCTTCTACTTCCACTAGATAGAGATAGAGATCTACATAGAACTTATATGTATACAATTATTTGCATGTTATCTCATCCATCTGGAATCCTTAAGGGTAGGGATTATGTTTTGCCTTTCTTTATATCCCCAGTGCTTAGTACATAGAAAGAGATTCTTAATCATTTTAATCTATCCACATACAGCTGCACCCTAATGTCCATCTTTTTAGTTGTTCTTCTCTGGACCTTCTCTATTCCATTATGTCTTTATTGATGACAACAACCAAAATTACACATGTAAATTCAGATGTCAACGAATCACAATTCTATACAGAGGTAGGAAATTTTTTTTAATTTTTGTTTTTAATATCCTCCTTAATTTATTTTAATATGTAATATTTTGCTAACTTTTTTTGATTGTGGTGGCAGACACACACACACACCCATGACTGTGGACTCTTTATTCTATGAAGCTGTCAGGTTAGTGTGCTATATATAGAGATGCATATCTATCTATATATATATTAGAGAGACAGTGTGTGCGAGTGTGGGTGTGCAAGTGTGCGTTTGTGTGTGTATGTGTTTGGATTTTTTCCTCCATAACTGCATTTCCCTTCACAAATCAAAACTCATCTGCCACTTTTCTGTCCATCTGCATAAATCCATAAGCTCTTTTTATAGTACATCAGTTTGGCTCTTTATTAACCAAAAGAATATAAATGTAAAGCACCATATACTTCAAATTATATTGTGTGGGCATTCCCTTTACTGAGATCAAAATTCATGTGTCATAGAAACAAAATTCCTAGGGCTCTGACATAGATGATTTAGTTTTTCATAAGGTTCTCCCTGACACAGCCTAGACTAGTTTTTCTTTAAAAGGCATCAAGACAATCCTTAAATCTGATTGATTCAAAGGACTAAAGACTCAGTTTATAGCAGATGACAACTCAGACTTCTGGTCTCATGACTCCAAAAGCCAAGGCATAAGAGTCTACTGGTTCCTCCTTCACCCTTCTGACTAGTAGACCATCATGGGCAATGCAAAGCCAAGGAAGCTGCTCCCAAATCAATCAATATGACTATAGGATACTGGCTCTGCATCTCTCTCCTTTGGTATGGTTAAGTAAACTTCTTTCTGTTAACTATAAGATGCTCTACAAGTGTCTCATTCTATTTCAATTTCAAACTTGAAGCACTAGACTGGCCTAAGTCAGGCCTGGCCTACTACACCCTCTATATCTTCTTATTCTGTTCAATTCTTAGGTTTCTGTAAGTCCTACAAAGATGATATACTCAATGTACCAAAGGCATTCTTCTAATTCTTTTAACATTTTGTGGGAACCCAGGCAAGCATAACCAAAGGTAAATACAGTTTCAAATAAAACACTTCTTACATCTATTAGGCCTCTTCTTGGGGTATGTACTGTTATCATAGCAGCACTGTCCAACATGAAGGTGATCTTATAGTTTGTATTTGTACTTACTCCCAGCTCCTATAAACAAAAATACCCATTATCAAAGTGACAATTATTTCAAGACTGCTCTTCTCCAGTGCTTGGCTTGTTTTTTTTCCTATAATATCAGTACATAGGGACACTGGCTCACTTAGAGACAGATTCGAACTGTCATTCAATTTTCTACCCATATAACTAACACTATGCTGAGATGACAAACCTTACTAGATGAAGTTAAAAAGATCAGTGAAGAGTAGATAAAATTGAAGTAAAAAAAGTAAAAACATATAACTTATTTGTCCAGAGTATCATTCTTTTTCAATCATCACAATCATAGTAAATGAAAGAGACTTAAATTGGCATTTTAAGAGACAAAATAGATAGAATGGATAAGCAATTCTGTGTTGAAAAGTACCAAATGTCAAATCCAAATAAACTATAATAACATCTCTTCTCCTAGAACTATAGTATTGCTTTTTATCTGGTTGGTTACATTCTAATGATACTTAAAACTGTACATTTTTTATATTTCTAGTAACTATTGAAATTTCGGTAGTCATAAAAATTGTTTTCTAACATTTACCTTCATTTTAGCTTCAATCCACTTCATATTTGTAGCAGCTTTTAAAATACAAAAGAAAACAATACAATATGAAAATTTTAAATTATGTAATAGTAAAATCTTCTATCTAAAATCTTCTATCTCTTGTGTAAACAGAGCTTTCCTCTGAAAAATTCCCAAAGCAAAGCAATAACATTAGATATCCACTAGTGCCTTGACAGCATTATTGTCAATCTTTACAACCAAAAAATGTACACCAATTGTTTTTGGTATATCTTCAAGAAAGAAAATTCTGTACCACTGTGCAGAGTATAAGATTCCTTAGAGCTGGAAGGAATTTCAGGTTATCTAGTTCAATCACCTCATTTTACAGATAAATAAACTGATGTCCAGAGAGGTTAAATGATTTGCCCAAGGACACACACAGGAGAAGTAACATTCAATCCTAGGCCGTCCTCCAGCTCTTTATACTAGAGAACCTCTGAAATCCTTCCCAGCTCTAAATCTATATTCCTATTATCTATAAGATATACATATCCTTTGCTTAAAATAATTACAAATGAAGAACATTTGTAAGTCAGATTACAAACACCCTCTAAGAAATGGTACCATTACATTATGATTCCTAAGCCACATATTTGCACATTTTGGGGTACACAGGGTGCTACCTCAAACAGAATTCCTGGTTGTATTATTACAATTATGAGTGCCCTCCTATATGTGTTAGCAATTGATTACTACCCAACCATAAACAGTCCTCTGCCAGGGTCGACAGACATAACACTTGTTGAGCCAGGCAACCTTTACTTATGACACCAAAACCAACAAAATACATATGTACAATGCGCCCATTTTCCAACCATAGATACCGGTTCATAAGTAGGCCAAAGATAAACAATAAGAGATGAGCTCCTCTACTCCAAAGAACAGTGGAGCAAGCCATACAGATCACCACTAGAGAATAATCTCTATGAGGGCCAGGAAGTGTCTTACTTAATTTTTGTATCTCCTCAAGAAACTAGTATAGTACTCTGTCCATAAAAGATACTAAGTAAATGCTTCTTGAAGGAACATGAAACTATTACCAAGATGTTAGGAAAGAAGCCAGGGAATTAAAGTTTTGGGGAAAGTTCAAAAGTGGTAAAAGAATTACTTTACATATACAATTGAAAGCAATCGGAATGTTTAAAGTCAATGGAAAAATTTAATCTAAATGGTAAAGCTTTAAGGACTGTTATCACTACAACGGGAATAATAGTGACACAGAAAAATATGCTGCCAGAATACTACTATACTTTTTAATTCCATATTTTTATGACGATGCCCCTAATAAAAAAATTATCAAAACATTAATCTAACACCATGCTCTGTGGAGAATAACTTTTTCGCCCTTAAAATGTCATCATTTTAAAAGACTGGAAGAACAATAAAGAAAATGGTCCTATTTACACCATTCTAACCCCACAAAACATCATATTGTACCATAGCACTGTCCAAAACTTGGCCCACCACATGCAGCGTGCAGTGCAATTTATGCGGCCTGCCCACAAGCACAGAAATTTACATAAATGCTTTAGTAAATGAAGCTGAGCTCCTGCAGAGCTTTCACTAAAATGGCAAAATGAAATATATTGTCTATTGTTTCAATAAAAACCTAAGGTTGGACAGCCCTGTTGTACCATATGAGAAAGTAAAAAAGAGTCCTTCACTCAATCTGACTTAATTCTCCTTCTCTTACAGAAGTCCGAAGGAGGCTTCCTTCTTTAGGTTTACACCAATTTATGGGCTGAAGAATTAGCATTCAGGAAGGCTAAATGATATGCAAGGAAATCTTTAACTGAAAAAACATAGCTTACACCAAATAACTATGTCATAATCTTCATATGCAGATGTTAAGAATTCATGAAGATATGGCCGCATTAATTCTACCCCAGTCTCTGCACAGGACCTGTGATCTAGAAAGAAAATCAAGAAAATTAGTGAGGCAATTCTTAATTTGAGATTATTGCCATACAACTCTCCTAACTCTAATTTATCCCAACTTTTAATTCATCCTGGACACTACTGCAAAATTATTCTTCATTACACTTGTCTCTGATTGTATTGCTCCCAAAAACCAAACCAATTCAAGTTCAAAATGGAATTCAGGGCCATTTACAATCTGGCCCCGAACTACCTTCGTAGTCTTGTCTCATACTACTCCCCTTAGTGTGATCTATATGCTATATGATGGCCAAACTGGATTATTTGTCTTTCAATGAACACATCTTGCCTCTTCACACTGTTACTCACAATGTACCACAGGCCTAGAATGCTCTTCTCCTTCTTCTCTCTTTTTTCCTCCACACCCACTACTGAAGTTCTACCCATTTTTCAAAACCCAGTTCCAGTACTGCTTCCTCCATGAAGCCTTCGTTTAGACCCCTGGCTAGAAGAGATCCCCTTAGTTTTCACAGGACTTCATCTTTACCTCTTTTGTACACATAGTATGTTCCATTATGCATAATAGTTATTTGTGTTCATGTTTTATTTTTCCTACTAAATGAAAATCTCTCTGAGGCGCAATAGCCAGGTCTTAAGTTATTTGGGTTTCTCTTTTACTTTCAGGATTTAATAAAATGTGCTGTAAATAGCAGATGCTCAATGTCTCTTGAAGTGAAGTTTAATAAACATAAGTAAAACGTTTGTAAACAACAGAAAACAAAAGTATGGATCCAGGGTAGTATGTACTGTATCAAATATTGTTAGTGAAGAAATTCATTCTTTGGGGAAAGAATTATCCCCTTGGAAAAACTACTGCTAAGGGTTTGATGCTGGTTTCATAAATTCTAAAAGAATACTATCCTTTTAGTAAAATTTCTCTTGGACCTACATTCTGTCAAGTCAGTAAAAACACAGACATATTTTTATATCACTATTTGAAGTCAAGATGGGAAGGAAGAAGAGTGTAAATATAAAATTAAATTTAATTATTTTGAAAAATATATTTGGATTACTTCCATCAATTCCCAATACAAACCAAACCCAGCTCCCCTCATTAAAAAAAAAACAAAAACTAGGCTAATTCACTGATAAACTGGTTTCAATTTTGATTAAGCACTAATTTACTATTTACTGATTGCAAATACATTTCTAATAAACAGGATGGTAGCATGTCAATATGTCTATTCTTCTATTACAAACTGTACACATTCATTTGGCAATGTTGCACGGTACAATTTTTTTGAAGTTGTTAACTTCCAAATCAACATGACAAATTCTAAAATCTAAAAACCTTCTTGAACATAACTAAGAAATAAACAGACATTGGGGCAGCTAGATGGTGCAGCGAGTAGAGCTTCGGCCCTGGAGTCAGGAGAACCTGAGTTCAAATCCAGGCTCAGACACTTGACACACTTACTAGCTGTGTGACCTTGGGCAAGTCACTTAACCTCAATTGCCCCACCTTCCCCCCTCCAAAAAAAAAAGGAAACAAATAAAAAGACAGGGTAAAAAGTAAAAAATGAATTTAAAAGTCACTCCTCCAAAATGCAAAAATTCTTATTAGCTGACTTACCAAACAATGTATAATCAACATCTAGAACCAAAAGTTTTTTCCCTTCCCTGGGAGGATTCAAAATTTCCACTTTGTAATCTTTAACTCTTCGAGAAATTTTTAGCAGGTTTTCTTCCCTAATGCAAAAAGTAAAAACATGGTTGAAGTTTTCAATTTTCATTTTAAATCCAATTTTTTCTCTGAAAGTGGTAAGTACTCACCTATTTTCTACTTCAACTACTTCCTCTTCAATATCAAAATCATTGACAACATCATCATTGTCAGGTGGTGGGCCTAAGACATCTTCCTATAAATATCGAAAAGGAGTATAGCCTTTATTTTAATATTTCTTGTCATTTTTATTTTAACAAATTAAACCAAAATTATCTATAGTTTTTCTATTTTAAAAAATATACATTATGAAGTTAAACAACAGTGAGCAATTTGAGGGAGAATGTCTTTCAAAATATATTGTGAAAGATTTCTAATGATAACATTTCACTGTAAGGTTTGGCATATTAAATGTGATCCCCATTCCAGCTACTTTAGTACCTACATATGGCTCTATGTAAAACAACTTCATATATACTTATGTTCTGCTATGAGTCAATAGCTTGCCTATAATATTATGCTACTTTTTTTTTATTTACTCCTAGACTATGACAACCCTATCACAATTATAACTATGGTACAACAGTGTAAGGTAGATTGTAACATCTTCAAAGGAACAAATGGTTTGTAAACATTTACCAAGCTCTCCTCTCGAGTTCCCATCATCATGATTTTAGTATTTGGTTTCAGTTTGAGAGCTCCAAGCTTAACGTCATTTTCTGCAGGTTTGCCTACAATACAAGCAAATGACTGTTTTTTCACTAAAGTTCAAAAGCCAACTTCACTATTCCATGACACAAACCCTAACATAAAAATCTGTACAACTTCACAGCAGGTGAAACTAAACTGGCAGAGCAATATGTTACTGTAAAGTAACAGCCATATGTCTAAAATACTAAAAAGCAGTAGCTGATCGTAGTGCTATTGCCCCCTTTGCCCCACAAAATACCCTACACCTTTATAAATTCATTCTTCAGTAATTCAAATTAAAGAAAACACTCTTCTCAAGAACAATACCATCCCTCCCCCAAATGGTCACCACTTCAACTACAAAAAATTTACCCTTCAAAAGCTATTATTACAACAGTTAAATGCCATAAATGCTGTGAAAGGCCACTACAGAGCTAGTGTGAGTGGAACACCATCCTTACTTTAAAGGGAGAAAATATTAAATGGGATGGACAAAAGGCCCAGAACTTTAAGAAATACTCTAGATTCAGTTTCATCTAATGCTTCTGTGTCAGAAATTGAACTGTAAGAAAAAAATAATTATAAAAAGAATAAGGATTGGCAATTCTCAAGAGAATAAAAAGTAATCTTATCATTATTAACAGTTCTTTCATATAGCTTTTCACATATCGGCTTACTAAAATGTTACAGGCTTATTTATGCTACTTAAGAGCAACAAAACATCCACTTAAAATACATATCCAAAGTGGAGGGAAAATACTGTACTAAAGCAAAAGGATATTTAAATATTACAGTAACATTCAAGGAAAAAATACATATATACTTCAATGAAGAAGGCTGGAAAGCGCTACACAATTATTTATTTAAAAAAATATGAATGTTTTTTACCTTTAACTTTGAGACCAAGCAACTTTTGGCGTTCTGGTAGCACTCCTGTAAGTGTCTTGAGGGACTGCTTGAGGTCTAGCACTGTATCTTCTTCGGAAAGTGTGGTTATTGAATATTCCTGTCCACCCCATTTGATTATGAGAGAGAGCGACATCCCTGAAGCATGCGATCAAGCAGTTTATTGTCAAAAGACCTAGAAAGGAAGGAATGGGCAAATAAAAAATTAAAAGGAATGCACATATACATATATACACAATACTTTAAGATCTAAGTAGAGTTCCAAAATTTGGTGACATAATGTTATTTAAAATGTGGTTGCTTAAAATAATTATTTATGATACTGTGTTATTCAGTAGCATCATGCATTTCTCTCCCTCCACTCCCATCATCATCACATCATCATCACCATAGCTAACATACAGCACTTACAGATTTTTTAAAAACTCATTTTTCTTCATAAGTCCCTAAGGTATTCCAGTTTAAAAAAAATAAAATAAAATAAATATAGGTATTTCTAAACTCTTTCATTTGGCTAATGAAACATTTAATTGGATTCTTCCAAAATCTAGTTCCTTACCTCCTCCTCTCTCCATTTATGACAAGCAAATGTCAGGGTAAAAGTAAGCTCTGAATTTCAAAATCTCTTAGTATTGGCATGAAAATTATTTGTAGGCATCTTCAACATGTCTTAGTAGCTGTAACATCTATTATAACTATTTAAACATACTATACTGACATTAGAACAAAATTTGATGCATTTTAAATCACTATTAATATAATTCAAGATACCAGATTCAATTTTACTTCCTCAATGTTATAAGCCCCAATAACACTCGGAATACAAATGAAATGATCTATTTAGCATAAAAATAATAACCTATAACTTTGTGTAAAATCAATTTCCTCTGAGGGAGAAAAAAGTCAAATGTGTTGCATAATGCCAATTGCTGAAGCATCATTTGCTAGAACAGTATACCATATTTGGTAGTACAAGCATTACAATTAACATCATCCCTATAAATATAAAAGATATTTAAAAATTCATAAACACTAAGCAACAAATGGATGCTGGGATTCAAACCTGCTGCTCTAGGATTATGACTTCAAATTCTTGGGCAAGTCACAACTTCTACGTATCACTTTTCTCATTTGTAAAACAGAAGAGGATGAGACTTGATTTCTAGAGTCCCTTCAAGCTCCAAATCTTATAATCCTCAAAAGAAAATAGTAGAGTACAAAGCACATAGTATTAAGAGTTGGATTTATAATCTCAACTCTAATATTAATTAGCTGTGTGACCACGTAAATTACTTAACCTGTCTGGCTTCAAGAAGTTCCGTCTTCCGTAAAGAACTTAGACATCTTCATGAAAGTGGGCAAAGTAACAGTGCAGAAGGTCACAAACCTTTTCTCTTAACCCCCTTAATAGAGAGATTGCACTGTACAATATTCTTCAGCTCGAAGACCCAACAGATGTCATGTTCAAATGAAAATTAGCAAACCAGCAATAATGCACGTTTATAATTAGATATACACAATTATATTTCCAGTAAGGCTTTTCTTTTGATCTTCCTCTCTACAAACATTTTCTAACAATAGTTACAGAAATTTATTTAAAAACAAACTTTAGGGGAAAACTAACACATTAAAAAAATGAATATAAAAAAAGATCAGAATTCAAACTAGCATTAAATCTAAAAAAAAGGGGGGGAGTAGCATTTATAATTAGAAGATATCTCAAGACATCACCTAGCACAACCCGTTCATAATCTAGACGAGAATAATGAGACCGAGCAAGAGTATTCGACCTGACCAAAGTCACACAGGGTATGAGTAGCAGAGCGGGAATCCTTTGATTTCCCCATCCAGCGCTCTTTTCACGGCATTACTACCTCCAGTAATTTGTAATAGCTCTATAAATGGCATGCTACCACCCACACTTTGAAGAAAAGTTCAAAGACCACGGGGAAGGAAGGAAGGAAGCAGGGGAATCCAATTGGAAAAATATTTATTAAACGTCTGCTCTCCGCAAAGCACTGAGCTTGGTGCAAACACGCAAAGAGATACACACATAGAGCTTCGTGCAAACACGCAAAGAGATGCACACATAGAGCTTGGTGCAAACAGACAGACAGACACACACACACCCCGCACAAGAGGAGGCGGGCCAGAACTTGCAGTTACAGTAATTGCAAGGCTGTGTAGAAGACGACTAGCCATACTGAGTGGCACAGCAGAAAACTGTGAAAAAAGCAGGAGCCCCTTAATATTCGCGATGCCTTCGGATCAGGGCAGAAGGCTGAAGATGCTTCAGGAGGGAGGGCGGAGGGACTTGCCGAGAATTGGTTGGGGGGGGGGGGCGGAGAAGAGGAGGGAGGATTGTGGAGGGTTGAGACGAAGCGAGAGGGCAGGACTTCAGCAAAGGAGGTTTTGAAACAGGATGGGGAAACAAGTTGTCTATGAGAGGGTCTGAGGCTGTGAGGGCCCTGGGGCGGGGGAACGGGTAGGAAAGCTACCCCGGCACCTCCAGGCCGCCTCACCAACACCCGGGTCCTGTCCTCTCCCCTCCCATCTCGCTCATTTCCACAGGGAGCCCGCGGGACAGCAGCGGATTCGGCCTCGGGCCGGGGTCCCCGCGCCACAGGCCCCGAGGCCCTTCAGGAGAGGAGATCTGAACCGCTCTGGGAAGGGAAGGGGGATGACCGGCTCCCCACAGAGGTTTCCGCCGGTTTCTGTCAGTTCGCTTCGGGACAGCGCAGCGCGTCCCGCCCCCTCACCTGGAACGGAGTCCCGACTGGCAGCCGCGGCGGATGCAAGAACTTGCCACACCGGAACCGGCGGCGCCGCCCGGAAGTGGCGGACAGGAACCGGAATTGGTCGTCCGAACCGGAAGTCAGGGAAGACGTCGGGGTGGCTAGGGGGAGATAGGTAGAGGGAAAGGGGAGCCGCTGCGGTGGTCCTTAGAGAGAAACGGGCAACCTCCGGAGATAGCTAACCCTTGAAGTCGCTACTTCGAGGGGAAGTCAACGGCTTCGGGCCGCTGCGACCCGGATGTAGATGGCAAGGGGGCGCTGACGGCTGCCTGCATCCTGCCAGCACTACGCATGAGCATGTCGCACGTCAGAGGCTGGGCGGGGGAAGGGCAGGCAGGTCATGGAACTGTCATTGCCAGGCTGCGCGGTTTAGATTGTTGTGCCTCCAGAGGTGTCTCTCAAGTTCCCAGATCCCAAGAGATCCCTCCCTCCACGGTCTATGTCACGAGGTTAGGAAAGTAGGAAGCATTCAGGTCTTGCAGTCAAAATGCCTGGAATCGAATTCCTGTCCCAGCATTTATCCCATATGACCTCGGGCAAGTCTCTTAATATCTCTGAACCTTAGTTTCCTTATCTGTAAAATGGGAGTGATAATGTTGAGGTGTCAGTTAAATTATTTGGGATTATTGTTATCATCCCTAGTGGGCTGGGCTCCAGGGACCCAGGGCTGTTGCCAGTGGGGTCCCCAGTGTAGCTGCTGTGCCTCCACTCTCGTTCTTTTTGCCAGGTGGGGGAGGGTAACTCATATTCCCTGCCATTCTTCAGCACCCTCTTTCCTTAATCTGAGCTGGAATGAGAGGAGTTAACAGAATCTGCTAAAATGTTTTTAGCTGTTCTGGCTTTGCACTGAAGCCGTATTCGGTCAGAGCCAGCACAAGGTGAAGGATCTTAATGGCTCTCACTTTTCCCTGTACCCTCAGCTGGTCAGAGCCAGGACAGGGAGAAGGCACTTAGCCCTAGCCTAGGAAGAACTGGGACCACGGGGAGGGGGGCCTTAGGGGTTCTGACTTTTTACTGTGGGGTCTGGACCACAGGAGAAGGCACCCGAGCCTCTAGCCTAGTCACAAGTAGGACCAAAGGGAGAGAATCTTAGTGGGGTTTTTTTTTTAACTTTTATTCAAGTAAACTTCACTTCTGTGACCAATCCTTAAAAACTTCTTTGAAAGTGAGCGCTTTGAACCTGCCAGTCAAGGTGAGTGGGACTCTGGAAAAGATCCAGTGGCTTCTAGTCCCAGCTCCCTCATACTGAAGAGCTCAAAGCTTAGTCTCTGAGGCGTCTCTTTTTTCCGCTGTATGCATTTTCCCAATTTATCTTAGTGCCAAATAATATAATAAATTCTGCTAACACAAATGTTCTAGTGAGATTTTCCAATCAGATTCAGTTACCTGGATCTATATTCCCAGTGATATTACACAGTTCTCTTTCTGGAATCCAGGAAAGGGTTAAGTGTTAGTCCTATTCCAAAGTGCAGCTTTGAAACCTGCCTCTCTTTGATCAGTGAAGTGACCCTCTTTTTTCTGTCTCTCCCTTCACCTCCAGAACTTGGCCAGAGTCCAAGGAGGGAGGGAGAGAGAGAGTTGGGGGTTTGTTTGTTTTTTTGCCGACAACCTTTCTTTAAGAGACCATCAATCTTTCAGGCCCAGGTGTAGTTTTTTTTTTCTTTTCTGGCTGGCTGCATTTTAAATCTTATGGTGGCAGACTCAGAGATTTTTATACAGACACAGAGCAGACAAATACAAACAGAAAGCACAGATAAGTGATAACTTTTCTTGGTCTTCAGATTACTCAGAAACCCGTTGCTATTACAACTGAAGAGTCCTGTGGGATGGCAGTTGGGACTGAATGCCAGTAAACCTAAGGAAATCCCCCCATAGCCACATTGATCTCTTCAGTGGCGTCCCACTGACGGATGAAGAAGAAAAAAAATCGCAAAATTCCCAAACAAAACAGCCTCTGTAGAGAGGGAATTTGCTGGCCTCAGGGGTTTTGGGCATTAGGGCCCAAGCAATCCAGTCAAGCCATCCTAGGTGCTTGAAGGACCTCCCAGCTAAGAGAAGGGGAAAAGATAGGTTTACCTTTGGATTGGAGGGGGTACAATTCAGAGACTCTACTCCACATTGAGGGGAAGGTCAGTCAGAGACTCTGCCCACTCAGGGATGCCAAAAACTTTTGGTTTCATGATATGTTGAGGTGGAACTGTCTCAAAGAATTCAGAGTCAGACTGCCTTTAATCCAAGTATAGGCATTTATTGGAACCAGCAACTTCAGAGAAAGCAAGATGGATTTTTATAGGGTAAAGATGCTGATTACACAATCAAAATTTACATAGACTATAGGAATATGATTAATATCAAAAAGGTAGGAAGAGTTTGTTAAGGGATTAGGTAATGGAGGAGGGATCCCTTCTATGGTTCGGTGGTCATATATTCTGGTTGTGCTGCCGTTTAATTGGCTAGCTATTGTGTTCCTGTCTGGTCAAGATGGAGAGTTAGGTATTGTGGTCCTGTCTTGGGCTAAATATGATTGTGGTTGAGTACAGGAGCCCGTCTGTTCAAATATGTGAATTGGATCTGAGGGCAGGGGCTAGCTAGGGGCAGTGGCTGTATTGGATCCGGGGGCCTGAGGTGTGGTTAAAGCCAGATTGTGGTTAAATCAGGATGTGCCTGCTGTTTAGTGGGGCCCATAAGGAAGTTAGAATATTGGGGCTGGGGGCAACTTTATTAGGATTCCATCAATAATAATATTTGTTTCCTCACAGTTGAGGAAAGCTCACCTTTTGTCAGAGGAGGTGAGGCTGTTGTGAGGAAAGCATTTTGTAAACTGTACATGGTAATAGAGAGCTGGGCTCCGCTTCAGAAAAAACTGAATTCAAGTCCAATCCTTTAACCGTCCATGTTGGCTGTATGATCTCTACTAAGGCATTTCCCTCTAAGAGAAGACTAAGACTGTACGTTGCAGAGAAGGTGCTAGTTGACATTAGTAGAGGAAACACCCCATGGAGAGTTGTCTATACCAATGAAATCGTGAGCCGGGTATTTTAAAATGCCATGTAAATGTGAGCTAATCTTTCCCAAAGTGGAGGGAATGTTAATATTGGGACACAGGAAGCAGTGGGAGACAGAGGAAAGATCCATAAACTTAGAGTAGTCAGAGAACATGGGTTTGAATCCCCTCTGTCACTTACTACCAGTTTGACTGTGGGAAAAGTCACTTCACTTCTCTGGGCCTCAGTTTCCTCATCTTAAAAATGAGGTGATTGGACCAGATGGTTTCTAAGATTTCTTTCAGCTCTAAAGCTGTTTTCCTATGATCTCATGACCTGTGAAATGATGCCATGTCATCCTCTTCACTCTGAGTCTATCCAAGTCTTTTTACAGACCCTGGAATAAGGGAATCGAATGAGTACCTACTGTGGGCACTACGCAGTGTGCTAAGTGCTTTGCAAATATCTCATTTGATTCTGACAACAACCCTGCAAAGTAGGTGCTATCTCCATTCTACAATTGATGAAACTGAAGCAAGTTAAGTAGTGGCTTGTCCAGGGTCACACAGGATCTGGATTTGAATCTGGATTTGAATTCAGTTCATCCCAACTCCAAGCCCAGTGCCCTAGTCACTGCGCCACCTAGCTGCCTTGAATAAGCGTTTTCAGTTTTTAATATGCTACCTCCCTAGGACGTAATAAATTCCTTGAGGACTGAGACCAAGTACAGGGTCCTATTTAGTCTTTGTAAACTCTCCCCTCCCCCAGGACCTAGTACAGTGCTGTTCACATAGTAAGGCCCTAATAAATGTTAAATGAATTTTATTTTGACTTTTTTTTTTGCAGTACTTGGCTATTGGCCCTGCTGTTATTTCTAATAACATGTCTAGTACGATAGATAAGTTTGATATTTAGTGTTACTAGTGATTGAAAAGATTTTTATGCATCTATCAAATCTCTCTTTTTATAAGTTTTTATTGATATTTTCTGTTTCTTACCTTACCATAGTATCCAATATATCCCTCCCCCTCTCCCTCAAGCATCCCTGAAAAATTTAGAGAGGAAAAACAAAGTCAGCACAACTGATCAGTACATTGAAAAAGTCTGAAAACACATACAATGTGTAATACCTGTTGACCTCTCACCTCTGCAAAAGAGTAAGCTGGGAATGTTTTCTCATATCTTTTCATTCAAGTCTCATATCAATTCTCTTTTAAACAAGAAATCGGAATCAGTGGTTCCCTCCATGACACAGACTCCCTGCCCACTCTTTCTAATACTTAGCCCCCTCAGGTCACTGACTCAGCTCACAGGGGAGTTGGAATACTCCTCTTTACCCCACCCTCCCCCATTGCCTCTTCCAGCTTCTCCCTCTGCCTTTATCACTCAGTAACCTCGCACCTCTGAGGTTTATGCTATTCATATTTACTCCTCTTCCAATCAAAATCTTTAGTTATTGTCTACAGACCTGCAGGTTACTCTCTTCCTCAATGCTTTCAATACCTGGCTCACAATTGTACTCTCCTCCCCAACTCCTGCTCTTACAGTAGGGGACGTCAGTCAATACACATATTGACTCTCACTAGGACACCCTAACCACTGAGCTCCTCAGCCTGCTCACTTCACATGACCTACTCTTTCACTCTACCTCAGCCATATACAAGATAATCATACCATCGATCTTGCCATCACCCACATAAGCACCACCTCCAAGTTCAAGAATGCTGAAATCTCTTGGTCTGATCACCATCTATTCTCCCCATGTCTTCTATTAACAAACCGTCTTTCATTTTACACCTTGACTTCTAGTACCTCAACCCTTCAGTTCTCTCCCTGGCCATCCTCCCTAGACTACCTACCAACTTTCTCCTCTGTTCCTCATCTTAACCTCTCAGGGAACCAGTTCAACTCTGTACTATCCTGTTCTCTTGAGTTGCTGGTCCCTTTAAATCACCAAATGTGCCTTGCCAAACCTTAGCCTTGGATCACTATCACCATCTGTCACCTTCACTTCTATGCATGTGCTGAATGTAGGTGGAGAAAATCACACAACCATTCTAACTGGGTCACTAGATATTTGTTGCATAACTGCAAATGAGTCCTTTCTGCTGCTTAGATAGTCCTTCTACACCTGTTGTTATCAACTCAATATCCCACTCTCCACAGAGGCTCTTTTGAACTTTTGTATCCCTCCCCAGACCTCCCATGGCTTCCCCTCCCCTCTACTCTCTCAGCTGAAAACCTTGCTTCATCTTTTACAGAAAAAAATTGAGGCCATTTACCGTGAGCTTCCTCTTCCCTCTTCCTCTTCTCATTTCACTCTGCTACTAACTCCTCCCTCACCCCTATCTCACACAAAGTGGTAGCCCTGTTCGTTACCAGAGCAAGTCCCTCTACCTGCAGAAGCATTCTCACTCCATCCCTTATCCTCCAACAGACTGGCCCCTCTGTCATCCCCATTCTGTTACTTCTATTCAACCTCTCCCTGTCTATGGGCCCATTTCCTACTGCCAACAAATATGCTTATGTCTCCCCCACCCTCAAAAAATCCTCACTTGATCCATCTCCACTAGCCATCATCCTATATCTCTTCTTTCCTTTGTGACTAAACCCCCTGAAAAAGCTGTCTACAATAGGTGCCTTTACTCCCTCTCCCCTCACTTCTTCATCCCTTAAACCTCATCATTCCACCAAAACTGCTCTCTCCAAAGTTACTAATGATCTCTCAATTGCCAAATCCAGTGGATTCTTCTCAGTCTTCTTCCTGAACTCTCTGCAGCCTTTGACACTGTTTATCACCCTCTTCTCCCTGATACTCTCTTTTCTCTAAGTTTTCAGGGCACTTCTCTCTCCTGGTTCTTCTACCTATCTGACCTTTCCTCAGAGCCTTTTGCTGTATCCTTATCCAGGTCATGCCCTCTAAACATAGATATTCCACAGGGTTCTGACCTGAGCTGCCTTCTCTTCTCCCTTTATACTAGTTTACTTGGTGATCTCATCTGTTCCCATGGATTTAATTACCATCTCTATGCTGATGATCTATGCATCTTGTCCTAACCTCCCAGCTGCCTCCAATATCAAATGCCTTTCAGACATTTCAAAGTGGATATCCAACAGACATCTTAACATGTACAGAACCAAACTTATATTTCACCTAAACCCTCCCTACCTCCCTATTACTACAATTGACAACACCATCTTTCCAATCCCTCAGGCTTGTAACCTAGATGTAATTCTTGACTTTTCACTGTCAGCTCCTATCTACAATCTTTTGACAAGGCCTATCAGTTTCACACATGCAACACCTCTTGAATATTCCCCCATTTCTCTGACACTGCCACCACCTTAATGCAGGTCCTCATCACCTCACAATTAGACTATTGCAATAGCCTGCTGATGGATCTGCCTGCTTCAAGTCTCTCCCCACTCCAATCTAGCCTCCATACTGCCACCAGACTGATTTTTTTCTAAAGTACCGGTCTGACTATGTCACTCCCCCCACCCCCAATAAACTCCAATGATTTCTGTCACCTCCAGGATCAAATATAAAATCCTCTGATATTCAAAGACCTCATAATTTACTCCCCTCCTACACACATACCTTTCCAATTTTCTCATACTTTAATCCCTGAAACATCCTCTTTGATCCAGTGACACTGGCCTCCTCACTGTTTGACACTGCATCTCTCAGGTTCAGAGATATTAAGTGTTGCTTAATATCTGGGCATTTTCTTTAACTGTCCTCCATGTCCGGAATACACTCTCTCCTCAGCTCTGCCTACTGGCTTCCCTGCCTGGGTAAGTAATTGGTAATTGTATTTTTGTTTCTTTTCCCAATATTTGCCTGTGTGTGTTATGCATAGTAAGTGCTTCTTAAATGTTTGTTGAATGATTTATACTCTTGCACTCACTCTTCTACCTTTTTCTAGTTGCCTCTTACCCTCTTCACTCCTAAGTTTGGTATCCCTTTTGAATCCATACACCCTAATAGTGTTCTTTGATAGAACTGGAAAACTATTCCAGGCTCTAGAGAGGAATAGCTAGTCCCTCTTAACCACTGAATTGAAACTTCTCCATGGTTCCTGTGGGCAAAGGAGTAAAAGAATGACACGGGTAGCGTACTTTCTAGAAATTAGAACTATACATGTAATATGGCTACAACAGCTACCTGGTTAGCTATATAGGTCTGTGTGGGATACAAGATTGTGAAAGCTTCCCATGAATAAATCAGGCAAGGTAATACTCAAATAGTACAAATTTAGTTAGGATGTAAACCTCACTAGGCCTAAGTTTCGTTTTCCTGTAAATCATATGATTTCGGGGAAATCAGGTGGTCTCCCCTTTTCCCCCTCCCCTAGCCTACTCCCATGCCGTCATCTTAACATTGAAATTTCCCTATAAGTTAATTCTGTAGTTTCTATGCTAGTATTGGGTAAACTTATGCTGGGATATATCGTGAGGCCACCTGTCCCAGCAAATAGGGACAGGGGTCCAGCCTCTAGGGGTGGAATTTCTTAGAATTGTTTGTACAAGGTTATATATCCCCTTGCTTGCCTTCTCCCCCTTGCCTCTCTGCACTACCATCCTGCCCTGGTAGTGGGAGATGCCCAATTCTCGCGAGACTTGATCAAATAAAGCTTCTGTTTTGTTTCTACCTTGAGAAAACCGAGACACCTCTGTTTTTGTTTATTTTGAGCCTGTGGTTTGTCCCACACAGGTCCTTCCCTTGGTCCAAACCTGAAACTTAAAAGAAATCCTAAATTTAACAATGTTTGGAGTACATTTAAATCATTTCCCTCAGTTTCTGAGTCACAAATATATGTTGTAGAAACTGCTTAGTGAAGTCAAGTCCATTAGCATTTAACTCTTTACTAGGTGCTGGGCTCTGAGCTGAGGGCTGGGGATACAAAGAAATGCAAAAATAGGGGCAGCTAGGTGGCGCAGTGGCTGGTAGAGCATCCGCCCTGGAGTCAGGAGGACCTGAGTTCAAATGCAGCCTCAGAGACTTGACACACTTACTAGCTGTGTGACCTTGGGCAAGTCACTTAACCCCAATTACCCTGTCTTCCTCCCTCCAAAAAAACATAAAATCCAAAAAAAAAATAGCCCCTGTCCTCAAGGAGCAAACATTCCAACAGGAAAGGCAATATATCATCAACTATGTACATGCAAGGCATATTTAGAGAAAATTGTAGGTAATCTTGGAAGGGAAGGCACCACAGTTAGGGGAGGGGGGGGAAGGGGGAGAGAAAAGGGAAGGAAAAGGAGAAATAGCAGGTGGGGTAGATGCCAGAAAAGGCTTCTTTCAGAAAGTAGGATTTGGGCTATCTTGAAAGAATCCAGGGAAGCCAGGAGGCAGAAATGAAAAAAGGGCTTTGGACACATAGCCAAGTGAAAAGAGAAATTTTGAGGTGGAATGTTCTGTGAGAAACAGCAAAAAGGCCAGTATCACTAGTTCACAGGGTACATAGGAGGAAGTAACGTGTACTAAGACTGAAAAGTAGGAAGTGTCTAGGTTGTGAAGGACTTTAAAGGCAAAACGGGAATTTTTTTTTTGATCCTAGAAGTAACAGGAGGCCACTATAGTTTATTCAACAGGGAAATGATAAGCAACATAGGTTTAAAACATTACTGAAGGAAAGTAGGAAAGTTACTGCATCTCAGTTTCACTTATAAAATTATGGTATTTTAAATTTTAGAGTTGGAATGAACCTTGGAGGGCATATAATTCAAAGTCTGTAACCCAACTTCTCAAAACAAGTTCACAACTCAGGATGAAGCACTATTCTTTTCAATTGGAATTGGAAATAATTGAGTCAATGAAGATTACTGGTGGTGTGTGGGACAAAAGACCACTACTCCATTAATCAAGACAAAGACTTGGATACCTTGAAAGCAGAAAGTAGTTTATTACTTTCTCACAAGAAAGGCTACAGCCCCTTGTCGCTTAGCGTAGCGCCAGGGAGTACGATTTTGGGGAGCCGTGCCCCTGCCTTATACCCCTAATGCAACATTTCACCTCCCTAACTCCATCTCCTCATCCCAGTGGCTGAGCCTGGAGCTCACAGAATGTTCTCGGGAATCTTCTAACAAAAGGCAGTGGAAAATTACAGGGTCTTGCCCAGAGACAAAGAACAAAGAAGGTTTTCCCACATGTCCGAAAACAGGGTCTTGTGCTGCTACAAAGCATGTTTTCGCCAGGTCAGCTAGCTGCGGGTGCTGCTTTGTAAGAGAGTACGTTCCAACAAGCCCAAGGCCCATTTTCCCAAGGCCACGGAGGGACTTCACAAGTTTTATTCCCACAGAGGGGTATTAAACTAGATCACCTAGTGGTGTTAGACCAGATCACCTGATTTTAGAATGAAAATATCAAAGGAAAAAATAAAGGGAAAATTCTTCAGTAAATGAAGCCTAAAGGCATAATTGCAAGCAAAGGCAGGCATGGTAGATAGTTTATTCTCCCTATATCTTCATAGATGAGCAAGAAAGCAAAGGTTCTTGGCTCTGCTTTTCTTTTTTCTAGTGGAGAGTAAAACAAAAAGCCCTTTTCCTTGATCTCCCTGGTGTTCAAGCGAACAAAGGCTTCTTAGCCCATCTTATTTTCTTCACTTTTGAGCTGAGATGTGCTAGTTGCATCTGGTTAAGTTCCTAACTTGTCCCTCTTGCTGTCTCTTGACCTCCTTCATCGTGAGCAGAGGAGGCCAGCACTGGGTGTTCCAGGTCTTTCTGCTTCTATTGGTGGGCATAGTAGAAAGCTTCAGATTGACTCTTCTCAGGTGGTATAATGGTAAAATAAATGGGAAGATCTTTCCCATCCATTAATAGGCCCATGTGACCTGTTTAAGTCACATGGAAGCCTAAGTCACATGAGTTTGAGTCACATGAAGTTTGTGGTGGGAGGAGCTTGCTGAATGTGTGGAATGGGAAGGGGTAGAGCGGGAAGGGTGGAGCAGAGCTGAGAGGAAGTTGGTCAGAGCTGGGAAGGAGGAGCAGGCAGAGGAACCAGTGTGAGTGAGAGAGGGAGTGATTTTACTTGAGGGTGTTCATCTGTGGGAAGGCCTGGGGATGGCGGTGCCCCCTGCATTGCTAATGTGTATAGATTTCTTTGTTGTTATGATGGATTTGGCTTTCTGGTGTTTGAATAAATGTTTTGGTTCTGCCTTCCATGTGGAGAATCTGTTATAGTTTGTAATTCATTATGGCGCTCATAGCCACGGTAGGCTCTGTGAACATCGCATTGGTGCTACAGGTGAGCATATGAAAGGCCTCTCTAGGTGTAGGTCAGACTCCAGAACTAATCTGGTTAGACCTGTTAGACCTAGTATGCAGAATCAGAACTTACCTACGAGAGCCTTGGTACCTGAGAGCTTCACCCTGAGCAAATGGAAGCTTTGAAGATCTGTAAGATATCTGAACCTCAGGACACCAAAGATATTGGAGGACCTGAGATTGGGAGACTCATAAATTGGGAGCTAAATGCTCCTTGCTCACGTGGGATGTCTCCTCATTACTTGCCATCTTGGGAAGGCTGCACTATGCTGTTTCATTGGACTCTATATTTTGTGGACCCTGCCAGATCAACTGGGTCTTCCTTTATCCTACTTCCTGTTTCCTTTGTCCTTGTGATGAGCAGTTGCTGCCTCCTGAAGGAAAAACTCCTTTCTGCCTCTCCCTTAAACCCTATCCCCCTCAGGCATACAGCTCCATAATTAATATTGTCCTCTGTGCTTCTATTTCACTGAGCTCTCTAGATCTCCAGATATCTATATCAATATATATATATATAGAGAGAGAGAGAGAGAGAGAGAAAGATGTATGTATGTATGTGTATTAGGAGGGCAGAGTTTATAATCTCAAAGAGGATCATAAACATGTCTGAAACGTTCGGAACCGCCGGATATAAGAAACTCTCAAAGTAGAAGGCAGAAGAATCAAAACATTTATTTAGGCTCCACAGTAACCAACCCATGAACCAGCAACCCCATTTTGATATATTGATCAAAAGCTTCCAGGCCCAATAAGTACGCCTTGAAAGAGTAACCAGGAGGCTACAGAGAAGCATGATTGCGTAAAGCAAAATCATGTTTCCCCCTCTATGGTAATAAGATTACCCACTGGCCTGAAGTCTTTGTTCAGCTTTCTCCCGTAGGTCAGCTCTGCTACTGGCAGCTCCTGCTTCAGCTGTGTCTGTGGCTGTGGCTGTAACTGACGTAACTGTCGTAACTGCCTCTGTAACTGCCTCTGGCTCCAACTGTAGCTGTAACTGTCGCTGTAACTGTCGCTGTAACTGTCGCTGGCTCCAACCGGAAAAGGAAAAGAGAATCTTCCAGCTGTCCTCTCCCCTCTCATAGAGTCTTTGACATCATCAAGCACCGCCTAAACGACCAGGGCCGATTGGTTCCTGACCTGGCCCCTCCCCCTAGCATAGCCGTTAACACCTCCCCTCAGCCAGCCCCATGACTCATCACACAGGAAGTTGTCTGCTGCCTGGAATGCCCCCCGGGCCTCCTGCCCCGGAAGAGCAAGCCACAGTGTCCAGAGGCTCAATGAGGTAAGCTGAGTCATTCAAAGAAAACAAAGGCCATTCTGGCTACAGTATGTGCATGTATAAATACATACATATACACACACACACACACACATATGTTTTAAATGTATGCTGTATCTCTTAATCTCCTACTCTTTCCATTTGCTGGCATTCAGGGGAGACTGACTTCCTCCAGAATACGCAGACTCTCTGACTGCCTTTTCCAATACTAGTTGCTTCTTTTTTTCCTGTTAATCCTTATTCCATAGCCACCTATACCCAAATACTGAAGACCAACAGGAGGAGTGGGCATATTCCTTATTCCCTACTCACACTTCTGAAGTTTGTCACTATCACTCAGTAACCTCTCCTCCACTGACATTAACTCCATCCATTTATGTCAACTAGTCCTGACCCTTGTTAAAGGAAGCCCTGTTCTACCTTCTCTCTCATCTCACCTGTGTTAATCCTGTGATTGACCAGTTTAACCATATATTTTCCTTTATTCTTAAATTGTGCTTATGCCTTTGTTTTGTTTCATATCAGGTCTTTGCAAACTTTAACATCTACTGGCATTCTGTAAGGGGGAAAATCTTCTGCCCTGATTATGCCAATTGTAGGGTGGCATATCCTCCAAAAGAATATTGAAAGAGGGGTCCATGCCAGCTTGGCTATTAATACATTTTATTAGGGTTAATTAGGTTAATTGGGGTGTCTACTCAGAAGAGGCCAGTCATCCTGGGTGGCAGCAGGAAAAAATAACATCATTTATCCTCCCACCAACCCCATGTTCTGACCAGAACAAAGAAGGCATAGTGTCAGGGATGGCCCAGGAACACACACAAGTTTTCCCAGGGGATAGTTGGAGCTTCTTTTGATGTTTACCTTTAGTCAAGGTAATTTACATTCTTCTGTGGAGTCACAGGTCATGTTCCCACTCTGGCTGTCACTGTATACCTCCATAACATTTTCCCTTCTTTTTTCAAAGACTTCAGTAACTTGTTCCTAATCTTCCTTTCCACCCCAACCCCTGGCTTCATACTTTGGAACTTAAATATATATGTTGCCCCCTTGAATATACTGTCTTCCTATTTTATCAACTTCCTCAACTCCCGTGGCCTACATCTTTACCTTATTTACCTACAGGGATGTTTATATTTATAAATGTATTACCTCCATGATCTTGAGTTCTGAACTTCCCCTTTCTGATCTTAACCCATCTTTCCATCTCTCCCTTTCCCCTCACTCCTCATAAATCTATTCTTTGTCTTCATTGGAACCTCAACTTTCTCCACTCTCCACTGTTTTCTTGGTTCACTTGGTTCACCTCACTCACCACAAACTTAATCTTACAGTTGACCAGTTCAACAATCAATTATCATCTATTCTTAAATTCCTTATCCTCTTGTTCTTTTTCAGCTCAGGCCTTTGAAAACTCTAACCCTGAGTTACCTTCACTGTATTCCTTCTCTACTCCTTCAGTGAAGCTGAACACTATTTAAAAAATCAAGTAACTATGCTCATAGGTCCACTACAAATTTATGTCATTGTAGGTCAACTTCCCCTCAATATGATCTTTTAAAAGCTACACCCAGAATCAAGATATTCTTTGGATCTGAATCTGTTCAATCCACAGCTCATAAATCCCCTGCTGATGTTCCCCTTTAACAGATCAAATCAGATTATACATTAATTCATAGCAAAAGGCATTGATGTAGACAGGATTTAAAAAAAAAAGATTAAAATAAAGGAAAAATCCCAACCCTGCTAAACCTAAGGAAATCAGTGCCAATGAGAGAGGGAATAATCCTCCCTAGAAAACTCAATCCCAAAGCCATCATTTGTACAGAACAGCTGTTGTGCCCTGCTGTTGAGCTGCTTTCTCTGCAGAGCCTCCTCTACTGAACAATTGCTGTATACTACTTCTCTGAAGATCATTACTATCTTCTATTCAATACTTTTGCTAATGTTTCATCTTGCACTAGTGGGCTTGGCTAAAAGAGTGGCTCAGTGTGCTATATCCAGTCAAGCCACTGTGTGGTGATCTGAGGTGGAGTGGTACAAGCCCCTTTTCTTGGGCATATGCAAACAAATCTGCCCAACTCCCAACTTTAAGATGGCAATTTACTGACGCTACATGCACAAATAATATCAGCCATCTAAGCTTTCAACCTCTATTTACTACCTGTTGATCACACACAAGGATATTCCAATAATATATGATTCATAATTCACTTGGTTTCTTGTCCTCACATAGTAGATCCCAGTCCTTTTCCCTTCTCAACATGAGCTCCAAAGAATTACTCAATATTTAAATGAAAATACATTTACTACAAACATAGACACAAATATGTATAATGACAGACTTTTGAAAGGAAGAATTTTTAAGCATCCTCTTCTCCATCTCCCATGCACACATTTGAGAGGGGAATTTGACTGACCAAACTTCAGCTCCCCTTGCCCTTTGCGTGACCAGTGTTTAATGATCTGTACTTTCCAGCTGGCAGCCCAGTGGATGAAGCCTGTGGTCTGATACTTTGGCTGCTAATGCTGGGAAAATTCCTACCTAGGAAGTTTGTGTGGTCACCTCCCTTTTTCCATGTCTATTCATGATAGTTAGCCAATATAGCTAGAAACAAAGAGGCAAGTTATTTATTAGGTACTTCCATGAAATGGCTTTGGAGAAACTCTTTACTTTGAGCCAACCACACAGTCAGAACCCTGGGTGTTTCCTATACTCATAGCCTCAACGCCAGGAATAACCATCAACAAAAAATAATCAAATGAGATAATATTTATAAAGTGCTTAGCACAGTGCCTGGCACATAATGAGCGCTATATAAATGCTAACTTTTTATCATAAATTAGACATAAAGAGCATTAAAATAGGGGAGCATTGATTATGCCCAGCTAAACATTGTACTAGACCTCCCAACCTGGGGGAAAACTGATAGCTGTCTTTTGTGATTAACCCCAAGGGGTCTTCAATTGTCAACTTGTGTCTCTTTGGTACCTAAACACTTGAAAATTGAACAGGCAAAAACCAGATTACCTGCTTTGTTAGGGTCTTGACCAGCAAGTTGCCCTATCTCAGTACACAATGATGAGGCGGGAGCAATGATAGTTATAACTCCGATTTATCGGAAGCCATTATCCATATTTATAGGTTTTTGCACTACATAAGCAGAAGCAGGTGTTCAAGGGGATGAAAGCATGGGAAAAGAGATGTGCTTCAGTAATGTATTGTTGCACTTAGATATCTGGTGGGAAGAATCTGGATTATTGTAAACTATGCTGCCTACAAGCGTATGGGAAAACTAGGGCTGTGGTAAGGTGGTTTCCATAGGAGTATGGGAACAGGAGGGGAGTGCTATTCTACAGTGACAGGGAAGGCTGGGAACAGGAGGGGAGTGCTGTTCTACAGTATCTAAAGAGGCCTGGGAAGGCTCGGGCAGGATGCAAACTGATTATCAGAACTGTATGAGCTATGTGAGGCACAGGGCAGGATGCCCTTGTAAAGTATCAAAGAAGTTCCCATTAATTAAAGCATGTTTGTGTTAGGCACTGGTTCAAGAGCGTTAGGTAGTGGCCAGCTATGTTCCTCCTACTGGGCTTGTGAGTCCTTGGTGGATGGACTCTGCCTGCATGAGAAAGGATGGCTATCAGAGCAAGAGGGGTGCTGTTAGGGGGGCTGCTAGGGACGGAAGTCTTTCCTCCAGGCGCCTACCGTTCCAACTCCTACTAAGCCTGTCTGGTTTTACCCAGGAAACAGGCCAAGCGCTAGGGTCCGAGCAGCCCCGGGGTCGGCACTAACTCCCTACACTGCTTCCCAGTGGAAAGCTGTCTTAGCAATTGTTACATATGCATTTCTTCTAAATTGCTGCTGCCAACACTGCTTCTTACCCACAGGGAGTGTGTGTAGTTCTTTGGAGGAGGTAGCTCATGGTTCTAGCTATTTTAGCTCTTTGATGCATCAGGCCCACAGCCTCACCCAGCCAGGATGGCAAAAAAAAAGTCCTTTAGGTCAGGTCTGTGTGGCAACCTTGCTCCTCTTCAGTGGGAACTCCTTTAGGCCTGCTTGATATTTGAGTTGGAGTGAGTAAATTCATTTTAACTGTAATCATTCTCTTAGCAGCTAGGTCCAAGGCTATACCATTAATTTACCCTGAAACATCACTTAGCAACATATAGGGAGAAAAAGGGAGGAATTTATAAGCTTTCACCTGAATTTCTATGCCCAGGTTACTGGACCTAATCTGAACTGAGCCATCACTGCTTTATGGCAATCCTTTTATTGTTTCCTGATACTTAATGGGTAAGCAAACTCACCAGGGTGACTATTCCAAACCTTCCTTTTTCGCCTAAAGCCCCCTACATGACTGCCTCCACTCTGCCTCTCAACAAATGATCTCCCTTACTTTACCAAGAAAATAGAGATCATCAAGGGGGCAGAGCCAAGTTGGCAGAGTGAAAACAGGGACTTGCTTGAGCTCTCCCCCAAATTCTTCTAAACGCCTATAAAAATGACTCTAAACAAGTTCTAGAGCTACAGAACCCACAAAATGACAGAGTGAAACAAATCTCCAACCCAAGACACCCTGGATGGTCGCTGGGAAGGGTCTATAGCACCATGCTGGGAGCAGAGCAAAGGCCAATGTGGGCCGTGCTGGGACAGACCAGGCCAGAGCAGACTGAGCAGAGGGACCAAGCTTCAGGGCCCTGACTCACCAAGCTGTTGCAGTTTCCAGACTTCTCAACACACAAATGCCAAAGACAACTTAGCAGGTCAGTGGGAAAACTCTGTTGGACCTGGGTAAGAAAAGGGCATGGTCCAGGCCCCGGGGCAGTGGAGGTGGCTATGTCAGCAGAGACAGCAGCAGTGGTGGTGGTGGTGGTGGCAGCTGTTCCGGAGCTCCAAGCCAACAGATGGTAGGGGGCATCAAGCGGCTGATCAGAGCAGGAATGCAGGGATCTCTTTGCTGGTGCTGAGGCAGGATTCTCTTACTTCACCCTGTTTGGATGTGGGTCACAGTCCTAGTTGGCGATCCCGGGGTGGGAAGGAGCACTGGTGTGGCAGAGCTTGTGATGGCTGCAGAGTGGGAGTCCTCCTGGTAGTTACATGGCAGAAAAGAGTGCTTGACATAAGTAAACACCGCTCATTGAATCTTACCACCTCAGAAGAACTGAAAATTTACAGTGCGTAGAAGTAGCTCTGCAAATGGCAGAGCAAAACCCCTGAAGATTGGGACAGAGTACTCTCCACTCTGGAAGGAGACTTCTACATTGGCAAAGAGCTAAAAAGTCAAGTAATTGGCTGCAAAAATGAGCAGATAGCATAAAAAACCTCAGACTATAGAATCTTACTTTGGTGAGAAAGAAGATCAAAACATACAACCAGAAAAAGACAACAAAGTCAAAGATCCTATATCAAAAGCCTCCAAGAAAAAATATGAATTGGTCTCAGGCCATGGAAGAGCTCAAAAAGGATTTGGAAAATCAAGAGAAGTAGAGGAAAAAATGGGAAGAGAAATGAAAGAGATCCAAGAAAATCATGAAAAATGAGTTAACAGCTTGCTAAAGGAGACCCCAAAAATACTGAAGAAAATAACACCTTAAAAATGGACTAACCCAAATGGCAAAAGAGGTCCAAAAAGCCAATGAGGAGAAGAATGCCTTAAAAAGCAGAATTGGCCAAATGGAAAAGGAGGTCCAAAAGATCACTGAAGAAAATAATTCCTTAAAAATTAGAATGCAGCAATTTGAAGCTAATGATTTTATGAGAAATCAAGAAATTATAAAACAGAACCAAAAGAATGGAAAAATAGAAGACAATGTGAAATATCTCATCGGAAAAACCACTGAACTGGAAAATAGATCCAAGAGAGATAATTTGAAAATTGTTGAACTACCTAAAAGCCATGATCAAAAAAAGAGCCTATCTAAATCACTATTCATTAGAGAAATGCAAATCAAAACAACTCTTGGGTACCTTACTACATCTCTCCTGTCAGATTGGCCAAGATGACAAAACAGGAAAATCATAAATCTGGAAAGGATGTGGGAAAATTGGAAAACTGTTACATTGTTGGTGGAGTTGTGAACTGATCCATCCATTCTGGAGAGCAATTTGGAACTATGCACAATAGGCTATAAAAAAGTACATACCCTTTGACCCACCAATACCGCTTGTAGGACTGTATCCCAAAGAGATCACACAAGTGGGAAAAGGACCCGTACATATAAAAATATTTATAGCTCTTTCTGTGGTGGCAAAGAATTGGAAATCAAGGGGATGCCCATCAATTGGGGAATGGATAAAATGGTATATGAATGTGATGGAATACTATTGTACTATAAGAAATGGGGAATAAACGGACTTCATAATAATCTGGAAAGACTTACATGATCTGATGCTGAGTGAGGGGAGCAGAACCAGGAAAACATTATACACTATTACAGACACATGGTATCTGTGATGACTAAGTTTGATAGACTTGGCTTTTCTCAGCAATACAAGGTTCGAAGACAACTCCAAAAGACTCATGATGGAAAAAGCTATCCATATTCAGAGAAAGAATTATAGAGTCTGAGTGCAGATTGAGGCAAACTATTTGCTCTCTTTTTTTTTCCTCTTCTTTTTTGGTTATGTTTCTTCTTTCTCGTGATACAATCCATTGGTTATAATTCTGCTTTACAACTTAACTATTTTTTTATATTTTTTTTACAACTTGACTATTATGTAAATAAGTTTAATGCAAAGATATATGTAGAACCTATATCAGATTACTTGCTGTCTTGGGGAGGGAGAAAAGGAGGGGGTAATTTGGAACTCAGAAACTTGTGAAACTGAGTGTTGTGAACTAAAAATTAAAAAAAGGAGCCTAGACATTGTCTTTCAAGAAATTATCAAGGAAAACTGCACTGATATTCTAGAACCAGAGGGGAAAATAGAAATTGAAAGAATCCACTGATCACCTCTTGAAAAAGATCCCAAAAGGAAAACTCCTAGAAATGTTGTAACCAAATTCCAGAGTTCTCAGGTCAAGGAGAAAATATTGCAAACAGCCAGAAAGAAACAATTTGAGTACTGTGGAAATACAACCAGAATAATACAAGATCCATTCTTTTGTTTCTGTTTTATAATTTCTTGATTTCTCATAAAGTCACTAGCTTCCACTTGCTCCAATCTAATTTTTAAGGTGGTATTTTCTTTTTGGACCTCCTTTCCCATTTGGCCAATTGTACTTTTTAAGGCATTCTTCTCCTCATTGGTCTTTTGGACCTCTTTTGCCATTTAGGTTAGTCTATTTTTTTAAGGTGTTATTTTCTTCAGTATTTTTTTTGGGTCTCCTTTAGCAAGCTGTTGATGTGTTTTTTTCATGATTTTCTTGCATCACTCTCATTTCTTTTCCCAATTTTTCCTTTACTTCTCTTACTCGATTTTCCAAATCCTTTTTGAGCCCTTCCATGGCCTGAGATCAATTCATATTTTTCTTGGAGGCTTTTGATGTAGGCTCTTTGACTTTGTTGACTTCTTCTGGCTATATGTTTTGACCTTCTTTGTCACCAAAAAAGATTCTATAGTCTGAGTCTGAGTCCTTTTGCACTGCCTGCTCATGTTCCCAGGCAACTACTTGACCCTTGAGCTTTTTGTCAGGGTATTACTGCTTGTAGAGTAGAGAGTACTTTGACCCAAGCTTTAGGGGCTGCGCTGCTGTTTTCAGAACTACTTCTACACAGCAAGCTCTGCCACTCCAGTACTCCTCCTCCCCCAAGAACTGCCAACCAGGACCATGACCCAGATCCAAAAAGGGCAAAGCAAGAGAACCCTGCCTCTGGGCCAGCAAAGCACTCCCTGCACTCCCGCTCTGATCCACTGCTTGATTCTTCCTGGCTCCTTGCAATATTTTCTCCTTGACCTGGGAACTCTGAGTGGGTCTGGGGCCAGAAGCAGCCACAGCTAGAGCTCTGGAAGCAGCTGCTGCTGTGCCACCTCTGCCACCCTGGGGGCTGGAGCCAGACCACACAATTTTCTCACCCAGATCCAGCAGTTTTCCCACTAACATGCTCTGTTGTCTTTGGTGTTTGTGGGTTGAGAAGTCTGGTAACTGCTACAGGTCAGTGATTCAGGACCCTGAGGCCTGCTCTGCCAAATCTTGATCTGGTCTGTCCTAGTGAGGCCCATGCTATGCTGCGCTCAGCTCCTAGCATGGTGAGACAGACCCTTCCCAGAGACCACTCAGGCCATCTTGGACTGGAGACTTGTTTCCTCTGTTATTTCATGGGTTTTGTAGCTCTAGAATTTGTTGAGAGCCATTTTTTACAGGTGTTTGGAGGGATTTGGGGGAGAGAGTGAGTCCCTGTTTTCCAGCTGCCATCTTGGCTCCACCCCCTTTCCATTACATTTGAAAGGCAAGACTCATCAAAGGTACTTGACTGCCTTAGTGCTGAGAAGCACTTCTAAAGAAAAAACAAAAGAAAAAGTCCCACACTACTTGCCATCACACAGCCTATGCCACTGTTGACCATCCTCTTCTCCTTATTACCCTCTTCTCTCTAAATTTTCAGGACACCACTATCTCCTGGTTCTTCTACCTATCCTCATCCAGATCATGCCCTCTAAACATAGGTGTCCCATAGGGTTCTGTCCCTGGCCCTCTTCTCTTCTCCTTCTGTATACTATATCATTGGTGATTTTATCAAGCATCCATAGATTTAATTACCATCTCTATGCTGATGATTCTTAAATCTACCTATCCTACCCTAACATCTCTGCTGAACTTCATTCTCACATCTCTAACTGCCTTTTCAGACCTCTCAAACTAGATGTCCAGTAGACATCTTAAACTCATTATTTTTCCCCTAACTCTTCCCTATCTCCTGCTTTCCCTGTTATTATCAAGAGCAACACTATCCTCTTAGTCCCTCAGACTCAAAACCTAGGAATCACCATCTTTGATTCTTCATTATCCCTCAGTGTTGCCCCTATCTAATCTGTTACCAAGGCCTGTTGATTTCACCTTTGCAATATTTCCTGAATATGCCCCCTTGTCTCTCCTCTGACACTGCCACCACGTTGGTGCAGATCCTTATCACCTCACACCTGGACTATTGCAATAACCTGCTGGTGGGTATGCCTGCCTCAGGTCTCTCCCCACTCCAATCCATCCTCCAATCACTAAAGTGATTTTCCTAAAGTGCATGTCTGACCATGTCACCCCACCCCCATCCACTCCAGTGGCCCCTGTTGACTTTGGGATCAAATACAAAATCTTCTTGTTTGGCTTAACTTCTCCCCCCAAAAAACTTTTTCAGTTTTCTTATACCTTTTTCTTCAACTTCCATCCAGTGACACTAGCCTCCTTGCTGTTCCTCAAACAAGATACGCCATCTCCTGATTCTGGGAATTTTCTTTGGCTGCCCCCCCATGCCTGGAATGTTGCCCCTCTTCATCTCTGTCAGCTGGCTTCCTTTAAGTCCCAGCTAAAATCTACAAAAAGCTTTTCCCCACCATGCTTAATTCCAGTCCATTCCCTTTCTTATTTACCCTGAATATAGTTTGTTTGTACATATTTATTTGCTTGTCTCCCTTATTAGATTGTGAGTTCCTTGAGGGCAGGGACTATCTTTTGTCTCTTTTTACATCCCTAGTGCTTAGCACAGTGCCTGGCATATATAGTGGGCACTTAATGTTTATTGACTGAGTTCTAAAGTCTGTCAAAATTGTTTTTCTTCAGAATGTTTTTATCACTAAGTTGAAATTATTCTCCTGGTTCTACTCAGTTCATTCTACACAGTTCTTACAAGTCTTCCCAGTTTTCTCTGAAACCATCCATTTCATCATTTTGCATGTCACAATAATATTCATTTACATTCATATGTCATAATTTATTTAGACATTCACCGATACATGGGTACCATGTTAGTTTCAAGTTTTTTGCTACTATGAAAAGAGCTACTATACATATTTTTGTACATATGGGTCCTTTTTTTCTTTCTTTGAATGTTTTGATGTATAGGCCTACTAGTGTTATTGCTGGATCAAAGGGCATGCACAGTTTAGTGACTTTTTGAGCATAGCTCTAAATTGCTTTTCAGAATGGCTGTCAGTTCTGACTACTCTTCAGTCTCTTATACTAAATCAACCTTTACTTCCAGACAACCAAATGTGGGTGTCCCCCAACCTTTGTCCTAGAACCTGTCCTCTTCTCTTTTAATGATCTTGACAGTTCCTATGAGTCAATTTCTATCATCTCTATATAGATGACTCCCAAATCTATACACCTACTTCTCGATGAATTTTTACATCACCAATTTACTGATGTTAATTCTGCATTTACATGTCCCATTGGTATCTCAAACTCAATATATCTAAAACAGAACTCGCTATCTTCCCCTAAACAAACCTTCCTCCACACTTACCTATTTCTACTGAAGGCACCACCATACTTCTAGGCAGCCAGCTGTTTCACAACCTCAAAATCATACCCCATTCTTCCCTCTCCCTTACCCTACTCCCATATTCAATTAATTTCCAAGGCTTTATATTCTACCTTTACATTATCTTTCCATTCTCATGGGGACCACTTTAGTTCAGGTCCCCATTTTGTCTTGCCTAGACCGTTGCCTATTAATTGGCTTGCCCTTGTCCTGTCTTTCCTGCCTCTAATCCATCTTCCACATAGTAGCCAAATTATTATTTCTAAAACACAAGTCCTAGGATTATCAAACTACTTCTGAAACTATACTTTAAATCTAATATGTTAGGAGGACGTGGACTTTGCCAGGAATGGTATTTAGACAGACAAATGTCAAGGGGTATAAGTGTGTAAGAGTGGAACTGACTGAGTATATCAATCAAATCAACCCACTGTACTCCAACACTTACTTAAAGTAAATTATAAGATTCCTGGATACCTTAAGGTATCAATCAATCAATCAATCAGTCTTAATTATAGGTTTGAGTTTCAATCTATCACTCAGTCATAGGCTTTAAACTAAGTGCCACTCTAGTTGGAACTAGAATGATACCATACAGGAACTATGTTCAGATTGATTGTAGAAATTTTTGTCATTCTCTAAGGTGTATCTATAAATGATTAAGCCGGTTTACGATTGGAATTATCTGAAAGACTCAGCATAACCACTGGATAAGTTGTTGTTTGTCCTCCAGTTTCAAAGAGGACCAATGACATCATGGGTGATATCTTGACTTGAATGTGAATTGGACTTAAGTGAGGCAGAATTGCACAAAGTCATCAGCCTCACTCTCTCTTCCTGGGTCATCAAAGTCCAGTGGGAAGACAAAAGTCAGCGTGACTCACAATGGCCCAGGATGCAGTGGATGACCTTGTGGTCTTTGATGTCTGGCCACACTCTTAATACCCCACAGTGCCTGCTTCAGTCACCTTCATGTCTGTTGGAACAAATTGTTCTCATCCACCCATTTTGCAGGGGGAAGTCTTCACATGTTTGGGGTAGACATCCCCCTAACTCACCAACAGGTTTGAGGCCTGTCAGTTACCCTCAACCTGCCCTTTCTTTCCAGATGGTTTTACCAGGTGTGCATGCTATAGCTTCTTGGAGCCACAGGTGAGAGTTGGGTGAATCAGCTGGACACCAAAGGTGGATGAGCAGCCCTGGAAAGGGCTCAGCAAGCCCTCACACCAGAGGAGCTAGTTCTGCAGAACACCTCCCACAATGCACTGGATGAATATGCATCTTAGCTATAACTGGGTCTGCCTTGTGATATTCAGGGCTGTAATGATGCCTTTGCTAGTAGGAAACTGACCTAGACTTCCATCCCTAGACTTGTGGTACCGCACTCTCTTACTCTTTTATCAAATCTCTTTGACAAAAGCTCACAAAATCAAAACTATCTCTACTACCCTTTCACCTACAATTAGAAAGAACAAATGTAAAGAAGCAAAGAACAAAGGCCTGTATTCATGAGCCACATATCTTCCCTGGACAGATAGAAAGGACCTGGGGTTTCCTTCCATCCAGAAGCTTTCACTGAAACACAACCAGGTAAGAAAGAGGAAACTTCTTGACCTGTTAGTGATTTTTGAAGGCATGCCTGTTTATGGCTCAGAAGCCAATCAAAAGCTGGCCTCTCAACTACTCGGTTAACAAAAGGCTAAAAATAGCACCTGCATATCTTTCCAAGTCCACATAAGTGATTGCCTCAAGTCAAGCACACTGCATATATTCTAAGAGCTAGGATCTCATTGGCCCAGGAGGTGCTGAGCATGTGGGAGGCAATCTGTCTACATATACCCCAAGGTGGGAAATAGGTAAATAGAATTCAGGTGCCCAAACGTTAGGAACAATTCACTGAATGTTTAACATAGGGAAATCTTATGGTATGGAAGTTTTACATCTGCCTAAGGAGTCCTATTATGTGCCATCCTGATGGGGCTTTGAGGCTAACAATAGGAATTTGCCCCTTAAGACCTAACCCAATTGACATTTGTCTATTGAAAATTATTCTCATTTCTGTATGAGTGGGAGAAATAAGGTTAAAATTAATCTATTACTTGATGTCTACTATTCTTTACTTGGCTATTCTGCCCCAATTAAATTTGGTATTTGCTGTATGTAAATACTGTCTGTACTATTATTATAATAGGCATTGGACAGGCTATATTATCCCTAGATTGAGCCCAAGGTGAATGTAATGCATTTATTATGTTTGTGAGTAGTCCTGCAGGATCTATTTAAGGATATTAATCCAATTAATATTGGATCAAGCCAAGGCTACTTCATTGTATATTTTCCTTGAGTATTTCAAGGATCCTTTGAATATTTTTTTTGTGCTCTATAACTAGACCTAAATCTGATCTTTTTTTCTCTCTCTTAGACTTCACTGATAATACTTTGAAATTAGCTTACTTCCTTTCTTCTTTTTTTTCTTTAGTCAGTGAGATTGCCTTCCTCCCTTGCACTAATCAATCTGTTAGTCTTCAGGGAAAGAGTGATAAAAGATCTAAGTGCTGTTTCCATGTAACTTTCATAAAAATTTCATAAAGTTTTATTCTTATGTTTCTTTAAAACAAATTCTACAGAGTGGTATCCCAAAATTACTAAGATATTTTAGCATTTATAAAAACATTCAAACCACAATTTGGAAATTCACAGTAGAGAAATTATATTTTACTCACAAATTTAGTCTCTAATTAGTTTATGATGCCATAAATTTCTGCAGACTGGGGAGAAAGATTGCTTTTCTTCTTACCTGTTTTTCTTATCTGCCTCTCCAACTTGACTAGAGTTAGAAAGGTAGAGAGAAAGTATCACTTTTTGAAGGCTTTGAAAATTCCACAGAAAAGTTTTCACTCTTTACACCCTTTACCTTTGGCTAATCAGACCACAAATACAAAGCATAAAGAATAGACTCAAACTTAAGTTCATTGTTATTAAGGCATATGTATAAGTTCGCATGTGGTCAAAGTAATTAGCCATTGGTGACACTGCATGGTGTGGAAGCTAGCATATAGTACTAAGTGCTAAGTGCTTTACAATTATTATCTCATTTGATTCTCACAAAAACCCCGGGAAATAGGTGCTATTGTTATCTCCATTTTACAAATAAGGAAACTGAAGCAGAGATTTAAGTGACTTGCCCAGGGTTACACAGCTAGTAACTATCTGAGGCCAGATTTAAACTTCAGAAGAGGAGTCTTTCTAACTCCAAATCTGGCTCTCTATCCACACCCACCACCTAGCTTCACCCTAATATGTGCATATTTATTCTTGAGGTGCATGAATTATTTTCTTGGCCAACTATGTTTTCTGTGTGGTGTCAGTTGCCGTCATTCAATGGCCAAGGTCCTCTAAGTCTCTCAAATTGATTAAAGATTTACTCATACTTTGGTGTGAGGTTGTACAAAAATCCTTCAATACCTATTTTAAACCTATTGATTATACTCTGGACTCTTCTTGACAACATCAATCTAAAGGAACAGGGAATCTTCCTTTACATAAGATTGATCAAGGGAATCTAAGGTTGACAATGGTAGACAGAGAAAGTGACTAGAAATGATAAATATCAGCCTGTATCATCAGCTATGGACTATAAAGACCAAAAGAGAGCCCAAGAAGATGCCATTTTAGAAACTCAAGACAAGTCTACTGAAGATCAGATCAGTATACAGAGCCACTCTTCCCAGAAGGTCAAAGGGGCTTAGGACCTGAAGTTGAAGAGACCCACCTAAGGAAGAACAAAAATAGACTATAACAAAAAAATGTATTTTGCTAAAACAGCTCACTCTCTGACCCATCAGTATTTCCTGGGTTTTTCCTACCTGGATTCAAAGGACCATGTGAAACAGAGACAGGCTTGAGGATAGAAGATGTAGGTTGTCCTGCTGTTCTGGACAGTGGATCCCACATGACAATTATAGTCTACATATTTTATACAAATATTTTATATTTTGTGAAGGATTTTTGCTATACATACCTCTATAGCAAAGGTTCTTACCCTTTTTTTGTGTCATAAACTCCTTTGGCAGACTAGTGAAACCTATAGACCCTTTCTCAGACAAATATTTTTAAATGTATAAAATAAAATACATAAGATTACAAAGGGAAACAATTATACTGAGATACAGTTACCAAGATGCAAAAAAAAATCAAATTCATGGACCCAAGGTTAAGAACCCTTGATTCTATTTAGGACCTAGGCTTCTTTGGATTATGTGAGGACTACTCACAGATGGGTTTTCTCATAATGAATCATTGTATTTGTATCCTCAGTGCTTAGTAAAGTATCTGGTACCTAGTAGTTGCCTAATGCTTGTAGTTTGAGTGCTTGGCACACAGTAGGTGCTTAATAAATGTTGACTGATTGAAGTGTGGAGTGATCAAGAAAGTAAGTATAGTACTGGAACCTCCAAATCCAGCAAATATACAGCAGGTCTATGGCATCATTTTTAGTGGAATTACATGCATGCACCAGAAAAGACATGTCCTGACTCCACTGAGCATTGGCATCAGGTAAGTGTCCTTCAGGCTAGAGTTTCAGCATTAATTGGGACCCACTCCAGCCTATCTAGAGTTTTCACAGAACACTGCATGAAGTGCGCGGGGCTCACTCAGTACTTACACACCTGTTTAGAAGCTTAAGGTAACATGCTGACTGATGCTGGCAGATAAAATCAAGAAAGTATTTAACATTCCAACTCAAGAGTGGACCCAGAGTTGTTTAACTTTGAAGACTTTCCATTGCCTGAGAAATATAAGGATCATCTGAATTTAAAAAAGAAAAAAAGCAACTCACTTGGTACATTCTCAGTGTATACTCAGGATATGCCCTCAGAATGACACATACAATCCCTCTCAACAACTCATGACATTTTTGAAAGTGATCTTAGAAAATTCTCCATCAGAGACCATTGGAAGGCTTTATAGGCTGTGCCATAGTAGTAAGATAGAAGTATACTGGAAAGACTTAGATGTGTGTGGATTCTCGGCCTTTGGATAAGAAGACTGAAGTAGATCAGTATATTGCACCAAGACTTCAAGATTCCTTGAACTATCTACTGAACAATCTACTGGTTTTCAGCTTTTGCCCTGCATAGTGGATATTATCAAATCCCTATGGCAGAAGATGACAAGGAAAAAAACAGATTCCAATGACATTCTACCAATTTGCTTACATGTCCTGTGGGTCTTGATGCTTTTCAGCAGCTCATAGAAAAATGAATTGGTGACAGAAATGACTTAGACTTTCTGGTTTATCTGGATATGTTCTATGTATTTGGAAGGATGTTGGAAGACTGTTGAGGGTAGGTTAATGAAAATGTTAGATGAGCTATAGTAGAAGCCTCTGGTATAAAGTTATAAGTTGACAAATGCCAGTTCTTCCATTTCTTTTAAGAACACAAGTCATATAGTATCGTAATAAGGAATGAATACCAATCCCAAGGAAATAGAAATGTTCCTTATCTGGCCACAACCAAAACATTATCTACAGCTGAAGTCTTTCCTGGAATTCTGTGGCCACTATAGTGATTTGTGAAGAACTATACCTTCAGAACTTTTCTCTGGGGCCCCTCTTCCTCTGAGGCTGAATGAGAGCCAGGTTGTGCTTACTTAAGAAAGAAACTGGGAGTTTGGGAGGAACCAGAAGGCAAACACACATAACATAAGGAAAGCTATGTTAGATGGAAGTGATATGCAAATCTGGGAAGAAAGGACATGGGCAAAGAAAGGGAAATGGGGTACTGGTTCCAGGGCATGACAGCCATGCTCCTGTGCTAGGTGTAAAGGAGAACAGCCAAGGGAAAAGCAGTAGGATCACACATCCAGGAGGTCTTCGAGTGCCCAGAGAACCAGACTGGAAGATAAGTGGCTAACACTGTCTCTTCCTTCAGTATCAGCTAGGGGAGATATCTGAAGGAAAAGGACTGGCTACAGAATGAGAGGGGAGAATTGCACCATCATTGAAAAATCAACAATCTAAGTCTTGGGCATATGACTGAGAAGAACCAGAGGTCAGAGAGAAGAAGGAAATATTTTGCCTGAAGCTTCTAGCACCAATTAAATATCTTTGGGATGCAAAGCAGTGGAAAGAGAACTGACTCATTTGTTAGAGGAGCAGGATTCAAGTACTAACTGATATTACCTATGTGTCCTTGGGAAAGTCTCATAACATCACTGGGTCCTCAATTTCCTCATCTGTAAAATATGAAGATTGGACTAGTCAGTCTCTGAGGTTCCTTCCAACTCTAAATCTATGAGCTTATGAGAATGTGAACATTTAATGATTTGCTTAATTGCCTTTTATGTGTCCCAGTGTGGGCTTTTGTCAAATTAAGTAAGTCTTTTATGTTACAGCAGCATAGAGGGAACAGTTGTATACGATGAGATACCAGACTTCTGTGTATCAGAAGTCTATAGAAAATAGAAACAAAGGATTGTTATTAAAAGTGAGATTCATTATCCCATCCACAAATTGGAGTTTGGGGCTTTAAATATGGCTGATGCTGATGGGTTCTGAGACTAGGTGTATAAAGATTAATTACAAATATGAACAGACAATAATCCACCAACATTCTGACAAGCACTAACTTGGACCTCGCCAACTAGAGATGGATATCAGTCCTTGCAAACTCTCAGTCCAGCATCAATTATCTGGCAGAGAGGAAAGACATGTATGTAGATGACCTATCCCATAGGCCTCACTGATAAGAAGCACTCAATCAATGAACACTTATTAAGCATTTAATAAGTGCCAGGCATTGTGCTAAGAATTGGAGATACAAAGTCAAAAACTAAGTTGTCCTTGCCTTCAAGAAGCTTACATTCTACCAGAAGAGACAATGTATATAAACATAGTTACAGACAAAACACATGCAAATCAGATACAATATGACTCCAGAGGGAAAGACTGTAGTAGATGTGAGAACCAGGAAAGGCCTCACGCAAGAAGGAAGGAAGGAAACTCAGGATTCCAGGTTGTGGATATTTGGTGAAAGAGCTGATGTTAAAAAGATGGGTTTCTGTTTCTGGGAGTATCTTGGGATTTTTGAAAATACAATCAGTTACACTCTTTTTTTCTGTTAAATTCTGGATCCATCTCATTGCCCATGTGATAACATAGGTAAAGCCTTAAAAAATGGTACAAATACTAGTTGTAATAGTTGTTAATACTATTAATTCTTGATATTATCCTCTATAGTGCCTATCAAAGACCTACATATTGATGAACTTAATGAAGTTCCCATCAAACTATATGTTGTATTCTGGATAATAGTCATCCTTCATTTAGTGGGTCATTTGTGTAGATATGAAGCACCTAACATATAGTAGGTATTCAATAAATGTTTATCAAATTGAATTAAGTTCCTGTGTGGATTGTCAGGCCTGTTTCTTTTTTGTATGATCATGTGTCTCACTAAAGAGGCCCTATAGCGTGTTGAAGCAATCAGTTTGATGTTATCTGCCAACAGGAACATTTAGAGATTTCACTATCTACAGGCATTCCTTCTTCATAATGACTAGTCAATGGGTAATATAAGAGGCAGCAAGAGAGCAGCTAGATTCCATCATCTACAGGGATTCCCTCTTCCAAAATGACTAGTAAATGAATAATGGAATGGTAAACCTACTATGCTTCAGTGGTAATAACTACTGTAAAAACAATCTAAACACTTGCTACATAGCAAGGCATATCTGAGCAGTAGTTTGCTGTCTATAATATAGGCTACAGTTGTTTTACTAGCTGCATTTCAAGAAGAATTTCATTAAGGGCAGCTAGGTGATATAATGGTCAGAGCATTGAATTTTATTGAAATCAGGAAGACCTGAGTTCAAATCCAAACTCAGACACTTATAACTATATGATGCTTGGCAAGTCACTTAATTTTATGGTCCTAAGTTTACCCATTTGAAAGTAGCAACCATTCCAAAAGGCTGTTGTGAAGACAAAATGAAATTATACACACACGTACACACAAACATATACTATATGGAAATACATACAAACATATAGAAATGATATACTTATATCCAATATGTAAAATATACTTATATGTATATCTTATATATAAAATATATTGCATATACTTTAGTTTAGTATATAAACATAAATATGGTTTAATGAAAATCAATTTAAGAAAATTTAAAATTTAAGAAATAACAATAGAAATAAATTTAAGCATAAAATGTATTATTTATAACTTTATATATGAATTAATATAGTTGCATTAAAACATCATATATTATATAAATTATACATATATCTATAAAATACATGGTTTCATATGTTTATACATGTATTTCATGTATATGTTACTATATGTATTGTGTGATATGTTATAATATATGCTACATTATATAAATTTTCTATAAATAATATATTTATATTTATCAATTCAGGTTTTATACAAATAGATGTTCATATTTATAAACATATAATATATGTATATAATATTATATAAAATGTTTTACAAAACCTTAAATGCTATATAAAGTTTAGCTATTATTACTACAACAGTAGCATTAGTTCAAAGAGCATTGCACAAGAAATCAAGATCTCTGGCTCTTCCACAAACTGAGCCTTAAGCTTGCTCAAATAACTTTACCTGTCTGGGCTTTAACCATCTCATATATAAAATTAGGATTCATGGATTTAGAGCTGGAAGGGACCTTAAAGACTATCTAGTCCAGTGGTGCAAAACGCAGATAGAAGTTGCTTAACTTAGAAAAGCACAAATCAATATTACCTCTGTTGTATTGTATTTTTAATTTATTTTGTTAAACATTTCCCAAATATATTTTAATCTGGTCCACACTGCACTCTGGAGTTGTACTGCCCTTTAGGGCTGAGAACTGATACCTCAATTCTAATCTAATCTTTCACTTAACAGAGAGGTAAAATGACCAACCCAAGGTCCCAGAACTAGAAAATAATTGGACTTGACTTTGAATCCAGGTTCTCTTTTCTTCTTATTTATTTTTTAAGTTCCAAATTCTCTCCCTCCATCCTGCCTCTTCCCCACCCTGTGAGAAAGTAAGCAATATGATATCAATTATACATGTGAAGTCATGCAAAATTTATTTCCATATTAACCCTGTTGCAAAAAATAAAAAGCACGAAGGATGGAGCCAAGAGGGTGTCTGAAAAACAGGGACTTGCTTAAACTGTCCCCCAAATCCCTCCAAATATCTGTAAAAATGGCTCTGAACAAATTCTAGAGCTACAGAATGCACCAAATAACTCCAGCCCAAGACGGCCTGGATGGTCGCTGGGAAGGGTCTATCACACCATGTCGGGAGTGGAGCGCAGCCCAGTATGGGCCCCGCCAGGACAGACCAGACCAGGATTTGGCAGAGCAGGCCTCAGGGCCTTGAATCACTGAGCTGTGGCAGTTACCAGACTTCTCAAATCACAAAAACAGAGCAGGTTAGTGGGAAAACTGCTGGATCTGGGTGAGAGAGGTGCGTGGTCTAGCCCCAGCCCTGGGGGAGGTGGAGGTGGCATGGCAGCAGCAGCAGGAAACTACAGCAGCTGTTTCCAGAACTCCAGCATCAGCTGCTTCCAGAGTCCCTGGCCCACACCATGGGAGGAATCAAGTGGCAGATCAGAGCTGGGATCACATTGCTGGTGCAGAGGTAGGGTTCTCTTGCTTTGCCTGCTTAGATCTGGGTTGCAGTTCTGGTTGGCAGTTCTTAGGGGAGGAGGAGTGCTGGAGTGGCAGAGGTTGCTGTGTAGAAGTAGCTCAGAAAACCCCTGAAGCTTGGGACAAAGCACTTGCCACTATAAAAGCAGTCATACCCTGACCAAAAGCTCAAGGGTCAAGTAGTTGGCTTGGAACGTGAACAAACAGATCAAAAGGACTCAGACTCAGACTATAGAATCTTTTTTTGGTGACAAGATCAAAACATACAGCCAGAAGAAGTCAATAAAGTCAAAGAGCCTACATCAAAAGCCTTCAAGAAAAATATGAATTGGTCTCAGGCCATGGAAGAGCTGAAAAAGGATTTGGAAAATCAAATAAGAGAAATATTGGAAAAATTGGAAAGAGAGATGAGAGTGATGCAAGAAACTCATGAAAAAACAAGTCAACAGCTTGCTAAAGGAGACCCAAAAAATACTGAAGAAAATAACACCTTAAAAAATAGACTAACCCAAATGGCAAAAGAGGTCCAAAGGGCCAATGAGGAGAAGAATGCCTTAAAAGGCAGAATTGGCTAAATGGAAAACGAGGTCCAAAAGACCACTGAAGAAAATACCACCTTAAAAATTAGAATTTTGCAACTGGAAGCTAGTGACTTTATGAGAAATCAAGAAATTATAAAACAGAACCAAAAGAATGAAAAAATGGAAGACAATGTGAAATATCTTATTGGAAAAACCACTGACCTGGAGAATAGATCCAGGAGAGATAATTTAAAAATTATTGGACTACCTGAAAGCCATGATAAAAACAAAAGCCTAGACATGCTCTTTCAAGAAATTATGAAGGAAAATTGCCCTGATAGTCTAGAACCAGAGGGGGAAAAAAATTTAAAGAATCCGCCAATAGCCTCTTTAAAAAGATCCCAAAAAGAAAACTAGGAATATTGTAACCAAATTCCAGAGTTCTCAGGTCAAGGAGAAAATATTGCAAGCAGCCAGAAAAAAACAATTTGAGTATTGTGGAAACACAGTCAGGATAACACAAGATCTATCAGCTTCTACATTAAGGGATTGAAGAACTTGGAATATGATATTCTAGAGATCAAAGGAGCTAGGATTAAAACCAAGAATCACCTACCCAGCAAAACTGAGTATAATACTCCAAGACAAAATATGGATTTTCAATAAAATAGAGGACTTTCAAGCTTTCTCAATGAAAAGACCAGAGCTGAATAGAAAATTTGACTTTCAAATACAAGAATCAAGAGAAGCAGGAAAAGGTAAACGAGAGAAATTCATAAGGGACTTATTAAAGTTGAACAGTTTTGTTTATATTCCCACATGGAAAGATGATATTTGTAATTCATGAGACCTTCCTCAGTAGTAGGGTAGTTGAAGGGAATATATATATATATATATATGTGTGTGTGTGTGTGTGTGTGTGTGTGTGTGTGTGTGTGTGGAGAGAGAGACAGAGAGAAAGCACAAGGTGAGTTGAATATGAAGGGGTGATATCTAAAAAAAAATAAAATTAAGGGATAAGAGAGGAATATATTGGGAGAAGGAGAAAGGGAGAGATAGAATGGGGTAAATTATCTCACATAAAAGTGGCAAGAAAAAGCAGTTCTATTGGAAGGGAAGGGAAGAGGGGGCAGATGAAAGGGAATGAATAAGTCTTGCTCTCATTGGATTTGACTTAAGGAGGGAATAACATACGCACTCAATTGGGTATCTTACCCCACAGGAAAGTAGGAGGAAGGGGATAAGAGGGGGAGGATGATAGAAGGGAGGGCAGATTGGGGGAGAAGGTAGTCAAAAGCAAACACTGTTGAAAAGGGACAGGGTCAAGGGAGAAAACTGAATAAAGGGGGACAGGATAGGATGGAGGAAAATACAGTTAGTCTTTTACAACATGACTATTATGGAAGTGTTTTGCATAATGATACATGTGTGGCCTATGTTGAATTGCTTGCCTCTCAAGCAGGGTGGGTGGGGAGGGAAGAGGGGAGAGAATTTGGAACTCAAAGTTCTAAACACAAATGCTCAAAAAAAAAGTTGTTTTTACATGCAACTGGGAAATAAGATATACAGGCAATGGAGTATAGAAATTTATCTTGCCCTACCAGAAAGTTGTAGTCTTTGCCCTTGTTCTCACCCTCCCCATCCATAGAGAGCTGCCATACTTGCTTGCACAACTGAATTTAGAGGCTGGATTTTCTTCAGGTTTCTTTGGCTCAAATGCAGGTCTTGAGTCTTGATCTCTTCTACCATCTTTCCTATCAGGCCCCTTCAAATGGTCTTTACTGCCTCCATCCACTGAACCACAGTTGGAGTTCCTGCTTTGGCCTTTCAGCACACTCACCCCATCTACCTTATTTTCATCTTTCCTTGAAATATTAGCTGGTCCTTCCTCAGACTGCTGGGATGTTACCTTTCCTCCACCACTTGCAGTGCACCCAAGAGTCTGAGCTCTGAGATCGGGCAGGAGGATTGGAGCTTCGTTTCACCCAGGCATTTTCCTTTGGTGGGGGTGCAGGCATCACCTTTAAGGGAAGCTGATCTGATATAGAAGGCTTGGAAGTTGGAGACTAAGAGTTCTCTTCCTTTCTGAATGTTTCATTTTCTAGGGATTTCTCACTCTCCCTCCTTCGTGTGTTTCTGCCAGATGGAGCTGTATTCCCAATCTGTGAAGATTCACTTCCTGTCCTTGACCGTTCCTGAGTTTCCTCACTTCGCCAACTTGGGTGCCTCTCCCGGGGCCGTCTTTCGAGTTTCGGCTCCTCCAGCTGACGCTGCAGTTTCTCTTACTCCTTTTGTAGCTGTTCTTCTACTTCTTGTTCCCTTGCAGCTGTCGACTGGCTTTGCTCCTCTGCTGGACTTCGAGGTGCTAGCTGATGAATCTTCGTCCTTGGGTGCACTGCCTGGGCTTCAGATTCAGTTTGGGTCGCTGAGCGGGGGGACCTCTGTCTTCATGCCTAAAATCATCCTGGCTGTAATCCTCTCTTGAGTTCCATGACTGATCATCTTCTCTATCATATCTGTCTTCGCAGCTATTTCCTCCTCTGTAATCATCATCCCGATGGTACCCACTACCAAATGCTCTTCTGCCACTGCCTATCCTAGAATCAAAGCTTCTATCATATTCTCTGCTGCCCCTGTCATCATATTGATCTTGGCCTCCATATCAGTCTATGTCCGGTCGAGGACCATCACGGTACCAATCTGAATCATAACGATCCCGATATTTGTCTCCAAAGCTATCATCACACCTTCAAGGAGGTTAGTCATCAAAGCTGTCTGTGGCAGGACAAGCCTTCCAGTTTGTGTTGGTTTTGTCAGAATCCCGATTTCGATCCCTATCACAGCCAAAGGAACGATCATCTCGGTCTTTATCCTGTGCTTGATCAGCAACATCCACTCGTATTCTTCTGTTGCCTATAGACTCTTCATTCCGGCTCAAAGTGCTGAGCAGTGAGTCCAAGTTCTCAAACTCAGCATAACCAAAATCTTTCAACCTTCCTGGGTTGCTGGGTTACCATGGCAAACGTACTGCACTGATGTTCAATCCTCTAAAGAACTTCTTGATAGAATCCTCTGTCGCATCATAGGGCAAGTTCCCTAGAAAAGTAGTGTAGGGTGGCAATTTGGGAAAACGGCTCCAGTCACTATTGGGTTCCTGAGCAGCCCCGAGGAGCTGTGGGCGGGATGGAACAGTCAATTAGATGTGCCCTGTATATGTCGTCATCATTACTGTACCAAGTGGTGGAAACATCTCCTTCCAGGTCGTAAATTTCATCAGCCCAGCTGACTGGTTTGGGCACAAAGGTGCTTCCTCCACCACCGGTGCCACCATCTTCAGTAAGGAAGTCTCTCAAGGTGAGGGTCTTCCCCTTCTTATTCTTCTTTTTAGCTGAAGCCCCCATGTTGGGAGACGCGGAGAGAACGCCTCCCTTGTCATTTCTTATGGCTCAGTAGTATTCTATCACAATCACATGCCACACCTTGTTCAGCTATTCCCCAATTGGGGGCATTCCCTCAATTTCCAATTCTTTACCACCACAAAAAGAGCTACTATAAATATTTTTATACAAATAAGTCCTTTACCCTTTCTCTTTGGGTTATACACCTAGTGGTGGTATTGCTGCGTCAAAGTATGCATAGTTTTATAGCCCTTTGGGCATAGTTCCAAATTGTTGTCCAGAACATGATATCACCAAACAGTGCCTTAATATTACTATTTTTCCACATTCCCTTCAGCATTTGTCATTTTCCTTTTTTGTCGTGGTGGCCAATGTGATTAGTGTGAAGTGGATCTCAAAGTAGTTTTAATTTGCATTTCTCTACAATGGTGATTTAGAGCTTTTTTTTTATGACTATAGATAGCTTTGATTTCTTCTTCTGAAAATTGACTCTTCATATCTTTTGACCATTTTTCCATTGGGGAATGGCTGAATCCAGTTCCTCTTCAAAGTCACTAAGCTTTTCACGGTGTGACCATTGGCTAGATTTAATGATCTCAAAAGTCTATGGGTCTATGAAATATTTCATTCTTAAATTATATGATTCTTTAATTCCAAAGAGGATTTACTGAATCACCAAGGAGCATTCCAAAAATACTAGGACAGGACCTAGATGGTCCTCCATGCAATTAACTCAATTGGTGTGAATGTTTATTCTAAAACTGTATCATATTCATATGGGACCACTGTCAAATATGAAGTTGATCTCTACCTGTAAAGGATACCTAACTACCCTTCCTGCTACATGGGAGATGGGAAGTTTTTAACCTTTTTTACCTAGCTTTATACATAAGGATCCAAAACCTTCATTCCATACACAAATAGAATAAGACAAGGTAGATTGTGATGAAGATAAAGGAAAAATCCAAAGTAGAGAAATTTTAAGCTGGAGATAAAAGGGAAGGAAGGAACTGGAGCCTGAGCTGATCCTTGGAGGAAAGAAGGGTTTCAGCAGGTGATACCTAATCATAGGTAATTTTTCTCAGTACACTAAATCCCCATGTTCCAAACTATAAAACTCTGTTAAACTGTATATTTAACCACAGCTCTTTACCTACATGGAAAAATTACATTCTGTTCTCTTTTTGGGGAGCTGTGGGTGGTACTGTCTGCTAATGTGGTCACTATATTTATATCTCTCACTAGTAGTGAATTACTGAAACTACTACATGCAATTTCTAGTTATACTATTTGCATGAATTTTAAATAATAATAGCTAGCCTTTGTGTAGCACTTTAAAAATGTTACCTCATTTTATCCTCACAACAAACCTGGGAGGCAGATGCACTTATTATCCACATTTTACAGATGGGGAAACTGAAACAGACAAAGATTAAGTGATTTTTTTTTTACCCAGAATTACACAACTAGGCAGGCTTTGGGAGGAGTTTAGTCCTCCAGAGGAGGTGTTATCCAAGTCTTGAGTTAGTTGCTGGGTGATGAGATTAGAAATGATGAGCTTATCATGAAAAGGGATCTTACTCCCAGGAGATGAAACCACATACAGCTGCCTGTACAAAGTGATTCCACAGGAATTTAAATTTGACTCACTAGTCTAACATCTTAAATATTCTTTATTTTGTATGAAATTAAATTTCCCTATTAACTATTTTTAGTCCTTTTGATCTCTCTAAACTTAATTGCCTTGTTATATCTCCAATTTTAACCTTAACAACCAGATTATATCTTTTGTTACATTGAGATCAGAGTAATCTATAGCTCCTCTTCTGTTCAGTAACTATCCTTCAGTAGTGAGGAAAATTAATTTAATGCTATATCATTTAATTTTTAATCCTAATCTGTAATATTTCCTTTTTCGTTTAAATCTCTCCCCACCTCTTAGCCTAGCTCAAGAGACCTCTCCCATTCTAGCTGAGGAGAGTAATCAGCTCCCAGCCCCCAAAGCACCTGTTATTAATTAGTTTGGGTTGGGGCCCACCCAAATGGGACTCTGTCTTTTGTTTGTTTTGCAGAAACAGGCCAAACTGAACTGGTCAATGCTACCAAGAGAGATTCATTTGTCCTTGGTCCCTTTGTTAGAGTTTGGGGTGGCCTGGCTCATGGAGGAGAAACAAAATCGGAGAGAACCTGATCAGGGTGCCCAGATTGCTAGAGGGGGCTCAAAAGTCTTTATCAAGCCTCCTTTCTCAGCTGACCTCCCTCCCAAAATAATGTGGTAATCAGGAGTGGCTGAGAGCTCTTAGCCCACTACTAATCAGGATTGCCTTTTATTGATGGGGGAGGGCCCAATAATGTGCTGTCAGGAAGACTGGACATTTAAGATGATCCAAGACATTGCATCTCAGTCTTTTGTTACCAAGAGAAGCCATGGACCATCAATTTGTTGATTATTGACTAGCCTAATCAATAAGTTGACTTTTATTAGCCATAACTTTGTCTCTTGGAATTTTTACTTGCCCCATTAGCATCCTTCTTTGAGGATATTCCTTTATGGCTCTCATAGAATAATGACATTTTAGAACTGAAAGTATCCTTAATCATTATCTACTCTAAACCTTTAACATTACGGATGGGTTTTTGTTTCACCTGTGAGGAAAGTCAGGTGTTGTTAAGTCATTTTCAATTCTTCATGGCACCATTTGGGGTTTTCTTGGCAAAGGAACTGGAGTGGTTTGCCATTTCCTTCTCCAGCTCATTTTACAGATGAGGAAACTGAGGCAAACAGGTTCAGGGATTTGCCCAGTAAGTGTTTGAGGTCAGATTGGAACTGGGAGATGAGTCTACCCGATTCTTTCCACAGTGCCACCTACTAAGTTGTCTACAACTGGTAGAAACTCTCTCCAGGATCCCTCACATCCTTCTGTCTCCTTCAATACTCCACTGGCAGTTCAGCATACCCACCTGGTGCCAGTGCTATTTGTCTCCAGGGAGTTGCATGGATGCAGCAACTTTCAGAGCAAACCTTTCTTCAGGGCTACATAAAGCTCAGAATCTCTGTCATATACCAACTCCTATCTGCCTTGTTATTACCTCTAGGTCTGTGCCCTATCCCCTCTCTGGCATTCATATACAAACAGCTCTCCCTCCTCTTTAGCATAATGTTATTTGGGGGGTGGGGGTGGAGAGGGGAGAAAAAGAGGATTAGAGAGAATCAGTTCCTTCTGGCCCATTCCCACTATAGAACTGCTCTCCAAACATTCTGAAACTATTTATGATGAGGGCACAGTCTCTGGGAACCCCTTGAACCCTTGAACTCTCCTTGAATCTTCCCACTCAACCTGGCCTTGGCCTGAGGCTATAACCATTAAGCCCAAATGCCTACCTTGCCCAGTCCTCTATTGTCCAGCTGTTTCCCACCCTTAATCCTGTTTCCCATCCTTAATCCTGATCAAAATATCTATACCCTACCTCTGTTACCCTAGACCCCTCCTCTGGTCACCCCAGACCACCCCTCAATCCCTCCCACAACCTTTGTGTATATAATCTCCATCTTGCCTCCATGAAGGTGTTCAGATCCAATCTAGCTCAGATTGATCTGTCTCCTTACAGGCATCACAAGGGGTGGGATGTCTTGGGGCAGGCCTGTTTGGCTAACTCTTAATAAACTTTATCTTTTCCCTTGGCTGAGAAAGCTTGAGTAGAATTCTTTTGGCAGAACGCGGTGTGTCGGTACTTTGGGGTGTTGAGCACCTCTCACCCCAAACCCTCATCATTTATTACCATCATATTTAGTTTGTAAAAAGCGTAAGGGAAGTGAGTTTTTGTTTGTTTGTCTTTAATAGCTTATTTAAAGTTCAGAAGCGGAACAGAAGTTTAATTACCTGCTTTATCCAGGATACCCTCACACAGGGATATCTCAAAGGCTGACCATTATGCGCTCTTCATGCCAAAGACTCAAAGGATCTCCTCCTGAGGTTGCCTAATATTAAAGATATATTTTCTCAGCATCAGGTGTAAGGATAAATGCCTGAAAGTCAGGGAACCCACATACTTAAGGATTTCTTCAAAAAGGACCGTAAGAATAGTATTTTCATTCTGATCAGTTTTCATAAGACATCTGGGGAAAAAAAAGAAAATTATTTTAAAGCAGCTTACTTTAAAACTCTAGAGTACTAGGTTCCTATGCTAACCCACTTAAACATAAACTTTCTAACATTAATACAAGTGCCAATCATTTTAAAATCTCTTAAAAATACATGCCTGCAGCTATATGTAGGTGTTCTTACTCAAGCTACTAGGAATGAAGGCAGGGAAATTAGATTATGAAGATCCTTTGTGTTTGTAGAGATAGTATGTAAAAAAGCTACCAGGTATGGGTCAGAGAAATGTTTACTCAAAGAGGAAATCTTGTTAAAGATCTTTAAGTGTTATGTCCTGCGCCCCTCTCCAGTTTCTCCTTCTTGCCCCAGCTCACCCCACTGTTTGTACTCCCATCTCCACAGACCCCACTGTTTGTGTTTTCTTCTCCACGGAAATCTAATTGTGTTCTTTCCCTTTAAGTACCCTTTCTCTTCCCTTACTCGGGGCTGTTCGATTTGAGTAATTCCTCCGAACAGTAGCACATGTGCTTCAATAAATCCACATCCAAATTTATATACGGATCTCGCTTGCTTTTTTTCGGCACAACATAAGCAAATCATAATCATTGCTTCATTACTGTCAACTGCCTTGTACGTTGTTTTGGGGTTGGTGTGTGTGTGTGTGTGTGTGTGTGTGTGTTTGGGTGTGTGTGTGTGTGTGTGTGTGTGTTTAAACTCTGGACAGAAACCAAGGCTAGTTATGATTGGTGAAAAATGTATTATTTAACCCTAATTTTGGTTAACAGGGCTATACCATATTTAATGCAATTTCAAGATTAAAAAGGTGGCACTCTATCATGAAAATCTTTTTTCTGCCATTTTTGCACAAATTCCATTCTGCCATTTTTAATGAAGGCATTTATGTTATTTGTTTAAAGGTACCAGATACCTTTCCCTTTCCCTGACTCCATGCCAGCCAGAGGACTTTCTGAAAATTCTGCCTGAATAGGCACTAATTCCTCTAACTATAGTCTAATTTTGTCTAATTAAATTGCTAAGAGAGTAAAATATAAAAAAAAAAACTTTGGCTCAAGAAATTCCACTTTGTAGGGAAGGTCACTGCTTGCCTGTACCAGCCCTTGTGTCTGTGTCTTCAGCATACTGTGCTTCACAATGTCTTCTCTCTACAGCGACTCAAAAGAGATGTTTTCCTTGAAAGTCCTCTTCCTTTGCCTATGATATGTCAGAGCAGAATTCTGGATGCTCATTGAAGACACACTGACAGAACTGGCAAAAAACTATAAGAACCATTAACTGTAATGAAAGAGTCACAATGAGGTGGAGTTTTTTCACTGTGAGAAGAAGCTCAATCCTAAACCTTTACAAAGAATGAGAATCAGGAAATTTGGCCAAGCTAATAAATATACTTGGTAGTTCCTAATTCCTGTGTTACCTTTCCAAAAGCAGACAAAAAAAAAGACAGTTTTGCATTTTTGAAGAAAGAATAGGTGGTTTCACAAGTTTAGAATTTCTCTTTGCCTCTGTAATTGGTTTTTCTTGTAGGGCTACATTGTTTCCCACAATGGCTTTGTGTAAAATTCATCAGTTGCAAGGACAAAAGAGCGGCAAGATCCCAGCAGTATTAAAATGGACTTTGTTCTTGAAACATGATGTCATCTCTTAGTAATGTAGTTGAAGAGTACAGGATTACTACCCGTATTTAGAATTGACGGGGACCTTGAAGATCTTTTAGTCCAACCTCATTTTATGGTTGAGGAAACTGAATCCAAAAAAGCAGTGGCTAGATCTCCAGACTTAAAATTAAGAAAGACATGGATTGAAATCCTGCCTCTGATACAAACCAGCTGGGTGATCATGGATGAGGCACTTAGCCCCTCTTAGTGTCAGTTTGCTCCTAAGTAAAATTAGAATAGTGCTACTGCCCACTGTGTGGGATTACTGTGAGCAGAAAATCATATATGTAAAGTTCTTTATAAATCTCAAACCTGTCTAAATGTCAGTCTTTATTGCAGAAACTTGGACACATAGATAAGTAGTATGAATGGGATTAGAACCCAGGTACTCTGAATGTAAATCTGGTTTTCTTTCTACTGTACCACATGAACCTTTTTTAATCTATTCTAAATTAAAGATGCCTCTTGTTTTTACATCAATCTTCTGCATATACCACCCACCTATCAAACCAGTAAGCCTTCATTTATAACAAGAATAATTGGGGGGGGGGGGCAGGAAGGGCATCTAGAGCTCTGGAGTCAGGAAGACCTGAGTTCAAATCTGACCTCAGACACTTGACGCATGTACTAGCTGTGTGACCTTGGGCAAATCACTTAACCCCAATTGCCCTGCCAAAACAAAACAAAACAAAAAAGAATAACAGGAAGTTGGCCCATAGGATCCCAATCCTTTAAACTTATGGAGTGTGTCCTATTTACTGACAACCCATGTAGGGAACTTTGTGGGTCTGGGTATGTGTAATGGAGGGCCCTGCCCAGAGGTATGTTGGAGACCACTCTAACTAGGTTGGGGGAGAACCCACTGTTAAAATTTCACCTCAGAAATCAGCTTTGACTGCAAATCAGGACTTGATTTACTATTTTGTTGATTGGCTAGACTTTAAAAAGTGTTAATAATGCAGATTAAACTTTTTAAAATTTTTTTTATTTATTTAATTTTCAGCATTGATTTTCACAAGAGTTTGAATTACAAATTTTCTCCCCATTTCTACCCTCCCCCCAACTCCAAGATGGCATATATTCTCTTTGCCCTGTTCCCCAGTCAGCCCTCCCTTCTGTCACCCCACTCCCCTCCCATCCCCTTTTCCCTTCCTTTCTTGTAGGGCAAGATAAATTTCTACGCCCCATTGCCTGTGTATCTTATTTTCTAGTTGCATGCAAAAACTTTTTTTTTTGAACATCTGTTTTTAAAACTTTCAGTTCCAAATTCTCTCCCCTCTTCCCTTCCTACCCACCCTCCCTAAGAAGTCAAGCAATTCAGCATAGGCCACATGCGTATCATTATGTATAACCCTTCCACAATACTCATGTTGTGAAAGACTAACTATATTTTGCTCCTTCCTAACCTATCCCCCTTTATTGGATTTTCTCCCTTGACCCTGTCCTTTTCGAAAGTGTTTGTTTTTGATTACCTCCACCCCCATCTGCCCTCCCTTCTATCATCCCCCCTTTTTTTGATCTTCTTCCTCCTTCTTTCCTGTGGGGTGAGATACCCAATTGAGTATGTATGGTATTCCCTCCTCAGGTCAAATTTGATGAGAGCAAGATTCACTCATTCCTCCTCATCTGCCTTCTCTTCTCTTCCTACAGAACCGATTTTTCTTGCCACTTCTATGAGAGATAATTTACCCCATTCTATCTCTCCCTATCTCCCTCTCTCAATATATTCCTCTCATCCCTTAATTTGATTTTATTTCTTTTAGGTATCTTCCCTTCATCTTCAACTCATCCTGTGCCTGCTGTCTATCTCTCTCTCTATATATATACACATACATATATACATGCACACATACTCATATATACATATATATATATATATAGATATGCATATTCCCTTCAGCTACCCTAATACTGAGGTCTCATGAATCATACACATCATCTTTCCATGTAGGAATGTAAACAAAACAGTTCAACTTTAGTAAGTCCCTTGCAATTTCTTTTTCTTGTTCTTTTTCTTGATTACCTTTTCATGCTTCTCTTGATTCTTGTGTTTGAAAGTCAAATTTTCTATTCAGCTCTGGTCTTTTCACTGAGAAAGCTTGAAAGTCTTCTATTTTATTGAAAATCCATATTTTGCCTTGGAGCATGATACTCAGTTTTGCTGGGTAGGTGATTCTTGGTTTTAATCCTAGCTCCATTGACCTCTGGAATATCATATTCCAAGCCCTTCGATCTCTTAATGTAGAAGCTGCTAGATCTTGTATTATTCTGATTGTGTTTCCACAATACTCAAATTGTTTCTTTCTGGCTGCTTGTAGTATTTTCTCCTTGATCTGGGAGCTCTGGAATTTGGCAACAATATTCCTAGGAGTTTTCCTTTTGGGATCTCTTTCAGGAGGCAATCGGTGGATTCTTTCAATTTTTATTTTGCCCTGTGGCTCTAGAATATCAGGGCAGTTCTCCTTGATAATTTCTTGAAAGTTGATGTCTAGGCTCTTTTTTTGATCATGGCTTTCAGGTAGTCCAATAATTTTTAAATTCTCTCTCCTGGATCTATTTTCCAGGTCAGTGGTTTTTCCAATGAGATATTTCACATTGTCTTCCACTTTTTCATTCCTTTGGTTCTGTTTTATAATATCTTGATTTCTCATCAAGTCACTAGCTTCCACTTGCTCCAATCTCATTTTTAAGGTAGTATTTTTTTCAGTGGTCTTTTGGACCTCCTATTCCATTTGGCTAATGCTGCCTTTCAAGGCATTCTTCTCCTCATTGGCTTTTTGGAGCTCTTTTGCCATTTGAGTTAGTCTATTTTTTAAGGTGTTGTTTTCTTCAGTATATTTTTCAGTATTTTTTTGGGTCTCCTTTAGCAAGTCATTGACTTGTTTTTCATGGTTTTCTCGCATCCTTCTCATTTCTCTTCCCGATTTTTCCTCTACTTCTCTAACTTGCTTTTCCAAATCCTTTTTGAGCTCTTCCATGGCCTGAGACCAGTTCATGTTTTTCTTAGAGGCTTTTGTTGTAGGCTCTTTGACTTTGTTGACTTCTTCTGACTGTATGTTTTGGTCTTCTTTGTCACCAAAGAAAGATTCCAGAGTCCGAGACTGAATCTTAGTGTGTTTTCGCTGCCTGGCCATATTCCCAGCCAACTTACTTGACCCTTGAGTTTTTCAGCAGGGTATGACTGCTTGTAGAGTATAGAGTACTATGTTCCAAGCTTGGGGAGATGTGCCAGCTCTGCCACACCAGCACTCCTCCTTCCCCAAGAACCCCCAACCCGGACTGGACTTAGATCTTTAGCAGGCTCTGCACTCCTGCTCTGATCCACCACTTAATTCCTCCCACCATGTGGGCCTGGGGCTGGAAGCAACTGCAGCTGTACTTCTGTAGCTGCCCCACCTCTGCTGCCCCCCAGGCAGTGGCTGAACCTAGAACTCCTTTTTTCACTCTGTCCCTAGCAGCTTTTCCCACTAACCTTCTCTGTTGTCTTTGGTGTTTGTAGGTTGTGAAGTCTGGTAACTGCTGCAGTTCACTGATTCAGGGCGCTAGGGCACGCTCTGCCCAGCTCCTGGTCTGGTTGGTCCGCGCTGCCCACACTGGGCTCTGCTCTGCTCCACTTCACTCCCAGCTCCGTGTGGGATAGACCTCACCCAGAGACCATCCAGGCTGTCCTGGGCTGGAGCCCTGCTTCCCTCTGCTATTTTGTGGGTTCTGCAGTTCTAGAATGGGTTCAGAGCCATTTTTTATAGTTTTTTGGAGGGACTTGGTGGGGAGCTTACACTAGTCCCTGCTTTCCAGTTGCCATCTTGGCTCCACCCCTGCAGGTTAAACTTAAAAGGTATGCACACATATCCTAATACCATCACCATAACCACACATACATAAACAACTATAGTTTGGTTGTCAATTACCAATTCTATGGGCATTGCTTGAGCTCAGCAGGAGTATTGTAGAAGGCTTGGGGGATAAAATAATTGTCAGACTGGAGGTCTGGTAACTACATGATAATGTAACATCACCATCATCATCATCATCATTACAGTAATAATAATAATATACTTCTATAATCTTTTAAGGTTTTCAAAGTGCTTTACATTATTTTATTTAAGCTTCACAACACCCCTGGTTTTCCCTACCCCCCTTTAGAAAATGTTCAGGTATTCAGTAAACATATCCTATTTGATTACTATGCGGTGATGAAAAAGCTTTTGGTTTCTGAGGCAGAACTGAGTGCCTACAAATGCTCCAATGAAAGAATTTGACCTTTCTATCTGTCCTGGTGGTGAGCCTTCAGTGGGGAGAGAGGAAAGAGTCACTGCTACCAGCAGCCTTATTTCTATACCTGGGCTTCCATGTGACCATGAATGCATGGCACTTATATTTTGTCTCTGTGTATTTCTGTTCTGATGCTAGGTAAAACAATATTGGAGGAGGAATAGACCATGCTATGATCTTGTGATGTCTGAGAGGTCAGAACATCCATCAGAGGTCTAGCTTTGGGAGTCCCTATACTTGTAGCCTCAGCAGCTAAGCTCCGTGAGGAGTCAGCCCTGAATATAATCCAGACCAGCAGAGGATCAACTAGGAAGCCAAGACGCAACATCCTTTAGGAAAGGGAGTAACTCATTAATTGTCTATGATGCCTCTGAAAATGGATGGGAGAAATGCTTTGTAGCTATACCACTTTAAGTTTGAGCCCCAGTGATTGCTGTCTAGAGAAGAGAATTACCTTGGTTCAGGAGAATGTTTTTATTAATGGGTCAATTGATATTGAATCACTAATAACCGATTAGATGATATTGAACAGATAAGTGGCTAATTGCTATTAGGGGAAACACATTGAATGGAGGCTGATGAGTTATAGAATTAAAAGAATCATCCCCAACCGTTTAGGGTTTCTCTTTTTCCTGAGGAGATTTCACGGAACTCCTGAGGAACCACCTAAGGAATCCACCACTGTGAGTATGGTTTGGAGAGTAAGCCCAGAGCTTATGTATGTTACATAAAGAAAAACATTTAAGCAAACCCTACCAACATATCAAGTATAGAAAGAAAATTAAGTATTCTGCATCCATAGTCTCTTATCCCTCCAAGTAAAGAAGGAAATGCACTTCATTTTTTTCTCTGGGACTGAAGTTAGTCAACACAAGGACACAGTACTTGATGATATTTTAGCACTATATGTATTTTAACAAAGTGTAATTTTTAAAAGCCCTTGAAAGTATACATAGCTATAAGTTGCTCCAGTCATCCAATAAAATTCAGGTAAAAGAACAGATTTAGTTACTCCTATAACAGGAGTTCCTAAATTATCTTGTTAAATTAATTATAGAGTTAGCATGTGTATCAGCAAGGCAATAATCACAATATAGATGATAATTGTCAAAATGCCTATGTGGTTCTGTATCGCAAAATATAGAAGACTCTCCACATAGAAGGTAGAAGAAGTAAACCATTTATTCAGACACCAAATAACCAGATACTGTAATCAATATGCCCAATGCATCATAGTAGCAAAAAATTCGATACACAATACCACAGCAGAGAATCACTCCATCCCAAAACCATTTGCCCCCTCTGCTGGGGCCTTCCCAAAAACTCACTCACAGCCACCACAGCACGTCTGCTCTTTTCCTCAGCTCTAACAGTGGGAACTGCTGTCTCAGAATTTCCTGTGACACAATTTACTTTTCCTCTCAGCAAGCTCCTCCCACCACATATGACTTAGGCTTCCTGTGATGTAAGCAAGTCACATGGCCTATTAATAGGTGGGAAAGATCTTCAAATCTAACAACTTTGAATTCAGACTGAGTAGAGCTGAATTTAAAGTTAGCACTCTGCCACTTATTAGCTGAGTGACCACAAGAAAGTCACTCAACTTTACAGACTCTCAGTTTTCTCATTTGTAAATTGAATATAATGCTTGCCCTGCCTATTTCAGGGGTTCATTGTGAATAACACCTGAGATAATAAACTTAAAACATAACCATAAAGCATGCTATAAATATGAGCTGCTATAACTTCAGGAAAATAGTGGAATGACTAATAAGAAATTTAGTTCTGAGTCTAAAATATAATACCAGATAATGAATTTATTTAAAAACTCTTCAAGTTGGAAAGACAAATGTGACTATATTCCAAGGAACTGGTCAAAATTATGACCTGGTCTCCTCCCCTGACCCCCCCAAAAGAGCAATTACTCTAACAACAATAACAACATATATTGATTAAGCCTATTATATAGAAGACCCTGGGAATATAGGGATCAAAACAACAACAATAAAAAAAAACAAAACGTCTCTGTCCTCAGGGAAGTTATAGGTACTATATTAAATAGAACATGAGACTTGGGATCAGATTCTGCCTCTGGTACTGTGAAATATGCATTAGCACGTGATCCTTTGAAGCTTGTTAGACCCCATTTTGTAAGCTGGGATCTATCATGTAACTCTGATTTGTGACACGGTTTTAATTTGCTGAGGAAAATTACTAGCTGGTTTTCTGAACTCTCTTTCCACCCCCCTTTCCCCTATATATACCTTGGCCTTCCTTAGCTATGTATACTGATAAGTCACCATCTCTTACATTTCTTGGCATAAAGCCTGAGACAATCAGGGTCAGAACATTGGATGGGCTTTTGTTCACCACACACTCAGGGAACCCTTTCTCCTTCCTCCCTCTCTCACCTGAGAGTCTGTTGTAGGCATAGCTCTAACCCCAGCACCCTCTTAGTTCAGATTCTGGTTCAATGTTAGGATAAAATGAGAATTCATGAGTCATTGGATAAAGGAGGTACTTTGTTCAAACACAGCAAGGATAAATGACAAGAATACAGTGGCACTTAGGTTCTCCATACTTGGCTCTCTCATCTTCATCTGGAAGCACATCTGGTCAGTAGGTCATCAGGGTTTGGTGACTCGCATGTTCTCAGGGAACCAAGTCTGAGAGGCATTAGCACATATGGCTACGATCTTTTTCTTTTTTGCCCCCAGTCCAGGAACCTCTATCAAGGAAGCTGGGGGCAATCAGGTTGTACAGGAAGAGGAAGTCAAAGAGGCCAGGTGAGAGAAATGATTATTACTAACCAATATCTTGCGGAGATTCAGAGCTCTCCCCTTTTTCCAAAGTCCTGATTTTAACTTCTGTCTCTTGAAGGGCAATACTGATGAGATTGTATTAACTCTTTTCAAATCTTGGTCTGACTCCACCAACGTAACAAGGAAAGTGTTCTACTCAAGCTTGGGTGGAGACAGATCCTTTTGTCTAGATAGCCCAAAGCTGGGAATGGTCTGAGTATAAAGATAGTTTCTCTATCCAAGGGTGATATGATGTCACTCTCAGCCCCTCATTGAACACCTACTCTTTGAAGGATATATAAACTGTGAGCCTACCGCCATGATTGTATTTGGTCTAACAGAGATGGCTAAATGACCATTCTTTTATTAATAACCTGCTGGCCTTATTAATAAAATGATTAAATTACCTAGAAACTATATCTCTCAAACCTTTTTAATCATTTCACAGGGAAGCTCTTTTACCTACCACCCTTGGCATCAAAGTCCTGATGATCTTCTCAAAGACCTTCCACCATTTTAATGACTGTACAATCCTCCTTTCATGAGTAATACTAAGGGAAGGGAAAAAGGGGGAGGGAATGCAAAAACAAAAACAAACAAAACAAGACCAAAAACGTGGAGAAAAAAGCCAGAAATTCTAAGTCTTTCTTTCCCCATTCAGAAAAAACTAAATCTCAAAGTCTCACAGTCTGGCCCATATGATGGGTGAGGTCACATCTTTGTAGTCCACAGTGGGTTTTCTTAATGCAAAATGATGGTGATGAATCAGAGCATGTAACCAGAATGGCCTTTGTTTTCTTTGAATGACTCAGCTTACCTCATTGAGCCTCTGGATGCTGTGGCTTGCTCTTCCGGGGCAGGAAGCCCAGAGAGCATGCCAGGAATCAGAGAACTTCCTGTGTGATGAGTCTTGGGGCTGGCTGAGGGGAGGTGTTAACGTCTACCCTAGGGGGAGGGGCCAACTCAAGAACCAATCGGCCCTGGTCATTCAGGCGGTGCTTGATGATGTCAAAAACTCTATAAGAGGGGAGAGGACAGCTTGAAGATCCCTTTTCCTTTTCTGGTTGGAGCCAGAGATGCCTACGGCCAAAGCTGAGCTGCCGGTAGCAGAGCTGACCCACCTGGAGTGAGGAGTGCTGAGCCAGGACTGGAGGCCAGTGGGTAATCTTCTTACCGAACAGGGGAAGCATGTATACGATTTTGCCTTATACTATCTCACTTCTCTGTGGCTTCCTGGTTAGCCTTGTGAGGTGGACTTATTGGGCCTGGAAGCTTTTGATGAAAATATCAAAATGGGGATGCTGGTTTGTGGGCTTGTTACTGTGGAGTGTAAATACATGCTTTAGTTCTCCTGCCTTCTTCCTAGAGAATTCCTTATATCCTGCGGTTCTGAACCTTTCAGGCACATGTGAGATTCTCTTTGAAATCATAAATTCTGCCTTCCTAATACATTTGGCGACGAGGTGGATGGGATCGCTAGGTATAAAATCTCTATTCAGAAGCAGAAGAACTTCAGAGGAAGAGATGAATATCCCAGGGTGGGAGGATCCATTTTATTCCTACCTAGCAAAGGAATTGGCAAAAAAAGCCGGACCCTGTGAAAACTGGGAACCAAGGCTACAGAGAGAAGATCCTAAGGATTTGGAAAGGTGTTTACAAGAGGCTGGGATTCAGTCAGGAGCATCACTATCTAGGCAAAGCTGGATAGTGTTATCAGCCTACCAGCTAGTATATGAAAGATTGAGATTAAGTGAAAGAGATGGGGGCACTCCTAACCCACAGCAAGAAGGGGAATCTCAGATAGCAGGAGAACAAATTGCTGCTCAAGAACCCACTGACTCAGATGAGAACTTTTCTATTAATGTGGCTAGGAGCAACAGGAGGCCAAATAAGCCAAGAGTGCATCCCAACTCAGCCCAGACCAAGCCTGACTGCCTGTTTTGTCCTTGCCATGGTGGCAGGGGAAGTGAGTGGGGGGAAAATGAGACAATGTTAGGGGCTGAGACAGAAAATGCTACTAGGGTTCAGGACATCCCTTGCACAGAGAATGGGAGATAGTTAAATACTCAGACAAGCATTCATCCCGTAGAGAGGAGGACAGAAACCCGAGGTGGCAATTTAGTTACGAGGGAATTTCAGGAAGATTTCTCACCACAAGAGGTCACAGATATTTTGAGTAGATTCAGCCAAAGAGTAGGAGAAACATTAATATCTTGGATGGTAAGGCTCAGTGATCAAGGGGCCGGTGGAATATTAGTAGATAAGAGGGACTGTATGAGATTCATAGGTATCAGCCACGATCCTCTAGTTCAACAAGCTTTTAGGGAACATCATCAGCGAGGAGATGATGCTAGCAGGACTACTCTGTTGGCATTAGCTGCTGCGGGATGCAATAAGAGATATACTAATGATTCTATGTGGCCCACTGAGCACAGACCCTGGTATTCACTTAAAGATTGTATCATGAGACTAAAGGAGGAGGTAATGAAGACTGCTATTATGACAGGAACTGCAGACAAATATTACAATGATCCCATAGGAATCCCTCATAGGAATTTAATAATTAGGACAGCTCCCCCTGCTTATAAACAACTAATTTTGAATCTGTTACTTGGGGAAGTAGGGAGCCATCTTACAGAGGTGATAAGTAAGATTTTACAGTTACGTGACTTAGGAGACTGGGGAAGGGATAGATCTCCGAGAGAGAGAAGGGTAAATAGCCAGCAAACTTGGTGCCAAAATGGAGTGACAAGAAAAGAAATGTTCACTGCTCTATTGAGAGCAGGAGTAGGTTTTGAAATGATAGATGGCATTCCAACCAATGAATTGTACAGGATGTACCAAGATAAAGGACTCAATAACAGGAGAGATAGGGAAATAAGAACTGCTCCTGCAAATGCTACAGATGTTGAACCTTCATACCCAAGTGAATCACATGCTAGGGAATACTAGGAAACAGGCCGACCCCCAGCCCAAATTAAGGAAATACGGAAGCTGGATTGCAGACCTCACATTAACTTGACCATATATTGGAAAAATGGGTCAAGTACAGTAACTAGGGCATTAATAGACACTGGGGCCGAGGCCACCCTTATCTATGGGAATCCAGACAAATTCAGCCATGGAACTCCTATTACCATCACAGGACTAGGAGGGACTGAAATATCAGCCAGACAAGTTAAATTGATGATGAAAATTGGACAGTTGCCCAAGAAAGAATATGGTGTGGTTATTGTGCCTATTCCTGAATACATCATTGGAATAGACATTTTGAAGGGTATGACCTTAAATTTACCTGAAGGAAAATACCAATTTGCTGTGAGGAAAATAGGCATTAATGCAGTTTTAGTGGGGAAAATCAAGATGGATCCAATCACTTTGCCCGAACCTTCCCAAGTAATTACTTTGAGGCAATATCGTGTGCCAGGTGGGAAAGATGAAATTGCCAACACTATAAGAGAATGTGTTGAAGCAGGAGTGTTAGTCCCTACAACTGATCAATGGAACAACCCTGTCTGGCCAGTCCGAAAGTCAGATGGGACATGGAGGATGACAGTAGATTATAGACAGCTGAACAAAGTGACTCCTCCCTTGTATGCTGCTGTTCCAGACACGGTTACTTTAATAGAGAGAATACAAAAACATGAAGGGACTTGGTATGCAGTTATTGATTTGGCCAATGCCTTCTTTATGATCCCAATAGACCCCAAGCAATGGAACCAGTTTGCTTTTACTTGGCAAGGCCAACAGTATACATTTACGCGCCTGCCACAAGGATATATTCATAGCCCAACTATTTGCCACAGGATTGTAGCTGAGCATTTGGATGAATTAAAGCTACCTGGTGTACAGCTTACACATTAAATAGATGACATCATGATACAGGGAAAGAATATAAAAGAAGTGGAGGAGAGTTTAACATTATTAATTGACCATATGAAAAGCAAAGGATGGGAAACCAACCCCGCAAAGGTTCAAGGGCCAGCTCAAACTGTAAAATTCTTGGGGATACGTGGAATAGAGGATTGCGAGAAATTCTCCCACAAGCTCGACAAAAAATTCAGGATTTTCCCACCCCTACTAATAAGAAAGTTCATAGGGCTATTTGGTTATTGGAGACACCACATCCCACATTTGGGACAGATTTTAAAACCCTTGTATAAAGTCACCAGAAAGAAATATGAATTCGACTGGGGCCTTGAACAAAGTAGAGCTTTTGAGGAAGCAAAGGCTGCTATACAATTAGCTCTGGACTTATGGCCTATGCAAAATGGGCCAGTGGAGTTACAAGTGACTGTACAGGATGACTATGCAAATTGGAGTCTGTGGCAAAAACAACAGAGCCAGAGTGTACCTTTAGGCTTTTGGTCAAGGAAACTGCCCTCATCTGGAGTGCAGTATACACCTTTTGAGAAGCAGCTGTTAGCCACATATTGGGCTTTAGTAGAAACTGAGCAACTAACTCTGGGTCATGAAGTGATATTAAGGCCTGGAATTCCAATTATGACTTGGGTAATGAGTACCCCAGCTTCTCACAGAATTGGACATGCACAAGAGGCAAGCATAATCAAATGGAAATGGTATCTTCAGAATAGGTCCAGAGCAGGCAAAAGTGGAGTTTCTGCTTTACATGAATCGGTGGCGAACATTGGCACTGAGAGAAATGAAAAATCCCTTGAATCTAAGCAACAGATGGTGCCATCCTTAGTGAAATGGAATAATGGGTATGATGGACTAAATGTAGAACAGAAGAAACACGCTTGGTTTACTGACGGGACAGCAAAATATTTAGGACAGAAGAGACATTGGAAAGCAGTAGCCTATAACCCCTGTACTAGGCAAACTCTGGAAAGTTCTGGGATAGGGGGAAGTAGCCAATATGCTGAACTGATGGCAGTACATCAGGCCATCAGAATGGAGAAGGGAGGACAGTGTCATATATTTACTGACTCATGGGCGGTAGCTAATGGATTAGCTACTTGGATGCCTATATGGAGGAATCAGAATTGGGAGATTCATGGCAAACAAGTTTGGGGTAAAGAGTTATGGGAAAATATATGGGACATGTCTTTGGTTACGGATTTGTCAGTTTTTCATGTTGATGCTCACGCGACCCTGACCACACCAGAACGTGAGTACAATGCACACACGGATTGACTAGCAAAGATTGCCACTGAATGTATTGTCCCTACTCCAACTCCAACTGATGACCCAGCCTTAGCAAGATGGGTCCACCAGACTGCCACCCATTTAGGGGTCCAGGCCACCCACCAATGGGCACAGGATCGAGGTATCAGTATCTCTCATGAATTGTTAAAGCAAATAACAGAGGGGTGTTGTATATGTCAATTAGAAAAAGAACGAACTCTTCCTAGAATAGTAACTGGAGAAATAGCGAGAGGAAAAGTTCCAGCCCAAATGTGGCAGATAGATTATATTGGCCCACTACCCCAGGATAAAGGATGTAAATATGTATGTACGTGTGTTGACACCTATTCAGGTGTACTAGTGGCTTGTCCTTATAAGGACACAACTCAGAAAAATACCTGTAAAACCCTAGATATTGTAAGTTTATACTACGGAACCCCAATGCAGATTCAAAGTGACAATGGGTCACATTTCAAGGGCAAAGAAGTGAAAAGATATTGTGTGTTGAATAATATAGAATGGATATATCATATTCCAAATTACCCACAAGCATCTGGGCTGATTGAAAGAATGAACGGATTGTTGAAAGAACAGCTGAGAAAATTAAGCTCTAATAATTCATATCGACATTGGAAGGATAATTTTTCTATTGCCTTACATAATTTGAATAATAGGCCCTTAGGGGGGAGTACACCTCTAGCCAGAATGATGACCCCAAATTTGCAGATTAGAGAACAGCAAACACGTGAGATCCAAAATATTGAATTTTGGACTGTGAGGGAAGATGTCCCCCTACCATGTCCAGGAACACCTGGTTTGGCAGGTGTAGCCAGAATGGCCTTTGTTTTCTTTGAATGACTCAGCTTACCTCATTGAGCCTCTGGACACTGTGGCTTGCTCTTCCGGGGCAGGAAGCCCAAAGAGCATTCCAGGAAGCAGACAACTTCCTGTGTGATGAGTCATGGGGCTGGCTGAGGGGAGGTGTTAACGGCTACGCTAGGGGGAGGGGCCAAGTCAAGAACCAATCGGCCCTGGTCGTTCAGGCAGTGCTTGATGATGTCAAAAAACTCTATAAGAGGGGAGAGGACAGCTTGAAGATCCTCTTTTCCTTTTCCGGTTGGAGCCAGCGACAGTTACAGCGACAGTTACAGCGACAGTTACAGCGACAGTTACAGTTGCAGTCACAGCCACAGCCACAGACACAGCAGAAGCAGGAGCTGCCAGTAGCAGAGCTGACCTACGGGAGAAAGCTGAACAAAGACTTCAGGCCAGTGGGTAATCTTATTACCATAGAGGGGGAAACATGATTTTGCTTTACGCAATCATGCTTCTCTGTAGCCTCCTGGTTACTCTTTCAAGGCGTACTTATTGGGCCTGGAAGCTTTTGATCAATATATCAAAATGGGGTTGCTGGTTCATGGGTTGGTTACTGTGGAGCCTAAATAAATGTTTTGATTCTTCTGCCTTCTACTTTGAGAGTTTCTTATATCCGGCGGTTCCGAACATTTCAGACATGTTTATGATCCTCTTTGAGATTATAAACTCTGCCCTCCTAATACAGCAGGATATTATTTACATTGTATAGAGAATTTTAGGTTGAATAAGAAAGAGATAAGAAAAACCCCTACTGGAGTATGTATGAGAACCCCCAAGAATCATTTTGGACAGATATTACCTAAACCAGGATTAGCAGCTCAAGGAGTACATGTATTGGCTGGAGTGATAGATTCGAATTATCAAAAAGAAATTGTTGTGACACTCCAGAATTTGGGTGAAAAACCTGTACAATTTGGTAGGAATGATAGGATAGTTCAAGTGATTATTATCCCCTGTGAAAAAATACCCTTTGTGAAAACTGACCTTCCTCCCACAATAACTACTAGAGGGGCAAAAGGGGCTTGCTCCATTGATAGAATAAAGTTGGGAGCTAAGGTATGGGTAAAACGGAAGCCAGATGATATTCCAAAGGCTGCAGAAGTCATAGCCCATGGGAAGAACAACACTGTAACAGTTGTCTATTCAGGGGAAGATAATTACCAAATCGTACCCCTGAACCATATATTTTATCGTGAATAGGGCTATAATGTTAGATTCACGGACCCCACAGGTATGGCTGATGCTGGTAATTGCCACAAGCCACTCAGAGGGAAGGTGACTTTGTGTGATTAACGGATGAAAGCTTGTACATCTGGGGAAAGGCTGGGAGGACAATCCTAGTCTCTGTCTAGGATGGGATCCTCCTGGTTTCACTTGTACATCTGGGGAAAGGCTGGGAGGACTATCTTAGTCTCCATCTAGGGTGGGATCCTCTTGGCTTAGTTTCCTCATTGTGTTCCATTTAAAAAGAAACATTTCCCATCTGAGTTTGGCTCTGATATTGGATCTCTGCATAACTGAAATCTCAACCAAACTGGACATGATTTTATTTGAAGGATAATAGCCCATACTTGCCTACTTTTTGTTGTTGTTGTTCTTTGAGGTGATTTCATTTAAAGGATGATAGCCCATACTTGCCTACTCTTTTTGTTCTTTGTTTTGGTTAACTTTGTTGCTAGTTCTGTCTCCTTTAGGCTTAAGTACCCTGCACTTTCCGGTGACTGCCTAAGCATGTAGCTAGCATTCTTGGAATTCCTGCCAGCTTGCTGAAAGAACTGACCTACTCTTTGGGGCAGGCACAGCTCTACATCCAATTTCAGCATGAAGAAGCTATGGAAAATGAGACCTTCACCCCCCACCCCAAGATTTTGAGCCCCAATCGTTCGAGGGTGGGAGGGGAATGATGATAGTGTTCTGAGTACTTATTTCGTGTTATCCTTGCTATATTGTTTTATTGTTATGATGTTATTGATCCTATGTAATGGATACAAAGATCTAGGGGTGGACATTTGAATTATTAATAATTATTTGGGGGGGGGGCGGAGCCAAGATGGCGGCTGGTGAGCAGGGACTAGAGTGAGCTCCGTACCCGAGGCCCTCCAAAAACCTATAAAAAATGGCTCTGAACCAATTCTAGAATGGCAGAACCCACAGAACAGCAGAGGGAAGCAGGGCTCCAGCCCAGGACAGCCTGGATGGTCTCTGGGTGAGGTCTATCCCACACGGAGCTGGGAGCTGGGAGCTGGGAGCTGGGAACGGAGTGGAGCAGAGCCCAGCCTGAGCGGCGTGGACCATCCAGACCAGAAGCTGGGCGGAGGGGGCCCTAGCGCCCTGGATCAGTGAGCTGCGGCAGTTACCAGACCCCTCGACCCACAAACACCAAAGACTGCGGAGAAGGTTAGTGGGAAAAGCTGCGGGAGTGGAAGGAGTTCGTGGTTCGGCTTCCAGTCCCTGGGGCAGCGGAGGTGGGGCAGCTACAGCTGTTGTTACTTCCGGCTCCAGGCCCACCTGGTAGGAGGAATTAAGTGGCGGATCAGAGCAGGAGTGCAACAGCCTGCTGAAGATCTAAGCCCAGTCTGGACTGGGGGTTCTTGGGGAAGGAGGAGTGCGGGTCTGACAGAGCTGGCACCTCCCCCCCAAACGTGGAACATAGAACTCGTTAGTCTACAAGCAGTCATACCCCACTGAAAAACTCAAGGGCCAAGTTAGTTGGTTGGGAATATGGCCAGGCAGCGAAAACACGCCCAGATTCAGTCTCAGACTTTGGATTCTTTCTTTGGTGACAAAGAAGACCAAAACATACAGCCTAAAGAAGACAACAAAGTCATAGAGCCTACAACCAAAGCCTACAAGAAAAACATGAACTGGCCCCAGGCCATAGAAGGACTCAAAAAGGATTTGGAAAAGCATGTTAGAGAAGTAGAAGAAAAATTGGGAAGAGAAATGAGAAGGATGCGAGAAAACCATGAAAAACAAGTCAATGACTTGCTAAAGGAGACCCAAAAAAATACTGAAAAGTACACTGAAGAAAACAACACCTTAAAAAACAGACTAACTCAAATGGCAAAAGAGCTCCAAAAAGCCAATGAGGAGAAGAATGCCTTGAAAGACAGAATTAGCCAAATGGAAAAGGAGGTCCAAAAGACCACTGAAGAAAATACTACTTTAAAAATTAGATTGGAGCAAATGGAAGCTAGTGACTTGATGAGAAATCAGGATATTATAAAACAGAACCAAAGAAATGAAAAAATGGAAGACAATGTAAAATATCTCCTTGGAAAAACCACTGACCTGGAAAATAGATCCAGGAGAGATAATTTAAAAATTATTGGACTACCTGAAAGCCATGATCAAAAAAAGAGCCTAGATACCATCTTTCAAGAAATTATCAAGGAGAACTGCCCTGATATTCTAGAGCCACAGGGCAAAATAGAAATTGAAAGAATCCATCGATCGCCTCCTCAAATATATCCCAAAAAGAAATCTTCTAGGAATATTGTCACCAAATTCCAGAGCTCCCAGATCAAGGAGAAAATACTGCAAGCAGCCAGAAAGAAACAATTTGAGTATTGTGGAAACCCAATCAGAATAACCCATATCTGGCAGCTTCTACATTAAGAGATCGAAGGGCTTGGAATGCGATATTCCGGAGGTCAATGGAGCTAGGATTAAAACCTAGAATCACCTACCCAGCAAAACTGAGTATCATGTTCCAAGGCAAAATATGGATTTTCAATAAAATAGAGGACTTTCAAGCTTTCTCAATGAAAAGACCAGAACTGAATAGAAAATTTGACTTTCAAACACAAGAATCAAGAGAAGCATGAAAAGGTAATCAAGAAACAGAAATTGCAAGGGACTTACTAAAGTTGAACTGTTATGTCTACATTCCTACATGGAAAGATGATGTGTATGATTCATGAGACCTCAGTATTAGGGTAGTTGAAGGGAATATGCATATATATGTATGTATATGTTTATGTATATATACAAGTGAATGTGTATGTATGTATATATCTATGTGTATATGTATGTATGTGTATGTATGTGTATATATATATGTGTGTGTGTTTATGTGTGTATATATATATATATATATATATATATATATGTAAAAGAGAGAGAGCAGACACAGGGTGAGTTGAAGATGAAGGGAAGATATCTAAAAGAAATAAAATGAAATTAAGGGATGAGAGAGCATCATACTGAGAGAGGGAGATAGGGAGAGATAGAATGGGGTGGATTATCTCGCATAAAGGTGGCAAGAGGAAGCAGTTCTGTGGGAGGAGGGGAGAGGGCAGGTGAGGGGGGAATGAGTGAACCTTGCTCTCATCAGATTTGGCCTGAGGGGGAATACCATACATACTCAGTTGGGTATCTTACCCCACAGGAAAGAAGAGGGAGGAAGATAAAAAAAAAAATAAAAGGGGGGGGATGATGGAGGGGAGGGCAGATGGGGGTGGAGGTAATCAAAACAAACACTTTGGAAAGGGGACAGGGTCAAGGGAGAAAATTCAATAAAGCGGGATGGGTTGGGAAGGAGCAAAATGTAGTTAGCCTTTCACAACATGAGTATTGTGGAAGGGTTATACATAGTGATACATGTGTGGCCTAGGTTGAATTGCTCGACTTCTTAGGGAGGGTGGGTGGGAAGGGAAGAGGGGAGAGAATTTGGAACTCAAAGTTTTAAAATCAGATGTTCAAAAACAAAAAAAGTATTTGCATGCAACTAAAAAATAAGATACACAGGCAATGGGGCGTAGAAATTTATCTTGCCCTACAAGAAAGGAAGGGAAGAGGGGATGAGAGGGGAGGGGGATGATAGAGGGGAGGGCTGACTGGGGAAGAGGGCAACCAGAATATAAGCCATCTTGGAGTGGGGGGGAGGGTAGAAATGGGGAGAAAATTTGTAATTCAAACTATTGTGAAAATCAATGCTGAAAACCAAATATGTTAAATAAATAAATTTAAATTAAATTAAAAAAAATAAAAGCAGATGCTCAAAAAAAAATTAATTATTTTGGGGATGATTGATTGAAGAGATTATCTTGCTGGGATCTAGGGGTGGATCACATTTGAATCGTAAACCAATGTTTGGGAATGTCACTGAATGATGTGTTTTGCTTTATTGTGAATGATATGTTTTAGTTTCCTGCGTAATTGGATCACAGTGTTCTGGGATATATAATTTAATTTAAATTATGATTGGATTGTGCATCCTAGGACGTTGTGAGGGGTGGAGTGTAACCAGAATGGCCTTTGTTTTCTTTGAATGACTCAGCTTACCTCATTGAGCCTCTGGATGCTGTGGCTTGCTCTTCCGGGGCAGGAAGCCCAGAGAGCATGCCAGGAAGCAGACAACTTCCTGCGTGATGAGTCTTGGGGCCGGCTGAGGGGAGGTGTTAACGTCTACCCTAGGGGGAGGGGCCAACTCAAGAACCAATTGGCCCTGGTCATTCAGGCGGTGCTTGATGATGTCAAAAACTCTATAAGAGGGGAGAGGACAGCTTGAAGATCCCTTTTCCTTTTCTGGTTGGAGCCAGAGACGCCTACAGCCAAAGCTGAGCTGCCGGTAGCAGAGCTGACCCACCTGGAGCGAGGAGTGCTGAGCCAGGACTAGAGGCCAGTGGGTAATCTTACTGAACAGGGGAAGCATGTAAACAATTTTGCCTTATACAATCTCACTTCTCTGTGGCCTCCTGGTTAGCCTTGTGAGGCGGACTTATTGGGCCTGGAAGCTTTTGATGAAAATATCAAAATGGGGACGCTGGTTTGTGGGCTTGTTACTGTGGAGTGTAAATACATGCTTTAGTTCTCCTGCCTTCTTCCTAGAGAATTCCTTATATCCTGCGGTTCTGAACCTTTCAGGCACATGTGAGATTCTCTTTGAAATCATAAATTCTGCCTTCCTAATATAGAGCATCACCAAGAAAATCAGAGCCACAGCACAGATGACACTTGCACGGTAGCCAAAGATTTCTTTTCTTGATGTGAGATAGTAATGAGCAAGAGCAGCTCCAGGAACATCAGGACCTCTGCATGGGCACTTCTGGCAATTCTTCCTGCATCAGGGTTATCTGTAATGAAGTAGTAGATGCTGAAGTCTATTTGAGTATATCTATCTTGTAGCAGGTGGAATATCGGTTAACCAGGTGAAATAGCATTCCTCAGGAGTCAGGATCCTATAGTTGGGAGTCCACTGGACCAGTGGAAGACGCAAGGTTCCAGGGTCTGGACTGGAAGTCTTAATCCCTGGCATAGTCACCACCTTTTTGTGAAGACCACTAATACCAGAGTGATCTAGGCAAGCATGATTTCTACTGTACTGTTTCCATTTAGCAATGGAAGCCTTCTTTATTCTACCTCTCTTGCTAGAGTGACAATCTTGTATCACCTAGACTATAATGGGCCACTCTGTAAAAAGGGTGATTGTATGATCTTGTGTTATCTGTTCAGTAGCAATCTGTGCCCAGTAAGAGGCAAGCAACTACTTTTCAAAAGAGGTATAATGAGTGGCTGCTCTGGGGAGTTCAGAGCTCTGGAAACCTAACAGTGGCTTGTTCTGCCCATCCCTTGGTGCCTGCCAAAGGCTCCATCCAGATTGGTCTCTATGGACAGAGATTCAGAAACAGAGTCATTAGGGCACAAGTTGCTAGATCTGGGCCCCACTTGAAAGATACAGACTTGTGGGTGACTCAATAAATTAGGGCCATCAAGATATCCATATTGGGAATGTGGGCTTTTGAAAATCTAAAGAGCCCAATAAGTCTCTGGGATTGCTTTGTAGATTGTAGAAAAGCAAGTGTCAGTAGTTTATAGCTTCCTTTGTATATATTTGTTTGCATGTTATCTCCCCCATTAGATCGTAAGCTCCTTGAAGGCAATGCCTGTCTTCAGTCTCTTTTTGTGTGCCTTAGCCCTTAGCACAGTGCTACAAAGTGACACAAAGTGACACAAAGTAGATGCTTAATAGATCTTTTTTTCATTGATTGAAAAGCTTGGAACAAGTCCTGAGCCCATAGCACTCTTCCCCTCCAAAGTCTGCTCTCTGTAGCCTCCCATGAATGATCCAAATGGGGCAGGGGTTTTGGAGGATACCTCAAGTTTGGGTGGGGCTGATGAGCCTGTCGTACCCTGTAATTTCCCAGTACAGTTTTACTAGCACCCTAATGGGCTGGTCATCAATTGCTTTCTTATCAACCCCATGTTTCAGGAGTCACACCCAAAAACTCCTTCCTGAGGGTATTACCATATACCTCTAGCAGGGTAGCAGGTGGGTTCTATGACTCCTTCCCCACCATTTCCAGAGTGCCAATTTATAATGATAGCGGTATTCATCCAAGTCACAATTGTCCAAACATCTTGCTCAAATTTCACTAATTGATCTGTATTGTGTTGGTGGGGGGAAGGGGAACCCATAGCTTAAGTCTGAAGTCATTCAGGTGGAGCTCCACCCAGAAGGTATGATCTGATTAATCCAGAAATTAGCCAGGTATAGGGTGTGGAAGACCAAGGGGAAGTGCGTAAGTCCAATCAATTAAACTCGTTTCCTTTAGGAACTTCACTCCCTCCCTTAAAGATCCCCAACTTTGAGCTGGTTGTGAGGGCACTTCATCTTTACAAGGCTAGGTGTGGATGACTCTGTTATCTGCCACCTAAAAGGAGATAGAAAGTATACTCCCTCTGCTTTCAGAGTTGTAACAAATATAGTTAGCCCTGTAAAAGTATGTCCTTGGAGAATTCCCCCCAGACTATGGAAGTCCAAAGCAGAGAGCCTTTTGGCCTTGGTTCCATTAGATCATACCCTCAGGAGCCATTGTTTCAGGGCCTCCTCAGGAGTTCTGTTTGATTTTCTCCTGCATTCACCTCAGCTAAGGGGTCAGGAGGGTTGCCCACTCTTTGCTCCCTTGGGGTATTGTTTAGTTGTATTAGATTTTTTTGTGACCCTGGCAGGAATACTGGAGTGATTACCATTTCCTTCTCTAGTTCATTTTATAGATGAGGAAACTGAGGCCAACAGGATTAAGTCACTTATCCAGGATCACACAGCCCAATAAGTATCTGAGGCCAGATTTGAACTCATGATAATGAGTCTTCCTGACTGAAGGCCCAGTGTTCTATTCACTGCACTGCCCAACTGCCCCTAATAACAGAACCAAACATAGATCCCTGTGGTATTACACTAGAGTTGAGTCATTTCAGTCATGTTCAACTCTTTTTGACTCCCATTTGGGGTTTTCTTGGCAAAGGTACTAGAATGGCTTGCCATTTCTTTATGCAGTTTATTTTACAGATGAGAAAACTGGGTTAAATGACTTGCCCAGGGTCTCAAGCTAGTGTCTGAGGCTATAAAACCCAGGTCCTCCTGACTCTAGAGCCTGAATGCTATCCCCTCCTTCACCTAGCTGCCTAGGTTATTCCTTATCAATTTTCTTCTTTCAAAATAACTTTTAGATTTATTTATCTATAAATGCTAACAGGGTTAAATGACTTGCCTAAGGTCTGTGGTAAACTGCCTGAGGCACAATTTGAACTCATGAGGATGAGTCTTCTTAATTCTAAACCCAGTGATTTATCCACTGTATCACCTAGCTGTCCCTTCCCTGCAAGTAGGGAGTCAACAAACCCATCCTCTTGGGAGCAATGGTAGTATAAGCTTAGGGTTTATCTGTCTCAAGTTTCTATCTGAGTCTGCTCTTCTCTAATCTCCTGGCTCACATCCCTGGAAGATTTGTGTCAGAGACCACGATAGGATGGGTTCCTGGCTAGAGCCCCTAGGGCCCCATTCTCATCAAGAGAAATCTCTTCATTTGCACAACCACCAGCTCTGTTAGTCTTCCTCCTGCTTTCCTTGCATGGTCCCTGAAAGCCAAGAGCTCCATCCTTAGCTACTGAACTCTCTGGCCTAGTTTACTTTCTGTTTGACTACATTGGCAATCCAGTAGTAAATAATATCCAGAGAATTCTGGTCCTGGTGCTTTCTTTACCACCGCCCACTGCTCCTAGGCTTCCCTCCCCCTTGGGGCAGCCTGGTCCAGTACTCTCTGAGCTAATCCATTAGCCTGAAGGGGAACCTGCCGGTTCAACAGAGATTACTCACCATACAAGATCAGGAGGGCCCTGGTAGCAAGGAGCTGAGCAATGTCCCTCTATCTGATTGGATGGCTCTCTTTCTTGATATCTGCAGGACTCTTTCCCCAGTTTAACCATGATATGAGCCTCAAGGCCATCTCCTCTCATCCCAATTTGCCAAGATAACCCCAAATGTTATAAATATGGCTCTAACCCCAATGTCCTCTTAGTTCACCGTTCAGGTTTGATATGGAAATGAAAAGAGTCACTCGAGTCATTAAACAAAGGAGATTTACTTTGTTCAAATACCGCAAGTATATACAGCAAGAATACAGTGACACTTAGCTTCTCTGGTCTTGGCTCCTTTCAGCTCTATCTGGAAACATACCTAGTTAGTAGGTCATCAGGGTATGGTGACTCACATGGTTTCAAGAGAGTCTGAAAGCAAAATCCCTAGTCAGTGGAGCAATCACTGCCAGTTCTTTGACAGCATGCTTATTTTCCATCTTTGGCTGCTGCCTAGGGATCAGCTTTTCCTCCCTAGAGGTATTATTTAATTCTCTGAGTGAGCCCCCACCAATATTCTTCCTCTCTCCCCTCCCCTATTCTTTCCTATAAATGTTATAGAGTGTGCCGCTGTCCTCTAGACCTTCCTTACATCCACCATTGGCCACTGGCAGTGGTGTCAATGCACTGCTAGAATGACTCTTGGAGTTGGCCATTCCTGTCAGAATCCAATCAAACCTCTTAGATGAATAGCAGGATGAGTCTGGATCACTAGTACCTTCCACTTTAGCTTATGAGCTATTGACCAAGGCTGAGACTACTATTCTTGGTAGCTGAACCTCCACAGACAGGAAAGTATAGGCTGGATCACTGAAGTTCATGCTTCAGCAGTAGGGAAGCCCTTTCATTTTAGGTCCATTAGTTGCTGACCAGGGCTAGGACTAGGACCCTTGGTAGCTGCACCTTTGCAGAAAAGATCTCTTTCTTTCACCAGAGAGAGCAAGGGCTGAGAGTTCGGACTCATGCCCCAGTGATTAAGAGCTCCTTCTTTCCCCCACCCCCTACAGGGCATAGTAATTCACTGCCCAGGTGGAACTAGGACCTCAGCAGCTGTTTCAGAGGCAAGACTTGCTGCCTTCGCTGGAGAGAACAAGGGCTGAGGACCTGAAACCCATGACTCAGTGACAGGGAATTCCCTTTTTATAGTGTCCCTTAGTAGCCCCTAGCCACAGACCAAGGCTAATACCATGACTCCTAATAAAACAAATGTAGCCAAGATCAGAAGGAAAGTAGAAGACTGGAAAAACATTTTTATAGGTAGTTTCTCAGATAAAGATCTCATATCTCATATATATATATATATATATATATATATATATATATATATATATATACACACACACACACACATATGTATGTGTATGTATGTATATACGTATAGGTATATATGTGTATATACATATATATGTATAAACTTTGTCAAATCTATAAGAATATGAGTCATTGCCCAATTGATAAATGGTGAAAGGATATGAACAAGTTTTGCAATGAAGAAATTAAAATAAAGTCACATGAAAAATGCTCTAAATCATTTTTGATTAGATAAATGCAAATTAAAACAACCTTGAGATATCATTTTATATCTACCAGATTGACTAAAATGATTGAAGGGAAATGTGGAAAAATTGAGACACTAATTCATTGTTGGTAGAATTGTGAACTGGTCCAACCATTTTGGAGAGCAACCTAGAATTATGCCCAAAGAGTTATTAAACTGCCTCAGTAATACCACTACTAGGTCTATTTCCAAATATGATTAGGGAAAAAGAAAAGAATCCATATGTATTTTATTTTTTTCCCCAGTTACATGTCAACAAAAATTTTAGCATTCATTTTTATAAGATTTTGAGCTCCAAATTTTTCTCCCTCCCTCCCCTCCCCTCTTCTGAAAACGGTAGGCAGTTTGATATAGTTTATACATGTGCTATCATGCAAAACATTTCCACATTAGTCACAGTTGTGAAAGAAGAAACAAATCAAAAGGGGAAAAAGCCATGAGAAAGGATAGAGTAAATGAAAAAAACATGCTTCAATCTTCATTCAGAGTCTATCAGTTAGTTTCTTATCTGGATATAGATAGCATTTTCCTTCGTACTTTGTACTTGTCTTGGATCATTGTGTTGCAGAGAAGAGCCAAGTCATTTCATAGTTGATCATTATACAATGTTGCTGATACTGTGTACAGTGTTTTCCTGGAAGAATCTATACATTTAAAAATGTTTATAGCAGTTCTCTTTGTGATGTCAAAGAACTAGAAATTGCAGGAATGTCCATCAATTGGAGAAGGGCTGAACAAGTTGTGGTATTGTGATGGAATACTTCTATGCTATAAGAAATGATGATCTCAATTATCTTAAAAAAATGTGGAAAGACTTGCATGAAATAATGAAGACTGAAATGAACAAAACCAAGAGAACATTGTATACAATAATGGCAATATTGTTTTAAGAATGACTTTGAGTGAATAAGTCATTTGATTATTATAAATATCCAAATTAACTATAAAGGACATATGAAGAAAGACACTATCTGCATCCAGAGAAAGAACTGATAAATAGAAATATGTATAGAATTATTTTATGTGTACACATACACACACACACACATATTTGTGCACAATGGTAGCCATCTCTGGGGCGGGGGTTAGGGGGAGGAAAAAAAGAAAAAAAAGAAATTTACATGATAACTCTATTATATATTTAAATGGAATAGCAAGTTGTAGATTTGCAAATAGATTTGAAGTTTCATGTGCAATCTCTTTTTTTATTATACTGTGTTATGGAAATGCTTGTTTTATCACATAAATTAAAAACTAAATAATCTTTTTAAAAAATATCAGGACTCCTAGGTCTAACACCTGTGACCCAGTGGAAGAGATTTTTTCCTGTCATGGTCAAGGTGAGGGTTTCACCTTTATCAATACAGGTACTTACTACTTAATTATGCGACCCTGAACAAGTTATAGAGTCTTTGAACCTTGATTTCTTCATCTGAAAACTGAAGATAATATCACTAGCACTTACCTCATTGGGTTGTTATGGAGCTCAAATGAGATAATATAATGTGCTTTACAAATCTTAAAGCATTATATAACATATATATATATATATATATATAAAGCACTATATGATATATTATTTATTATCTCTGAGGATACACAATATTTACTCAGAATGATAAAGTATATACAAAATAATACAGAGTAATTTCAAGAGAGAAGAATTAATTAGGGAATTCATAACATGCCTCGTGTAGGTGGTACCACCTAAGATGTGTCTTGAAAGAAGGTAGAGACTTCTGGAGGTGGAGTCAAGATGGTAGAGTAGAGAAAGCCAAGCTCTCCCAACATTCCCCTTTAAAATAATGCCTCAAATTGAATTCTGGAGTGGCAGAGACAACAAAAGGTCAGAGTGAGACATTCTTCCAGCCCAAGACAACATAAGAGGTTGGAAAGAGAGATGTGTGATATGGGGGAGGATGCTGGCCCACATAAATGAAGCACCACCAGTGGAACTAGATGGTGGAGACAGAAGCAGCAGCAGCTTTAGGAGATGGTAAAGGGATTTGACAACTGGTCAGAAAGACGTTACATGGTTCAGGGTACAGGATACAGTACCATGCTGGCACTGGATACAAGACCAGACCCTGTGAGGCAACTTTCTTGCCTATACCCACTTCTGGGTCACAGTTCAAGGGCAGAGAGGAGCACTTTTGGCCAAGAGGCAGTGAAAACACTGAGGGGTAGTATCACTTCCAGCCCCTAGGGAAAAGGGACATTGGGGAGCAGTATCATTTGCAATTTGAATGGATTAGGGGTCCTCCCTGGGTAAGGATCAGAGTATTGATCAAGAAATCAATGACTATACCTCTCCCCAGATCACACCACCTTAGAAATCTTTCAAAACCCCAAGAACTAGCTCTGAAAATAGCAGTTTGAAAAACCTTAAAGCTTATAACAGAGCTTCTCCCTCCCCCCCCCACCATCACAGCAGGGAACAGTGCCCAACATTAACATGAAGTTCCAAATCAAGAAATAGAGTGGAAAAATGAGCAAACCATTAAAAAAAGAAAATGACTATAAAAAGCTATTATGCTGATGGAGAAGATCAAGACACAAACTCAGAAGACGACAATGAAGTAAAAGTAGCTACAAGCCCATTAAGAATTCTTGGAAGAGATTAAAAAAAGCCACTATCTTCAAATCAAATGAGAGTGGTAGAGGAAAACTCAGGTAAAGAAATGAAAACAAAGGAAGAAAATTATGAAAAGACAAGTAGCACTTGGTAAAAGAAGCACAAAGAATGCTGAAGAAAATAACACTTTAAAGAACAGAATTGGCCAAATGGAAAAAGAGGCAAAAAAGCTCACTAAAGAAAATAATTCCTTAAAAATTAGAATTGGGCAAGAGGATGCTAATGACTTCACAAAACATCAAGAAACAATAAAACAAAGTCAAAGAATGAAAAAATAGAAGGAAAGGTAAAATATCTCATGGGAAAAACAACTGACCTAGAAAATAGGTCAAGGGGAGATAACTTAAGAATTATTAGATTACCTGAAAGCCATGATCAAAGAAAGCCTAGACATCTTATTTCATTTTGGGATCTCTTTCAGGAAGTGATTGATGGATTCTTTCAATTTCTATTTTACCCTCTGGTTCTAGGATACCAGGGCAGTTTTCCTTGAGAATTTCTTGCAAGATCCTATCTAGGCTCTTTTTTGATCGTTGCTTTCAGGAAGTCCAATAATTTTAAAATTATCTCACCTGGATCTATTTTCCAGGTCAATTGTTTTTCCAATGAGATATTTCACATTGTCTTCTATTTTTTCATTCTTTTTGTTTTGTTTCATGGTTTCTTGTTTTCTCATGTCATTAACTTCCATTTCCTCCATTCTAATTTTTAAGGAATTATTTTCTTCAGTGAACTTTTGGACCTCCTTTTCCACTTGGCCACTTCTGCTGTTTAAGGCATTCTTCTCCTCATGGACTTTTTGGACCTCTTTTGCCATTTGGGTTAGTCTGTTTTTTAAGGTGTTATTTTTTTCAGTATTTTTTGTGTCTCTTTTTACTAAGCTGCTAACTTGTTTTTCATGATTTTCTTGCATCACTCTCATTTCTCTTCCCAATTTTTCCTCTACCTCTCTTATTTGATTTTCAAAATCCTTTTTGAGCTCTTCCAAGGCCTGAGGCCAATTTATATTTTTCTTGGAGGCTTTGGATATGGGAGCTTTGACTTTATCATCTTCTGAGTGTGTGTTTTGATCTTCCTTGTCACCATAGTAACTTTCCATAGTCAGAGTTTTTTTTTTTCCATTGATTGCTTATTTTCCCAGCTTATTAGTTGACTTTTAACTCTTTGTTAAAGTAGGGCTCTGCTTCCAGGGTGGAGGGAGCACTGTCCCAAAGCTTCAGGGGTTTTGTGCAGCTGTTTTCAGAGATACTTCTAGGTAACTGTAAGTTTTCAGTTTTTCCAAGGTGATAGGATCTAAGGAGAGATGTTTACTGTTTTCCTGGCCTGTGCTCTTATCTATGAGTGACCACAGAGACTCTTTTCTTCTCTTGAACTATAGGAGGGACTCTTTCTACTGTGGCCACAAGCTCTGCTGTGCTAGTGCTCCTCCTCACTCTGGGACTGCCACCCAGGACTGCAACCCAGATCTGTGTATGGGCAAAGCAACAGAGTCCTGTCTCAGTGCTACCAAAAAGACCCCTGTAATCTCCTTCTAACCAGTTGTTTGACCCCCTTACTGTCTGTGGCCTGAAAGCTCTGGAAGCAGCCCCTGATTCAGTCACTCCCAAGGCCTGTTCCTGGTTTGCTGGTGTCTGGACTGCACTGGAGTGGCCTGAGCTGGACTATACTCCTTTCTCACCCTGGTACAACAGACCTTTCCTGCTGACCTTCCAAGTGGTCTTGGGCAGGAAATTTGTTTCAATCTATCTTTTTGTGGGTTCTACTGTTCTAGAATATATTTAGTCATTTTTTAAAGGTATTTGGAGGGATTTGGGAGAGAGCTCATCCAAGTCCCTGCCTTTGTTCTGCCATCTTGTCTGATTAGTCTGACATCTTATTTCAAGAAATTATCAAGAAAAGCTGGTCAAATATCCTTGAACCAGAGGGTAAAATAGAAATTAAAGAATCTACTAATCATCACCCAAAAGAGTCCTAGGAATATTATAGCCAAATTCCAGAGCTTCTAGGTCACAGAAAATACTTCAAGCAGCCAGAAAAAAAAATTCAAATATTATGGAACCACAGTCAGGATCATCCACATTAAAGGATTGGAGGGCTTGGAATATGATATTCTGGAAAGCAAAGGAGCTACCATTACAATAAAGAATTGCCTGCCCAACAAAACTGAGTATTCAGTTTTTCAGGGGGAAAACATGGATATTTAATGAAGTAGAAGACTTTCAAGTATTCCTGATGAAAAAACCAGAGCTGAATAGAATATTTAAAATTCAAATAGAAGACTTAAGAGAAGCATAAAAAAAAATGTGAACATGAAAGAGTAATCATAAACGACTCAATAAGGTTAAACTGTTTGTGTTCCCATATGGAAAGATGGTAATTGTAACTCCTAAGAACTCTTATCATTATTAAGGCAGTTAAAAGGAGTTAAGATAATAGAAGGCATGGGTGTGAGTCGATTACATTGGAATGTTCTCCATAAAAAAAATTAAGGGGTGATAAAGAGGAATGCACTGGGAGAATGAGTAAAGGGAGAGATAGAATGGGAAAATTTTTCTCACATAAAACAGGCACACAAGGAAGAGTTTTTAAAATGGAGAGGAAAATTGGGGGTGGTGGCAGGCAGTGCCTGAAGCTGACTCTCAGTAACAGCAAGGTGGCTAACAGTTACCTAACTGTTAACTAACAGGCTAACAGGGGTGTAAGACCCAACAAGACCAGTAACAAGAGTTGCCAGCACAGGTTCTTTGATTTGCTTTTCTAAGGAAAGCAACTTTAAGAGGTTAATAATTTCACTTTAATCAAATGCACATATATAATCTACCTAGTTCGGAAGGAAAAGCTAGCATCCTGAACTTCAGAGCAAATGGAAATTACAAACAGAAAATATTAACAGATCAAATAACACAATTCAAATAGACAGGCCTTGTCTGATCAAGGCATCACATACATAGTTACCAAAAAGAAGCATCAACGTCTGGGTTTTCTTCAAAGCCAGGGGCTCCAGCAGCTACCCAGAGTCTCCGCATCAACACTCTTCAAGTGACTGAGAGCCCCAGACAAAATACTAACCTCTGAGTTTATATACCCTTTTTAGGGCCTGAAGGGTTCATACATAATCAGCAAAAGGGTGTGGGCCTGGGGCTTTGTACCTAGTAAGGCTTAATCAAAGGCACTTGATTATTTTAGCATTCTTGGAGAGAAAACAGTAAAAAAAAAAAAAGTCCCACCTTAATTAATATTACACTCTGGTTAGAATTGGCTCAAAGAAGGAAGAACACACAGTCAATTGTTTATAGAAATACAACTTACCCAATAGGCAAATAGGAGGGTAAAGAGATAAGAGAAAGGTGGGAGATGATAAAAGTGAGTGCAGGTTTAGGGAGGCAGTGGTTAGAAACAAAATAGACCTTTGAAGTAATCATAACTGTGAATGGGATGAACTCACCCATAAAAACGGAAACACATAGCAAAATGGATTAAAAACCAGAATCCAACAATATATTGTTTACAGGAGACACATTTAAAACAGAAACACACACAGAGTTAAAATAAAAGGATAAAGTAAAATCTAACATGTTTTAGCTGAAGTAAAAAAGGCAAGGGTAGCAATCATGATATTAGTCAAAACAAAAGCAAAAATAGATCTAACTTAAAGAGATAATCCGGGAAACTACATTATGCTAAATGGTACCATATGCAGTGAAATAATATAAAAAATTTTACAGCACTTCTCTTACAAAGACCTCATATATACTGTGTATAGAATAGAGTCACATTTATAAAAATAAGAGCCATTCCCCAATTGATAAATGGTTGAAGGATACAAATAGGCAGTTTTCAGAAGAAGAAATCAAAGTTACCTACAGTCATAAAAAAGGCTCTAAATCACTGTTGCAGAGAAATGAAAATTAAAACAACTCTGAGATACCACTGTACGTACCACTAGGTACGCTAGTGAACTACTGGTGGAGTAATGAACTGCAACCATTATGGAAAGCAATCTCAAACTATGCTCCAAGGATTGTAAAACTGTCTACCCTTTGACCCAGCAATGCCACTACTAGGTCTGTATGCCAAAGTGAGCAAAGAAAATGGAAAAGGAATATTTATAGCAGCTCCTTTTGTGGTGGCAAAGAATTAGAAAACACAAACAAGTTGTGGCATATGATTGTGATGGAATACTATTATGATACAAGAATGACTAGCAGGGTTTCAGAAAAACCTGGGAAGATTTACATGAGCTGATGCAAAGGAAATGACTAGAACCAGGAGAACATTGGACACAGTACAGCAATATTATACAATGATCAACTGTGTATCTTAGCTATTTTCAGAATCTCCTGAGCAATAATGGAGTCTGAATATAAACTGAAGCATCCTTTTTTTAACTTTATTTTTTTTTGGCTTTTTTAATGTGTTTTCTTTTGTAACATGGCTAATATGGAAATGTTTTGCATGACTACACACATATAATTTACATTGAATTGCTTATCTTCTCAAGAAGTTAGCTAGGGAGAGAGGGAAAGAATATGGAATTCAAAATTTTAAAAAACAAATGTTGCGGCAGCTATGTGGCACAGTGAGTAGAACACCAGCCTGGAGTCAGGTGGACCTGAGTTCAAATCCAGCCTCGGACACTTGACACACTTACTAGCTATGTGAACTTGGGCAAGTCACTTAACCCCAATTGCCCTGCCTTCCCCTCTAAAAAAAAGAATGTTAAAAAATTTTGTTTACATGTAATTGACAAAAAAAATAAAATAAAATTTAGATGTAAAAAACATTACTTTAAAGCAGATTACAGATAGAATATTTCACAACTTTGTTTCCTGTCCTATGTATTTTAAGTGTGCCTGCTTTAGTTGTCAAGCATTTCAAGAGCCTTTTAAAGTTCTACCTTATTATAGTTCAGAATTCTGAATCCCATTACCATTTTTACCTCTTGGTTTGACTGAATTAAATAATAACTGAATTTCAAACATTCAATCAGGAAGAATAGCCTCAGAAACAAAAGCTCTGTTGAGTTCTAAAGAATTGCTTACATGGGAGTATCTCATTAAAATTTTGAAAAGCTCCATAATTATGGATTCTGCAGAATTAGGGCAGCAATGGTTGGAGAAGAGCCATTGCCTTAAATTAGATATGTGGAAAGTCCAAATAAAGGGTTTTTGTTGTTGTTTTTTACGAGTATTAAAAAAACAGTCAGGCAGATATTCCAAGAACATTTTGTGACTGAAGAAAATTGATTTTCAATTAAAAAATAACACCATAAAGAATTCAACACAGCATATATACTATGTACCAAGATATAACAAAGAACACTTTTGATCAGATGCTTTCTCAATAGGACTTTACATTTTTGGTAAGTAACCATTGTTAGTACTCAATGCCTTTTTCTGAAGGAAAGGATTATTTTATTGAACAAATGTAAATTGCCTGGATTTTGTTAATTCAACAAACATTTATTAATTATTTATTACTAGATATCATATCTGTACTAGGCACTAAAGATATAAAAAAAATAGTCCTTGCTCCCCACCTATGAAGCTTATATTGTACTGACACATGTAGATTATCATTAGGATCGATACAAAACAGGGCCACACAGTTGAAAAGACAAAAGGAAAGAGAGTGCGACATCGACTGGTTTCTAAATACAAAACTTTGTCTATGTCCTCATTTTCCCCCCTTTTTAGGTAGGAAGAGTAATTGTTGGATACAAGATTATCCTCTGCCCTTAGGGCTTGTCAGTCCTAGTATTCTGAACTTTTAAGTAATAGATTCCAAGTTCAAATGTTCAAGTCTGATACCCTTTTCTAACTTTTTCTCTGTTTGAACCCTAATTTTTTTTGGGGGGGGAACTAGAAAGCCATATTTAAGACATCCTTTTCATTTTTCCAGTTTTATTTCCAGAGTGATTGATTATCATGCTACAGGACACTTTTTTAGATTAATAAGTAAATACATAGTTTGAGTTTCTCATGTCCTTAGTATAATTATTTATCACCATCCCCATATATTTATTAAGCAAGCACAGTGTGGTACACATTGTGAAGATCATAAAAATAGATGCAATCTGTGCCCTCAGAGAGAAGCTATGAAGGAAGAAGGGAAAGAAAGAAGGAAGGCAGCACACACAGAAACCACCACATCTATACTTTAAAGAAAAGTCTCCATCACAATATTCCTTTTCTTATGACTCCTGCTGGTATTCTTTCAATCAGTGAGCACTGTACTTTGGTGTGTTTATAGGATGTAGGATTATCAGTGGAAGGCATGATTCACCCCTATAGTGTGTAAATATGGTTTATGCCATCTCAGGCTCTTGCAAAATGCCTGATGATTCAAAAGACCTGCTTCCTCCAGAAATATTCAAGTACTCTATTTGGAGTATTATTTTAAAATAATCGTTAGCAATAATATTTTTTTTTGGTGAGGCAGCATGGCCTAATAGTCAAATTATATGTCAGGGAGTAAAAGGTTTAAAAGTTAATTATTTTATTTTCTACTGTAGCAGGTATATTAGAACACTTTTTAGGCAAAGACTTCTTACTCTCTCTGTAACTTACTTGCCTTATGGCTTTTGGTAGCTAGTGTAGCTGGAATAAATAATTTTTTTAAAGGAAGGCGTTTCAAGCATATTATTAAATGCACAGTGTCCTAAGTATGGATAGCACTAAAAATCTTCTGTTGGTAGTATCAGAAGACACTACCTGTATCTTACCCTGTAATGCCACCATCCTTCCAGGCACCCAGGCTCACAATCATACAAGGCTATTCTTCCTGATTGAATGTTTGAAATTCAGTTATTATTTAATTCAGTCAAACCAAGAGGTAAAAATGGTAATGGGATTCAGAATTCTGAACTATAATAAGGTAGAACTTTAAAAGGCTCTTGAAATGCTTGACAACTAAAGCAGGCACACTTAAAATACATAGGATAGGAAACAAAGTTGTGAAATATTCTATCTGTAATCTGCTTGTATATATATATGTATATATATACATATATATACACACACACAAGATATGTAATATGTAATGTACACATGTCTTATATGTACATATATCTGTATATAATTCATATGTACATAGTTAATATCATGTTATCTCCTCTATTAGAATGTAATTTTCTTGAGGGTAGGGATGATGTTTTTGCCTTTCTTTGTATCCCCAGTGCCTAGCACATAGTAAGTCCTTAATAAATGCTTCTTGACAGAAAATTCCAGAGGAATGTAAGCTTTAGTAGGTTTTGCCCTGCTGGAGATATTTTAAGTACAAACCTAGTGACAGACCATAGGTCTTTCATTTGAGGACCACCATAACTAAGTCCAGGTTGGGTGCTGTAAGCATAAGCAAGGTGGATTTTACTTATTATTTCTTGGAGTTAGTTTCCCAGGATCCACGGACATAACAATCTGTTGTTCCCAGGTATTTTACTTTGTCAATCATGGATGGCTTACTCCTTAGAACTCTGGACCAGTTCACAGGTGTAACACATCAGATGCTATCATGGTAAGTTTCCACACCTGATGGTACTGAACCAATCAGGTGCTGAGTCACACGAGCTTTCACACCTTCTGGTTCTGAGCCTATCAGTTGAAAGTCTATGTATTTTGGAGATTGGTATTTTGCTTTGGGGCTCACTCATGGAAAGGACACTTTGCCTGAGACCTTTTGATTTCCCTGATGGGACTCTGTGTGGCTGTTGTCAAGGGGCCCCCAGACTGTTGTGAACCCAGATGTTGGTGCTCTCCTGATCTGGTGATGTAAAATGTGTAGTATGATTATTAGGCAAAGGAGCCCTGTCTATTGAGGGAGAACGTTTAGGGTTGAATGCACTAGCTGGGAAGCTGTGGGAGGAATCTGTGTTTGCCTCAACTGGCCCCCAGTGAGGCTTGAGAGTACCTAGGGGACTGCACAAGTTGTGCCTGTCTCAGTTGACCCCACTGAGATGCAGTGAATTGCCCCCCTCTTTCTTGCTGGCCACTGTGAGAAGGGTGATTAGGGAATGCTGTAGGAGATGGTGCTCAGCAACCCTTGTGAGAAAACTAGATAGAACAAAGTAAAATCATCAATCCCTTTGAAGCTGTCTTTCCTTTATAAAGCAGATTAAGAGTGAACCTGTGCTAGCAAATAGCCATTCCGTGTGCTAGTATCATTAACGCTACAGGTGCAGAATGATGAATTTCCTTTACTTAATCACAGAAGGATTGTGCTATGAGTTGGTAAAAGGTTTCCCTGTGCTAATGCAATCAGGTTTCAAAGTAGGTGAAACTATGAGCTAGGCTGAGTGTATATGTTATTCCTTCTTTAAGTCAAATCTGATGAGAGCAAGATTCACTCATTCCCTTTCACCTACCTCCTCTTCCCTTCCCTTCCATTATAACAGCTTTTACTTGCCACTTTTATTTGAGATAATTTACCCCATTCTATCTCTCCCTTTCTCTTTCTCCCAATATATTCCTCCCACCCCTTAATTTTATTTCATTTTTAGATATGATCCCTTCATATTCAACTCACTCTGTGCCCTCTATCTATATATATGTATATTCCCTTCAACTACCCTAATACTGAGAAAGATCTCATGAATTACACACATCATGTTTCCATGTAGGAATGTAAACAAAAACAGTTCAACTTTAGTAAGTTCATTATGATTTCTCTTTCCTGTTTACTTTTCATGCTTCTCTTGATTCTTGTATTTGAAAGTCAAATTTTGTGGTTTTAGAGAGGTGAGGCAAATTTTATATACTCATTCTACAGTCACCAATTATGTTAGTTCTATCCCAAGGCTCATTCTAGGCTTAACTCAGGGAGAGGTTCTCAGGATGTTGTCTCGTCCTGGATAGGTAGCCAAGGTGGAGGGCGGGGAAGGGTAGAAGTTCCTTCTACCAATATAGATCACCCATTGTTCTTCAATTTGTAGTTATACATACATGCCTGTGTGTGTGTGTATAGTATATGTATGTGTGTATATGTGTACACACATGTATATGTACATGATGGAGTACAGGCTCTGGGAACCCCCCTGAACTGTCCTTGAATCTTCCCACTTGATGTGGCATTCCCCGGAGGCTATAAGCCTTTTATTATAGCTATGTGGAATGAATTCTCTGTTGCCCTTAACCTAGCCTAGCCCTCCAATGTCTGTTATCTCCAGAAAGCCTTTGGCTACTTCCCCAGTTTTAATCCCATTCTCTTGGTCAACCCAGTTTACTGGCCCCTCCCATCAAGATCCTCCCTGGACCCCTCCTCCAGTTACGCTAGACTACTTGGCCACCCCTAGATCCCTCCCACAGTCTTTCTGTATAAAAGATCCATCTTGTTTCTATGGAAGTGCTCAGATTCAATCTGGCCCGCTTATATTAGCTTACGAATGTTCAGATTCCTTAAGAGTCTACCCAATATGGCAGATCTTTAGTAAACTTTGTTTTTCTTTGCCTGAAAGAATACTTGGGTCAAATTAATTCAGGCAGGACCCTGTGTGTCACTATTTCAGGGTCCCAGCACCCTTAAACCTCAACATATATGCACATATATAAACACACATACATATATACATATGTGTGATATATATATATACATACACATATATATTATTATATATATTTTATATAGATATATATTGAGAGAGAGAGAGAGAGTACTCTTATAGAAAGTACCCTTGGCACTACATAATGATTTTGTACTATAGTAAAAATGATAGTATTATAGTTCTTTCACAGCTGGAAGGAATTTGTGGGATTATTTATTAAAATGGAGGCCCAGAGAGGAAAGTAAGGTCACATAGTTGCTTGGTCACATAGGTAGGCCTAGAATTCCTTGACCTTCTTTTCTCTATATCATTCTATGTTATTTTGTATTTGTTGATTTAGTTCTTCAACAAAGGTGGTCTTCAGTTGTTTTAGATGTATGTATTCCAATAAGATGATGGAAAGTATCTTTTTTGTCTTTTGTTTCCTATGGGAAAACCTGTATAGTGCAGGTATCCAATAAATATTCATGACTGCCTGATTTAGGTTTGAGTCCTATTCAATTAGAGAATAATTAAGTTACAAACCCAATTAGCCAGAAGATGAAAAGAGTGTTTTTTAAAACAGTTTTCTGAAATCAAGGGACTATATCTATTTTTCTTATTTTTATAGCCCTATGTAAAGATTTCAAATAGATCTGACTGGGAAGGTGACTGAAATGTTACTCATTGTTCTATTGTTTTATGATTCAGGTTTGGCAACAATGAAAACAGATACATTATAGAAAAGAGAGAAGCCCATAAAAACTTTGATTCTGGACACAGTGTCACACCTGCTTGAGCAACCTCTTCCCATTACTACCACTACCTTGAATTGATGACTCATTAAATTTTAGAGAAGGAAATTAAAAGGTTATCTAGTCCCCTGATTTATAAAGGGGAAAACCCCTTGAGTTCCTTTTCTCTCTTCTGTTCCCTTTCTTCTCACATGCTTTCCAAAGACTTTGCGGGCTCATGTACTCCTGGTTTGGCAATGTATAAAAAACAGGTTGTAGTTCAGTTGCATGAAGTCAGATCTGAAAACCACACTTTGGCATACCTGATCATCTCTTGTTTTTGTCGTCCATGGCAAAAAAGTATCAAAGAAGTTTTCAGCACAGTGCAGGATTGAGGAACTGCATTGAGATATTGTAAGAGGGCTGAAACTGAGCAAGGGAGGAGTGGCTGCGGCTGCTGCTTAAGAAAAAATCCTTTATTTTCAGACACAGCCGATACCGGGATTTGTTTTGCTTTACTACTTATATTTGTTAAAAGGTTCTTTTTCCTGTGGGTTTTTTTTTTTCAATTCGAGTTTCAGAGGGGAGGGAAGAATAAGGTTAGGAAAGCCAAAAAAAAAAAAAAAAAAAGAAAGAAAAAGAAGAATTTAAAAGAGAAGAAAGGAGAAAAAGGAAAAAAAGGTCACTGAAGCATTTTTTAAAAAACCCTAAATGTACAGAGGAAAATGGAAGGAAGGCCAGAAAGACTCATAGATAAGCAGGGAAAGTTTTAAAAGTTATATGCTGAATTTATTACATTATGTATTCTATTTAAAAAGAAAAGTTAATTGTACATAAGAGTTCAGTTTTCCATATATCCCTCTTTTTATGTTCTACCATGCATATGGACAGGCCTGTTATATCAGTTATGTATATTCTGCACATACCCGCCCCGCCCCCATCTCCGAAGTCTTAGGGCATATGTTTTCAAAACTGGACAGTTTGTTGTGACATACCCAGCTTTTCCTATTATTTATTCCCATACTTTTCAACCATTCAGTTAACATAATTAAAAAAGAAAAACGTATTTTCACAAAAAAATAAAAGTATATGCTGCTGGTTTCCAACTTGGGAGATAGACTTAATAGATATTGAGAACTTAGTCTGTATATGATGCTGTGCTATATGGTCTAATATACACAGATAATAGACTTAGATATTAATCATTTTTAGTATATCTGCATGAAAATTTAAGGAACTGGATAGGGTAGAAAAAAGAGAAACCTATTAGAGCTGTGGTGTCAAACTCAAATAGAAATGAGGGTCACTAAACCATAAGGATAACTACGGTCCACATGTGACTTTATATTATTATTAATATGTCAACATGTTCAAATCAGATAGGACCTACCTTTTAATCTGGTTCAGGCTGCATTCAGGAGTGTTGTGGGCCACATGTTTGATACCTCTGTATTAGAGAATTTTCTAAAAGAGAAGATTTTATTTTCTGGTGCAGATAAAAAGTAATGGAAATGTGATTGACACATATCTTCGAAAGTGGGATATTTTTTAATATTATTAGGAAGCTGTTACATAATCTCTATCTTGAGCAGAACAGAGAATGAGAATGTCAATGGTACATAACAGAAATAAAACTATATTTTAGATTGTACAGCACAGTGCCTATACAATGGGTCTTATACACAGAAAAAGCTTCAAAGACTTGAATTAATAAGTTGAATTAATTTAATTTCACTTGATTCATAAAATTCATCCAATTCATTGAACTGAAATTAAGTTGAATTATGTGTTAAAGGCATAAGTGTTTACAATAGGGGCAGAACCACATAATAGAACATGTAAAGCACCATATAGAAGCTAATTATTATTCATACAGGTTTTTATTCTCAACAAAAGCAGAAAATAACCTAAAGTATTTCAAAATAAAACATTCTGGGGTATTGTCCGAAAATAAATAAAAGTACATTGAACAAGACAAAAAGGGCAGCTAGGTGGCACACTGAATAGAGCACTGGCCCTGGAGTCAGGAGAATCTGAGTTCAAATCCAGCCTCAAACACTTGACCCGCTTACTAGCTGTGTGACCTTGGGCAAGTCACAAGCCCTGCCTTCCCTCCTGCAAAAAAAAAAAAAGTTAAAAAAAAAAGACAAAGGATATTGAATTTAGAGTCGGAGAACTTAGGTTGATGTCCTGGATTTGCTACTTAGGACATATCACTTAAATTCTTCGGAGGTCTGTTTCCGCACTAGTAGAATGATGGGCTGGAGATGATCTCTCTGGTCTCTTGCAGGTTTAAAATCTATATTAAAAAAAGTTTTTGTCCAGACCTGTCATCACTTAAAAAGAAATCTCTCAGTGAAGACAGGCAACATGGTACAAGGGAAAGATAATTGTATTTGGAATCAGAACTCAAGTTCAAATTTCATCTCTGTTGCTTACATGGTCTGAGTGACCATGGGCAAATGACTTCCCTGTCCTATTTCCTCATCTGACCTCTGATAGCCTTTGTTATTCTAAATCTATGGTTAAAAAGGAAACACTCTATCAATATAGACCAGACTCTTCTCTGTGATTTCCAGTTTTATAAAGTTAAGGGTTAAATGACTCGTTCATGGTCACACTGATAACATGTGCCTGTTGTACACTATGAATCTAGTTCTTCCAATCTCTAAGGCCAGCCTTCTATCTCTTATGCCAGGCTGCCTCTGAGTCTCATTACTGTGTTAGAACTGGATCAAACAGCGCAATGCTTTGCATATAGTAGGCACTTAGTAAATATTGGCTGAATGCAGAAAAATTGGCCTTTTCCCCAAATCCTCAAGGTCACATATTCAAGTTCTCTCAACAACCTGACTCCATTATATGATGTACCAGGAGAAGTCTGTTATATGAAATACTGCCAGAGCCAGATGACAGTGCATAATAGACTAAAGGTCAATTATCTCAAGCAGAATTTGCTACAAAGGACTATTTCTCTGTGATCAGGCCATTAGAAATAGTCAGTTTTGTATGGAAAGCAGTGACTGGCCTTTCTGAATGGGGCTTGATTTGCTGAAACAAATACACTTTCTCTAAACTTTGCTGCAATTTACAGCTTGATTTTACAATCACTTAGTGTGTGGGGGGATAAGCTTTGAAGCCTGAAAGGGTCTGCCCTTTAACCTTTCTCTTCTCTCCATATAGCAACTTGGTGTATTTTATTTTAGATAAATGTCTTAGCTTTCTTTTCCTAGAACTTTATTGAGCAACCAGTAACAAAGAAAATTTTCTTCATGCTTTCCTTTATAACATGTTGGTCAGTGGGTACGGCAGTCATCAAAATATCTGAGGAATTAAGATTGTGCCCTTTCATGCTGAGTTCTATATCCCCTCTCCCATCCAGTTTTTGTTTTCATCCTTCTTTTTCTTGCGTTTTTTTTTTTAATAGTTTGAGTTGGTTATCTCGTCTTGAAGATAAGGAGTCTTTGAATAACCGGATTAGCAGCAGTATAATACTACTAACCCTTTCATTACACACTACAGGGTAATTTTCCTTGCTTGCTGTTTTGAACATCAGCATTTCTTATTTATGGGTAGCAGCTATGAAAATAAAAGGTGAAAAAGACATGTGACCTTTTCATGTTTTACAAGTGCTGTTTTATGATGGTGGGAGTTACAGGCCTCTCAGGTATTTTTTTTCCTTAAAAAAATAGTTTACAGTTTATGAAGTACTTTCTATGAGTTGGGAGTTAACCCCTTACACATTTAGAAAGATGTTCAACAACAGTATTTCAGCAAAATTTTATTAAATTGCCTCTCTCGTTTAGTGCGGAAGAATAAATCCAATTGAAATACAGACCAATATGGATTGTGTATCTTTTATAGTGTTCTTTTGTGCCACTTCATTTTCTTAGCAGAGTGAGTACTAAAGTTGTCATAAAAGAGTACAGCCAAAAAGACTATACTTTTTATCTTGCTGCTTTTTCTGGTGAAGTCTATTTGCTACTATACATTTCTACTTGGTTGAACATATGGTATGACAGACTACCTACTTGACTGGTACTGGTCATAAGATTTATATTTGGGAGGGACCTTAGAAGTCTTCTAGTCCAACCTCTCCTCCCTCCCCCCATTTTACAGACAAGAAAACTGAGACTTGGAAATGGACACAATAATAACAGCTAGTATTTATGTGGTACCTTGAGGTTTGCAAAGCGATTTACAAATATCACCTCACTTGATCCTCACAACAACCCTCAGAGATAGGTGCCATTTTAGCCTAGTCTAAACCTTTATTAATCGTCAAAGTGGCAGGCACTGTGCTAAGCTCTGGGAATATAAAGAAGGGCAAAAGACAGTTCCTGATTTCCAACTATCTAAATGGGGGGGGCGGGCAGACAACATGCAAACAGCTATGTACAAATAAGATACACATAGGATAAATTGGAGGTAATCAATAAAGGGGAGGCACCAGAATTAAGGAAGGGGTGCTGAAAAGGCTTCTTGTGGAAGGTGGGATTTTAGTTGAGACATGAAAGAAGCCAAGGAGGAGAAGAGGTGAAGATGAGGAGGGAGGGCATTTTAAATATGGACAGCAATAGAAAATGTCAGGGATTGGGAGATGAAGTATCTTGTTCAAGGAAAAGTAAGGAGATCAGTGTCACTGGAGAAGATTGGAAGAGAGAAAGAGAAGAGAAGAGAAGAGAGGAGAGAGAGAAGGAGAGAGTGAGTGAGAGTGAGTTATGAAGGGCTTTGAATGCCAAATACAAGATTTTGTATTTGATCCTGGAGGTGATAGGGAGCTACTGGAGTTATCTGAGTAGTCAGACTTGCCCTTTAGTCTGAGTGGTGGACTGGCTGGAGTGGGGAAAGACTAATGCAGAGAGACCAACTAGCAGGATATTGCAACAGCCAAGGTGTTAGGTGATGAAGGCCTGTACCAGGGACATGGCTTTTTTGGAGCAGAGAAGGGTGCATATGTGAGAGATGTTAGTAAAATAGCAACAGATTGGATATGAGAGGTGAGAGAGACAGATGAGGAAACTGAGGCAGAGGTAAGCAGTTTACCCAGGGTCACACAACTAGTAAGTGTCTGAGGTAGTATTTGAAATCAGGTCTTTCTAACTCCAGGTACAATGCTCTATTTACTGTGTCACCTAGCCATGTAAGTAAATGAATTGTCCAAGTTCATATAACTACTAAATAGCAGAGCCAGAATTTGAACCCAGCATCTTCTAATTCGCTTGGTAATTATTTAAAACTTGCTTTCTACTGCATACTACCACTAAGAATTATTTTTGGGTGATATTAACACTAACAGCAGCAAGGATCTTTTGAAGCACTGAAGTTTGAATTTGATCCATAGTGGCCTCCTGTTCTAGGGTAAATGTTTCTTTTCCTTAGTTGCTGTGGCATTAAGATGAGCGAGCCATTGGAGTAGGACAGGGGTGGGGAACCTGCAGCCTTGAGGCCACATGTGGCCCTCTATGTACTCAAGTACGACTCTTTGACTGAATCTAAACTTCACAGTTTGGACTTTTTTTGTTCTGTGAAGTTTGGATTCAGTCAAAGGGCTGCACTTGAGGACCTAGAGGGTCACATGTGGCTTTGAGACTGTAGGTGGAGAAGGACTTACGTAGAAAAGTTTCAAACAAACCTCTATAATTTTATCTAGACTAGGTGAGCATGGTTCTCTCTCTCTATTGGAGTAATAGAATACTAGAGGCTATGGGATAACCATTTTAAAAAAGAAGTCAAAGATCTGAAATTTTAACAAAATAGCTTCAAACTCCTAAAGAAAGTTAATCAACACATACTATGTCTCACTTATAACTTTAGAAGTCCCATGAAATTTAAATCACATATACAGGGGAATTAATAAGCGAGGCAAATTTAGATTGTTTATAGACATGAACTAGCATCACAGTTGAATCTCAACTTTGACTTATGTGTCCCTGGGAAAGTTATTTAATTTTTTGGATTCTGTTTCCTTATGTGTAACATGAGGGGGCTGGACTAAGTAACAGCCAAAGTCCCTTTTCTTTTCTATGATCCTATTTAACTAAGGCAGAGTGTTCTAGGGGAGACAGGGCCAGCCTCCCAGTCAGGAAGACCTGGGTTCACAGTCTGTCTCTGACAAATACTATTTATGTGACCTGGGGTAATGGAACTCACTAAATTGCCCTTGTCAGCTGAGGGAATTTCAACACTAGGAGTTTTCTACACATTGATGAACTCCCCAGATGCCTTTTTATACCATGCTGCTCATAATTTCTGAAATATAAAGTGGGTCATGTTTCTGAAATAAAGATTTTTGAAAATAACCTTAAATTCACTTTATTGACTTCTTTGAATATGTAGGTTATCACATCCATATTGTGTAAAAGTATAAACTTTTGTAAAACCTATTTCAAAGACAAAAGGTTTTTAAAATTTTTTTGTCTTTTTTCCTTCCCCCCCCTCTCCCCCCCCCCCCCCCCGCCCAAAGATGAAAAACCAGTACTTTCCAAGTTTTGAGAACAACATCGAAACTTGTATTTTCTTTGCTAGCAGAAAAATGGGGTTGGTGAAAACCTCTTAGCACTAGCACCATCATCCTCATTTAATAAGGAACCCTGAGTTTGTTTCAGGCTATACTGTATAAAGAACCTAAACACAACATCCAGAATGTGTTACCATGCTATTTGAACTAAAGCAGGAATAAGTGGTGAGTTCCTGGCAAGAATGAAGGATCGATGAGCTGCAACCAAATACAAGTTGTTGGGTTTTTTTTTTGTTTCCTCAAATAATCTCGTGACTCTGTTCCCCCCAGAAATTAATGAACCGCAACAAAGGTAGAAAATCAAAATATTCTCCGCATAGACCTTTCCTATAGCTCAAGTCGCCGCTTTTTTGCATGTGTGTACGCGTTGTTTGTTGGGTCCAGGAACGTAGGCGAGCCCATGTCAGTGTGCGCCAGTCCTAGCGATGTGGGGGCGGGGTGGGGGGTAAGGAGAAGGGGGAGTGGGGAATTTTGTCCACGTGTCATTGTTGTGTGCTCCACAACTCCACAGATGCGCTACGCATCCTGGCTTGTGCATCAGGGGGGGTGTTCATATACCTCTAGCAACAACGTGGGGTGGGAGCACAGGGGCCCACAGCGCCCAGTGATGGAGGGGAGCGGGGGAAAGGGAGAAAGGACGGGGGTGGTGGGTGGGGGGAATAGGGAGGGGGCGAGGACTCCCGGGAGCAGGGGGGAGTGGGGGAGGGGCTAATCAGGGGCCTGGCTTGCTGGCGCGCAGGCGCAGTCGGAGCCAGGAGGGAGGGAAGGAGGCGGGAGCCGCCGCCGCCGCAGAGCCCGGAGGGGGAGGGGGAGGGGGGAAACGGGAGGGAGCTAGTGAGCTGAGGAGCGGACACGCCGGGAGGCACCGGCCATGGCCGCGGCCGCCTGCTGATGGGCCCGGCCCGGGAGTGCGGGGTCAGAGGTACCCGCGGCAGCGGAGGATGGTGACCACCGGGCTCATGCCGCGGCCCAAGAGGGGACAGCCGAGGCCGGGCGAGGAGCCGCCTCTTTGAACCGAGCCCGGACCCGCCGTCGCCGCCACCTCCTCCTCAGACACCGACCGAGACCCGGGGAGGGAACCCGAGAGCCTGCCGGGCGGCGTCGCCGCTGCCGCCCCCTCCCCCCCGCCAGGCTGCGGCCCTGAGGTGACTGAAGCCCCGCCGCCTCCCATCCTGCTGCCCCTCCCCCTTCCTCCCCCCCCTTGGAAATCCCCGCTGTCTCTCCTTCCCTGGGCCGGCGTCCTCCTCCGCCCCTTCCCCCTCCTCACTTTCTTTGGCATCGTCTCACCTTCCCCCGCGTCCGCGAGCAGCCCCCGGTCTGGCCGCCCTCCCCTGCCCAGTCTCCATCTCCTTCCTGCCCTCACGTCCCGGGCCCAGCTCTAGGGTCCAGCTCTCTCCATCCCGCATCCCGCCTTCAGTCCCGCACGGCTCTACCCCGGCCTCAGGCCTCCTCTGGCCGCCCCCTCCTATCCTCCTCTGGATGTTGGGACTTGGGGAGAGGGTCAGGCGAGGGGGAGCTTTCTGATGGGGACTCTGCTCCTTCGCAGCCCCCCTTCCTTTCATCTGCCGAGGGGGTCTTTTTCCAGTCCTTTTTTTTAACCCACTCTTTACAGTCCCCCCCCCCCCACGCCCCTATTTAAACCCACTCAAACCAATTTTTACTTAATTCCCCTTCCAACTCCGAGCCTTTCCCACCCAGGGCCTCTCGCCATCGGGAGAGATACCCTTCTCCAGAAGGGAAGGGACGATGGAGGTGGGGCGGGGGGAGAGTTGAATTCTTTAGGCAGAGCTTCCCACTAAAACCCTTTACTGCAGCTGGAGAAGGGAGAGTTTGGGCTGTGCGGCTGTGGAGGATCTACGGTTGGCGATGGAGTTCCAGGGCTGCCTCTCCTGGCCCAGGTTTACCGTGCGTAATCCCCCAGCCCCGAGGCGGCTGCGCCGCCGCCTTTGCAGCTCTAGCTTTGCTAGGGGTTACTGGAGTTCAAAACGCATCTGAGATCGGTAGAGGGAGGTGTGGGAAGAGGAAGGGGGCTTTGCAATGTTGTGGCATCAAAGATTAATGGTTGGTTTAGTTTTGCAACCCGGTCGTAAACAGGAAACTAGTTTGGTTTGGAAGGGAAGGAGGGGATTGTGTGTGCATCTCTCTCATTTTAATACTGTACGGAGTTTGGTGCCAGAAGTGAATCTTGACTCAAACCCAAAAGATGAGCTCTTGGAGCTGCAGTCGTGACCTAGGCTGATGGCTCTATGGCAGAGATAGCAATATTTCTATTTCCTGTGTCTCCTTGAGTTTAAAAAAAAAATCCTGCAGCTCAGAGAGAAGTAGAATCATTTTAAAAAATGATTTTTTTCGGAAGAGATTATGAAAAGCGATAGAATTGCTAGTAGTTGATTGTGTTCAGGTATTTCCTAAGTTAGCAAGCTAGGAGTAGGAGTGAGGCAGACCAGCTATATTTAAAGCATGTGCAGAAGTTTATACAAGATGTGAACCTGTTGTGGCTTCTTTGGATTTGCCGCCAAGTTGACTTACAGCCTTTGTTAAAAAAAAAACAACAAAAAAACAAAGGAAAAGAAAAAAAGAGGGCCCCCCCTCCCCCTTTGAATCTTTAGAATTTACAGTGTGAAATGTTTTGACAGATGAAGGGCTATAAAAACTAATTCTTAAGGGATTTACTTTGTAGGTGGGTGGACTTTTTATGATTGGTTGGGAAAGACTTCAAGAGGAGATAGATGGAAACAGTTGACTTTGTAACAACAATTCAGTTACTGTTACTACAGAGATAGGTGTAGACTTTGAAAGCTATATAAGTTCTTTATGACTATAGTTTACAGTCATGCTATTTGTAGTCTCACTTTTTGTTTTCTCCTTGCAAGTTTTTTTAAATAGCCAAAAATGAGGGTCGAAGTTATACGTTTTAATTAAACAGGTTAATGATTTAATAAAACCTAAATTTTTATTGAACAAAATGATTTGACATTTCAAAATAAGTATCTTGTCAAGAAAACACAGTCCGATCCCAGGTCTCTCATCATTTTTCACATCAAATGAGATAATATTAAAAGTGCTTAGCATAGAACTTGGCACATAATTGGTGCATATATACATACTTATTTCCCCTCTCCTGCCCTTCCTCTGGAACGATATGACAGCAGTAATGACTACCTCATTTACTAAAAGTATATGATACACATTTAAAGTAGTTTAGGAATTCTATTCTTGGTTACTGTTGTATATTTTGAGATTTAAAAAATCTTGATTCTTTGGCTGTCTGATAATGTAAAATATCTCCATATTGGGATCACAAAATTGTTTAATATTTCTTGCAGAAGATATACATTTTAGAAGACTACATTAATAGATTTTTGTTTTTCATTTTAAAGAAGAAATTTCAAGAGATCCAAAATAAAGTCTACCTAAGTTTGATAGGGCAGGATATCTGTGCATTTGGTCTTGATATTTGTGCATTTGGCTTTGTTTTACTGGTCTCTATTTTCTTTCTTTCTTTTTTTAGTTTTGCTTTGGTCTATAGTCCTCTTGCTCATTTCTGAAATATTTCAATGTTTTGTTTTTAGAGATTTTTAAGGTACTTCTCAATGAGTTAAGTGATACTTATTAGCACTATCCTGCAGTCATTGTAGATGAAAGATTACTTAGGTTTAAAGCCTATTTCGGAACAAAAAGATATTGATAACATTTTACTCAGGAGTGAAAAAATAGTCCTCACTTAGGAAAAAAATGATTTGGGAGATTTTGACTGGAGGACTTAGGTTCTCCAACCTTAGTGGCAACTTAAATATAGTTGATTTTAGTTAGTCTGTTTTGAAAGCCCCGCAATCATTTAAAACTTGTTTTTAGCTGTAGGCTTAGAATATATATGACTTGGTAATATGAATATATTATACAATATTTGATTAGGATAGCTTATTGTCAACAGACATATCCAGACATTCAGTTCAGTTCAACAATTCATTTATTTATTCCCTACTGTGCCCAAACTTTTGTGCTAGGCCCCGGGGGTACAAGAACAAAAATAAAACGGAAACTCTGCCCTTATTCTGCTCGAGGTAGCAATACATAAATTGTTAAGAAAAGACAAAATGATTTGAGAAGAAAGCACTAATGATCAAGGGAGATCTGTTAAGAGATTTACTTCCAAGGTGGCATCTAAGCTGAACTCTTCAAGAAAGCTTAAGATTTTTAGAGGCCAAGGGGAAGGGGTGGGTGGGGTGGGGGATGATGGGACAGTGGAAGAACCACATTTGAGGGGTGGGGAATGCCAAGATAAAAACAGGGAAGCTGGAGATGGAATGCTAGGTTCAGGAAACAGTAAATAGACTAGTTTGGTTGGAACATTGAGTGCATAGAGGAGAATAATATGAAATAAGTCTACACAGGTAGCCAGATTTTAGAGGGTTTTAAACGTAAAAATAAAGAGTTAGATTAAGCAGTTATTCGTAAGGGTTAGTAGGGAAAGTACCCTAGATTTTTTAATTTAATAATATTCTTTAGGATTGATTCTTTCTTTAGTGTTTATGCTTAGGTATTTGAATGAAGAATATTCATTAAAAGAAAAAAAATTTAAAAAGCATACTATGTAGGTAGGCAACAGGTATCTAGCTTTTCTTAAGCACTTACGTGTCAGGCACTGTACTAAGGTATAAGGATTGAAGTATAAGCAAAAAAGAAAGTACATGCCTTTAAGGAACTTACATTTTAATGGAGGAAGAATACATGCAAAAAGGAGCTAAAAGTGGGGGAAAGTGAAGGTATGGGGTGGGTAGAGGAGAGTCAAAAGCACAACTCTATGGGGAATTGAATGTTGGCTGTCCTAGGCCCTTCTTCAAAATGGAGGTCCGTGCAGAAATTCACTACTGGGAGAAGGGAAAATCGTACTGCTGTGGCAGAGGGATGTTCCAGGATGGAACGCTACAGGGGTGGATGTTTCAGGGTAAGGAAGCTCTAGATACTTAGGAAGGCTCCAGTCTGAAAATGTAGCTTTGGCATAGGCCCAAGTCTGGAAAGTCAGAAGGGGAATGGTAATTATCCTTTTGGCCAAGCATTACTTGGACTAGTTGATTAATAACCCTGACCTCAGTTTCCTCATTTTTATGATGATGTTGGACTAGATGGCCTCTGAGGTCCTTTGCAACTTTAGATCTTCATCCTGTGATTCTGTGACACATGGAAAATATGGATTTTTAGACAGCTAAAGTATAATCATGGCATCTTGTGGCAGCATATTCTAATTTTAGGCGAAATACTTAAAAACAAACCACCTTTTGAGAGCTGAGTTGTCCCCCAAAGAAAGAGTAAATGCTATAATTTACAGTTGTACATGCCTCAAACAGCAAACCAAGTTGCACAGAATTTGGAGTCAGCTTGGCTGGAACCATGGTAGGAATCAGCAAGCATTTGTGAAGTAGGTGGGTAAAGAAATTGGAGATTTAAATTTGGTAGAGTTCTGAATAAATTATTTTTCTTTTTCTTTTTATAGTACTTTATGGGTAATATTTTACTTTCCTTTGTGTGGATGAAGTTTGCCTGTTCATGAAACTTTCAGGCAACCCTCTCAAGTACCAGGAAACATTTACTGTGTGTTAGGTGTATTATAAAATGGGCATCCTGTGCTCTATCCAAGATCATTCTTCATGTATTTATGACATTTGCATCATCAGTGTACAATCTCTTGTTTTCTCTTCTGGACATAGCTTTCTTATTTTGTCAGTAATTTTGACATAAAATCTGTATTGATAATTTTGAAGACTGATAGTTTGCTTGTTCTGTCTGTCATAGGTAGTGATTATAGTAATAGTGATAATAATAAAAGGTTAACATTCTGAGATGACCTGTAGTAAGCGTGATCTTCTGAACGGTTTGGAGAGGGAAGACTTCATTATTTCTTGAACATTAAATTCTTTATTTCTAATTTTTTTCCTCAGTAGATAATAATTGCAATGAAACAAAAAACTTTTTAGATTTAATTATGCTATGATACTAATAACAATGTCTGACATGATTAAAGTGTTAAAGCCAAAGTGAATTAATCAAAAGTGAGTAGGTGATATAGTAAAATGCTGAAAATAGTTGAAGACCAGCTTGGTACAGTGTTAAAAGCCAAAGGCTCTGAAGTTAGAGCAATCTGAGTTTAAATCTCACCTCAGATCCTTAACTACCTGAGTGATCTTGAGTAGGCCACTTAATTTTGATCATCACGTTCTTTATCTGTAAAATAAAGGAGTTGGACGAGATGGACTCTGAAGTACCTTCTAACTCTAGATCTAGGATTCTCTGATTCTCTTAGCGAATTGGAGATGACACTGAAATAAACATGGGCAGGCCATTGATAATCTTCTAGCACTGCTAATCGTCATATATTTCTTATCCTTTTACAAAATTATAAGATATTCTAGAATATGGAAAAAACTTTTCAAATTTTTAATTTTAATAAAAATATTTGGAAATAGCATTAAATGTTTATTTTTCAATATATAGGGATTTTTCACCCAGACTTCATATGTTAATAAGAAAATCTATTGCACTCTGAAATTAAATCTCGTGGTGCATGTTATTCAATTTCCATTTTGGCTGGCTACTAGATTAAGGAGTGTTTTCTTCTTCTGTTTTTAAATATCCTAGATAGCTTTGACATCTACATATATATAGAAATACTGTATAGCAGGTAAAATCTACAACTAGCAGTTTTGAGAAACCCAATTGAGGTCCTTATAGCTGCCAGAAAAATGAATTAAGGACTTTTTAGGGGCTGCTTTAGTTTTTATTTTCTTCTAGTTTTTGATTAGGATCACAACTCTATCTGACTTTGCTTCATTGCTAGTGTTATTTTCACCTTACTGGGAAAGAAGGGCTGGTAATGCATTAAGGAATCTTCCTATACATTAAAAATAATTAGGACAACAATATTCAGCATTGCATTATTGGTCACGTGGATCTATAGTAGTTTCTAGTTCTGTATCCCTGGATAGAGCATAATATAACAACCAAAAAAGTTTCGTTAATTGTATACCAACTTTAACGCTGTTTAAACTGAGTAAACTTTGAAAATTAGGGCATACGTTGGAATCACACACAAATATTTACCATAGCATTGCAATCTGTTGCTCTATAATTTTCTTCAGAAATATTTCCATTTGCTCTGTAAATTCTGGAGTTATTTCCAAAGCTACAAATGTGTTCAACATTCTAACCAAAAATATTAAAGGGGTACTGCTAGAGTTGATGGGTCCCAGATTTATCTTCATTTTTAAAATTGCCAATACATTTGTTTCAGTCATTTCTTCTTTTCTTCACCCTTCTTCCTCTTTCTCTAATTCCTTCAGTGAAGTTGCAGTAGAACAGAACATTTGAAATATTTCTTCCATTTAAAGCTAATATATTTCATTGAGTAGCTTCTTTTAAAAATAGACAATCTTGCTTATACTCAACTATTCTCATTTACATTTTCATTATTTCTTCTTTACAAATAGCCATTCAGTTTTCTGCAACTCTTCATACCTTTTATGACTTTAACATTTTTCCCTCTTCCGCTACGTACACAAAAGTAACAGGTAAGATCGTATGTCATGAGAGCTTGCAGACATATATCTGACTTACCTTGTGCCATTAGCATGTCTGCATGGAGGAAAATTATTTGACAGGAATGTTATTTTTCCATTCTGATTGCAGAGGCTTCAGAGATTTTAGTAAATATAAAACTAAAAACTAAAGAAATTGTTAATGGTACAAGGAAACAACATTGTGAAGAGCATTACTTTTTGTTTTTGTATTTATGAATTCTATAGTCATAAGTTGGAACTTGAAAATTGGTTGTAGAAAGGAGCTTTTGGAAGAGCTAAACAAAAAACAGTTATAATAGTCCATTATTGAGCAGCTTAATTTTTGTGCATTAAAATAACTTGTGATTTAGCAACTTTGTCGATATCCAAATGAATCTGAAATGATTATATAGGAATACATTTTTATGTCAAATTAAATTTGAGAGCATGCCATTTGTTGCATTTTTTTATTACTACTTAGATTTAGAACCAGTGGACTTTTAGACATAGTTTTGGATCACAAATTTAATCAGAATAGAAAATGCTGAAAGAAAGGAAGAATGTCACATTGGATGCTACCTTATATTGTGAATCTCTAAAAACAGTTTTGTTTTGTTTTGGGGGGTTTTTTTTGCTTTTTTTTTAAATTAGATTTTTTATTTTTAGTTTACAACACTTAGTTTCACATGTTCTTGAGTTTCAAATTTTCTTCCCTTCCCTCCTCCCTGCCCCCCAAGATGGCATGTTGTCCAGTATAGATTCTACATAAACTTTTGCATTAAACTTATTTACACAATGGTCAAGTTGCAAAGAAGAATTATGACCAATGGAATGAATCATGAGAGAGAAGAAACAAAACCAAAATAAAAAGAGCACGTAGTTTGCCTCAGTCTGCATTCAGAGTCCACAGTTCTTTCTCTGGATGTAGCTAGCTTTTTCCATCGTGAGTCCTTTGGAGCTGTCTTTGAGCCTTATATTGCTGAGGACAGCCAAGTCTATCAAAGTTAGTCATCACAGAATCAGTATGTCTGTGGTTGTGTATAACGTTCTCCTGGTTCTGCTCCTCTCACTCAGCATCAGATCATGTAGGTCTTTCCAGGTTATTAAGTCCTATCTTCCCCATTTCTTATAGCACAATAGTATTCCATTACATTCATATACCACAACTTGTTCAGCCATTCCCCAATTGATGGGCATCTCCTTGATTTCCAATTCTTTGCCACCACAAAAAGAGCAGCTATAAATATTTTTGTACATACAGGTCCCTTTCCCACTTGTGTGATCTCTGGAATATAGCCCTAGGAATGGTATTGCTGGGTCAAAGGGTATGCACATTTTTATAGCCCTTTGGACATAGTTCCAAATTGTTCTCCAAAATGGCTGAATCTGTTCACAACTCCACCAACAATGTATTACTGTTCCAGTTTTCCCACATACTGTCCAGCATTTATCATTTTCCTGTTTTGTCATGTTAGCCAATCTGACAGGAGAGATATAAACAGTTTTGTTTTTTAACAAACATGTAACTATATATACAAATCTACATCTTAAAGATGTATTGGCTGATTTTGTTTTGTATGTATCTTTTATGAATTTTAGATTTGTCCTGACTCTACTGAAAAAGAAAAATATGGCTGCAAGAGAGAAATTGGAGGCAGTGTTAAATGTGGCCCTGAGGGTCCCAAGCATCATGCTTTTGGATGTCTTGTACAGATGGGATGTCAGCTCTTTTTTCCAGCAGATCCAAAGAAGTAGCCTCAATAATAACCCTCTCTTCCAGTATAAGTATTTGGCCCTTAATATGCATTATGTGGGTAAGTATTTTCTTTATTTACTTTCTAGCCTTAAAATGGACTCTTTAGTTTACTTAGATTCTGTTTTTTTGAATGTGCATAAATTGTTAACTTGATTTGGCCACATTTGATATGGCTGGTATAGTCATAGTGGAATGCTTTTAATAATAGAGTCTAGCTGTTTTGTTTAATACAGATAAATTGTGTATTATTTTGATTTTTGGGAGGGATAAAACTGGAAATGGGAGAATAAATCATGTATTTTAGCAGGGTTTAGGTAAATTGAAGACAATATTTTCCATTAATATACCTTATTTCCTCTTGGAAATCTGATCTGATTGTCATTAAAAATGAAGAAGGATTTTCTTTTTTTTTTGCCCAAAATATATTTTCCCGCTTGTTTGTACTTCAGAGTCCCCTAAGATACAGAACAAAAACACCCACATCAATTCAAGAAAAAACATTCCCTTCAAATAAATGGTGATGGTAGTATTATGTGAAATAATATCATATTAAAAATCCACATATGAGGAGAAGAAAAAAAAAAGGACCCAACCCAGTTCTGGAACTATCATTGTTATGAAGTGGTAATAGTGGTAACAGTATGTAGAAGAAGTTAAAGAGTCTCAGATGAGAGCCAGTATCATACATTGTACTCATAGGATATTAGAATTGGGGTCAAATAATAACTTGGCACAGTAAATGATCTTTAACTTATACGTAGATCATAAGTAATGATAGTAAGAGTGTGTTACCCTTTATATATAAAAATGGTAATTCATACCTACTTTCAGTGGAACATGAATTTGAGTTGTTTTTCAGCATTAGTCATGAATTTCTATAGAACAGGGATGTCAAACTCAAATAGAAATAGATCCCTGCAGAGAGCATATTGACTTAGTTGTTGACATGTTGACAAGTTAACATTACCTGTGTTGTTTTGTATTTTTATTTATTTTATTAAACATTTCCCACTTACATTTTAATCTGGTCCTCCTCCTCCTTAATATGGAGTTTTGAGGTCCCAGGCTTCAATTTTGATACCTTCTGTAGAACATCTAATCTCCTTTCTTAACAAATTGTGCTTTTTTAAGGTAAAGATAAATTATATAGCTAGACCTGTATAATCTGAAGTTGTGTGACTTGGGATGTATTTTCTAAGTGGATAGAATAGAGTTGTACAGGGATTGAACTGAACCAGTTATCTGACAAGAGTAATATCCTGCTCATTAAAACTATTTCAGGTTTCCTCTTATTTGTCTCAACCAGCCTAGCCTTCATTCTTAGCTTGGTGATAATATATAGTCTTTTACATAATAATATATAGTGACCCCTGTCACTAAGAAATTATTCATTTCATTGTTATGGCAAGGGTTTTATTACCTCATCTTTGAGTTTGTCAATAATTTATTAAACATACACTTTGAATTTTTTCCTTAGATTTTAAGTTCCACAAGGGCAGATATGAACCAACACACAAAGAAAATACTGACGTTAACAGAAATCTTTGGAGAACAAAGTAATTATAGGTACCTTTGCCATAAAGGAGTTAGGGAATTATGTTATAGGCACCTCTTCTCTGTCTTGTGTCACCTATACCACTTTCTTAATGTTATACTCACTTATACTTAGCTTACGTTTATTGCGTATTATTTGAGAACTGCGTAATATTGTGGCACTTGTAGTATCTGAACCTTTAAAATGGCTTGAATATGAACAAAATAGTAAAAGGGGGTGGGTAGAATTATTTCTTGTTCTTTTTTTTTTGGGAGGGAGGAAGGCAGGGCAGTTGGGGTTAAGTGACTTGCCCAAGGTCACACAGCTAGTACGTATGTCAAGTGCCTGAGGCTGGATTTGAACTCAGGTCCTCCTGACTCCAGGGCTGGTGCTCTACTCACTGTGCCACCTAGCTTCCCCTGAATTATTTCTTTAAAGTTTCATCTTCAACTAATGATGGAGTTTCCATAGTTCTTGAACTGTGAACTAAACATTCTGGTTGCTATAGCTGGTTCTATAAACCATGTATTTCACTCAGGTCGCCAATGGCAGGTATTATAGTCCAGTAGAAAAGGTACTAGAATGGCAGTGTGGGGAGATGGGGCTTTTTATTCCAGTTCTGTGAACTATCTGGGTGACTTCGGACAAAATCATTTTACTTCTCTTAATCTCTTCTCTCATTCATAAAATGAAGGGATTGGACTGACTGATTTCTAATGTCTTGCGCTCTAAACTTCTATTTCTAACCCTTCTTAGGGCAGGCTTTTTGTTAAGAATACAAAAATGATGAACAGTTGTATATTTCAGATTTAGACTTGGTTAGGGTTCACTTTACATTATAGTTTTTCAGATGGGTTTGCCAGGTTTTAGTTCAGAGTCAGTTAATGATTGTCCCATGCTATCTTTTGCTTTGCATCCTGAACTGTTAATTAATTTTAGAAATTTATGGTTTGTACTACAGCAGAAATTCACACCCTGGTTTGTTAGTACTGGGAACTGAACCAAGGCTTCTTTAGTACAGTCAGTTCTATTGCTATGTACTCTTCTTTAGTGATTGCACAAAATAGATACTTTCAGCTTGAACAGGTGTGGTTTTTTTTAGTTTTTGTTTTTAACCACTATATCTAAATACTATGTATGTTTTTTTTTTCTTTTTAGTTATAGTGACTCAGTATATGGAATTTTAGGGCAGCTAGATGGTTCAATGAATAGAACGCTGGGTCTGAAAAAAGGAAGAACTGAGTTCAAATCCAGCCTCAGACACTTATTAGCTGTGTGACCCTGGGCAAGACACTTAATCTGTGTTTGCTTTAGGATAGGTAGGTGGCTCAGTGGACAGAGTGCTTGTCCTGGAGTCAGGAAGACCTGAGTTCAAATGTGCTCTCACATGCTTACTAGCTATGCGACCTCGGGCAAGTTACTTAACTCTGTTTGCCTTAATCCACGGGAGAAGGAAATTGCAAACTACTCCAACTTCTTTGCCAAGAAAACCCATGGACGGTATTGACTTGCTATGATCCACGAGGTCATCAAGAGTCAGAAGTAACTGAATAATGACACTTGGAATTTCACAGCTAAATAGCTTTTGTATGAGTATATAAATGAGGCAGTTTGTATTTGCCTTTAAGTTTTAGATGCTTCCTCAGTTCTATAGTTCTGTATTATATATTACATTTTTTATATTTGTTTTTGCTATTGTCTTTTTGGGCTTCCCTTAACTTCTTACTAAGAAGCAAATCTTAGGTAAGGTAAGGGTTGTAGTTTCCAGGAAAGTAGTAAGGTTATAACTAGGAAGAATAGGGTACTTTTTTTTTTATCTACTGAAGAGGTAGAAGGAAGTTGGAAAGAAGGGAGAAGAGAGACTGAGACAAAGAAAAAATGACATTTAATAGGGATAAATGTCAAAGCTGGGACTTAAATGCTTGATATTTTAGACTATATGTGTTCTCCAGCCACCTGGTTTTTCCTTTGTAGATAGATAGACTGAATTCTTTTGCATGATTATGGATCTTATTTAGGAAAGCTCTGCAAACTTCTCAGACTTGATTTAATCAGCATAATATTATTAGCAAATAAGAGCATCTGGAAGACCTCACCATTTATAGGGAATCCTCTCAGTGATTTAGACTCTTCTACAGTGGCATATAATTTTAGTGATCTTGTCTCTGTCTTCTGCTTCACTTGATATAACTAATCAGAGGATCATTGAAAAAAAAATTTCTCTGTTGTTGACTCTATCAGTGAACCTTTTATGATGTTAGTAAATTCATGGCAAGCACCTGTTTGGGCAGGAACTGCTAAGGCTGTATTTTGCTTTACTGAACCAAATGCTTTGAAAATATCAGTAAACAGTAATTACATTAGGGTCTTATATAATCAGTTACAGGATAAGGAGATCAGACTGAACATGTCATTTTTAAAAGACCTGGGTTCCCCCTTATGAAGCAACATTTCAACTAGTCTACCTCAAACTAATATAGTCTTAGGCTAAATTAATGGAAATATACTATCCAGATCAAGTGAGATAATAGTCCCAGCACATACCATATTCATGCCACTGATAGGCTAGTAAGACCTAGAGCTCAGGGAATTGCAGCACCATCCTGGCCACTGAAGCTGCAGTAGTCCTGGAAAGCAAGCCTTGTGGAGATAAAACCTGACAACTTCCTCTACAGGTGCTGCAGCCTCCTCTTCTTCAGCAAGCCAGAAGTATCGGGAACTTCAGAAAGAAAGTACTTGGCACTGAAGTCCTTGGTGCTATCAAATGGTTCAACATCAGAAACCACTGTGGCATTATTAATGGAAATGACATCTAAAAAGATGCATTACCATTGGCTTTTTTGCTGCACCTTAAGGCCCAGTGGGTTTTTTTATTTTATCTGATTTGTAGCTGAAATTTTCCATATGTGTTGTTTTTTGCTATTAGAATGTGAAACTCCTTGAGAGCAGGGATCATCTTGCTTTTCTCTTTGTTTCCCGAGCGTTTTACATGTAGTAAATGCTTAATAAATGCTTTTTCTCTCAGTCAGTTTTATGTTCAATTCTGGGTGCCGTATTTTAAGCCAAATGTTTATAAATTAGAATGTGGTCAAAGGATAGTAGCCTGGATGATAAAAGTTTATTAGCCATGTTCTATGAAGAATGAAGGAAATGATTAGCTTGCTGATAAAAATACTTAGGGTGAAACATGAGAGCTGTCTTAATATTTGAAGGTCTGCTATCTGGTTGATGATTTTGATTGGTCCTTCATAGCTCAGGGGGTGAGGATTGGAGCCACTGAATTGAAGTTACAGGGAAGCACACTAAAACTCCTGTAAATAAGAACTTTTTATTGGGTGGAATTATCCAAAAATGGAATGTGTTTTTTTTGTGAGGGAGTTAGTTTTTGATCATTGGAAATTTTAAAAGATCTTACAGGGATGTTATAGAAAAGAGTCCTCCATTGAGTGGGAGCTTGGAAGTAATGAAATCTAAGATCCCATGTAATTCCGAGATTCTAAAATTGTGGAGCCAGAGGTATAATCAGGGGGCTACCTGGGAGTCTGTTGCCTAACTTAGCAGCTTTGACTATATTTGACTCTTCATGTAGCAGCCTACTGATCAGGAGACCAAAGCAAGTAGTTAGGTTGGAAAACAAGAAAGAAGTAGAAACTAATTCCAGTTTTTGTCATAGTGCTTATAGGAACATATATAGTAAAGAACTAGAGGAAAAATGGGATTTGACATGGAGAATTTTTCCACATAGATTTTCCAGAAATATGCTAATAGGTATGCCCTGACTAACTTTATTAAATGGTTCTACAAAAAATTGATCATAGACAAAATAGCATTTCAGAGAGCAGGTTCATAGTTATGATTGTTCATATGGCTGAATGATTTGATAGTGGGCTCTCCGGGTTATAAATTGGGCTTTGATGATAATGTATTAACGATCTTGTAAAATCCAAGAAATCTTGGTTAAAAGTATATAGTGTGTTGGGGCAGCTAGGTGGCACAATGAGTAGAGCACGGGCCCTGGAGTCAGGAGGATCTGAGTTCAAATTCTTTCTCAGACACTTGACACATGTACTAGCTGTGTGACCTTGGGCAAGTCACTTAACCCCAATTGCCCTGCCAAAAAACCCCAAAACAAACAAACAAAAAAAAGTATATGTTGTGGTATATGTTTGTCATCCATACATTGAGAAACACTTCTTATATTGAATGCATTTTCCTTTTTTAAGAGAAAGCTACAGTGGGCATCAGTTAAATAAAATACTCAAACCCACTTTGTTATGGAGTTGGATAGTGGAAGTCTGTGTTGCTTATTTGTTGTCTTGGGACTTTATTATGGTAACTATAGTGCTTTGAAATTTTTTAAACACTTTACTTTGATGCGTATGTGATTTTGTCAATGTTAGTACTCCTCTACAATGGTTCAGGTTGAAACCTGTGTAGAACTTTCTTACCCTTTGCAATTTTTGTTCACATCTTTCTGTATATTTTCCATATATTATCTGTCCAGTGTTTTGGAGGCCTTCCTCTGGATTTTATTTTACTATCTCATGGTATATTGGTACATTACTTGAGCTGTTCACCGGCTGTAGTCAGCATATATTCTTTTCTTTTCTGCTTTTCCATTGTGTTAGGAATGTAATATCCTAGCCTCTTCCCCCATGTGAGTAAAACGAATTCAAATCATCCTCAAATCTTGGTTGGCGCTATTGACATCACTTCCTGGTTGCCAGAGTACAAAGTGTCCACAAAGAGCTCCTGGGGCTCTCTGATGTTTGGCTGGTGGATCAGTATGGGCGAGGCGGGCAAGGCAGGCAAGGAAGCTTTGCTCAACTTAATTAGCTGAGGGAAATATCCCTGTTATGGATTCTTGTTGAATATCCTTCTGCTATGGCTAAGTAAATCTTTTTTTGTTAACTGTTGAATGACCTATAGGTGTCTTATTTTGTTCCCATATCAAACCTAATTTACCAGAGGATTGGTCTGAGTCTGTCCCAGTCCAGAACATCTGTACATTTTTCATGATGTCTTTTATGTTACTTCTCTCGTGCAAGTCATGATTAGTAGTATGTGTGTCTTCTTAAAGCCATGTGTTTTTCCAGTGCTCTTGGGGGAAGCTGCAATTTTTATGTTTTTGAGATTGTGTTCCATGATTTATCACTGGAATAGTATTGGTCAGTCAATCAAAAGGCATTAATAAAGTGCTTGCGAAGTGCTGGGATCCAAAGAAAAGCAAAAGATATTCTAGCACTTAGCACAGTGCCTGGCACATTAGGTGCTTGATAAATGCCTACTCAGTGACTACCTTTAAGGAGCTTATGGTATAATGAGGGAGACAGCATGAAAACAACTATGTACAGACAAGATATATACAGGATTAGTTGGAGATAATCTACAGAGGGGAAGCAGTAGCTTTAAGACCGGGATCAGGAATGAAAGAAGGTGATGTTTTAGCTGAGACTTGAAGGAGGCCAGGAGGCTTAGATGAAGAAGTGCACAATTACAGGCATGGAGGAGAGCCAGTGAAAATGCCTGGAGTTGTTAGATGGAATTCTTGTGCCAGAAACAGCAAAGAGGCCAGTGTCATGGATTATAGAACACATAGTGGAGAGTAAATTATAAGAAGGGGGTGGGGTAATTTTGATTATGTTAAATTGAAATGTTTTTGTACAAAAAAGCCAATGCAACAAAGATTAGGAGGGAAGCAGAAAATTGGGAGAAAATCTTTACAACTAGTGTCACTGATAAAGGCCTCATTTCCAAAATATACAGGGAACTGAACCAAATATATAGGAATACAAGTCATTCCCCATTTGAGAAATGGTCAAAGGATATGAACAGACTGTTTTCAGAGGAAGAAATGAAAGATATCTATAGGCATATGAAAAAATGCTCTAAATCACTACTGATTAGAGAAATGCAAATCAAAACAACTCTTAGATACCACATCTCTTCTGTCAGATTGGCTAAAATAACAAAAGAGGAAAATGATAAATGCTGGAGAAGATGTGGGAAAATTGAAACATTGTTACATTGCTGGTGCAGTTGTGAACTGATCCAGCCATTTTGGAGAGCAATTTGGAACTATGCCCAAAGGGCTATAAAAATGTTCATACCCTTTGACCCAGCAATACCACTTTTAGGGTTGTATCCCAAAGAGATCACACAAATGGGAAAAGGACCCATATGTACAAGAATATTTATAGTGGCTCTTTTTGTGGTAGCTAAAAATTGGAAATCAAAGGGATGCCCATCAATTGGGGAATGGCTGGACAAGCTGTGGTATATAAGGTAATGGAATACTATTGTGCTATAAGAAATGGGGATGATACAGATTTCATAACAACTTGGAAAAACTTACACAACATGCTAAGTGAGCGGAGCAGAGCCAGGAGAACATTATACACAACCACAGATATATGGATTCTGTGAGGACTAACCCTGACAGACTTTGCTCTTCTCAGCAACACAATGTGCAAAGACAACTCCAAAGGACTCATGATGGAGAATGCTATCTACATCCAGAGGAAGAACTATGAAGTATGAATGCAGATTAAGGCACACTTCATGGCTTTTCTCCCCCTTTTTTTCTCTCTTTTGTATTTGTTTTTGGGTTGTGGTTTTTTTTTTTTGGTTCTGTTTCTTTCTCATGATTCATTCCATTGGTCATAATTCTTCTCCACAACTTGACTAGTGTGTAAATTAATTCAATGCAAAGTTATATGTGGAAGTTATATGGGATTCCATGCTCTCTTGGTGGGGGGGGGGGAGGGAAGAAAATCTGGAACTCAAAATTATGTAGAACCGTGTGTTGCAAACTAAAAATAAAAAGGAAAAAAAGAAGGGAGTGGGGGCCATGTTATGAAGGGTCAAAGTTAAATAGGATTTTAAATTTGATCCTGGAGGTAACAAAGAGCTGTTGAATTTTGTTGGGGGTGGGGAGGGGTGGTGGTGATGTGACTTGGTTAAACATGTACTTTGAGAAGATCACTTTGACAGCTGAGTGGAGAGTGTACTAGATTAGGGAGAGATGTGAGACAGGCAGACCACAAGCAAATATGTCCAGATGTGAGGTGGTAAGGGCCTACCCCAGGGTGGTAGCAGTGTTAGAGGAGGGAAGGGGGAATATGAGAGATGTTAGGAAGGTTAAATTGACAGGCCTTGGCAACAGATTGTAGATAGAGGGTGATAAAATGTGGAGTCAAAGATGAAACTTTGGTTGTGAGGCTGGGTGACTGGGAAGGATGTGTGGTTTCTCTGACAGTATTAGAAAGTGAAGGTTTTTGAGGAAAGATAATGAAATCAGTTTTGGAAATGTTGATTTTTTTGAGATATTCAGTTTGGGATTTTTAATAGGCAGTTGCATGTATGAGATTGGAGCTCAGAAGAGAAATAGAAGAGACTAGAGGACTAGATTTGAGAGTCATCAGCCTAGCAATGATAATTGATTTCATGGGAGGTGATGTGATCGCGGAATGAAATAGTATAGAGAGGGAAGAGAAGAGGGCCCAGGATGGAGCCCTGAGGATATCTGTTGTTCCCAAGTATGACCTGGTTGTAGATCCAGCAAAGAAGACTGCAAAGGAGCAGTCTTACAGGTCAGAGGAGACCCAGGATGGAGTAGTGTCCTGGAAACATAGAAGAGACTAGCGAGGACAGCATGATCAACAGTGTTGAAGGCTACATAGGAGTCAAGAAGGATGAGGATTCAGAAAAGGTTATTAGATTTAGCAATTAAAAGATCATTGGTTAACTTTGGATAGAGCAGTTTTTGAAGAAAGAAGAAAGGAAATGGCAGTATCCTATTGATTGCAGACAGTTGTCTCAAGGAGTTTTGCCACAAAAGGGAGGTGAGATGGGATGATTGCTGGTGGGGATGGATCAAATGAAAGACTTTTGAGGATGAGAGAGACCTGGACTTATTCATAGACAGCAGGGAAGCAACCAATTGACAGGGAGAGATTGAAGATAAATTAGAGAATGATGATGCTAAACGGGGCATTCTTCTGGAGAATGGAATGGAATGGGGTCACCAGTACATGTAGAAGGGTTTGCTGTAAGAAGAAGGAGGGACACTTTCACGTGAGACAGGGGTGAAGGAGGAGATAGTGGTGTAAGGCATCTGAGCAATGAGAGGTAAGAAGGGGAGAAGAAGGAACTTTCAGTGAATGGCCTCAGCTTTTTCAGTGAAATAATGGGGCAGATTTCTCAGCAGTACCCGTGTGAAGAAGGAGAGCTATAGTAGATTGAGAAGGGAAGGAAAAGTTTGGAAAAGCTTACTGTGGTGAGTAGGATAGTGCCTTGCCACCTTGAGGGCTCAGTTGAGACTGTATAACAAATTTGTAATGGATCCAGTCAAAATGACTTCCTAATTTTCTCCAGCTTCAATTAGCATCATCTGAGTAGGCGTGAAAGCCAGCAAATGGTGGTAGTAATACAAGGCTGACACTTAACTGAGTTAGAATAAGGGAACAAAAGACTGTTAAGAAAATAAAGCAATTTTGTGGGAGAGAACAGTTTAGGATCATAAAAAGTGCTGTACATTTTTCCAAATTTGATCTATCTCAGTCAATTACTATTCATTTCTAGTTCAGCTGCTTGTGGGGGTGGGAGGAGGTGAGAAAAGAAAGGAACAAGCATTAATTAAACCCCTACTGTGTGCTAGGCACTATTGCCAAGTGCTTTACAAATGTGATCTCATTTAGTCTTCACAGTAACACAATTAGGTATGATTATCTTCATTTTACAGTTGAGGAAAGTAAGGTGGATAGATAGGTTACTTACTTGCTCAGGGTCAAGCAGCTAGGATGTATCTAAGGTCACATTTTTTTTCCCATATTTTATTATTTAATATTTTTAGTTTTCAACATTGATTTCCACAAAATTTTGCATTACAAATTTTCTCCCCATTTCTGCCCTCGCCCAACTCCAAGATGGCATATATTTTGATTGCCCCATTCCCCAGTCAGCCCTCCCTTCTGTCACCCCACTCTCCCCCCATACCCTTTCCCCTTAGTTTCTTGTAGGGCAGGATAGATTTCTATACCTTATTGCCTGTGTATCTTATTTCCCAGTTGCATGCAACTTTTTTTTTGAGCATCTGCTTTTAGAACTTTGAGTTCCAAATTCTCTCCCCTCTTCCTTCCCCATCTACCCTCCCTAAGAAGGCAAGCAATTCAACATAGGCCACATATGTGTCATTGCGCAAAACACTTCCACAAAAATCATGTTACGAAAGGCTAACTATATTTCCCTCCATCCTATCTTGTCCACCTTTATTCAATTTTCTCCCTTGACCTTGTCCCTTTTCAAAAGTGTTTGCTTTTGATTACCTCCTTCCCCAATCTGCCTTCTCTTCTGTCATCCCCCCTTTTTTATCCCCTTCCCCCTACTTTCCTGTGGGGTAGGATACCCAATTGAGTGTGTTTGTTATTCCTTCCTCAAGTCAAATCTGATGAGAGCAAGATTCACTCATTCCCTCTCACCTGCCCCCTCTTCCCTTCCAACAGAACTGCTTTTTCTTGCCACTTTTATGTGAGATAATTTACCCCATTCTATATCTTCCTTTCTCCCTCTCTCAATATATTCCTCTTTCACCCCTTTATTTTATTTTATTTTTTTAGATATCATCCCTTCATATTCAACTCACCCTGTGCCCTCTGTCTATATATGTATATTCCCTTCAACTGCACTAATACTGAGAAAGGTCTCATGAATTACACACATCATCTTTCCATGTAGGCATGTAAACAAAACAATTCAACTTTAGTAAGTTCCTTATGATTTCTCTTTCTTGTTTACCTTTTCGTGCTTCTCTTGATTCTTGTATTTGAAAGTCCTATTTTCTATTCAGCGCTGGTCTTTTCATTGAAAAAGCTCGAAAGTCCTCTATTTTATTGAAAGTTTGTATTTTGCCTTGGAGCATTATACTCAGTTTTGCTGGGTAAGGTGGTATTTTCTTCAGTGGTCTCTTGGACCTCCTTTTCCATTTGGCTAATTCTGCCTTTCAAGGCATTCTTCTCCTCATTGGCTTTTTGGAGCTCTTTTGCCCTTTGGGTTAGTCTATTTTTTAAGATGTTATTTTCTTCGGTATTTTTTTGGGTCTCCTTTAGCAAGCTGTTGACTTGTTTTTCATGATTTTTCTTGCATTACTCTCATTTCTCTTCCCAATTTTTCCTTTACTTCTTTTACTTGATTTTCCAAATCCTTTTTGAGCTCTTCCATGGCCTGAGACCAATTCATATTTTTCTTGGAGGCTTTTGATGTAGGCTCTTTGACTTTGTTGACTTGGCTATATGTTTTGATCTTCTTTGTCACCAAAAAAAGATTCTATAGTCTGAGTCTGAGTCCTTTTGCACTGCCTGGTCATGTTCCCAGCCAACTACTTGAGCTTTTTGTCAGGGTATGACTGCTTGAAGGGTAGAGAGTACTTTGTTCTAAGTTTTAGGGGCTGCACTGCTGTTTTCAGAGCTACTTCTACTCCACAGTCACCTCAAGCAAGCTCTGCCACACCAGTGCTCTTCCTCCCCCAATAACTGCCAACTAGGACCCAGATCCAAGCAGGGCAAAGCAAGTCCTCCACTTAATTCTTCTCACCAGGTGGGCCTGGGGCCGGAAGCAAGTGTAGCTGGAGCTCTGGAAGCAGCCACGGGAACATCCTACTGCAGCCACTGGCTGGGCCGTACCACCTCTGCCACCCCAGGGGCTAGGGCCGGATTTCTCTCACCCCATTCAACAGTTTTCCCATTAACCTGCTCCTTCGGCTTTGGTGTTTGTGGGTTGAGAAGTCTGGTAACTGTCACAGCTCAGTGATTGATGGCCCTAAGGTCTGCTCCGCCTGACTCCTAGTCTGGTTGGTCCTGGCACCCCCCCATCTAAGGTCACATTTGCACTCAGGTCTTCTACACTCCAGGCCCCCTGCTCATTCCACTGCTTCACCTAGCTGCCTGTGTACATCTGCAGATAGGTACTGGCTTCATAGATTGGACATATGATTGCGTATAATGATCTAGGTGTTTTTCGAAAATCTGCTACATTTTTCCTTGATGGGTTTGCTAGTTTGTTCTCTTTTGAGAGATCTTGGATCTCATTAAAGAGACTATAGTGGTTTAAACAAAGATCTTACATTGAGTACCAACAGTTAAATTAATATTTGTAAGTGGCCAAAAAAGGTTACTGCTCATGCTTAAGTAGACTGTATACAACTTTTAAAAATTAGTTTTATGGGGAACTATCATCAAGAAATTCATCACCTAGTAGTCAACGTTCTGGTGATAAATTTATCTTTGTACTTAGATAATCTAGTTCTTGAACCACTGTTCAATCTTTTTCTGGGAATATTAAAACTAGAACTAGTAGTAATTCTCATGTAGTTCTTGGGCAATGATCTTGGGTCATTTAATGCATCATTCGATAATGTGTATGTAAATATAAAATTCTCAGTCTTCTCTGAGAGTGGTGTTATAACTCTTTGCCCCTTGCTCTTGAATTATCCTTTGGAAGGTTAATATTGATCTTTTTTTATGATTATTTTATTTTCTTGATAATATTTTTATTGTGATCACAAGAACACGATTATTACTTTATCCAAATCCTAACAAGAGGGTTAATTGTTTATTTTGTAAAATTCATTTGCTTTATATCTTAAAACCAAATTATTTTGCTATTTGTGGGAGATTGCATACCGTGTGTTTAAATCAGTTCATAGATAGGATGACTGGAGATTGCCTTGGATGTGGTGAGAGACTTTGGCCTTTTTAAGCTAAGGTTTTAACAGCTCTTAATTTGATTAAGTGGCAACTTAAAGGAAGAGAGGGATTCTCTAAGGCGGAGATAAGGAGGGGAGTGCATTCTGAGCATGTAGGATGGCCAGTGTAAAGGCATGGAGAGTGGAAATAGAGTGACATGTGAGAGACAGAGTGTAGTGAATAAGGGCACTGGACTTGGAGGCAGTTATTGATTATTTGTTTCTGTCAAAGGTAATTTTGAAGTTGTCTTTACATAGTTGCTTCATATATCTTGATAAGTTAATGCCTGACTTTTAAGTCTGTTTTGCTATTATGCTAAAGAGTATTTTATGATGTTTCTCTTAATTATTGGAAATTAGAAATACAGTTGATTTTTGTGGTTTTATAGCCATAGAATCACAATATTTTATAGTTATAAGGGACCTCATGCCATCTGGTTCATCCCATGCATGAAAGGAATCCAAGACCTTCACTGATTGGAATGTACTACCTACCTCCTAAGTTGGTTATTTCACTCTTGGACTGTTCTAATAGGAATTTTCTCCTGATAAAAAACCTAAATTGGCCTCTTTGCAACTTCTACCCTTTTCTCCTGGTTCTGCCTTCTGGGGCCAGAGATAAAAAGACTAGTTCCTCTTTCATATGCCAGCCTTGTAGCTGAAGTACCTGAAGGCACATCATGTTTCTTTTTCCTACAGGTTAAACATCCCCAGTTCCTTCAACTGGTCCTTATTCAAGTCAATGAACATTTATTAAATGCCTTCTTATGTGCTAGGTGTTGTGCTAAGTGCTGGGGTCACAAAAAAGAAGTGAAAGACAGTCTTTGCCCTCAAGGAACTTACAATCTACTGAGGGAAGCAACGTGCAAATAAATATATACAAAGCAAGCTATATGCGGGATTATTAGGAAATAATTAAAAGAGGGAAAGTATTGGAATTAAGAGGGGTTAGAGAAGGCATCCTGTAGAAGGTAGAATTTTAGTTGGACCTTAAAGAAAGCCAGGAAGGTTAGTAGTAAGAGTGGAGGAGGGAGAGTGTTCCAAGAGTGTTCCAGAGTGATGGGGGACAGCTAGAGAAATGGAGTATCTTGTTTGTGAAACATCCAGGAGGTCAGCATTACTGGATTTAAGATTACATGTCAAGAGTAAGGTATAAGAAGACTTGAAAGGTAGGAGGGGCTAGGTTATGAAGGGCTTTGAATACCAAACAGAGCATTTTGTAAAATAAATGCCCCTGTAGGCAATAGCAAGCCACTGGAGTTTATTGAGTAGGTGAGTGGCATGATCAGACCCACATTTAGGAAAATCACTTTAGTGGCTGAATGGAGGACGGATTGGAGTGGGAGAAACTTGAAGCAGGCAGACCCATCAGCAGGTTATTGCATGGTCCAGGTATGGGGTGATGGCAGTCAGAGGAGAGAAGGGGGCATATTTGAGAGGTATTGTAGAGGTGAAATTGACAGGCCTTACAGCAGATTGGATGTGCTGGTTGAGAGATGGTAAGGAGTCCAGGATTACTCCTAGGTTGTGAGCCTGATACTGAAGGCCCTGGTCGCGATCCTCTGAATGCATTTAAGTTTACCAATGGCATTTCTGAACTATGTTGACCAGACTGAAGATAAATTTCCATGTGTGCTTTGATCAGGGTAGAGTACAGGAGGTCTGTCATCTCCTTCTTTCCAGAAGCTATGATTCTCTCAATATAAGCCACAAATGACGTTAGTGTTTTTTGGTTACAATATCATGCTGCTGACTCACGTCAAGTTTGTAATTCACTAAAATCCTTGCAACTTGTTCAGACAGATAGCTTAGACAGCTCTTTGCCTCCCACGTTCTGTACTTCTGAAGTTGAATTTTTGACCCCTAATGTAAGATTACACATTTAGCCTTGTTGAATTTCTTTTGTTGCATTTAGCTCAGTGCTCTAGTCTGTTTTGGGATTCCGATTTTGTCATTCTCTGCGGTAACTATGCCTCCTTGCTTTGTTATTTATAAATTTAGTGCCATAAAAATATTAAACAGCGTAGGGGCCAAGCACAGATACATGGGGCACTTTACTGGAGACCAGATACCAAATTCACTTTCAACAATAAATGATTTCTTTTTCCTGACAAGTACCTAATCAACATTAATACATTATTGTCTAAGCTTATTTATCAAATCCTTTGTTAAAACTTTGTCAAAATCTAGTAAACTTCAGAGTATTCTTTTGATCCTGTCAAACAAGGAAATAATGTTTTTCTGGCATGACCTGTTCTTAATAAAGCCATGCTGGCTCTTTATAATTACTGTTCCTTTTCTAGATGTTCATTAAATGTTTTTTTAATGTCCCATTCTGGAATTTTACTAGGAATCTTATATCCTATTATTCCGTTTAAGTTGTTTATTGCTGCGTTTCATTTTTGGGGAAATGGAAATGGAAAGACTTTTTGTTTATGTGGTTAGACTACCTTGAGTCTTTTCATGTCCTGTTAGTATTGCCTATATTTCTGAGACTGTCAAATGTATGCTAAGAGCTCACAGACTTTTTTTTTTACAACTGCTTTTAATGGGAAATTTTCTCCTTTTTTTCCTCCATTGTATATAATATTAATATGTGGTTTGGAATAGATTGTCATAATAATAGTAGAGCTTTTTATTTCTTGCTTTAAATTAAAAACATATTTTGTCAAAAACATTTTTGCATCCAATGATATGTGATTTTTTAAAAATTTGATTTGTTATATTGTTTATTTTACTGGTATTCTTGTGTTATGGTGATGATGTTGAATTGTTTGTCATATCTGACTCTCTGTGACCCTATTTGGGGTTTTCTTGGCAAAGATATTGGAAAGGTTTGCCATTTCCTTCTTCAGTTCATTTTACAGATGAGGAACTGAGGTAAATGGGGTTAAGTGACTTGCCTAGGGTCACACAGCTAGCCAATATCCGAGGCTGGATTTGAACTCAGGTCCTCCTGACTACAATGTTATTCACTGCATCACCTGGCTCCCTAGATTTTTATTAGTTATCACTTTTGTTCATTCAAAATAGTTCTTAGATTTATCATTTGTTTGCTTCTTTTCAGTTGTATTATTATAAGCTCTATTATTGGTTATTTTTCTTTTTGCTGTGTATGAAATACTTTTGAAACAGTTTATTTTGATTAACCTTGTTTTAAGGAATGTGACTTGTTTATCTACAGTACTCTTGGCTCAGTGACTTGGTTGGTGGTTGCTTAGATTTCTTTTTAGTGCATATCTCAGATTTTTCTGTCTAAATACATATTGGAATCTTTCGGATAGCATACTGAATTGTGTTAGGTAGATCATTCTGGGTTCATTGACTATATTTCTTTTTTTCTCCCTTTCAGAAAAATTTAAATTTAATTTTCAGCTCTGAATTCTTTCTCTCCCCCTTTCCACTGAGAAGTCAAGAAAAAACAAAACCCATTATAAATCTGTAGTCATGCAAAACAAATTACTTTATTACATGGCCTTTGTTTCTTAATTTCATTTGTTATGTTCCATTTACTCTTGATTTTCTCTTATTAATATTTATGGTTTAGTATTCCTTATCTGGAGGATATTTTCTTTGTTCTGATAGTATTAGATTTTAATTATAATGTTTCTAGGAAAATCGACTCTTAGGATTTTCCTTGTTGGGGGCCAGTGGATTCTCTTTCTACATTGTTGATATTTTTTTTACTTCTTGAAAAATAGTGTTCAGATTTTTTGGTTTTCCAAATTTTGTTTGACCTCTTCAAGGTCTGTTATTTAATGTCATGCAGATTTAGGTTCAAGTGTTATAGCACCACAGCAACAGTAGGATGTGTTAGAATGATACAGTTTTTCATAGCTCAGCATAGGGGATTATGGACACATGAATAGCATTTCAGTCAAGGACAAAGTCACAAATGGCTACCCTCATTTCTACCAACCTATATGGCAGTATTCTTGGTGGTGGGCTGCATAATCAGTGGGATGTGCTTTTTGGCCAAAGGTCCAGAACTGCTGGGGGCTTCAGTTTTTAGATAGAGGGCCTGCTCTGGCAGCTGTAATGTTACTGGTGGGGCAGTGGGATTAGGAAACATGGACTAGTGGCCAAAAAAGGCTGAGTCTTTAAAAATTAACCATGAAGGCCTACTTAGGATGAGAGAGATAGAATTATAACTGTCCCACATCAACAATCTTGCTGGAACATTTCTTTCTAACAGAATTGAGTGAAATTTAAGCCTTTAAGCATATCAGAATTGTATAATATGACACAAACTTGGGAAAATAGAAATGAGGCCATAGACTTTGTGGCTATTCACTTAGGATTCATTCAGTTATTTAGTGAGCATTTATTAAACACCTCTTATGTGCCAGGTACTGGCACTCCTACGTGCTAGGCTTTGGGGATACAAATACAAGGAATGCAATAGTTACTACTTTCATAGTATCATAAGTTGAAAGGGGTCTTCGAGATCATCTAGTTCAATCTTCTCATTTTACAGATGATGAGAATGAGAATCAGTCATTTGCTCAAGATTACACTTGTAGTAAGAGGACCGGTATTTGAATCCATGTTCTTTGATTCCAAATCCAGAAATCTTTACTAATACCACTGCCATCAGCAAATCTATATATTTTATAATTCTTAAAATAATACAGCCCTTTCCTGAGCTTGGTTTTTCCATTGTCTTTAATTCTCTGTTCAGCTGTTATTTAAAAACAATTTTCTCTTAATCTTAAAAAAAAAATCTTTGAAGTTTAGCTTTTGTTCCTGTCATGATTTTTACTTTTCTGAGCTCTTTATATTCTGTTGGGTTATAGAAAGTCATGAGATTAAAAAAAATATATTAGTGTTCTTTGCTTTGCTCATTTTCTGTTTCAGCTAATGGGGGGCAAGGTTCTTCTCTTTGTCATTTCCCTGTTTTATTTTTGGAAGGGCATATGAAGAAAATTGGCTCCATTTGAAATTCTCATTACAAAGTCTTTCCTGGAAAAAGTTGAATAATGTAATGTAATTTCTCCTTAATTTTGAAGGTTACCACTTGAGGTTTTCTTTTTCTGGTTCTCTTTTTTTGAATGAATAAATGAAAGAAAAAGTGCTTTCTGTGTGTCAAGTGATAGCGATACGAATAGAAAATAGAGATGGCGCAGTCTCTGATGTCCAGGAGCTCATACTCTAATTGGAAGAAACAACATATAAAAGAACATTCAGCTGCAGGAAAAATGGAAAGGCCTATTGTAAGGGTGCAGTAGTGGAATGGATGGTAAGGCCTAGAGATTTTTAAGCTACCTGTAAGATATGTCAGATCACAGTGTTGAGAGATTGCATGACAGAGCTAGGGCAGATGGTAAGGCCTGGTGGTCTTCTATCTCATTGAAAGGAACAGAGTAGATGAACAGTTATACACCCTGGGTTAAGGGGAAAGGCAAATACTAGTATTAGAGCCAGAATTTGAATCCTGGTCCTCTGACTCCAAATTCAGCATTCTTGCCATACTGCTGCTCTGCTGCAACATGGTACCTTGCATGTAATAGATGTTTTACACTAGAAGGACCAAGCGTGCTACACATAAAATGCACAAAAATAATAACTTACTTTCAAATAATTTTCATCCCTCTATCAATTTTCTTTGTGTTAGGATTTAAAAAAGGCACTATGGATATCTCCCTCTCCCACTGTTCACTCTTCCCCTTTTCTCCCTTCCCCTCCCCTCCTGCCCCTCTCCCTTCCCCTCCCTCCCCCTCCCTTTCCCTCTTCTCCCCCATCCTTCCCTCCATTTTTTCTCCTTCCTCCCTTCCCCAGCCTAGATGATGCTGTGGTGGAGACAGCCAAGGAGGCCACGGAGCCCGCCGAGGCGGATATCACGGGGCTGTGCCGGGACATGTTCTCCAAAGTGGCCACATATCTGATGGGGGAGCTGACAGCCACCCGTGAAGACTATAAAATTCTGGAAAATATGAACAAACTGATTAGCTTGAAGTATCTAGAAATGAAAGATATTGCAGTAAACATAAATAGAAACCTAAAGGACTTAAACCAGAAATATGCAGCACTTCAGCCTTATCTGGAATCAGATCACCTTAATTGAGGAGCAAGTAGCAGCTCTTGAGCAGGCAGCTTACAAGTTGGATGCATATTAAAAGAAACTAGAAGCAAAGTACAAGAAGTTAGAGAGGCAATGAAAGAATTCTTTAGCACAAAGACTTTTAATTACAGGAATGTTTTATAAGAGCCGAAATAAGTGGGATAAAACTTATCACTATCTTCAGTTCCTAAAAAGAAGAGGTGTTGCTGATCCAGGGAGAATCCCAGCCCCAACCTCTGGTTGGATGTGTAACTCTGGCCACCCCCCCCCCCCATGTTTTCCTAAACCTGTACCCCTTGGAACCTCATCTTATTGCATGCTTTGTCGTGTGCCCTGGACCAAGGCTCAGAAATCAGGATCAACCCCATCTAGAGCAGACGCAGATGAGAGGCTCTTGTCTGCCTGTCTCCTCCCTTCTTCCTTCTCCCCTAGGCCCCCCACCCCATCCCCTTCATAACCTGTTCTTGAACTTAAATAATAAATGCCGCTGTATGAAAAAAAAAAGGCACTATGTCTTAGGTGGAGCCAAAATGGTGGAGTAAAGGCAGAGACTCACCTGAGCTCTCCCCCAAACCCCTTCCACATACCTTTAAAAAAATGACAACAAATTCTGGAGCAGCAGATCCCACAAAAAGATGGAGTGAGCAAATTTCCAGCCCAAGACAACTTGGAAGGTCAGCAGAAAAGGTCTGTTGCACTAGGGTGAGTGTAGACTGGGCCCCAGCAAACCTGGAGCAGGTCTCAGGGCAACTAAATCACCGGCAGCAGTGGCAGATTCCAGACCTCTCTGCCCACAGACACTGAAGACAACTTAGAAGGTTAGCAGGAAAGGTCTGGGGCACTTAGGTGAGAGTGGAGTGCAGTCCAGCACAGGCCACACCAGCATAGTCCCTGACACAGCACACCAGGAGCAGACCTTGGGAGTGACTGAATCAGCAGCAGTAGTGGTGGCGGCAGCTGCTTCCAGAGCTCTCAGCCCACAGACAGTAAGGGGGTCAAACAATTGTTCAGAAGGAGATTACGGGGGTCTTTTGTCAGCACTGAGGCAGAACTCTGTTGCTTTGCCCATACTTGGATCAGATTGTAGTCCTGGGTGGTAGTCCCAGGGTGAGGAGGACCACTAGCATAGCAGAGCTTGTGGCTGCAGTAGAGGGGAGGACCCTCCTCATAGTTCCAGGGCTAAAAAGAGTGCTTGTACTTGCTTGTAGACAAGAGCACAGGCCAGGAAAATAGTAAAAACCTGTCCTTAGATCTTACCACCTTGAAAAAACTGAAAACTTACAGGTACCTAGAAGTGTTTCTGAAAATAGCTGCACAAAATCCCTAGAGCATGGGACAGTGCTTCTTCCACCCTGGAAGCAGAGCACTACTTTAACAAAGAGTTAAAAATCAAGGGAAAATGAGGAAACAATGGGGAAAAAAAAATGATTATTACTATGGTAGCAAGGAAGATCAAAAACACACTCAAAAGAAGACAACAAAGTCAAAGCTCCTACATCCAAAGCCTCCACGAAAAATATAAATTGGCCTCAGGCCATGGAAAAGCTCAAAAAGGATTTTGAAAATGAAGTAAGAGAACTAGAGGAAAAATTGGGAAGAGAAATGAGAGTGATGCAAGAAAATCATGAAAAATGAGTTAGCAGCTTGGTAAAGGAGACACAAAAAATACTGAAGAAAATAACACCTTAAAAAGTAGACTAGGCCAAATGGTAGAAATAGTCCAAAAAGCCAATGAGGAGAAGTATGCCTTAAACAGCAGAATTGGCCAAATGGAAAAGGAGGTTCTAAAGCTCACTGAAGAGAATAATTCCTTAAAAATTAGAATGGAGGAAATGGAAGCTAATGACGTTATAGAAATCAAGAAACCATAAACCAAAACCAAAAGAATAAAAAAAAGAAGAAGACAACATAAAATACCTCACTGGAAAAAACAACTAACCTGGAAGATAGATTCAGGAGAAATAATTTGAAAACCATTGGTCTACGTGAAAGCTATGATCAAAGAAAGAGCCTAGCCATGCTCTTTCAAGAAATTATCAAGGAAAACTGCCCTGATATTCTAGAACCAGAGGGTAAAATAGAAATTGAAAGAATCCATCAATCACCTCCTGAAAGAGATCCCAAATGAAAACTCCCAGGAATATGATAGCCAAATTCCAGAGTTCCCAGGTCAAGGAGAAAATATTACAAGTAGCCAGTGAGAAACAATTCAAGTATGGTGGAGCCAGAGTCAGGCTACCACAAGATTTAGCAGCTTCTACATTAAAGGATCAAAGGATTTGGAATATGATATTCCAGAGGGCAGAGGAGCTAGGATTACAACCAAGAGTCACCTACCCAGCAAAACTGAGTATAATCCTTCAGGGGAAAGAAATGGATATTTAGTGAGATAGAGGACTTCCAAGCATTCTTGATGAAAAGACCAGAGCTGAATAGAAAATTTGACTTTTTGATACAAGATTCAAAAGAAGCATAACAAGGTAAACAGGAAAGGGAAATTATAAGGAACCTAATAATGTTAAACTGTTTACATTCCTACAAGAGAAGATGGTATTTGTAACTCATAAGACATTTCTCATTATTAAGGTAGTTAAAAGGAGAATATATATAGTCAGAGGGCACAGGTATGAGTTGAATATGAAGGGATGATATCTAAAAAATAAAATTAAGGGGTGAGAGGAATGTACTGGGAGAATGAGAGGCTCTTTTTTTGATCATGGCTTTCAGGTAGTCCAATAATTTTTAAATTCTCTCTCCTGGATCTATTTTCCAGGTCAGTGGTTTTTCCAATGAGATATTTCACATTGTCTTCCATTTTTTCATTCCTTTGGTTCTATTTTATAATATCTTGATTTCTCATCAAGTCACTAGCTCCCATTTGCTCCAATCTAATTTTTAAGGTAGTATTTTCTTCAGTGGTCTTTTGGACCTCCTTTTCCATTTGGCTAATTCTGCCTTTCAAGGCATTCTTTTCCTCATTGGCTTTTTGGAGCTCTTTTGCCATTTGAGTTAGTCTATTTTTTAAGGTGTTGTTTTCTTCAGTGTATTTTTCAGTATTTTTTTGGGTCTCCTTTAGCAAGTCATTGACTTGTTTTTCATGGTTTTCTCGCATCCTTCTCATTTCTCTTCCCGATTTTTCCTCTACTTCTCTAACTTGCTTTTCCAAATCCTTTTTGAGCTCTTCCATGGCCTGAGACCAGTTCATGTTTTTCTTGGAGGCTTTTGTTGTAGGCTCTTTGACTTTGTTGACTTCTTCTGGCTGTATGTTTTGTTCTTCTTTGTCACCAAAGAAAGCTTCCAAAGTCCGAGACTGAATCTTGGTGTGTTTTTGCTGCCTGGCCATATTCCCAGCCAACTCACTTGACCCTTGAGTTTTTCAGCAGGGTATGACTGCTTGTACAATTAAGAGAACTATGTTCCAAGCTTGGGGGGATGCGCCAGCCCTGCCACACCAGCACTCCTCCTTCCCCAAGAACCCCCAACCCGGACTGGACTTAGATCTTCAGCAGGCTCTTCACTCCTGCTCTGATCTGCCACTTAATTCCTCCCACCAGGTGGGCCTGGGGCCGGAAGCAACTGCAGCTGTAGTTCTGTAGCTGGGCCACCTCCCCTGCCCCTGGGGTGGTGGCTGATCCGCAAAGTCCTTCTACTCCCGCAGCTTTTCCCACTAACCTTCTCTGTTGTCTTTGGTGTTTGTGGGTTGAGAAGTCTGGTAACTGCTGCAGCTCACTGATTCAGAGTGCTGGGGCACGCTCCGCCTGGCTCCTGGTCTGGTTGGTCCGTGCCGCCCACGCTGCCTCTGCTCTGCTCCGCTCTCAGCTCCGAGTGGGATAGACCTCACCTAGAGACCATCCAGGCTGTCCTGGGCTGGAGCCCTGCTTCCCTCTGCTATTTTGTGGGTTCTGCAGTTCTAGAATTGGTTCAGAGCCATTTTTTATAGGTTTTTGGAGGGACTTGGCAGGGAGCTCACGCTAGTCTCTGCTTTCCAGCTGCCATCTTGGTTCCGCCCCACTCTGATTCCCAACTCTTAAGGTCAGCAGTGTGACCTTATGCAATTCAATTAACTTTTCTGGGCCATCATAAAAAGAGGGAGGTGAACTAAATCATCTGTAAGAACTCTTCTTGATTTAGATCTATGATCCTGTGATCTTGCATCAGCCCCTTATGATTTTTTGTCTGTATTACTCTTAATAGCTTCCTGATTTATCTTTGCTCAATTGCTCTTTATTCTAATCCTGCAAATATAGCTGCCAAAATAATATGCCTAAATTATGACTGAACTTGTATAACAACAACGTTGCTAGTAGCTGCTGTGGAGATGAAAGACCAATAACAAGACCAACAACAAGAGCACATAGCAGGGCTGCTAGCACAAGTTCTTTGATCTGCTTTTCTAAGGAAAGCAACTTTAAGGGGTTAACAATGTCAGTTTTTTTTTTATTTTTATTTTTAGCTTACAACAGACGGTTCTACATAATTTTGAGTTACAGATTTTCTCCCCTCTCTTCCCCCTCCCTCCCCAAGACGGCGTGGAATCTCGTATAACTACCACGTAAAACTTCGTATTGAATTAATTTATCCACTAGTCAAGTTGCGGAGAAGCATTATGACCAATGGAATGAATCGTGAGGAAGAAGAAACAGAACCAAAAAAAAACAAAACCCAAAAACAAAAAAAAAAAGAGAAAAGAAAAAGGCAAGCATGAAGTGTGCCTCAATCTGCATTCAAACTTCATAGTTCTTTCTCTGGATGTAGATAGCATTCTCCATTGTGAGTCCTTTGGAGTTGTCCTTGCACCTTGTGTTGCTGAGAAGAGCGAAGTCTGTCAGGGTTGGTCCTCATGGAATCCATATATCTATGGTTGTGTACAATGTTCTCCTGGCTCTGCTCTGCTCACTCAGCATTATGTCGTGTAGGTTTTTCCAGGTTGTCATGAAGTCCGTATCATCCCCGTTTCTTATGGCACAGTAGTATTCCATTACCTTCATATACCACAGCTTGTTCAGCCATTCCCCAATTGATGGGCATCCCTTTCATTTCCAATTCTTGGCTACCACAAAAAGAGCCGCTATAAATATCCTTGTACATATGGGTCCTTTTCCCGCTTGTGTGATTTCTTTGGGATACAACCCTAGAAGTGGTATTGCTGGGTCAAAGGGTATGAACATTCCTGTGGCCCTTTGGGCATAGTTCCAAATTATTGTCCAAAATGGCTGGATCATCTCACAACTCCACCAGCAATGCAACAATGTATTGTGGTGCTTTTCTATTGCTTTTTGTGTACTTTCTTCTCTCCTTGCAACAATACCCTTGCACTAATTAGGTCTTCATTGCACTGCCTGTATTTTCTACACGTTTTCCAAATTAACAATTACATAATCCTTCGGGTTTGATAAAGTGTTGAAATGCAAGTATTATTATCTCCATTTTTTACATATGGGAGAAACTGAGATTCAGAGAGGTTGTGATATACAATTTTAATGTGGGGCTGAAGCTTATTTGAATTTGCAATAACTTATTGGTGGATGTTGATTATTCAATGCTTTATGCTTATGTGGAGTTGGTGAAATCTTTTTTTTTTTTTTAAACAATTTGGGGATTTAGTCCATTGGAAAATGTCCAAGTTAGAGTTTTTTTGCCCTTTCTGGCTTTGATTTTTCTCAGGTAGAACTCAAGCTCTTTGCCCTCGAGCACGTAGCTGGCTGCTCTGCCACACTGGTGATGCAGGCAAGGACCTTGCCTTGCTGGAACTGTTCCTCCAGAAGTGGGCTGATCTTGGCATTCTTCTGCTCCTCGTATTTCTTCTGGATCTTCTTTGGCCGCTTTTTATTTAAAATTTCTTCCCCCTCAGGAGTCAGCTTTACTCCTAAATCATGAACCCATTTTGACTTTATTTTGGTATATGGTGTAAGATATTGGTCTATGCCCAGTTTTTGCCCTACCATTTTCCAATTTTCCCAACAATTTTTGTGAAATAGTGAGTTATTAGCCCAGAAGCTGGCCTCTTTGGGTTTATCAAAGAGTAGATTGCTAAACTTGTTGATTTCACCTACTTGTGTACCTATCCTATTCCACTGATCCACACCCCTGTTTCTTAACCCCAGTACCAGGCAGTTTTGATGACTGCTGCTGTGTAGTACAGTTTAATATCTGGTGTGGCTAAGCCACCATCTCTAGCATGTCTTTTCATTAATATCCTAGATACTCTAGACCTCTTGTTTTTCCAAATGAATTTTGTTATCATTTTGTCCAACTCAGTAAAAAAAATTTTTGGTAGTTCGATTGGTATAGCACTGAATAGATATATTAATTTAGGTAAAATTGTCATTTTTATTATATTAGCTCGGCCTAACCATGAGCAACTGATATTTCTCCATTTATTTAGATCTGATTTTATTCGCGTGAAAAGTGTTTCATAGTTATGTTCATATAGGCCCTGGGTTTGTCTTGGCAAATAGACTCCCAAATATTTTATAGTGCCTTCAGTAACTTTGAATGGAATTTCTCTTTCTATCTCTTGCTGTTGGGCTTTGTCAGTAATGTATAGGAATGCTGAGGATTTATGTGGGTTTATTTTATATCCTGCAACTTTGCTAAAGTTGTTTATTATTTCAAGTAGTTTTTTACTTGATTCTCTAGGATTCTCTAGATAAATCATCATATCATCTGCAAAAAGTGATAATTTAGTTTCTTCTTTTCCTATTGTAATTCCTTCAATTTCTTTTTCTTCTCTTATTGCTACAGCTAATGTTTCTAGTACCAAATTGAATAATAGGGGTGATAATGGACATCCTTGTTTCACCCCTGATCTTATTGGGAATGCATCTAGTTTACCCCCATTACAAATAATGCTTGTCGATGGTTTTAGGTAGATGCTATTTATAATTTTGAGGAAGGTTCCACTTATTCCTACGCTTTCTAGTGTTTTTAATAGGAATGGGTGTTGTACTTTATCAAAGGCTTTTTCTGCGTCTGTTGAGGTGATCATATGGTTTCTGCTAGTTTTGTTGTTGATATGGTCAATTATGCTAATAGATTTCCTAATATTGAACCAGCCTTGCATTCCTGGAATAAATCCTACCTGGTCATAGTGTATTATTCTCGTGATGAGTTGCTGCAATCTTTTTGCTTATATTTTATTTAAAATTTTTGCATCAATATTCATTAGAGAAATTGGTCTATAATTTCTTTCTCTGTTTTGACTCTACCTGGTTTGGGTATTAGTACCATATTTGTGTCATAAAAAGAATTTGGTAGGACTCCTTCTTCACCTATTTTCCCAAATAGTCTACAAAGTATTGGAATTAGTTGTTCTTTAAATGTTTGATAGAATTCACATGTAAAACCATCTGGCCCTGTAGATTTTTTCCTAGGGAGTTCATCGATGGCATGCTCAATTTATTTTTCTGAGATGGGGTTATTTAGAAATTTTACTTCCTTTTCTGTTAACCTGGGCAGTTTATGTTTTTGTAGATATTCATCTATATCTCTAAGGTTGTCAAATTTATGGGCAAAATAATTCCTAATTATTGTTTTGATTTCCTCTTCATTAGAGGTGAACTCGCCCTTTTCTTTTTTGATACTGGTAATCTGATTTTCTTCTTTCTTTTTTTTAATCAAATTGACCAAAGGTTTATCAATTTTATTGGTTTTTTCATAAAACCAGCTCTTTGTTTTATTTATTAATTCAATAGTTTTCTTGGTTTCAATTTTATTAATCTCTCCTTTGATTTTCATTATTTCTAATTTGGTATTTAATTGGGGGTTTTCACTTTGCTTTTTTTCTAGCTTTTTCAGCTGTATGTCCAGATCATTGATCTCCTTTTTCCCTATTTTATTCATGTAAGCATTTAGGGATATAAAACTTCCCCTAAGAACTGCTTTTGCTGCATCGCATAAGTTTTGGTATGTTGTTTCATTATTGTCATTCTGTTGAATGAAGTTTTTAATTGATTTGTTCTTTCGCCCACTCATTCTTTAGAATTAGATTATTTAGTTTACAATTAATTTTAGCTTATTTTTCATGGTTCTTTGTTACAAATAATTCTTATTGCGTCATGATCTGAAAAGTGTGCTTTGACTTCTTCTGCCTTTCTGCACTGGATTGTGAGGTTTTTATGCCCTAGTACATGGTCAGTTTTTGAGTATGTGCTGTGTACCGCTGAGAAGAAAGTGTATTCCTTTTTATCCCCATTTAGTTTTCTCCAGAGGTCAATCATACCTGCCTTTTCTAAAATTCTGATTGCCTCCTTAACTTCTTTCTTATTTATTTTGAGGTTAGATTTATCAAGTTCAGAAAGGGGGAGGTTGAGGTCTCCCGATATTATAGTTTTGCTGTCTATTTCTTCCTGTAACTCCCTTAACCTCTCCTCTAAGAATCTGTATGCCTTACTACTTGGTGCATATATGTTGAACAATGATGTTGCTTCATTGTTTATGGTGCCTTTTAGCAGGATATAATGTCCTTCCTTATCTCTTTTAATTAAATCTATCTTTACTTTTGCTTTGTCTGAGATTAGGATTGCTACACCTGCTTTTTTCACTTTAGCTGAGGCACAATATATTTTACTCCAGCCTTTTACCTTTACCCTTTGTGTATCCCCCTGTTTCAAATGTGTTTCTTGTAAACAGCATATTGTAAGATTATGGTTTTTAATCCATTCTGCTATCTGCTTCTGTTTTATGAGAGTGTTCATCCCATTCATGTTCAGAGTTATGATTTCAATCTGTGTCTTTTTCTCCATCCTATTTTCCCGTGTTTATGCTTTTATTTCTCTCTTTCCCCTTCTCCTCCTCAACAAAGTTTTGCTTTTGACTGCCACCTTCCTCAGTTTACCCTCCCTCTTTAGTCCCCTCCCTTGTCTTACCATTTCCTACTAGCTACTTCTCCCCTCCCTTCTGACCACCCCCCTCCCTTTTTTCCCGCCTTCCCCTCCTACTTCCTGTAGGACAAGTTAGATTTCTAAACTTATCAGGGTATGTTATTCCCTTCTTGAACCAGATCAGATGACAGTAAAGCTCAAATACTGCTCTTCTCCCTCCCTTCTTGCCCTCTACTATAATATGTTTTTGTGCCGCTTCATTTGGTGTAATTTACTCTTTTCTACTACCTTCTTACCTCTTCTCTCATAGCCGTCCCTTTACATCTCTTACTTATGTTTTTTATCTTTATATCAGTTAATTTATACAGGCATTCACAATCTATGTATATCCCTTTCAGTTGTCATAATAGCTGTACCATTCTCAAGGCTGACATATATATGTATATATATTAAACATACATAAGATGATATAATCCCACATAAAGATGCAAACAACCTGCCCTTTTTGGTTAATAAGGTTTGTGGGGTTTTTCCCCCTGGTTACCTTTTTATGTCTCTCTTGAGTTTTGTATTTGGAGATCAAATTTTCCATTGAGTTCTGGCCTTTTCATCAGGAAGGTCTGGAATTCCCTTATTTCATTGAATGTCCATCTACTTGCCTGAAAAAGTATGCTTAGTTTTGCTGGGCAGTTGATCCTTGGTTGTAGTCCCAGCTCCTTTGCCCTTCGGAATATCATATTCCAGTTTCTCCTGTCTTTTAATGTGGAAGCTGAGAGATCCTGCATGATCCTGACTGTAGTTCCACAATATGTGAATTTCTTCTTTTTGGCTGCTTGCAGTATTTTCTCCTTGAGTTTATAGTTTTGAAATTTGGGTATAATATTTCTTGGTGTTTTCAGTTTGGGATCTCTTTCAGGGGGTGATCGGTGAATTCTTTCAATGACTATTTTGCCCTCTGGTTCTAGGACCTCTGGGCAGTTGTCTTTGATAATTTCTTCGAAGATAGTGTCAAGGTTCCTTTTTTGATCGTGGATTTCCAGTAGACCAATAACTCTTAAATTGTCTCTCCTGGATCTGTTTTCCAGGTCAGTTTTTTTCCCAATCAGATATTTCACATTTTTTTCTATTTTTTCATTCTTAACATTTTGCTTTACAACTTCTTGGTGCCTCATAGATTCATTAGCTTCCACTTGCTGAAGTCTAATTTTTAATGAGTTAGTGTTTTCATTTTGCTTTTGAGTCTCCTTTTCCAATTGGTTGATTTTACCTCTCAGGGTGTCATTTTCTCTTTTTAGATTCTGAATCTCCATGGCCATTTCGCCAATCTTATTCTTTAGGGACTTTTCCATTTTTTCCATGTTTTCTTTTTCCTCTCTAATTTGGTTTTTAAAATCCTCCTTTAGCTCTTCCAGCAATGCTTTTTGGGCTGGAGACCAGTTCACATTATCTTTTGAGGTATCAGATGGATCTATAGTGTCACTGCTGTCCTCTTCCAAATTGGTATTTTGATCATTCCTGTCTCCATAAAAAGAATCTATTGTCCTCGGGTTTTTTTTTTTTGTGTTCTTCTCATGTTGGTTTGCCTTTTCCTGGCTTTACAACAAATTTCTGCCTTTGGGACTCAGGGTTTTCTGTCCCAGCTTTCTTATTCTGGGGATTGCGAGTCTAGAATTATAGCCTTCAGTTTCCTGAGGTGTGGGGGAGGGGTCTGGCTCCCTGACTTCTCACTCCCTATGGGTGCTCTCCAGCACTGTTCCTCTTCAGCAGTGGTCTCAGCTGTTTGTTGTTTGAGCTGATGTCTGGCACTTCCCCTGGGGGAGCAAGATTATGTCTGGGCTCCTGGTGTTGACCCCTGCTGACTCTGCCCCTCTGGGACTAATGAACTTCTACTATTTGACCAATGAAGCCCCACTTCTTTCTCCTCTGTTCTAGCGTTCTTTTTTTTTTTCTCTGAGGAATTCTCTGGGTGAGGGGGGGGAGGGATTAGAGCCGTTTACCTCACCATTATTTCTTCTGGAAGTTCAAGAAGCCTCGTTTCATCCCTTCGGGCTGCAAGCCTCAGGAGTAGGTGTTTTCACAGCCGGTGGCCTTGCGCTGCCTCTCCTCGGTTCCACAGACTGCCGTCCTGTGTTGGGAGGCCTGGGAGGCCGGTTTCGGGCACCCAGCTTTCTCCCAGCCTGTCTCCCACGTGGATTTCCTGGCCGGCCGCTTCTGCTTTGGTCTGGAGCAATTCCCCACACCAAGCCCTCTCCAAGCCTACAGATTCGTGCCTTCAGCCTTTCAGACTCTCCTGGCTTGGAAATTTGCCCCACTCAGACTGCTCACAGTTTCTGACTCTCTCAAATCTGCTCAAATTCACTTTTTTATAGGAATCTGACAGACCTTAACAATGTCAGTTTAATTAAACATATATATATATATCTCATTCACTTAGTTCAGGGGAAAAATATCAGCACTCTGAACTTCAGAGCAAATACAAACAGAAACTACAAACAGATCAACAAACAGGCTTTGTCTGATCAAGACATCACATACATAGTTACCAAAAAGAAAAGCCGGGGGGGGGTGGGGTGGGGGGGATGCTCTTAACAATAGCTACCCAGAGTCTTCTCTGGTCAAATCACATGACCTTTCCAGAGAGTGAGAGCCCCAAGACAAAACGCCAGCCTCAGATCTTATATATCCTTCTCAGGGTCAGAGGGCAGCACAACCATGCTACTCAAAACTATGGGTACTAGGCTTTCTTGTTTCTTAAGCTGGTCAAAGACTCTTGATTCAATCAAAGAAACAAAAGACAATAAAAAGTCCACGTTGCTTGCCATTACATTTGAAAGGCAAGACTCATCAAAGGTATTTCATTACCTTAGCATTCTAAAAGAGAAAACAAAAAAGTCCCCACCCTAATTATCATAACACCTTGTCACCCCTCTCTAGTTTATTGAAGTAGTTTTGGGACTTGGAGGCTTCCAGAAAGGTCTGTAGTGTTAAAAATGATAGGCCTTTATTACTGGTGCTTTTCAACTCACATGAGAAAAACTTTAGACTTTACTTGAGTGGTGTTGGCATATGCATTAGGGAAAGGTAGGATTCTAGGTAAAGTATACCACTGGATTGAGGGAGAGTTTTATAATCAAATCTCAGTTGCATATGTAATGAATGACAGAAAGAGGAAGAAAATATAGACGTGAATCCCATGAGAATAGGTGAAAAAATATTTATTAAGTTTTTACAGTATGCCAAAGACCTACCTCTGCCCTTGGGTATACCCAGCTTAGTCCACAAGGTGATGGGTAGAATGACTAAGTCCTTTGTTATCTCTATGTTAGAGTAGCTGGACTGACTCTAGAGAAAGTGCTGTGGGTTTTTTCTTTTTAGGGAATGGTAAGTCAGATGTATCTGATTGTTTTCCCATATCTCAAGTTGCAAGCAGTGAGATGCCAGGAATTGGCAAGTGATGACCCTGTTCTAGGAGTGTGACTCTTGGAAGTTTCCAGTCTGAAGGATTCCAACAATGAACAAGGGCGGGTAGGTGGGTGGATACTGAGTTCAAATCTGGCCTCAGATACTTACTAGTTGTGTAATTGAGCAAGTCATTGAACCCTACAGTTTCTCATCTGAAAAATGAGCTGGAGAAGGAAATAGCAAACCACTCTGCCAGTATCATTGCCAACAAAAAATCCAAATGGCATCATGAAGAGTTGGGCACAACTGAAAAATGACTGAACAGTAATCTTCTTTCAAGTCTCAGCCCATGTACCACTTTTTCCATCAAGGCTTCCCTGATCCTCTAAACTGTGAAAACATTCTCTCCCTCTTCATGTATTCCTAGCTCCCTTTGCCTGAGTTTCTCCTTTGCCCTCGTTACTTGCTCTTCCTGTATAGTATTCTTCAATTCTCCCAAATACCCCAAAGACTAACGTCAGTTGTATTAAACAACCAGTTTTCAAATGCCCCTGTTAATAGAACAAAATGTATAATAACTTTAGATGAAAACCAAAGATGTCATAAAATTACACACTCTACACATACATTTAGTAAGTTGAGGCCACAGCTTATTCCTTTCTGTCTTTGTGTCTTCACTTCCTAGCATACTACCTTGTACTTAATAGATAACTAATATTTCTTTAATTAAACCTTGATGTTGCATTTGTGTAATTTCCTCACATTTTTAATATGCTGATGACCACATAGGACACTTCACTTGGTACCTAGCAAATAATTACATATACTATTTGGTGACAGATTTCAAACTTAAGGAGACACAATCTTAACACTGGGTCTGAAAATGTTTAAAGACTCTACAGGGGTTGACTATAAATAGTGAAAATGCATTAAAATATGTGGAGAGCTTAAATATCAAAGTAATGAAATTACAGTTTCATTAACTAAAATGTTTAACGTGAGAAGATAGATGAAAATATGAAGGCATGGAGCTTGCTTGGTGATTAGATAATGTGAAATGCAGGTTATCTTTTAAGGTCATAAATGAGGTGGCATTGGCAAAAAGTAGAAAACATCTCTGCAGTGCTTTTTAATTCACCTAAAGAACTATTTGATTACAAGATGTATGAGTTTGAAGTTGAAGTCCTCTGCCACCTCAGCTCTTAATGGCTAAAAGGAATGTGATAGTCTTTCCCAAATCCCAACAAATGCCTAAAAATGTGAATTGACAGTTGATTGAAAGTATAAAAGTCAAACCCGCTTCTCTTTATACTCTTTCCCCCTAAACATAGTTAGATTAGGTCCCCTAGGTTGAATGCATATGAGCACTGCAGCTGCTCTAGGGAATATCATACTTTGTGTTGGGGGTTGAGGGGTGGTTCATACAAAATAATAAAGCTAGATATCAATACACTTTAGGAATAAACATTTTTGGGCTGATTTAAATTCTTCTAGCTTCTTAGCCCAGGTTATTAAGAGAATTATGGTGCTGGTCTTAATAGTAAAGTGAGATGAGAGATAGTTTGGAAGGGAGTGAAGAAAGAGATGAGTTCTATTTGGTCACATGGTCCCACTAAAGATGAATGGATCCCCTGGGACATCTAAATAGAAATGTCCAAGCAGATGGGTATATAGGCTCAGAGTCTAGGTGAGGTTAGGACTGGAGATATATGCATACGATTTGAACATAGTAAACATTTGATACGTGTTTATAATGAATTAATTAATCAACAGGTATTTATCAAGTGCCTGTTAGATGCTAGGTACTTTGTACTTATACAAGCACAAAGAGTGAAATCCCACTTTTAAGTAACTTACCTTCTAATGGGCGAGAAAACAAGTACATATAAAAATATGCAGCGTAAATATAAAATGAATAAAACCAAATATATACAAAGTAGTTAAGTGTGAGGTAGTTTGGGAGGGAAGACACCAGCCATTAAGGAGAATCACAAAAGGCTTCATGAAGATTTAATGCTTAAGCTGCTTTTATGCTTAAGCTGCATTTTAAAGGTTGAGGTGGAGGTAAGAGGGGGATGCATTCCAGGTGTATGGAACAACCAGTGCGGAGACATGGAGACTCAAAGTGGAGTACCATGTGAAGAACAGAGAAGGCCAAATTTGGCAGAATCTCAGAGTGAAGGTGTAATGTCTAGTGATGTTGGAAAGATAGATTGGTGCTAGGTTATATATGGTTTTAAAAACTTAACAGGCATATGTCTTACCCTAGAAGCAGTAGGTGTTGATTGAGTAGGAGAGTAACATGGTCAGATCTTTACTTAAAGAAATTTGCTTTGGTACCAGTGTGTAGGATGGGCTGGGATTGTGAGAGGCTTGAGGCAAGGAGACCAATGAGAAAGCTCTTAAAATAATGTAGGTGGGAGATAATGAGTGCCTGAACTGAGATGGTAGCTGTGTGAGTGGAGAAAAGTGGTCAGATGATAAAGATGTTGTGAAAGTAAAAACAGCAAGGTTTGGCAGTTGGAGACATGGGATGGGAGGAGTAGAGTATAATGCTGAAGTTTTAGACCTGGAAGAATAGTTGACAGAAATAGAGAGGGCTGGGAGAGGAGGAAAGGATTGAGGGGGAAAGATAATGAATTATATTTTGGACATGTTGAGTTTAGAATGTCTCTGGGACATCCAGTTTGAAATGTCCAATAGATAATTCGTGATATTGGACTGAAGCTCAGGGGAGAGACTGGGTTTGGATATATAGGTATGGAAGTGACCTGTATAGAGATTATATTTAAACCCAATGGGAGCTTGTGATGTTACCAGGAGAAAGTTGTAGAGGGAGAAGAGAAGAGGCCCTAGGACAGCACTTTGGGGAATATCCACAATGAGAGAGCATTATGAATTAGTATGTGTGTAGATTTTGTTAGTTATCTTAGAAAAAATATTTGAAAACATGAAAATAGATGAGTAGTTTTTTAAGGGAGACAGTTTAGGGGCAGGAGCTTAGTTGTTCACGCCCTACCCTCAGCCCCAGCAGGGAGTAAAGAGCCAGGACTGTTTTTTGCCTTTCGTTGTATCTTTGATGGATAATTCTCTGGTAATGAACATCTTTGGCCTTAGCACCTGTAATGGAGAATATGTTTTTGCCTTAGCACAAAGAGAAGCCTGTCCAGGACAGAACCCTGAGGGACACCTGTGGTGAAAGGGTATGATTTGGATGGGGATCCAGCAAAGGAAACAGAGGAGTGGTCAGATAGGTAGAACAGTGTTAAAGGCTGCCGAGAGGTCAAAGAGAATGAGGATTGAGAAAAGGCCTTTTGAATTTGACAGCTAAGAGATCATTAGCAACTTTAGAGGGAGAGAGACAGAGCAGTTTCAGTGGAATGATAAGGTTGGAAGCAAGATTGTAAAGTTTGTAAAGTTAAGAGAGTGAGAGGAGAGAAAGTAGAAGCACCTATTTTAGATCTTTTCGAGAAGTTGAGCTACAAAGGGCAGGAGAGAAATAGAACAGTAGTTAGCAGGGATAGAAAGATCAAGTAAGAGTTTTTTTTTTTTAAATATAAAATCTTTAGACTTTTCTCCTTCTTGGATATTTTTGGAGTAGGTATAGGCCTGGTTAGGGATATCACTGGGTGAAAGGCTATTTACAATCTAGTAGCTTTGGGGCCATAATTTCAAATTTCTTTACAGAATGGCTAGACCAGTTGACAGTTTCACCAAGAGCATTATTGCTGTGCCTGTTTTCCTTCAGCCCCTCAAAAAAGTGTTATTTTCCTTTTTTTGATCAACTTTGCCAATCTAGTGTGTATGAGGTTGCTTAAAGTTGATATAATTTGCATTTCTTTAATTTTTAGCATTTTGGAACATTTTTCATATGGTTGTTGACAGTATGGATTTCTTCCTTTGAAAATTGCTGTTCCTATTCTTTAGCAATTAATGAATTGGGAAATGATTCATAGCTATGTAAATAACATAGTGATAGAATGGCCATATACTTTTTTCCCCTTGATAGAAACATTAGCAATGACTTAAGAAGACTCAGAGTTTTGACTTTAACACTTTAAGAAGATTTAGTTACTTTAAAATAATGTTAAATTAAACTAAGAGTGAATTAATATTACATTTTGCTTGAGCTTTTATTTTTATTTCTCCTACAGGTTATATCTTAAGTGTTGTGCTCCTTACCTTACCTAGACAGCATCTGGTTCAGCTTTACCTATACTTTCTTACTGCACTATTACTTTATGCTGGCCATCAGATCTCCAGGTAAGAATGCAATATCATTTTTGATATATAGCTTGAATTCTTGAAGTTTATTCTTAGAAATAAAATACTTTGTAGGGGTCCAGACCTATGATTTCACTTGTGAACTCAACAACTTCTTGGAACAAATAAATGCTTTTGGGGGAATGTGTGAAAAAGAGAGTGAGTGTGGTGTGTATGTGAGTAAATGTGTGTGTGAGACAGACAGAGAGGAGAGAGAGAGATATGAGAATTACTTTCTAAATGAAAATCCCTGCAGAGGGTTAATATTAAAAATTATGCTCAAATTTTGTTCCTACTTTATGGTGAAATATTATTATTATTATTATTTTTTAATATGTGGTCTTTATATTGAGGTGAAAAAAATTGCCAACACTAACTGCAGATGTGTGGGGAGGAGGCAGGGGCCAGCATAGTAATACACCATCACATCCAACACAGCCCAACATAATCTCCCCAGAGAAAGCAATGTGGAGTGCTCAGAAGCGGCCGCAAGAACCTTCACTCACTCACACACAAACACACACACACACACACATACACACACACACACCCCAACAGGGCACCAAAGAGGGGAAGGTTGGGAGGAAAACATTCTCTCTGGTCCTCCAAATCCCTCCCTACTGGTGTTTCTGGGTCAGACGTCCTTTGCTTTGAGTCTCGGTCTTGACTGCCATTCTCTTGAGACCAGAAAGGTCCAGGGCAGATGGGGAGGGGTAGTGCTCCCCCTCCTCCATTCCCTTTCCCCAGGTAGCCAGGAGGAGCTGTTCACAGCATTGTGATCACAGAGACCAAGGTGGAGCAGGGCTTGAGGACTTCACTCTCTGACTGAGAATCCTAAGACACTTCTTGGGATACATTTTTCACTTGGAAGAGGAGGTGCATTTGGCACGGAGAGGCTGCCCCCACCACCTCCAGTCAGGCAGGAAGAGGATGAAGGAGGAGGCCACCACCTTCTCTAGCTCTCCCAACATTCACACAGACTAAGGCACACAGGACTGGGTGGGGAGGGGATCAGGCAGACCAGCATGCTTTGGCAGTGGGAACCCATGGCCCTGGGTGGGGGTGGGGAGTGGGGAGGGATGACATGTATCCAGGTAACTCTGGAATAGCTACTGGGAAGTGGGCCAGGGGTAAGAAGCTTAGCACCTTAGAGGGGAGTTGAGATAGACAGAAGGGCAGGAGAAAGAAGAAGAGAGAGAAAGAAGAGGCCAAGAGCTGGTAGGAAAGAAGGAAATATAGACAGTGAGAAAAGCAGGCAAAAGGACCAAAGAAAGAAAAAAAGGAGGAGACTGGGAATGGAGAGGCCAGGAGGCTGGTGCCCACCTCACACCCTAATGAAGACCAGCTGAGCCGAGTGTACCAGGTCAGCCACATAGGCCAAGAAGTTGACAGCCATGAGGATGGCAGCTGTCAGAAGAGGTATGGCGAGTGGCGCAGCCCGAATCTTCTCGCCTCCGGGGCCGGCCACCCTTCTGGTCATCAAACTGATAGAGGGGCCAAAGCACAAGGGCTGAGGCATAGAGAGCCACTGCCAGCATGGCCAGGCCTATAAGAAAACTAGGGAAGGAGATGGGCAATTGGCCTGTGCAGTCACCCAGGCTCAGGAGGATGGCCATGGCAGACAGGATGAAGTAGATGCAGTAGACTGCCAGACACCATTCCAGGGCAGCGCTACGCTGGTAGATGGATGGGTCACTGGCAAAGGCAAAGATGATACAGGCTACAAAAGTCTCAAAGACCTTGAGGAGGCCAGAGACAGTGGCCATGTAGCCTGTGACCTCCCCAGGCCGGGCTCTGGTCCAGGCCACCTCAGTGGCATAGGCGAGGGAGGCCACGCAGGAGAAGAAGGTAGCTGCAATGGCATGGTCTTGTCTTTGGCCCTGGCCCATGAACTGGACATAGGTGGTAGGGTAGATGATGGAGGCCGAGAGGCAGAGCAGGGTGGCAGAGCAGGGTGGCATAGCAGGCATAGGCGATGGGGAAATTGCGCCAGGAGAGTGGAAATCGGGGTTGGAAGCCACCCACCTCCACCAACAGAATCACCAGTGTCATGGCAAAGCAAAAACACTAGGCAAACATGGCCCAGTGGCCCATAACCCCATCCCAGGCACTCACATGGACCACTAAGGAGAAGGCCACTCAGGTGGACACCAGTTGCAGCAGGTGCAAGAGGCCCAGCCTGAATGTTAGTGCCCGAGGAGAGCCCACTATGGTGGGTGAGCCCAGGCCAGAAGAAGTGGTAGTAGTGGTCATGGTGGTCCGAGTGACGGTCACTGGCATGGCTGAACCCTCTTGTTCCACTCCTTCCTGGGAAGGGGGATCCGGAAGAGGGATCGAACAAATCTTGGTCCTGCAGACTCCTCCTGGGGTAGTTGTGGTGAGTGTTGGTGAACCTGGGTCTGGGGCTGTGATGGTGAAATATTATTGCTTTACTGCTTTGTAAGAAGGGAGTATGGTAGTAAGTAGAAAGAGCGGTAACTCAGGAGTCAGGGCACCAGAGTTCAAATCTTACCTCTGATGCTTGAAACCTTCAAGACCTCAAGTGAATCATTTAACCTTGCTGGACTTCTATTTCCTGATTTGTAAAATGAGTAGTTTGGTATTCTAGCTTTACATTTATGACCCTCTAATTATCTTAATAAAATTAGCTAGGATAAGTTTACTTATATAAAACAGATAATGTTCTAATGCTTATAGAAATGTTGGGGAATTTTTTGCCTCTTTTGATGAAGGGAATTGCATAGACAAGTTAAATATAAAGACTAAGAGAACTCTTGTTTTCCCATTTTTCCTTATCACTCAGGATAGAGTGATAGGAACATAATTGACACTGATGGACCTGCAGACAGTCATTATTGGAAGTCACCTTGAAAGCTATAGCAGTCTATCTACACATGCCCATGAGGAGTGATGGCTTAATGTATTCCACTTGATCATGATCCTGTTGTTTCATAATTTAATAGAATTGTATACAAAATATCAACAAATACAGGAAGAATATCCATTTGAACTTAGAGCAAGGAGCAGTTGTCTATCAGTAAAGATAAATGTTCTGTTTTACTAAGTTAAAGACTTTTTATGCTAAAATGTTTCATGGGTCTTAGTAGCCAGAATACTTATTACTTAGTGCCCAGCCTATTGGTAATAAACCTCTCCATACTTAGAACTAGACTGGTCCTCTGAAAAGTCTGTTTTTGGAACTGTACTTCACATCTATTATAGAACTTTTCAGAGTTTGTGCTCTGTAAAGAACTCAGCGCTTTAAATGGACAGCCTTTGAGATCCTGGATCCAGTGAAGTAGTGAAATGTGTTAAAATCATGTTAACATAAACAATAATGCTGCCTTTTCCTGCAGATGTTTAGCCTCCAAGTAAAAATAGAATTTTAGTGATGATTGAAACCATGACAGCTGCAACATTTATGTAATGTAGTTATGTATTATTCATACTTTGTCCAGAGAGGACAAAAATTACGCTTTTGGAAGATGACAAACTGAGAGCAAGGTTGTACCAGAGGAAAATAAATATTTTCTGACAGTCATTTTTTATTTGAAGTTTCAGTGCTTTATGGGTTTGTTTTTCTAATGTTTAAAAAGACTCTTTTTCTTATTGGGTGGGGGCAAAGGTTTATTTTTATTTTAAGCAAAAATATACTTCAAATAAGATGCAGCATTTAATTATTAATATTATAATACATTTGTAAAATATTAAGGATGGAGCATTTGGTCTTTGAAAGTTACCATGGTTTATATTTGACATCTGCCTCTACAAGAGCTAAAATTTTTGAAAAGTTAGGATTCATTGTAAGAAATGCAAGAGCTTTGACCCTATTTGTTCTTTTTTTCTTTAAAACAACAAACATCATATGATGCCTTTTTTAGCTACATAACATTCATTTCCCTGTTCTCTAAAAACCTTCACTTCACCCCCTTTTAGCTACCATCCTATGTCTCACCTCTCCTTTGTGTCTAAAATCCTTGAAAAAGCCTTGGTCAGTGCTTCTGTGTCCTCAGTCTCTTCTAATTCCTCAATTAGAAGGAATTCTTCCAACCTCAACATTCAGCCGGAATTATTCTTATTTTAATATTTATTTCTCTTACAATAATCACGAACATATATAGCACTTACTATGTGCCAGACACATATTTGATATAAAGATTTTTCCCCCCACTTAACTGCTTCCCTTCTTAACCTAGGTGCGTTAATTCTGTCTATGCAGAAGTTTTTCAGTTTCACGTCATCAGAGTTATTGTTTACTTTTTATAATTATCTCTATTCCTTGTTTGGCTAAGAATAAATTTCCTACCCAGAGATGTAAGAGGTATATGATCTCCTTTTATTCTCTTTTTAAAAATAATATGATCTTTGATATTAGGTCATTCTTCCTTTTAGAATGTATTTATCCATCTATTCAATGAGTATTGACTTCCTGTTCCTTGCTACTGCAAAAAAATGCTACTGTGAATATCTCTGGGATTTGTGTGGCACTGAGATCTGTGTCAAAGAATGTGGATATTTTATTCAGGTTTTGGTTTTTTTTTTGTTAGTGTAATTTCCAATTGCTTTCCAGAATGGTTAGTTTCACTAGCAATGTATTATTCATGTGCCTATCTTGCAGACTGTTCTCATCTTTTTGTCATCTTGACTGCTTTTCTTTTTTTTTTTAAATTTTCTAACTTTTTTTAAATTTTAGACAAATACTAAAACTTAAATACATATTAAGAAAAGAAAAAGAAACATTATTAACTTAAATATAAAAAAGAAAGAAAAGCATCATGTGCACAGCAGAACATAGAGGATTCAGAATATATAGTAATAACTTATCATCTCAAGAAAGCCTATACATTAAATTCTGTTCTTTATGTCAAAGCTGTCCATCTTTTCTTTGCTTCCTTGTAGTTTTCTTTTGTTCTCTGCTGTACACTTTTTACTTTGTTCTTTTTTCTGTCTTCCTCCCCTCTACCTGCCATTGCAAGGCTACAATTTTGACTGATTTTCAGTGTGTGAGGTTAAAACCTAGTGTAGTTTTTATTTCATTTCTCTTATTCGTGATTTAGAGCATTCTTTCATATTGTTGGTAATAGTTTGCAGTCCTTTTGAGAAAGGTTGTTTTATATCCTTTGATCATATCCATTGGTGAAATATATTGTATTCCCTTTGTGTCTTGGGTGTGAGAATTTTGTCAGAAACATTTGATGCACATATTTTTTCTGTAATCCATGAATTCCCTTCTTACCCAAGCTACATTTATTTTTTTTTTTGTGCAAAGCTTTTTCAATTTCATGAAGTAGAGATTTCCTATTTTTATCTTCTGTGATCTCCCTTGTTTGGATGAGCATTCTCCTTTTTATACCATAAAAATATCTTACCTTGTTCTTTTCTAATTTTTTGTGATGTAAGCTTTTAAGTTCAGATTAGAGTATATACTAAGAATATACAAAGCAGTTTTGGAGTCACTGGTAACTTAGGGGAATCAAGCCAAGGTCCTTTGTAGGAGGTGGTACTTGATCTGAGCTTTGAAAGAAAGGATGTTTATTATAAAATCACATGATATTATAGGACTTATATTTAGAGTTGGAAGAGAATTTAGGAGTCATTCATTCTAATCCCCTCATTTTAAGGATGAGGAAATTTGAGGACCAGAGAGGTTAGTTTACTTGCCCAGTATCACAAGGGTAGTAAATCACAGAGGTGGAATTTGAACTTAGGTCCTCAGACTCCAAATCCAGTACTTTTTTCACCATATCACATTGCTTCCTTCCTTTAGTCATTTCTTTTTCTTGCAGGTTATTTTGAAGAAAACAATTTCAGTACATCTAACACATTCAGAAACAGCTTAAAATCAGAAGAGAGAACAAACTGTCATGGATACTGTGACTAGGTGACTAGGTTGTAAAAAGTTGTGGTTTTTTTTTTTTTGGTTAATGTTCAGCATTGCTTACATTCTGCAGATAGTTCAAATGAGGAGACTTGGGAGGAACAAACTATTGTTATTCAGTTGAGTAAGAGTATAAGAGTTATTTTACTCTGATAAACCTAATAATAAATGTCATTATGCAAGTTTTCTGAGTTAAAAGTTTGTAATTTGCTCTTGGGACATCTCATCAATTCTTCTTATTTTTTTGTTTTATGTTTTTTAGTTCTTGTTTCTTAAAAAGACTGAACTTTATGAAAAATAGAATTGAAGAATTACAGTCCCAGATTCTCTTATTCTTGGCTTAAATTATTTCAAACAGTCCTTCAAATTATGCTGTAAAACATTGCTTCAGTTAAATAAGCCTCTGTCGTTTTTGTTGTGTTCTGTTTTGTCCATGGTGGCAAGACAGTAGGGGTTGATTAAGAAAAGAGTACTGTTGTGTCTATTGGAATGAAATAAGACATAGGAATTAAGCCTTTAGTTAAGGACCTAATCTTTGTTTCGGTCCTCTTTTCTCCCTTTCATTGAATATTTAGGATCTCCCGAGAGAAAAATAAGTTCACCAGTGACTCTCTTAATGAAATGAATATTGATTTTATAAACTTATTCACAGGAGCAATTATCAAGATTTCATAAAAAGTAGATAAAGCATTAGTTATATTTTACACTCGTGTTTGTGTATTGCAATGAAAGCTAATTACAAAAGATAAAGCAACTAGATTATATGTATAAATTATACATGTACAATTGTTCATTCCATTTGCTACTTTAAAAGCTTTTGGGTTTTTTTGAGTGATTGAAAGTGACCACAAACTCTTGATAATAGTTTTTGTTAAAGCATCAGAAATGGTCATCATTGCAGGAGATATAATTGTAGGCACTTAATAAATGTTTGTTGAATGGATAAATGAATAAAAGAAAATTGCTGCATCACGTCCCCTGGGCATAATAGTTATTGGATTTGTTACTTCTCATGACCCTAACTTCCACTAAAGTGTTTCTCTGATGCTTATCATCGCGCAAAAGTGTCGTTTGTGTTCTTCAAGGTTTTTCCAGTGGTGCACAAGCTCTGTCAAAAAAACCAGAAAGACTTCAAGTCAGTGACCAAGCATTTATTAAGTGCTTATTTTATGCCAGGTACTGTGTTAAACATTGAGGATACAAAGAAAGGCAGAAACATAGTCCTTGACCTAAGGAAGCTCACATTTGAATGGGGAAGATAGTGTGTAAATAACTATGAACAGATAAGATATATAGAGTATAAGTGGAAGATAATCAAGGAACGGAGATACGGTGTTTCCTGTGAGAGGAACAGCAAGGAGACTAGTGTTGCTGAATCACAGAGTGTATGGAAGAGAGTCAAATATAAAAAAAACTGGAAAGGTAGGAAGGGATCAGGTTTTGAAGAACTTTAAAATTCAAACAGGATTTTATATTTGATTCTGGAGATAATAAATAATTTATTGAAGGAGTTTATTGAGTAGGGGATTAACACTCAGATCTGAATTTTTAGGAAGATCACTTTAGTAACTGAGTGGAGGATAGCATGAATTGGGGAGAGACTGAGCATGAAAACAGGTCAGAAAGCTATTGCAATAGTCCAGGTGTGAGAGAAGGCTTGCAAGGGTGGGTAACTTGGAGAATGTTGGTATTTTCAACAGGAAGAGGAGAGGATTTGAGGAGAAAGATAAGGAGTTTAGTACTGGACATCCACTTTGAGATGTCCAAAAGGCGGTTGTTGATGTGGGAGTGTAGTTCAGAAGAGAGACTAGATATATAGCTCTGGAAATCATCTGTAAGTGATGATAATTGAACTCTCATGGGAGGTGATGAGATCACCAAATGTGATAATATAGAGGGAGATGATAATAAGGCCCAACATAGACCCTTGAGGGAGACCGAGTATTAGGGAGTATGATCTAGATAAAAATCCATCAAAGGAGATTGAGACTAAGCTATCAGACAGATAGTTTGGGGGCCAAGCAGCATCTTTTCTATTGCTGAAAGATTATCTCAACTAAGTTTTGCAAGTCTCGTAACCCAAAGATTTTTCTGTGAGAGATGAGGGAGATACAGAAACTCAAGAAGGTGATCAAGGAGGATTGATTGGCATTGGTGAAGAGATTAACCCCATACTGATGCAAATCATAGATCTTTTGGTGTATTTAAAAGAACAAGATCTCCAAAACTGCTTTCCACTTAAAAAAAATATTCTTTGACAACAGGCTAGCAAGTGATCATAGAGGAGCCCAGTCTTTGTTTTGTTTTGCTGAAATTAGTATCATTTCATTTCCTAATGGGAAGTAAATTAATTGAAAATGTACACAATACTACATGAATATACGAAGGAGTGTTTGAAGATTGATCTGCCTAAGAGTCCAAGAACAGAGGTGTCCAACTCTTTGTGACCCTATATTGAGTTTTCTTTCTTTCTTTTCTTTTTTCAAACTTTCCTCCTTTTTTTAAACAATATTTTATTGTACCCCCAATTACATGTAAAAGCAATTTCTAACATTCTTTTTTTAAAAAAAAATTTGAGTTCCAAATTTTCTCCCTCCTTCCCATTCCCCCTCATTGAGAAGGAAGAGCATTTGTTAGGTTATACATGTGCAGTGGTGTAAAACATATTTCCTTATTAGTCATGTTGTGAAAGAAAACAGAGGACTCAACCCCCCCCCCAAAAAAAAAAATTTAAAAAATCAAGTGAAAAATAGTATGCTTCATTCTGCATTCAGACTTCTTCAGTTCTTTCTCTGGAGGTATATAACATTTTTCATCATGAGTCCTTTGGAATTGTCTTAGACCATTGTATTGCTGAGAACATCTAAGTCATTCACAGTTGATCATCCACACAATATTGCTGTTACTGTGTACATTTTCTCCTGGTTCTGCTTACTTCACTTTGCATCAGTTCATGTAAGTCACACCCAGTTTTTCTGAAATCACCCTGCTCATCATTTCTTACAGCACAATTAGTATTCCATTACAAACATATACCACACCTTGTTCAGCCATTTCCCAATTGATGGACATCCCCTTGATTTCCAATTCTTTACCACCACAGAAAGAGCTATTATAAGTATTTTTGTACAGACAGGTCCTTTTCTGTATGGGGTTTTCTTGGTAAAGATACTGGAGTGCTTTGCCATTCCTTCTCCAGTGGATAAAGACAAACAGGTTAAAAGTGACTTGCCCAGGGTCACTGGGTGAGTGTTGGAGGCTGTATTTGAACTCAGGTGTTCTAACTCCAGGCCCACTGATCTATCCGCTGAGCCACCTAGCTGCCTCCATATATCAATAATGTTAATTTGTGGTTTTCTAAGCAATATGGGGCCTGCTAGCATCTTTTCTATTTGAGTTGGATGCCAAGCCCTGTAGTACTGTAGAGCCGTGATACCAAACTGCATCCTGTGAGGCACATGTGTTCCACTACACAATATACTCCCAACTGGGAAACATTTAACAATAAATAAAAATATAACAAAAATATAAGTCAATGTGTTGGTGATAGGGATCCTTATGTGGGGAGTAGTGGCTTGCTTTCTATTTGAGTTTGATACATCTGCTCTAGAGTGCCTAGCAGTAGGAAGGCTATCTAATAACTGGTTGGAAGCAGAAGAGATATTTTTCCCCCAAAGGAAGCTTAGATGCAACAGATTGTTTTTTGAAAGGAAAAATTATTAAATCTCATCTTCCTAATTTAATGTCCAAAGATTTTCCTGCTTTTTAAGTTTCTCTAACCGATAAGGTACAAAATTAAATGACCTAGATTTTTTTTTGATTAAAAGCAAATAAAACCTGTATTTTAATATACATAAAATTTTCAATTCTAAACCGATCCTATGATTTATAACTACTTTTATATTAAAGTGGTTGATCAGTCCAGTGTGAGCTTGGAATGCAATGACTGACAGGGTATGAAAGAATTTTACTAGCATAATCTAATTTTGTAAGGAAATTGTCTGTCTAAGCTGTGGAGTGCAGTTTTGCCTCTGTCAATTTCCCTTCTTCACCTCAGTCGTGTTCTTGGAATGTACATAAAAATAAAATTTCATTATTTGGATGTTTTAGGGATTATGTTAGAAGTGAATTGGAGTCAGCCTATGAAGGACCAATGTACTTAGAGCCTTTGTCCATGAATCGTTTCACCACAGCCCTAATAGGTAAGTGTAATTAGCAAAAACAGGTAAGATAATGGATAAGAACTTATTTAGAGCCGAGTGAACATTATGATTTAGGAATCTTCTCTCTTGAGAAGATGAGTTCTTGATTTTAATGAGCTATTTTAATTTTTATATTTTAAGGTTTCTTTATACTTATAGGTCGGGGTGGGGAACGTGCCACCTTGAGGGCACTTGTGGCCTTCTAGGTCCTTGGGTGTGGTCTTTTGACTCAAAGTGTTACAGAACAAATCCTTTCTATTAAGGAGGTTTGTTCTGTGAAGTTTGGGTTCAGTCAAAGGTCTGCACTTGAGGACCTGGAGGGTCATATGTGGCCTTGAGGCCTCAGATTCTCCAGTCCTGTGCTAGGTTAATGGTTAGGAGGGAGGAGGCAGCATGTTGGAGCAGGTAGAGTGCTAGATTTGGAGTCAGAAAGACCTAAAGTAAATCCTGCCTGTGATGCTGTGTGACCATGAGCAAGTTATTTAACTTTAATACTTACAGTAACTACCTCATAGGGCTTTTGTAAAGCTTGCATGAGATAATGTTCTTTGCAGACTTTAAAGCTCTATGTAAGTCAGTTTTTATTTATAGATTGTCTGGAGATCACTGCATGGTGTAATAAAAAGTGCTAAAATAGGATTCTGAACACCTGGGTTATAGTCCTGGCATAACGAAACTAGCTGCTTTATGACTGTACAGAAGTTACTTCTGTGAATGTCTGTTTCCTCCTTTGTTAAAATTAGGGATTATAAGACCTCTCTATCTACTTTACATAGCTGTTGTGAGGATCAAATGAAATAGTATGTAAAAAAAACCTTTTTTAATGAGTGCTGTAAAAATATGATATCACCATTGTTGTCTGTCATCACCGTGCTGGGAAAAGTCTTCATTTCATTTATATATTTGAAAATTATAAGCTAAAACTATAGTTTTATATATGTAAAATATTTTATTTATAAAATATGTATTTTTATAAGATATATCAAAGCATTTTTCTGCATATCTTCTCACTGGTGGGAATGGAGGGGGAAGATTGATTTTTAAGTAAAGCAATTTATGATAATGGATTGAATTGTAACTCTAGGTTTGAGTCTATATATTTGCAATGAGTTTTCTTCAGACTGATGTAGGTAATTATCATAAATTTTAAAACACTGAATTGGTTCTTATGAACTCTTCAAAGTCATGGAAATGTTTTGCAAGAAAAAGCCCTAGTATGTATAATTTGTTAAGATTTTAATTTAGCATAATCCAAAGATATTAATAACATTACTCTAAATTTTCCATGTGGATTACTTCAGTGGTCTGCATATAGGTGTGTTTAGTAAATGCTTATAACAAAAATAGAGCAATATGGGAGGAAAAGTCCATTGCTTTTAAAATAACTACAAAGGTGTTTCACTTTCCCTTTTAAAAAGTGACTGTCTTCCCCTGTCACTGAGGTAAACTTTAAGGAAACATTACCTAATTTGAAAACATCAAATATTATTATAAGGTTCATGGACATGATTTTAATAGGTGATATTATCAAATTGAAAGCTAATAATGTGTAATTTTTATTCAGTTTAGAACAGTCAGTTCGAATGAACATCAGAAAATAAAAAGCTGTTTTCTTAGAGCTGGGGTGAGGAATTGCATTAGCATTGTGGCCCCTGCCTTCTCCCACATAACAAATTATACTCTCTAAAAGAGTATATCATATGTGAGTCATGCTCATCAATGAAAGAAGACAAAACCAGTAACCCTGGGTCTCATCACCACATGATGCTCGCATAGACTTATGGGAATTTTCTGTGCTTGCAGGAAGTTTGCATCATGCTGTACAGAGAAGCTCAAGTGTATGACAGGTAGTCTGTTGCTTTGAGTGCATAAAAGTAAGAGATACTTGGGTACAAATGATTAGGTCTTAGAAGTCCTAAAGTCTTAAAGTATATTTTTGTAGCACTTCATTTCCTCTAGTTTCTAGGAATGCTTCTATTTAGCATTTTCTCAGAAAGATCAGGTTATTAATTTTATTATCGATCATAAAAACCTAGAACAACCTCATTATAGACATAAGGCCACATGCTTTTTTTCAGAATAGCTCGATTTTTAAAAATGTTTTATCTGCTTCCTGTGTAAAAACGTTAAAAGCAAAACCAGATGAATTTTCTTTTATATCCTCATACTTAGAGGTAAAAATCAGTATTTGTAAAAAAATGCTTCAATACTTTGAGGAGCTGTGATTTCATTAGTATGAATACTTCCTCCACTGGTTGATGTAGATTTTAACCCTCTATAATTTTTTAGTTGATCTTTCAGAGCTGGTGTGGCCAAAAACTCACCTAGTGGCCACTGATTTTCTAGCAAGCCTTTTGAATTTAGTTAGGTTTACATTACACAACAGACATAGAATTACTAAGCATAGCCTCAAGGCCTCCTCTAGATGATAAGACACTTCAGCCCCTCTAGTATAATCTTGAAGAGCCTAGACCATCTCTATGGCGTTATGAAACAGACTAGAGTTTTAGAAAATATTTTTTAAAAACGAAAAATCATCCATAACATTTTCAAAGAAGTCATATAAATCCAACATGTATTAAGTACTTATTCTGTATTATTGTAAGGTATATAGATTCTGGGGATATAAAAAGAAAACAGTGTTTGTCTTCAAAGAACTTAAAATTCTACTAGAATGTAAACTTAACCTTCATGACTGAGTCATTTGGGGAGGCAGTACAATCTAATAATACTATAACTCGGACTTGAAAATTGGACATATGAATTTTTTCCTAGCTCATTTTTATAGGGTAATCTTGAGGAGTCTGTTCTATCTCTTAACTCTACAATATTACCCATAAAATGTGAACTCTACAATTTTACCCATAAAATGTTGAGTACATCTGAAATCAGAGTTATAAAAATAAAGTAACAGTGGCATTATAATACTGAATTAGATGTTGCAGTTTTTTTCCCCCACTACTATCCTTGACTTCAGCTTGGAATGATGTTATGAAAATCAATGGAAATTAATAATGTTTAAAAAAAAACTCACAGAGGACAGAAGGATGCAAGATTCATGTATAATGTGAATATGGAATTATTTTCAAAGAAGATTGACATTTGAAGCACATGAATATAATCCTAGAGACCAAATGCAAAAAGCATTAGTTACTCTAGATTTATTATTAAGGCATTATCTTGGTGTAGAATATTAGGTTGAATGTTTTCCTTGAGTTCATTTTTATTCAATGATAATAATTTTAGCATCTTCTTTTCCCCTTTAGGTCAGTTGGTAGTGTGTACGTTGTGCTCATGTGTGATGAAAACTAAACAAATATGGCTCTTTTCTGCTCACATGCTTCCTCTTCTGGCACGACTCTGCCTTGTTCCACTGGAGACTATTGTTGTCATTAACAAGTTTGCAATGATTTTTACTGGATTAGAAGTTCTCTATTTTCTTGCATCCAACCTTTTGGTTCCATATAATCTTGCTAAATCTGCCTATAGGGAATTGGTCCAGGTAAGAAACACATATTTGATTGAAATACTACCTAAGCACAAGATGCACTTGGCATTTAATTATTTATCATCATTTCATAAATTTTTTGAACCAAATCTACCTTAGTGATAACATTATTTGATGTAATTATGATAGTGATTTAAAGCTTAATTAGAATTCTGGTGGGGATTTGTGTGATGTGTTGGTTACTTGATGGCCAAAGCCTGATTGCTTCCTGAACTTTGGTTATTCTACTAGAAGTAAAATGACCATGCATAACTTTTTCTCTCATGGTAATTTTTCAATTGTTAATGTAGGTAAAAAGCAGGGCTACATTTCAGTTGTTTTATTTACTTAATTTGAGTCAAACTTTTCCTAATATATATTCTTCGTGTGATATAATTTCCATTGTGTCAGAATGCTTCCATTTAGTGTTTTGATCCCTAACAGATTAAATCAAGTCACAAATAATAGAAATTAGAAATTTTGACCATCTAGCTGATATTTTAAAATCATGTTTTTGAAAGTGCTAAACATGTATCATCATCTCAGAAATATAGTAAATTAAATACTTAAGAAATTAACCTAGTTATATCTCAATTTTGTCATCTCAAAACTGTCATGAATACAAAGTGAAGTGCTAAAAAGTGGCCTACAAATTTATTATGTACTATTTATTGATTTTATGTATGTATGTAGGTGCATGTATATTATATGCATGTGTATCCACTACATAAAGATACAGGAAGCTCTCTTGATGTACAGTGTCCAGAATTTATGGTATGCAAATCCTTCCTTGGCAGCCATAGAAGCATATACTATATCATGTCTTTTCCTTCTTCTCTCAGCCTGGATAGTTTGAAGTCATGTCTCTGAGAGACTGAGGCTTCCTAAAGCACCGATGTGAAAAAGAAATACTCCTCCCTATGTCCCTTATGTGGTACCTTTTTGGGGGAACACATTATGAAGTACAAGATCTGTGGCTCTCCTCACCAGGATGGAAGCAGAGATAGGAGTGCTAGAGAGCAGAGTGGCATGGAGGAATTAGAATTGCCAAACAATTGTGGACTAGAGAATCTTTTACTAGTTAGTTAATAAAACATTTATTAAGCACTCACTATGCCAAGCTCTGTGCTAAGTTCTAAGAATACAAAGAAAGGCAAGAGACAGTCCCCACCCTCAAAGTCCAGTTCACAGTCCAATGGGGGAAGACAGCACATAAGAAGACAATAAAGAGCAGGTGTTGGGAGGAGGGGCATACCAGATTGGGAGCATAATGAAGTCCTAAAACCAAGTGGGAAATGATCAAGTATCTGCCCTGGGCCCCAGTCCTTAAATAGAGATTCTGAGAGGAGGTCTCTGAGCTTTGCTGTCTTCCCATTCTAGTCAGAAGGTAGGAGGGACCCAAGGAGGTAGGGTACTAAGGAGATTCTTGCAAATAAGATGAGTTTCTAGAGACAATGATGAAGTCCAGGTGAGTAGTAAGATGGCAGATGATGAAGTGTTTGTTCTAGGTCTCCTCCTTAAATAGTCCCCAGTAGTCTAGGCTTATTTGTTCTCTGTTACTCCTATAGTATATCATAGCAGTCATGATTCCCGTTTACATTATATCCACCATGAAAAGGAAGGGTGTCCTATGTGTTCATAGAAGTACTTAGTTTATAGTTTGAGAGTAACATTGGTTTGTTGGGAACTTCATTTTAGCTAGAGTAATTACTACAAGCTTTGTAGGATCTGCACACTAGTAGTTTCATTTATAGCTCTGAACAAATTTCATTAATTCTATGTATAACCTTGTGAAATTCAGTTCCCTGTCATCATAGTTATCAGTAGTAGCTTATTCTAGAAACCAAGAAAATTACTGATTTTGAAATACTTTAACAAAGAAAACTGAATTTGTAATTTTGCTTATTCACAAAAATTGATTCAGTATAACATTTCTTCATGAACATTACAATTTATCTCACCAGAAAAGATGATATTATTGTTTTGTTCTATAATTTACTGTAATTGAAAACAATAAAACTTAGTTTGAGATACACATTTTTCCTTAAGATTTGCTTTGGTAAAATTATTCTGTTTCATTGCATACTTGAAAACCATAAGGACTAAATCTCCATTTTCAAAGGTTGAATCTACTTTCTTTTTGGTTGCTATTGGATACATTGCACCACTATAGTGTGGGTGATATTAAAACAATGGTTAGAAATAAATTGATTTAGGTATGAGATTTTGATATTTATGTCTTGGAAAAAGTTGGATAGAAGAAAAATTGAAATTGTGTAATTTTTGAGTGATCTTACTTTGATAAGAAGGGTAAGATATTGTTAGGATTAGAATCATAGGCTTTCGGAGTTTGAAGAACTCTGAGAAATCAGGTAGTGTAAAATTTTTATTGTACAAAGGAGGAAATTGAAACCCAGAGAGTAGAAATTCCTATGAAAATACTTGGCTTGAGTAAAGTAGTAATAAAAGATACAGGTGATGTTTTCTATGAACTATTGTAAATTGAATAGCTTATTTTATATATTTTTTAACTCATCCAGCTTTTGAAATATGAGTTTAATGTTTTAAGATTATGTAATTTAATTATAAGTTAATAATGTCCAGGTAGATCAGTAGATCTATAGTTTTTAGGAGTTTATATTTTATATATAGATCATAGATCAGTACCAGTTTTTACAAAAGGAATAATAATCTTTTTTTTAAGCCATGTTATTTTTATAATGGCCTACAATCTATTTTTTTAAACCCTGTAATCTGTTGTGAAACAAAAATCATTAAAATTTTTAAGCACTATCCTAAACCATAAAGGAGATCAAAGGAAGTTCTAAAGTAAGCATCATTATTTATAGATATTAAAATAAAAATATTGTCATAATATCTTCATAACTGATCAGAAAAGTCATTTTAGTTTATTGAAGTATTGTTTTTGGTTATGAGTTAGATTGTGCCAATGTATGAGGTAGTAGTTGTAAAACTGAGAACCAGAGATTTTATAATTGTTGAGTTCCTTTAATTTTTATTAAAGAAATGTGTTAACCAAAGCAGTCTTGCAGTGAAAGAAAAACTATGCTCATTTTTCTCTGAATCAAAATAAGTTTCTTTAGAATTTTCCCTCTTGAAATGTAATTCCATAATGATTATAATTGTTATTTTGTCTGAATATAAAATGATTTCATGAATTAATTGGACTTGTGTTATTTCTACATTCAGGTAGTGGAAGTATATGGCCTTTTGGCTTTGGGAATGTCCTTATGGAATCAGCTTGTTGTCCCCGTTCTTTTCATGGTCTTCTGGCTTGTTTTATTTGCTCTTCAGATTTACTCTTATTTCAGCACACGAGATCAGCCTGCATCACGGGAGAGGCTTCTTTTCCTTTTTCTGACAAGGTAATTAGCAGGAATATGATACCATTTTCCATAGGAACACAAAATTCTAATATAGGAATGGTAAACTTTGATGTTATTCTTCATTCTAGCAAATGTTTCACATCATAGAGTTGCATTAGTATTTGGCTTTTACATTTTATGGGTAGCCCTGGTATGACAGGTGAGTTGTAGACTCTGTAGTACATTAAATACATTAGAGAAATAAGTTTAATAATGATTTTCATACTGGGATAAGAGCACTAAATATAGCAATTTTTAAAATGTTTTTATTACTCAGATTGAACTAACTTATGAAAAACAAGTATTTTTTCTTTATTGGGAAAATCGGTTTGCTTATCTCATGGTTAGTGAAATAACACATATCATATTCATTAAATATTTGATCCAAAGAAATGTCAAACATTATTTGTAAAATTTGGTTTGGATTTTCCCAAATGTCACTTGTTTTCTTTTTCTTTCTTTCTTTTGGTTTTTTGGAGGGGGTAAGGCAGGGCAATTGGGGTTAAGTGATTTACCCAGGGTCACACAGCTAGTAAGTATGTCAGGTGTCTGAGGCCGGATTTGAATTTAGGTCCTCCTGACTCCAGGGCTGATGCTCTACTCACTGCACCATCTAGCCTCCCCTTGTCAGTTGTTTTCTTTTCCCAAACCAGTTACTTCTTACTTGGTTTTGCTCATTCTACCTTTGTGTCTTCTATGCTGGGCTGTGAACTCCCAACATAAAGATATCCAGAATCTAGCAGACATTTGTTGTTTCCTTTGGCCCATAATCACTTTAATAGACAGGTGAGGATTCAAGTGTGTGCTGAAAATCAAATTGTAATTTGTAACTTATAATAAAGACCAGTTGTAATTCCAGTTAATGGGTAGAAAGTAAATGACTTTTTATTCATCAAATATTTGAATGCCCACTGTGTGCTTATTACTATGGCAGACACAAAAATACATATTGTAGTGTAACTTATAGTTAAGTTGCTGAAGAGATAGGAACTGGACTTTTAATTTCATTACTGCATTCTGGCCAGCCTCCTTATTCCCCAACTAGTGGAACTTGGACTCTATCCCTAGGAACTTGGGGTTCTGATAGGTGAGCTTTTGCCTTATCTTGCCCTGGAACCAGGCCACTGCTCCACTTGCTCCTGGCCATTTCCAAACAGTGCTGCTGGTTGCATATTTACTAGTCCTCCCCACAGTTCCCCTTTATAAGTTGAGTCTTTCCCTTTAAAATGTAAGATCCTTGAGGCAGGGACCATATTGCTTGCTTCTATGTCCCTAACACTTAACACAGTGCTTGGCACATAGTAAGTGCTTAATAAATACTTTTCTATTCATGTATCCATCCATGCATATACATACACACAGCTATTAAACCTTAGTTTAGGTCCTCATCAACACCCTTCAACGCACCAGCAACCTTCTTATTGGTCTTGTTTCTACTCCAGTGCCCTTCTGCTTAAATCCATCCTGTATTTTGCTGCCAAAGTCTCTTTTCTACTTGAATCAATTGCAGTAGTTCCTTATTGCCTCAAGGATAAAATATAAACTCCTTTGTTTAGCTTTTAAAGCTTTTTACAAACTGGTCCCAGCCTGTCTTTCCAGCTGCATTGTACATTACTCCTCCTCCAGTACTCTGTGATCCAGACAAACTGGCCGCCTCTCTTTTGTCGTATAGGATCTTCCACCTCCCATTTCTGTTTCTTTGCATTCACTACCCACCTGGCCTGAAGCATGTTCTGTTCTCACTGCTACCTTGTAAATTCCTTTTCTTCATTCAAGTCATAGTTCATGCACTGCCTTTCAGAAAAATCCTTTGTCGATTCCCCTGAACTTCTAGTGCTGTCTTTTCCAAAATACCTTGTATTTAACAACTTTATATCTGTTTGCATTTGTTCTCTTGATAGTCATTCTGTATTATATTTATTTATGTACTTGTCTTCCCCATTGGAACTTCTATTTTGTTGTTTAATTGTTTCAGTCTTGTCTTACTCTTTGTTTACTCCATTTGGGGTTTTCCATTTCCTTCTTTACCTCACAGATAAGGAAACTGAGGCAAACAAAGTTAAGTGACTTATCGAGCTAGTAAGTGTCTAGGGCCAGATTTGAACTCAGAAAGATGAGTCTTCCTGACTTCAGGCCTGGACTCTTATCTGCTGCCACACCTAACCTAACTAAGGGTCCATTAGAATTTGAGCTCCTTGCAAATTGGGATTATTTTTTAAATTCATTGTTTTGTAGTAGTTATTTTCTAAATGCTTGTTGATTGATTGACTGTCATAAATTATCGAATTTGTTTTCATTCGTGTGAAATAGTAAAAAGTAAAACATGCCAAAATGTATTCATATTTAGACCAGGAGAAATTATCCTTTAAAGGGACCTTAAAAGTAAATTTCCCTTCTTTGAACAAAATAAAAGAACCCAAAAGTAGGGTTAGAAGACTATTATAGTATGATGCTTGGCTATGAGAAGACACCCACTTTCCGCATATGCTTTCTTTGTAGAGATGTGAGACTATGGGTGTGGAACTGCATGTAATGTCACATTTTTTCAATGTGAACTTTTTTCCTTCTTTCTTTTAAGGAATGGCACTCTGGGAAGGGTAGGGGAGTAATGCAATGGGATGGGATAAGTGGTGTAAATGCAAAAGAAACAAATAAAAATTTATTAAAAAAACACAAACAACTATGGTATGTTTGAAGAAGTCTACCAATGCTAGAATTATGGGAAAAGTTGAAATGCTTATAGTACATAATAAAGTGATTTTCATTGAATAACATTTCAATGATCCTGTGAAGTTTTGTTTTCTGAAAAGAAACAACAATTTTGACTTTTTGATAACTAGATTTCATATGCATGTAGTCAGACTATCAAGATGAAACAAATTTTTTTAATTTAATTTATTTAATATATTTAGTTTTCAGCATTGATTTTCACAAGAGTTTGAATTACGAATTTTCTCCCCATTTGTACCGATTTTTCTCCCCATTTCTGCTGAAACAGATTTTAATACCTAATTTAACATCCCTCCTCTTAAAGTTCTGTGCTGATTCCTTTTCTTTGAAATGAGGCAACTCTGGGTCCTCTAAAGTGATATGAGAAGAATACGAATTCTGGGAAGTCTTCTCTAAAAAGGTTCTGCATAAAGACAGTGATGGAATATTTGCCTGACATCTAAAGACCAGCGAAACCTTTTCCAAAAGATAAACCACCAGGTGATGAAAAGTTTTAGTCACAGAATCTCAAGATGTAGGGAAATTGCAGTTTGCAGCAGTGGGTAAAATCACAAATCTTTGGAAGTATTGGAAAAAAAAAAATAATGCCCACTAAGCTTTAGTAGTAACACCATGTTGCTTTTGAAAAAATGTTTATCTTTGGCAATGTCTGCTTTTACTTCGCCAGTCAAATTGTAGTGTGTGGTGTGATTGTCAGACTAATTATCTAAGTAGAAAATGAGAATCTTTAGTGGCTTAAATCACAGAATCTCTGAGTTGAACAAAGCCACAGACGTCATGTAGACTAAACCGTACCTGAGCAAGAATTCCCTTTATAGCATCTTTACATGTGTTCATATAGCCTTTGTATGAGGACCAATAAGGAACTCTCTGTGTCTGAAGATGGCCTCTCCCACTATTGGTTAGCTGTAATTACTAGGAGATTTTTCCTTGCATTAAGCCAAAAATCTGTAACCTCTGTAACTCACCCCTTGCTCCATATTCTGTCTTCTGGCACTAAGCAGAACAAGTCTGATCCCTCTTCTACATGATAATGATAGGGATTGGACTTGTAATTTCATCGGCACAGAGAACTCCCAAGCAAGCCACCTCCCTCTACTAGCAAAGGCCAATATCTTCCCTACATCTTTTTATAGACTTAGAGAGTTTTCTCTTGAGCACTGAGAAGTTAAGTGACTTGCTCAGATTCACACAGCCAAGATGTATCAGAGCTGGAACTTTGACCTAGGACCTTCTGACTTTGAGGCCAACTTTCTATCAGCTCTACCATGCCGCCTTTGTGATTTCTAACTGTGGTCTGTCATTCCTGGTTTTGTGGCCAAGTAAAACAGGGCTAATTCTTCTTTTACATGACAGTTCTTTAAATAATTGAAGACAAGTGTTAAACTTCCCCTTTTAGTATTCTCTTCTCCAGGCCTAACATTAACAATTCCTTCATAGATCATATGTAGTGTGATCATCAGTCCCCTCACTACTTGATTACTCTTGCCACAAAAAATTCTGGTTTGTCAGTGTTCATCTTAAGACGTGCTGCTCAGATTGATTATAGTGTTTTGAATATGCCCTGACCAGGCCAATAATACAGAGGAAACTCCGTCATTCTAAACACTTTTTTGTTGCTTTTTTTATGCAGCCTAAGATCAGAATGGCTACTTTGGTGCCATATCACACTTGAATTACTGACTAGAATTGAGGATTCTAACCATTTAAACCTACAGAACTTTTTTCTTTCTTATTTTCCTTTTTTAAAACAGCAACTGTTGTTTTGGCTACCATCCTTCATTGTATACTTATACAGTTTTTTTTTTTAATCAAATGAAAGACTTGTATGGATGCATGATCTTAATGATGTGGGTACTGTTTCTTATGGTGCAGATTGCACCCCGTCTGTATCTTCTCATCCTGTACAACTTGTCCATGTACTTCTATAAATGTCTTGATCTACCTAATGAGTCTGTGGATCATCCCATAAATGTCTGAAAATTACCAAATGCCTCAGTCTGACTCCATAATTGGCCCAATAGCTTTTCTAGTTATGTATCTATTTAGTTGTATCTTTTACACTAATTCTTGTGTGTCATTGGTTATGTGTTGCAGTTTTTTAATACACACCATACATCCCCTGCAATTTTGATTATTTGGAGGTTGTAGTAGTGTTCATGACTCTAATCATACATTTCTGGAAGAAATTTTGGATTTTGGACTGGAGGTCATTAGTGTAAGCAATTCCTGATGAGAAAATTGATTCTACCATTGCAAATCAGCACCTGCTTTGCAAATTGTAGTCTTAGGGAATTGCCTAGAGACACTGAGTGTTTCAAAGTTGTTTTTCTCTTTAATGTTATTGTCACTGTATAAGTTACTCTCCTAGTTGAACCCACACCTTCCTGATTCTGAGTCTAGCATTATCTACTACTCTACTGTGCCTTTGGAAGAATATTACAATTAAAAAGATGGATCTTTATTTCAGGGAGAAGCCTGAAGTTGAAAATAGGGTACAATTTCCCAGATTCATTCCAACCCACCGTTTTCATTATTCATTTTGGAGCTATGCTTATTGTCCCTCTGCATTATGTCTTCTACAGATATATGTTCTAATGAATGAGTTCAGTGGTCATAGTGTGGACAATAAGCAAATATGACTTTATGTTATAGTGGGAAGATTCTTGAATTCAGAGTCAAAGGAACTGAATCTGAGCACTAACTTTGCCATTTATTATATGTGACCTTCAGCAATGTGCTTAACCTCTTTGGGCCTCAACTTCTTTATTTATATAGCAAAATGATTGGGCCAGTTGACCTCCTAAGATTTCTTCCACTCTAAATCTATAATCTGCTTGTTTTTCCTGTGTTAATTGTGTAATTTTTTGAGTAGTTGTGAATCTAATTTAGGAAACTATTATCTTAGCACTTGAAATTGCAGTGTTATACATAAACAGGAGTGTGTGTAAAATTACTGTTTATAGGTAATCCCCCTGCAATTTGGACTCTGTGCTTGACATTTTTCCTTTCAATTGCAAACACTTTTGGCAAGGATACATCTCCCTTTTCATGCTTTACTTGATATGTTAACACTCAGAGTACTTGATATGTTAACATGTACAGCATGTAGCTTCAAGCAGTTCTGCATGTTAATATTTTAACAAGAGACATCCTGTTGGAGTAGTGCTTTTAAGTTTGCATTTTGTTCGTAATCAAATCCTTTTTTTGTCAACAAATAACCATAATGTATAGTAAATATAATAAGCATAAACAAAATAGTAATACTTTTATTCTCTTCACCTTTCATTCATTTTGTGTCATCCTAAGTTGTGGTTTGCAATAGAATATCATTTGTGAGGACTTGTCAGTTTCCTTATATTTCCATCAAGAATGTCCCTAATATGTGTGTAGACTGATCTCATAAAGGTTTTGTAGAGGTGGCAGTAGTAACATGCCATTGTATTAACTTAGCAAAATTTATTTAAACATTCTGTGATCTATGTTTTGGTGTACATGTAGCCTTTCTTCTTTATCATTATTTTTGGCACCACCCTCTTCTTTAATGCTTTGCAAATGAGCTTATATTCTCAACCCTTGTCTTTGGCTATTAATATATCTCTACTTGGCAAGGATATCAAGTGTTTTCTATTTGAGGCTATTTCTCGTCTCACTTGTACTTTTCATTAGGGTAGTTGTCTTATTTGAGAACAATTTCTGTAAGAATTAGAACAGTCCATGTCATTATTTGTTAATTCATCTTCTTTACACATTTTTGCTGTCAATAGTTTGTATAAATAGGTTAGGATGGAGTTGTTTTAACTGTATATTATATCTTCTCATTTTTCTTCTATTTTCCTGTTTTGACTATTGATCTACCAAGTCTGAGCTCTGATAATACATAGCTAATTTGGTAATGAGTCATTTCTTATCTCCTAAGACAGGCAATTTCATTTTTTCCTTATATGTTAGTATTTGGTATATCCACTACCTCCCACAAAAATAATTTAGTTATTTAGCAGTAAGGAAGACTACTCTAGATTGCATATTTAATTCAGTAAACATTACATGCTGCTATGTGCCAGGCACTGTGTTAAGTGCTAGGGATACAAAAAGAGGCAAAAATAGTCTCTGCCATCAAGGTGCTTACAACCTAATGGGGAAAAGACAATATGCAAACAAATATCTGCAGAATTAGCTATATTCAGGACAAATAGGAAATAATTAGAAGAAGGAAAACTCTGAAATTAAGAGTTGTTAGGTTAGATACTACTGTACTGTAAGAAATGATGAGCTGGTTGATTTTAGAAAAATGTGGGAAAACTTGCATGAAATAATGATAAGTGAAGTGAACAGAACCAAGAGAAAATTGTATACAGTAATAGCCATATTAGTCAAAGAGTAATTGTGAACAACCAAGTTATTCTGAGTACTGTAAGTACTCAAATCAACTATAAAGTATGTATGAAGGAAAATAAATGCTATATACCTCCAGAGGAAGAACTGATAAACAGAAGTACACATAGTATGGTTTTACATGTATATATAAATCTGCATCAAATGGTGGCCTTCCCTAGTGTGGGTTGGGGAGGGAGAGAGAGAAGGAGACAGTTCAAAACTTAAAATCTAACCAAAAAAATAAAGAGAAAAAAAATTGAACAGAAAAAAAAGAATAGTTTGCTAAGGCTTCCTGCAGAAGGTGGGATTTTAGTTGGGACTTAAAGGAAGCCAGGGAAGTCAGTAGTTGGAGCAGAAGAGGGAGAGTATTCAGGCATGGGGGCAACTAGAGATAATGCCCAGAGCTGAGAAATGAATTGTCTTGTTTATGGAGCAGCCAGGAGATCTGTTCACATCGAGGAGTAAGGTATAAAAAGACTGGAAAGGTCAGAGGGGGCTAGATTATCAAGGGCCTTGAATGCCAAACAACGTTTTGTATTTGCTTCTGGAGGCAATAGAAAACCACTGGAGTTTATTGAGTGGGGGTGATGGTAGTGACATGATCAGACCTGCCTTTTAGGAAAATCGTTTTAGTGGATAAATGGAGATGGATTGGAGTGGGGAGAGACTGGAGGCAGGTAGACCTACCAGCAGGCTGTTGTAATGATCTAGGCATGAAATGATGAGGGCCTGCAGTAGAGTGCTGAGAGTGTCAGAGGAGGAAAGGAGATGTATTCAAGAGATGTGGCAAAGATGAATTCAACAGGCTGGCAACGACTTGGACATGGAGGGGTGAGAGATAGTGAGGAATTGAGGATTACTGTAGAGGGCCAGCTCTGAGAAAGTCCATTCTGGGATAAGATACAGGCCAGAGGCCTGTTCTTGCCCTTGGGCTGATAACTCCGCATGTTGGCTCTCTATCCCTCCCATGCACGTGCTGCTCAGGATGAAAGCTCTTCAAGCCTCCTTGGTACACACTTGCTCTCTCAAAAACCCCTGTTTTTGAGTACCACCTGTGGGCTATTAAAACAATGTTGTTTATGGCAAAAGGGGAACAAAAGCATGAGGAAGTCATGCATTATGCAAATGGATTTGTTGATTCTGCTTGCCTAAAAGGTATATAAGCCCTGTCCCTCAGTTAAATAAACAGAGCTGTTCTTTGCTGTTCTTTACTTTTCTGCTTGGCCCGTGTTTTTCTTTTCACTCTCAGTGGCATTCGGCCATTTTAGCACCACAGCCGCTGGTGGCAGATGACTTCTAGTTTTTTAGCCTGAGAGACTGGGTGAAATATTTACCTTTGCAATAATAGTGAAGTTGAAGAAGGGAGGAGTAGGGGAAAAGATAGTGAGTTGTGTTTTTATCAAGTTTAAGATGTCTTCTGGACATCCTGTTCAAGATGTTTTGAAAGGCAGTTGTAAATACAAGATTGGAGATCAGTAGAGATATTAGGGAAGGATAGGTAGGTCTGGGAATCATCATCATAGAAATGGCAATTAAATCCATGGAAGCTGATGAGATCACCAAGTAAAGAAGTATAGGAGAAGAGAAGATGACCCAGGACAAAATTTTAAGGGACATCTATGGTTAAAGGGTGTGATCTGGAGGAGGAGACAGAGGAGCTGTCAGACAGGTAGGAGGAAAACCAGGAGAGAGTGGTATCCCGCAAATCCAGAGAGGAGAATATCAAGGAAGAGAGAGTGAATAGCAGTATCAAACAAAGGCTGTAGAGATATCAAGGAAAATGAGGATTGAGAAATGGCTATTGAAGTTAACATCATTAGTAACTTTAGAGAGAGAGAGAGCAGTTTTGGTGGAATGTTATGGTTGGAAGCCAGATTGTAAGGGGTTAAGAAGAAAGTAAGAAGAGAGAAAATGGAGGCACCAATTGTAGACAACCTATTTGAGGAGTTGAGCCACAAAGGACAGAAGAGAAATAGGATGATAGCTAAAATGGAAGGATCAAGTGAGGGTTTTTTCAAGATAGGGGAGACATGGGTGTGTTTGTAGGTAGTAGGGAATGAACCAGTAAAGAGGGAAAGATTGAAAATAAGTGAAAGAGTGGGGATATAATAGATTGTAAATAAGTGAGAGACCTTGGGCAAGTCACTTAATCCCAATTGCCTTGCCTCCCCACTCCAAAAAAGAAAAGTGAAAGAAGGGGCAGTCTGTTGGAGGGGATGAGATAGAATGGGATCACTTGGACAGGTAGAGGGGTAGAGGAGTAAGCCCATTTCATGTAAAACGGGTGAAGGAGGAGAAGAGCAAAGAAGGCATCTAAGTGATGGGAGATAAAGAAGAGGGGAGAAGAGGGAGTTCATGGCAAATGCCCTCAATTTTTTGGTAAAATATGATTTAAGATTCTCAGCTAAGAGAGTGGAGGGAGGGAGAGCCTTGGGAGGCCATAGGAGGAATGAAAAGGTTTGGAAGAGTCTCTCTGAAGAGTGGGACAGTGAGTTGATTAGGGAAGTATGGTAGGATTGCCTAGCAGTAATGAGGGCCAGTTGAAATTATGTAACATAAATTTGTAGTGGATCCCATCAGAACAGTTGTGTGTTTTTCTCCACTTTTGTTCAGTAGCATGTATGCAGACATTAAGGTGATGAAGGGTAGGAGTGATCCAGGGTGTGGCTTGGTTGGGCATAATTGGTGATTTTATAATGGGTTTTGGATTCAAGAGGAGAACACAATGTAGAAGTGAATTTGTTCATTAAAGAGTCAAGATAGGTAGAAGAAGAATGGGTGGCTAGTGCGAAGGAGGTGGCCTGGGAAAGAATTGAGGGATCAAGGGATTGAAGGTCACAGTGAGGATAAAGAATAAGATTATGTAAGGGAAGGCAGAGAGAGGTGAAAGGCCAATAGATTATGGTATGATAAGGGAATTTCAGAATTCTTGAATATGAAAGTGGTACATTTGTGGTTGATAGCAAGATTGAGGCTATGACCGTCTTTGTATATGGTTGAGGTGTGGGGTAGAGGAATATGGGAGGGAAAGTAGGTTGAGGAACTGACTAGTTAGGGTATTTGAAGGAGAATCATATATTTTCCATTGAACTGGACAACCATTCAATTTGGTATCTCGATTCACTTCAGCAAAAAATTAAAGCTGACGTTTATATAGCTTTAAAGCTTGCAAAGCACTTTACATATTGTGCTTATTTGATGCTGACAAGAAAAACTGTTATCCCAATTTTTAAAATCTAAATCATAGAGGAATCTAAAGCATATAGAGGTTAATTGGCTTCCTCAGGGTTGCACAACCAGAAAGTGGCTGTAGACAGGGTTCTTTGGCCTTCCTTATGCCAAGGCCTGTATTAAGTGCTTACTATATGCTGAATACTGTGCTAGGTGCTAGGGATATATGAAGACAAACAATAGCCAGCCCCCACCCTCAAAAAGCTTACATCTACTAGTAAGTTTTTTAAAGAAAATTTTATAAATAATAATAGCTTACTTTTATAAAGTGTTTTTCTTTTAGCCATATGGATTAGAAAGTAATATTAGTTCCATTTCACAGATGAGAAAATGGAGACTCAGAGAATAAGTAATCTAATCCAGACTTGGTAAGCTTCAGAGCTAGTATTCAAACTCAGGTTTCCTGACTCAAAGCCCATCCTTCGTAGAGAAGTTATCCTTCCATGTTCATTAAGTCATTATTTCATATCTCAGACCAAAAAAGTCATCATGTTTTCTGTTAATACTTTTCTTCATTTTTTATTTTACATATACCAAAATATGAAGTTAAAACTACATGTTCTAATAGTGTTCTATGATATTTTTAAAAAGCATGTTTTCTTTAATCAGAAAGAAATGGCTGCATAGAGGGGAAAATGTTTTTTGTTAAGGGGAGGGAACAAAGAAACTTTATTAATTCCTCCAGTTCCTTTTTTTGCTTCCTTAAAGCTACAATGTACATTTTCTATTGTTTGTATTCAGCAGGGCTTTCAGTGCACTTCATCACAGTTCTTTTTTCCTATGAGAAATTTTATAAGTAAACTAACTAGTTTTTTTCTCAAAGTGTCGAGTTCATCTTATACAATGTTTTGGTTTGTAATGTTTTAACACAAAGGAAATTGAGTAGCTTGTTTAGGGGGTCATTTCAGATCCAGTACTTTAATTATGACTTAAGTATTTATATTTCTTAAAGTTTTTATTTTCTTCTTCCTTCCAGTATTGCTGAATGCTGTAGCACTCCATACTCACTTTTGGGTTTGGTATTCACAGTCTCTTTTGTTGCCTTGGGCGTTTTGACACTCTGCAAGTTTTACTTGCAGGGCTATCGGGCTTTCATGAATGATCCTGCTATGAATCGGTGAGTTTAGTACTCTTAGAGAAAATCTAAGCATGTATTTAGAAACAAATATCTTATAGCTTAGACATTTAAGCTCCTAGAAATGATTATTAAATTTAAAAATTATGACTTTAATTAGAAACTTTTAATGGATATAGAAAGAAAAAAGATTGTCTTTTACAAATGTTTTTATGTTTAGCAAAAAGTATTAAGAAATCACAATTTTCCTGAAATAAAAGTATTTATTACCATGGGACCAGAAGAACCCAAATGCCTTATATCTTAACAAATTTCTTTGAAATCAATAGATACTAAGTGAATTGGGGTTTTTACATTGACAGTGCTAGGTGAGAAAACCTGCTGTGTCACTTGGGAGGATGGATGTAGCTGTATCTATATATCTATATTGAGGAGATATTGATGTCTTATTTCTCCCCATCCTCATAAGTGATATAGCAGGTTTTCTCGTGTGTGTGTGTGTTTGTGTCTATGTATTTTATATTCAGATAGAGTTATTTTTAAGTGTGCAAAGTACAGGCACGTGTAAGTAATATAACACCAAGAAGATCAGGCAGAACACTAAACTTATTTTTAAACTAATAAATTTTATTTTATACATGAAGTAAAACTGGAGCACTGAACAGTATAGTGTTTCTGTCCTCTTTGCAAAAAGAAGTAGCAAACTAATATACCATTTGTAGTTTATTTTAACTCTGGCTAGTTGGAATTTATTAATGTATCTGTATTCACTAGCATCTGTTATCTAAATATCTGTTTAGTATTTCTCCACTTAATGGAAATAAACTAAAATTCTGTTTATTTTTATTTTTATTCTCTCCCAAATAAACAATATAGGGGGATGACGGAGGGAGTTACACTCTTAATTCTGGCAGTGCAGACCGGTCTGATAGAACTGCAAGTTGTTCATCGGGCATTCCTGCTTAGTATTATACTTTTCATTGTGGTAGCTTCTATCCTTCAGTCTATGTTAGAAATTGCAGATCCCATTGTTTTGGCGCTGGGAGCATCAAGAGACAAGTAAGAAATAACCTTGAAAATCTTTTGTTTTAAAACTTTTTTTTAGCATAAATTTAGTGTGATTATTTAGGGAACAACCAGAGATAAAAATTGATGTTTTCTTTTAAAAAAAAAAGTTGAAAAATAAAAGGTAGAAGGATATATTTTGTGGTTCTCCTTATCTTTTTGTGGCTTTTTTATGTTGCTCATTTTCCCCCTTTGGCTTTTTTTTAATAGCCCTATTAAAAGTAGCTTAGAATCACTGACCTACCCAAAAGAAATCAGTAATAATAATTATCGAAAGTCACACAAATAAAAAAATTTATTTTAAAGAAATATATGAAATATTGTACTTAGCCATTAAAATGAAGAACAGGAAATAAAGCAGTTAAGTAAATAAATACAAATAAAAAATAAAGTTCTCTATTTTCACCAAGTAAGAGAGAAACCAGATTAGAGGAGGGGATGAGAATTAGTGAAATAAGAGAGAGGAGACAGACAGAAAGAGGCAAAGAGGCAAATACTAGGAAAGATAGATTGGGGATAACTGTATTTTTTGGTCATTTAAGCAGTTGTGGGTTAAAGATTATTCAAGCTATGTTTTGCTTGTAACCTTAGGTACTTGGCACTTCCAGTGAAGACTAGATGAAATTAAATGAGGAAATGGGCCCCTTCCCTGCCTGCCTTTGTTATAGAGATTTTACCCTGCAAAAACAGCAAAAAAAAAAAAAATTATTGTTTAAATTATTTTGTTTAATTCGACAAGAAAATAGTTGGGTTCATGTAGTAATATAAGATGGTTACAGAGCAATTCAGGAAAGGATAGCTTAAAATGAAGTCTTCATACAACCTTTATTTAGATACATACTTTTGAGAGGGTTTATATAGTTATTGATTATAGAATTATAGGAACCTATTACTGCATTATAAAAGAAAGGAACTGTGGAAGATACTATTTGGAAGGACAAGTTTTTTTTTTAAATAATCCCCAAATAATTGCTTAGTAATACACATAGTCCTTGAGTAAATTTCAAGTATCTTGATTATCACAAACATAGGTTTTTGAGTTTTGATTCTGAGGGCTGATGATTAGGAGGTAAGATGTGAAGGGAAATAACAACTTGATAACTCTGAGGGCTCTGACAGATGTCAGTTTTTTGTGTACTTGGAGCCAAAATCAGTCCCACAGTGTTACAAAGAAATATTTAAATCATACATTTTCCCTTAAAATAAAACTAATTTTAAAAAGTATTTACCTTAAAGAGAATCCTGAACCTGGTTCAATGTCAATATAATACAATCTTGGAGAGAACTTCCACTTTAGCATCCAGAATCTCTTACAGTTGGCCAAAACTTTCTTTTAGGTCCATAGTTCACTTCTTCAGTTTGTTACAAGTTTGCCTAACACATATGTATTAGATTTGGAACAAGGAGAAAAAGTTGGAACACTTTGATTTTTTTAGTCTTCAGCTTTTAAGATAAGACCAAAGTAAATAAATACAGATATGGAACTGCTATTTTTTAATTGTTTGATTATGTTTGAATCCTGTAACAGAGCTTCAGTCTTAATAGTTGTTTCTTTGTACCCTCTGTGGTTAGAAGAAGCAAATGCCAAGAGAAGTAAACAATTAACAAAATGCTTAGCTCTCATCTTTATTAATTGTATTTATCAGAACCTCCAGTTTAATTGATGCATATCCCTTAGTCTTATCTCAACTAGATAAGGTTTTAGGTTTGTTTGTTTTGTGGAAGGTACTTTGGCATTTAGCACTTCTCTGGTCATAGGTGTTTTCAGTAAATATTTATTATTTGATAAGTGATCTGAGATTAATTTAGGTTTTACTGCAGCCAGTAAATATTTGTTATTTGATAAGTGATCTCAGATTAATTTAGGTTCTTATTGAAGCAGTGACCTTTTAATACAATTTTGCAACTACCTTATAAACATTAAGTTTTTTTTTTTGTTATTCTTTTGGTCTAGTCTCTAGACTTATAATTTCATTGGTATAGGAAACTCCCAATGAAGAAACTCTTATCTGTGCAGGTCAGCACCTGCTTTGTAATTTATTGTCTAAGAGAGTTTGCGTGGAGCATTGAAATTTTATGTGACTAGCCCAAAGTCACATAGCCAGTACATGTCCAAGCAGAACTTAAACCCAAGTCTTCCTGACTCTGAGGCTGCCTCTTAGTACAGTGTGCTACCATTTTGTATTTCTTTCTTTAATTTGGATATTGTGTAAGTGAAATTCAATTTAAAGTTAATAGCAACTTTTGAATGGTTAGATTTGTGGCCACCATAATTTCTTAAGTTGCTCTTAAAAAGAAATAAAATTTTATTTTTTAAAAAATTAAACCACATATAAAATCACGGTATTAATTTTTTGAAAACCTGAAAAATTCAAACTCACCCTCTTCTAGTGCATAGCAAAAGTTTTTTTAATGTTCTGTTCTTAGAACTGAGGAACTTCATGTATTTATCCAGAAAGCAATTAAAACCCAGACAATCCTGGATTGACAGATAAGAAAGTAGTCTTATTTTGTGTTGAATAGCATCCGTTTTGAAGATCCATTTATTAGAATGTTGTAACATAAAGACATACACGCAAAAAAAATTGCCCCTTAACTGCTAACTTTATTGTCCATAATGCCAGACTATTGCAATTTTCATCTTTTCTGATGGTCTGAATCAGAAGACCCCTATACCTTGCTTGATACTAATGGGAAAAAACCTGGAGATCTGGATTTTCTGTTCTTAGCCTTATCACTAAGTTTCTTAGATCGTTTAATCTCCTGGCTGCCTCAACTTCTACATGTAAATGAAAAATTATATAAATAATCTAATTAAATAGATGAGGAGTACTTTGAAAAATACCAGCAAAATAATAATAATTGTTCTATGAATGGACAAATAATGAAGTTGTCCCTTGGTGGAGATTATGAGGGTAGAATGTTGCATATATTGTCAGATTGTGTATCCATTGCTTCTTGGGAAAAAAAGAGTATGGCATTATAGACAAGAAAGTTTAGATATAAGGAAGTATGATTTATTCTTTATGTAACACCCTAGCCTCCCAGTTCCTCATTCTACTCAATTCCCATTACCTTCTCCTCCATTTTATCTCAGCCACACATGGGGAAGGTCATTCTCTTAATCTTGCTGTCACCCACAAGTGTTCTATATCCAGTTTCCAAAGCTAAATTTCTGTCATCTGATCATAATCTTTTATACTTCCATTTATCCCACTGCCTCCTAAACCTTCTCTTTATGCTTATTGTTATCTACAGGGTGTTCCTAAAGTCTGGACACATAGGCAAAAATGCATATTTTCAAGAAATGAAATGAATGAAATTTTCAACATTTAATTAGAATATTAACAGATAACATCTTCAATATGATTTCCATCATTTGTGTTGCAAAAGTTAATGTGCTTTGCAAGATTCACATGAACTCGATGCAGCAACTCCACATTGCTGTCATTTTTAGCATATTCACTCTTTATGTGTTCAATCAAGTGTGTTGAATCTGTGATTTTTATTGAGTGCGCCTTCTCCTTTAGCATACCCCAGAAAAAGAAGTCAAGGGGTCTGAGGTCTGTTAGTATTCCAATCAAATAAAATATTGTTGAAAATTTCATTGATTTCATTTTTGCCTATGTGTCCAGACTTTAGGGACACCCTGTGTAATCCCTCTATCCCTCAGAAGTTTCCTAGGCCATTATCTCTGCTCAGGCTATACTCTTCTCCCTTTCCAGTCATGAACCCTTTGTGAACAAGTTCAACTCTACTCTTTCCTCTTCTCTTAAATCCCTTTGTTCCTTTGCCTTATTACCAATTATGCTTTGCCAAATTCCAGTGCTAGATTACTCCCACTATCCCCTTCTTTTGTTCTGACTTGCTACTGTAAAGAACTGTAGGAAATCATAAAACTCTGCTAACTCGTCCACTACAAATTATACTAGGTCAACTGCCCACAGTAGTCAAATCAGCAAGCATTTATTAAGCACTTTGCTGTGTGCTAGGCATTGTACTAAGTTCTGGGGATTCAAAGAAAGGCCAAAACAGAAGTCCCTTCTGTCAAGGAACTCACTATCTAATCAGAGAGACAACATGAAAACAACTGTACAAACAAGATGAAAATAGGCTAAATCTGTGATAATCTGAGAAGGAACATATTAGTAGTAAGGGAGATTGGGAAGTGTTTCTTGTAGAAAGTCTGATTTTAGCTGGGATTTGAAAGAAGTCAGGGAATCTATAAGAGAGGAGGGAGAGAATTCCAATTATAGGGGTACATCTTGTGAAAATGTATGGAGTTGAGAGATCATGTATAATGTGTGAGAGACACTAAGGCCAGTGTCAATGGACTGTAGAGCACAAAGGGGAGAGTAAGGTATATAAAATGTGGAAAGGCCTTTAACAGCCAAACAGTTTTATATTTGATCCTGGAGGTGATTGAGAGGTGATGGAGTTGTTTGAGTATAAGGTGACATGGTCAGACCTGTGCTTAGGGAAGATTACTTTGACAGCTTAGTAGAGGTTGGGTTAGAATGAGGGAAGACTTGAGGCAGAGAGACCAACCAGTGGGCTGTTGCAGTAGCTCGGGAGTGAAGTAATGAGCTTCTGCACTAGGGTGATTTCAGTGTTAGAGAAGGAAAGAGGTATATCTGCCTTATATAATGGTAGGACTTGGCAACTGATTGGATATTGTAGTTGGTGAAGGAGAATGAGAGGTTGAGGATGACACCTACATTGTGAGCCTGGGTGATTGGTGGTACCCTCAACGATAATTGGAAAGCTTGGTATGGAGGTCAGAGTTTTGGGGAAAAGATAATGAGTTCAGTTTTGGGCATGTTGAGTTTGAAATCTCTATGAGATATCCATTTTCAGGCAGTTGGAGGTGAGAGACTTAAAGTCAAGAGAGATTGGATAAGTAAATTTGAGAGTCATTAGTATAGAAATTGAGTCCATGGGGGCTAAGGCAACCACTAAGCAAAATGGTATAGAAGAGAAAAAGAAGAGGACCCAGGACAGAGCCTTGTGAGGGGAGGGGCAGTCATGGTTGGTGGGCATGACTTGGATGAAGATCCAATTAAGGAAACTGAGAAGGAGCAGTCATACAGGGAGGAGGAAAACCAGGAGAGAACAACGTTGCAAAAACCCCCAAAAGAATAAAATATCAAGAAGAGGTGATTGACAGTATCAAAGGCTGCAGAAATATGGCAGTTAAGGTAACTTTGGGGAGAGCAGGAAGCCAGACTGCAGAGAGTTAAGAAAAAAGTGCGTTAGAAGCAAAATACTAATTGTAGTTAGAATTTTCAAGCAGTTTTGTCATGAAAGGGAGGAGAGATGTTCCAAGAGACTTAGCAGGAATCAATGGATCAAGTAAGGATTTTGTTTTGAAGATTAGGGAGATATGGGCATATTTGTAGGTAGTAGGGAAGCAGCCTACAAGGAAATATTGAAGATTAGTGAGAGAGCAGGATGATAGAGGAGGTAGTCTGCTGGAGAAGATGGGATGGGATGGGATCACTTGTACATGGAGAGGGTTTGCTGTGCAAGGAGAAGGGTGACCTCTTCCTTTGAGTTGGGTGAAAGAGGAGAGAGTAGCAGAAAGCACCCGAGTGATGTGAGATGAGGAGAGGAGAATGGCCTCAATTTTGTTCATGTTTTTATGCAGCAATTAAGTAGCTAGGAGGCAAGGAGAGAAGAAGAAAAAAATAGAGGGGAGAAAGGGGAAGAACAAGAGGAAAACAGTGAGGGAGAGAGAAAAGAGAAAAATAGTGGTATGGGCAGTTTTTTGGAGAACACAGGATAGGATCAAGGGTACATGTAGAGGGCTTGGCAGGGGTAAGCAAATAGTACACCTTTTCACGTTATGATAAGATCACATAAAGAAATTTACTCCCTAATTCCTTATCTTATTTAACAGAGCAGCTATTTGAACCTTTTCTATCATTAAGCTTCCTGTGACACTCCCTTCCCTGCTAAGTAACTTGCTCCATACTGGAAGGAAAAAATTGAGGCTGTTCTTTGAGAGCTCCTTCCTTACTCCTCGCCTCTTCATCTCATTTACCTCTGACCTCATCCATCCCCTGCCAACTCCTTTACTTCAGTCCCTGACAAGGTATTCCTTTCGAAGTGTCCATCTCTGGCTGCAGGGAACCAGATTAAAATGTAATTGGGAAATGTTTAGCAAAATAATAAAAATACAATACGACATTATGTGGTTTTCTAAGTCATTGTGTGTAGCTGCAAGGATCTATTTCTATTTGAGTTGGATATAACTGTACCACATATACCGTTGATCTCATCCACTCCTGTCTTCTACATATTGCCCACATCATTCTTACCACCTTCCCCAGCTATCCTTTTCTCTCTTCTCTTTACGTACTTACTGCTTCCCTGTTACAAACACACACAAATCTCTCCCATCCTTAAAAATCTACACTAGACCCTACTATTCCCACAGACTGTCCAATATCTTATCCCCTTCTCAACTAAATTCCTTGAAAAAGCCATCTACAGTCAGTGCCCCCATCTAGTCTTAACGCTTTCCTAAACCCTTCACAAATCTAGCATCTCATCTCATCATTCAACTGAAGCTATTCTCCAAAGTTACCAATTTTGTATTAATTGCTAAATCTCATGACATCAAGTCTTCATCCTTCTTGACCTCTTTGGAGCATTTGACTTTGTAGGCTGCCTCCTTCTGGGTACTCTTTTCTTGGTTTTGCTGACTCTATTGTCTCGTGGTTCCTAGTGTGAGTCTTATTACTCCTCAGTCTCTTTAGCTGGCTCTTTATGTCATCTCCACTGACTGTTAGTGTCCTCTGGTCCTCTGTCCTGGGCCTACTTATCTTTTCTGTTTATCCTCTCTCACTTGGTAATCTCATTGACTTTTATTGTTTCAATTATCTCTTTGATGATTCCCTAATCTACTTAGTCTCTCTTCTGAGTTCTAGTCTTGCATCACTAGTTGCCTGTTGGTTATTTCAAACTACTTATCCTGGAGTCATCTTAAGCTCAGAATGTCCAAAACTTATGATTTTGTCCTCAAACTCTTCTTCAAACTCCTGTATTATTATTGAGGTCACTACCATCCTTCCAGTCACCCCAAATTTACAAGCTTGGTGACATCCTCAATTCTCTTGCTCAGAACACATAGCCAAGCAGTTGTCAAACTTTGTAATTACTTTCTTTATAAACTCTCTTGCATAACATAGCCATTACCCTAGTTCAGACCCTCACCTGGACTATTTCAGTAACTTTCTAATTGATCTTCCAGGCTTAAATCTCTCCCCACTCCAGGTCATCCTCTACATAGCTGCCAAAGGATTTTTTCTTTTTAAAAGAACTCATCAATTATTTATTTATTTTTAATATTCAGCATTCAGTTTTATAAACTTTTGAGTTTTAAATTTTCTCTCCCTCCTTCCCCTCCACCCTCCCCAAGATGTCATGCAGTCTGATAAAGGCTCTATATATACATTCGTATTAAACATATTTTCATATTAGTCATGTTGTAAAGGTGAATTAGAACCCATAGGAGGAACCATGAGAGAGAAGAAACAAAACAACAACAACAAAAATAAAAAAAGAGCAAATAGCATGCTTCCATCTGTATTCAGACTGCAGAGTTCTGTCTCTGGATGTGGACAGCATTTTCCATCATGAGTCTTTTGGAGTTGTCTTAGATCCCTGCGTTGCTGAGAAGAGCCAAGTCTATGAAAGTTAGTCATCACACAGTGTGATTGTTACTGTGTACAATATTCTCCTGGTCCTGCTCATTTCACTCATCATCAGTTCATATGAATCTTTCCAGGTTTTTCTGAAGTCTGCCTGCTCATCATTTCTTATAGCACAATAGTATTCCATTACATTTATATACTACAACTTGTTCAGCCATTCCCCATGATGGGCATCCCCTCAATTTCCAATTCTACACCACCACAAAACGAGCTGTTATAAAAAATTTTATATATTTTTTATGTTTTCTTTTTTCCCCATTTTTATGATCTGTTTGGGATACAGATGTAGAGGTGGTATTGCTGGGTCAAAGGGTATGCACAGTTTTATAGCCCTTTGGGCATAGTTCCAAATTGCTCTCCAGAATATTTGGGTCAGTTCACAACTCCACCAATGGTACATTAGTCTCCCAGTTTTCCCATACCCCCTCCAACATTTATCATTTTCCTGTTTTGTCATATTAACCAATCTGATAGGTGTGATGTGGTACCTAAGAGTTGTTTTGATTTGCATTTCTCTAAATAGTGATTTAGAGCATTTTTTCATGTAACTATAGACAGCATTAATTTCTTCATCTGAAAACTGCCTGTTCATATCCTTTGTCCGTTAATAAATTGGGAGAATGAATTTTATTGTTCTGAATTTGACTCAGTTCTCTATATATTTTAGAAATGAGGCTTTTATCAGAGACACTGGTTCTAAAAATTGTTTCCTAGTTTCTGCTTTCCTTCTAATTTTGGTTATATTGGGGTTTTTTTGTGCAAAAACTTTTCAATTTAACATAATCAGAAACATCCATTTTGCATTTCATAATGTTTTCTATCTTGTTTGGTCATAAACTCTTCCCTTCTCCATAGATCTTTCAAGTAAACTAAGCCTTGCTTTCCTAGTTTGCTCATAATAGCAGTCTTTGTATCTAAATCATGTAGCCACTTTGACTTTATCTTGGTATAGGGTGCAAGATGTTGGTCTGTGCCTAGTTTCTGCCATAGTATTTTCTAGTTTTCCCAGCAGTTTTTGTTAAATAGTGAGTAGTAATCTATTGTTTGATAAATAAATAAATAAATAAAATAAATAAATAAAAAGACTCCAGCTTCTGGGATAAGCACTCACTATTGATCTACCACTCTATTTTTTTTAGCCAATACCAAGTAGTTTTGATGATTGCTGCTTTATAATACAATTTAAGATCTGGTACAGCTAGGCCACCTTCCCTTGCATTTCTTTTAATTAATTCCCTTGATATTCTGGACCTTTTGTTCCTCCAGATGAATTTCAGTATTATTTTTTCTAGCTCTATAAAATAAAGTTTTGGTAGTTTAATTGGTATGGCACTGAATGAGCAAATTAATTTAGGTAGAATTGTCATTTTTATTATATTAGCTTGGCCTACCCTTGAGCAGCTGATATTTTTCCATTTATTTAGATCTGACTTTATTTGTGTGAAAAGTGTTTTGTAATTGTGTTCATATAGTTCCTGGGTTCGTTTTGGCAAGTAGACTCCCAAATATTTCATAATGTCTACAGTAACTTCAAATGGAAGTTCTCTTTCTATCTCTTGCTGTTGGGCTTTGTTAGTAATATATAGGAATCTCTAGGATTTATGTAGGTTTATTTTATATCCTACAACTTTGCTAAATTTGTTTATTATTTCAAATAGTTTTTTACTTGATTCTCTGGGATTCTCTAAGTATACTATCATATCATCTGCGAAGAGTGATAACTTAGTCTCTTCTTTGCCTATTCTAATTCCTTCAATTTCTTTTTCTTCTCTTATTGCTAAAGCTAACATTTCTAGTACCATATTGAATAATAGCAATAATGCTCATCTTTGTGTTACCCCCAATCTTATTGGAAATGCTTCTAGCTTATCCCCGTTACATATAATGCTTGCTGATGGTTTTAGGTAGGTGCTATTTATAATTTTAAGGAAGACTCCATTTATTCCTGTGCTTTCTAGTGTTTTTAATAGGAATGGATATTGTGTTTTGTCAGAAGCCTTTTCTGCCCCTGTTAAGATAATCATATGATTTCTGTTAGTTTTGTTGTTGATATGGGCAGTTATGATGATAATTTTCCTAATATTGGACCAGCCTTGCATTCCTGGTATAAATCCTACCAGGTTATAGTGTATTTTCCTTGAGATAAGTTGCTATAATCTCTTTGCTAATGATTTTTTTTTTAATTATAGCATCTGTATTCATTAGGGAAATTGGCCTATAATTTTCTTTCTCTGTTTTGACTCTTCCCGCTTTAGGTATCAGCACCATATTTGTATCATAAAAAGAATTTGGTAGGACTCCTTTGCCTGTTTTCCCAAATAGTTTGTATAGTATTGGTATTAATTGTTCTCTAAATGTTTGATAGAATTCATTTGTAAATCCATCTGATCCTGGAGATTTTTTTCTTAGGGAGTTCATTGATAATTTGTTCAATTTCTTTTTCTGAAATGGGATTATTTAAGTATTTAACTTCCTCTTCTGTTAATCTGGGCAATTTATATTTTTGTGAATGTTCATCCATTTCACTGAGACTGTCAAATTTATTGACACATGGACAAAATAACTCCTAATTATTGTTTTGATTTCTTCTTCATTGGTGGTGAATTCACCCTTTTCATTTTTTATACTGGCAATTTGGTTTTCTTCTTTCTTTTTCTTAATTAGAATAACCAAAGATTTATCTATTTTATTTATTTTTTCGTAAAACCAGCTCTTAGTTTTATTTATTAGCTCAGCATTTTTTTTTAATTTCAATTTTATTAGTCTCTCCTTTGGTTTTCAGAAATTCTAATTTGGTATTGGGGATTTTTAATTTGTTCTTTATCTAGCTTTTTTAGTTGCGTGCTCAGTTCATTGATGCCTTTCTCAGAGGGAGGAGGGAGGGATGGGGAGAAAATTTACAACTTATGGAAATGAATGTTGAAAACTGAAAATAAATTAAATATTAAAAAAATTAAATAAAATATGAAATTATCATTAAGACAAGTCAAGAAGTCATTAGCTGAGAATTCCAATAGATGTATAGATAATCAAAGCTTTTCCTCACTACCATATCATCCTTCCATGATGGGCTTGTGATTTTTTCCTCAAACTTCTTGTTTACTTTTTTATAGTTTGGGTTGTCCTTAGTCCTTGATTAGCATTAGTTTTGTATCTGCCTTCATTAGTTTTCACTCAGATGTTCTCATATTCTTACATTTACTCACACAAGTATATTTTCTTAAATATACTACCCTTCTTCCTCTTACCTATTTGTTCTTCAGTCCTCTTGAGGTGTTGCCTTTGATTCTCTAGACTTTTACTTCACCCTGTCTCATCAGTTTTCTACCTTAGAAGATCACTCTTCCCCAGCAACCTTCTTAAACTGAAAAATTTCTCTGCCCTTTCAGCCTCCTTCCTCTGAGGATCATTTACCCCCTGAATCTCTATCTTAAAGAGACACCCTCATTCCTCTCCATACTCTGCTTCTGACTCTCCAGAGTTCTTTCACCCCCATGCTTCCAGTCCCTTATCCCATCCCCCACTTTAAGCTTTCTTTTATGTGTTGTCGTCCCTCTTTAGATTGTAAAATCCTTGAGGACATGCACTGTCTTTTTTCCCTCTTATATTCATTTTCCCATTTGGAAGTGGACCATGTTTCTATTTCCTTATATGGGTATTCCCGGTACTTAGTATGTGCTTGGCAACATGCATTAACAACAAGCTGAAACTGCCATGCTGTGTACCTCCCAGCACCATCAGTCCACTTCTCTGCCAATCCACCATGTTCAGCTACAGCATCACCACAGTTACTTGCATCACCAGAGCTACCACCTGGGACCCAGCTGCTGGCCTCCCCCAGGATGACTGGAATGGTCTTAGTCACTAGGCTTTTCAAATATTTCAAGGTGAGACTATGCATCACATGTAATCAAGGGGGCCATTACTGGTATTAACTTGAGTACAACTAACTCCTTTGTGGCAGTAATGGAAAGGAATCAAGCAAAGGTATTGGAGAATGCCAAAGGTGCCAGTAACCATTCTCTCAGTTATGGCCTTCACAGTAGACAGTGAGCACCTTGTTGGCATTGCCAGCCAAACAGGAGGTTGTCACCAACCCAAGCAAACATTTTATCCTACCAAGTGCCTTGTTGACCATCAATTTGATGATACTGAAGTGCAGAAAGACATTAAAAATGTTCCTTTCAAAATTGTCTTCCTCCAATAGTGATGCCTATGTAGAAGCCCATAGGAAGCTTATTCCTATTCAGCAACAATGCTGTTATCTCTGTGCCTGCTTGTTTCAGTGATTCTCAGCAACCAAAGATGGGCAAGTATCTGCCCTAAATGTACTTCGAGTGATTAATGAGCCTATGAGCTGCTGCCTTGGCTAATGGCATATACAAATAATGAGGACAAAATCATTACTATGTATAACTTAAGTGGTAGAACTTTTGATATTTCTATCCTGGAAATTCTGAAAGGTATATGTGAGGTGAAATCTACCAAAAGGGATACTTTCCTAGGTAGTGAAGACTTTCACCAGGCCTTCTCTCAGCACATTGTGAAGGAGTTCAAGAGAGAGACAGGACTTGACCTGACCAAAGACATTGTGGCTCTTCAGTGAGTATGGGAAGTCTCTGAGAAGGCCAACCATGAGCTTTTTTTCTTCTGTGCAGACTGATATCAACTTACCATATTTGACTATGGATGTTTCTGGGCCCAAACACTTGAAGGTGAAGCAAACTTGGGCTCAGTTTGAGGGGATCAGCACTGATCTCAACAGGAGGACTATTGCCCAGTGCCAGAAGGCCATGCAAGATGCTGAAGTCAGCAAGAGTGACATTGGAAAAATCATCCTAGTTGGTGGCATGAGCAGAATGCGAATGCTTAAGGTTCAACAGACAGTACAAGAACTCTTTGATTGGGTCCCTAGTAAAGCCATCAGTCCTGATGAGGCCGTGGCTATTGAAGCTGCCATTCAAGAGGTGTTGCAGCAGTGTTACTACAGATATGCTATTTCTGGGTGTCACTCCCCTTTCTCTTGGCATTGAGACATTAGGAGGTGTCTTCACCAAACTAATCAATAGGAACACAACTGTTCTAACTAAGATGACCAAGTGTTTTCTATAGCCGCTATTGGTCAGACACAAGTGGAAATTAAAGCGTATGCCAGAGAGAGAGACTGACATTGTAGACAACAAGCTTCTTGGATAGTTTTCTTTGACTGTAATTCCACCAGCTCTGCATGGAGTTACACAGATTTAAGTCACAGTTAGCATTGGTGGTATTGGGATTATACTTGTTTCTGAAAAAGTTGATGGCACAGAATGTGAATAACTTTGTGTTCCAGTCTTCCAATGGGTTAAGCAAAGATGACGTTGAGAATATGGTTAAGGATGCAGAGAAGTATGCCAGGGAAGACAGGAGAAAGAAAAAACATGTAGAAGCTGTCAATATGCAGAAGGGATTGTTCGTAATACTGAAACAAAGATGGAAGAATTCAAAGACCAACTTCTAGCGGATGAGTGTGACAAACTAAAAGAAGAAATCTCTAAAATGATAGTGCTCTTAGCTCTCAAAGCTAGTGAAACAAGAAAACAAGAAAAAATATCAGGCTGGCAACACTTACTCTCCAACAAGCATCATTAAATTTCTTTGAAATGGTATATAAAAAATATGACATCTGATTGAGAACGCTCTGAAGTTCTCCTTCTGGGGAAGATCAGAAGGAGAGGAAACAATTGAGTAGTACTCCCCTTGAGTAGAGCAGAAATTGGGAAAAGATTTGTGAAGCTTGGGAACAAAGGGGCACAAGAACCTTCCTGGGTAGAAATGGGCAAACTTCAGAATTACTGTGTTTTTGCAGTATTCTATATTTAATTTCCTCAAAGTGTAAACTTAGTGAGTATATAGCTAATATCATTTGACAGGTAATTCCGATAACATAAAGTTCTAAATGTTCACCCCCAACCTATCTTTATTTTCCAGTTGCATGTAAATGGCAGTGGGGTATGGAGTGGTTTGGATTCACTGATCATTATAAAGGTTCAGCACAATTGTATGCAGCAGTGACTAATTCCAAGCAGTGAAACAAAACTACATCATGAAATTGAGGGTTGGAAATCATAATCCTTAAAAGACTCAGTAGAGACAGATCTTTCTAGTTAGCCAAGTACTTGTCTTCTGTGACTAGTGGACTCTCTTTCCATAGCCCATGCAGTGCCAGCTGCTAGAGAAGGAGAAGCCATTTTGAAAGAGATGTGTTTTCTTTGTTTTGTCTAAAAGTATTTTTTTGAAATAAGGTGATTAAGGAGGCTCTTCATTTCACTTAAGCCATCCTGTTTTCTCTACCTCCTAGCCTTTGCTTTAGGTACCTCCTTCCTTGACAATTGCTCTTTTGATCCATTCTGGATTTTTCCTAAACATTAAATATGAATAGAAAATGAAATATTAATAGAAAATGAAATAAGTATGAATAGAAAATCAAAAGAAAAACCAAGTATTTATTAAGCACTAATTGCTTGGCACATAGTGAGTGCTTAACAAATAATTTGTGAGTTGACTTTTAAATAAATTATACCCTTTTAGAGCCATATTCCAGTCATATATCCCATTGCACCTATTCTCACTTATATCTGTGTTGACAGATTTGCCCTATTCCTTGCATGATAATCTTTAGTCTTGCTTATTACTCATATGTTGTGCATTTGTGTGTAGCCAGCTGTCTGATGCCATGCGTTTTATTAATGGATCCTTTCTTATATTTTTGCTTCCTATGAATTTCTATATGTAGTTATTCTGTTATTTAGTTTCATGGATATAGATAGATGAGGGGAGGGGAAGAAGTTTTCTCTTCCCCCCTACCACTTCCTTTTTAATGTAAAGATTCATAAGATTCCAGATTAATAGGTTCTTATCAGTGCTTGTTATACTTTATCCTGACTGTGAGCCTTATTGTTCCTATATTTTTAGCTGTGGTCTGGAAATCCAAATCCTGATCTCAGTACTAACGAGCCTAAGCGCTTACAAAATCTGCTTTTTTCTACTAAAGCCCTTCCTTTGGCTGCTGTGATAAAAAAAAAATGGCACCCATGCCCCTAATGTTTTCAGTGTTTTGCTCTGAAATTCAAATTTCTTAACAGTGTTTTCTAGGTTACTTATTGTGCTATTTGTAATCTTCAGAAGGAAGTCCTTAGGTTGGACAAATCTTGTAGGCCTCTTCATCATATTCCCAGGTATATCCTCTGGGAATATCTAGACCTCTCTGTTTATGTTGATAAATAGCCAATTCAGTACCCTTCAGCAATGATTCTGCAGTATGCCTTTCCTCTTTCTCTGGTCGTTCCTGAGTGGCCTCTTTCTTATGACACCTGTGAATTCATTTCATCATTCTTTGTAGCATAAGAAGTTCCTTATTCTTGAGAGTGTTCAACTCCCATCTACAGAAAAAATTCATATGTATTACCTAACTTTAAAAGTTCAATGGTCCTTCTTTCCTTTTTTAATGTAACATTCTCCAACTGACTAATCTTTTAACAAAAGTTAGGATTCCCCTATAGCTCTTCAGGTCCTTTTTCTTCATTTCTTACTTGAAGTTCTTTGTATTCTTTTAAGAAGAACTTCCTTTTCTCCAGTAGCCTGAATAAGTAGAGCTTATTATCCCCATCTTAAAGAACCTTTACTTGACCCAGTCCTCTTCTTAAACTTTCATCTTATCTGTATCTCTTCTCTTTTTCACAGCCAGACTCTTAGTAAAGGTCATCTAAACTCCATCTCTTCATCTCCTGTTTACTTTCCAACCTTTTGCCATCTGGCTTTTTATCTCATAGGTCTATTGAAATTACTCTCTTTACAAAAGATCTCAACTGCTAAATGCAATGGCCTATTCATACTTCTTTTAATTACTCTCCCTACAGCTTTCAGTATTGTTGAATACCCCTGCTTTCTGGAGACTTTTTCCTCTCTTGTCTTCTGTGACAGACTTCTCTCGTAGTTCTCCTTCTCCCTGCCTGACCATTCTGTCTCAGTTTCCTTGTATAGACTGAGATCCTCCTCCTATTCATTAAGTGTGGACATCCTTTAAGGCACTATCCTCAATCCTGCTGGCCCTGCTCTCTTCTCTCTTATTGGTTCTGAAGAGTTTAGTAATTATCTCAGTGAAGAGACTTTCAAATCTATTTAGACATCCTATATGTCTCCTGAACTTCACTTCAGTATGATCAACTACTCTCTGGATATCTTTATCTGTATATCCTGATAACTGTCTACATCTCAAACTGAAGATGTTGGAAGTAGAACTACTCCTTTTCCTCCAAACCCCTCCCTTCTCTAGACTTCATCATTTCTATTGAAGACAACATCATCCTTCCAGTCACCCAGGTTTACAATCTTAGAGTCAACCATGACTTCTCTCTCCCTCACTTCCGGTATGTAGTTAGCTCCCAAGTGTTGTCAGTTGTAGCTACACAAAATGTCTGGCCATGGAAAAATTCCCATTTTTTCAACATGAACCTCTAGTCTAAGCCTTGCTCACCTCTTCTCTGGACAATTACAGTAGCCTCCTAATTGATCTTCCTGCTCTCAGTCTTTCCCCTCTCCAGTCCAGCCTCCACACAGTTGACAAAATCATCCTGCAATACAAATTGAATCTGGTTAGCTTAGGGCACAAAAATTTTCAGTGGTTCCCTTTTATCTCTAAGATGAAGTATAAAAGCCTCAGCCCAGCTTTAAAGCCTACTACAGTCTGTCAGGACCCTTTTCAATGTTTTCTCATATTATTATGCTTTACAAGACCGCTGTTTGAGTCCACCTGGACTACTGGCTGTTCCTTGACCTTGACATTTTGTCTCCTGACCCTGTCTTTGTACAGGTTACCCTCCATATCTGAAATGTATGTCTTCATCACTTGTGTCTCTTAAAATCCTTAGTTTGCTTCAAGACATTGCCCAAGTTCCACCTTTCCTGTTTCTACCTGTATCCCCTAAGGTTAATTTTGTTTTACTCTTTTGAATTACCTTGCATTTACTTATGTGTGTTTATATTGTTATACCTTCTCCCTCCCTGCCCAAGAATGTTAGCTTCTTAAAAGGAGAGACCATTTTCATTTTTGTATCCAGAGTGCCTAACTCAAGGCTCTTCATGTAGTTGTCACATAATAAATGTTCATTGAATTGAATTTCACCTTATATTCTCTAGGAATGAATATCATGTTGTTTTTCTTGCATATGTAGCTCTTCCTTGGTACTGGCAGAAATAATCATATTTTCTGCAAATCCCTAAACAATTCCTTCCCCTCCCTCTCTCCCTGCCTCATACTTGTTAGAGGAAAGATCATCAGTTGGTTGTTGGTAGCTCTTGTACTTAAATGCCTATTAATTATATGGGCAGTTCCTGAACAAGGCTGTTTCATATTGAATTATCCCCTTTTTTCTTTATGATATGAAGCTGACTTGCCTTGATTGGTGATTAGCACTTACTATCAAATCCTAATGGAAACAGAAATTGAATCATAAGCAAGGCTCTGTTTAATTGTCTAATTCTATACCTCCTTTCTACTTTTCTTGATAAAGGGCAGAACTTCCTTGTTTTTCTCAGGTCACTTCAGTTGATGTGATGTGCTATATTATGTGTAATACAAAGGTAATACAGTGGATAGAGTGGTGGGCTTGGAGATAGGAAGAACTGAGTTCAGATACTGCCCCAGATATTAACTTTGTGATCATGGGTGTGTCATTCAACCTCTCTTAGTCTTCCTTTCTTCATGTATAAAGTACGAAGAATGAATATGAAATCAATGACCTCTCGGGTCCCTTCTGAGTTGAAATTCGTGATTGTATGATTTCCTGAAGCTAAGGAATATGCACTATACTTAGGGAGATAAGACATAATAGATAATGTAGTATAATGCATATAAGTGTCATGTGAATTATACATGGAGTTTACCATAGGATTTATTTTCAAGGATGTAGTTCTTGGCTAGATTTTAAAACATCTTCATGGGTAGCAAAGAGCACATTTTAGGAAGGAGGAACATGTACATCACATTTAGAAAATAGACTCTACTGGCCAAAATAGAGATTTAATATTGAGGAGAACAGGAAATTAGGAAATGTGGCTTGAGTTCATATGATAGATGCATCACCTATGGCATATTAAAGGCAAATGGAGAGCCACTAAAGAATTTTGAGGGAGGCATGACAATGAAGAAAATTTTGTATCATGAAAATTATCTAGTAGCAGTGTGCTGATCGAATTGGAGTAGGGGGCATTATTAAAAAGTAAAGTTACCAATTAGAAGAGCGTTGTAATAATCTAGGTTTAAAGATACAAAAGCCCATACTCAGTATTGGCAGTGGGAAAGAGAATAAAATATAAGTCGAGATAGCACAAGTAGAAAATGTAGAGCATCTCATGATTTTTAGATGTGGGGGAGGGAGAGGAATAAAAAATGATTCTGAAATACCAGCCATTACATTGATAGAAACAAGAAAGCCAGAAGGACAAGCACTATGCAAATGTTATATTATATTATAGTTACTGTTGATAAATTGTGAAATACTAGATGTCTTACCAAAAAAAAAAATGTGTATTTTTTTTATCTGTAGGAGCTTATGGAAACACTTCCGTGCTGTTAGCCTTTGTTTATTTTTACTAGTGTTCCCTGCTTACATGGCTTACATGATATGCCAATTTTTCCACATGGATTTTTGGCTTCTTATCATTATCTCCAGTAGCATCCTCACTTCTCTTCAGGTAAGCCCAAGGATAGATTCATGTAACATTTTACTTGATTTTTTTCTCTTTTGGGATGAAAAATGAATTTCCTTTAGGTTAATTATTGTAGATTGTATAGTTATCATGTAAGTTACCATTCTTTTGCATTTTTGTCATTTTGATTACAATAATTGGGATATTTGATGTTAGTGTTCTGGTTCTACTGCCATTTGTATTCTTTTTAAGTAGCTTTCCTCCTCTTCTTACTTTCCCCCTCTATCCCCATTTCTGTTTTTCTAAATGGCATGATACAGAGCTATCATGTAAAATAGAGAACTAGATACTCTTGGAAAAATCAGTTTAATTTATTTTTTTCAGGATATTAGCAACAAATAGAACATTGCAAAAATACGTTTGTAATTAGAAACATTGCCGATTTTTAAGCACTTTGTGCTTCTAGGCTAATAGCATGTTAATATATGTTAAATGCAACCTTTTAAGCCATCTTTCAAGCTCAATTTGAACACTTACATGAGGGGAACTTCCCTAAACCGCACTGGGAGCTTCTCCTTTCTTTCTGCTAGTATGGTGACGTCCATCTACTACTAGTAGCTGATCAATGATTACTGACCTCCATCTCTAGGTTATACTCAGGGTACGGGTATCCTAAAGCAAATATGCAGAATTTCTAGCTGTCAGCAAAGACTAAGGAAAGAGTTCAGACCCATATAGGTGGGAATCAGAAATGCTGTGAAGAGGCTAAAATGAAATAGCCTTCATGCTCAAAGATTTGTTTGGCTTGACAGAGAAGAGGTGGAATGCAAAATCTTTATCTCCCATTTCACTTCTAAGATGTTCCGTATCTTTGTCAAGAAGATAGTGTAACACTCAAGTGACTTTCAAAAAAATAATATAAACCCCTTTATTTTGAATATTCTAACAGTTTGGTTTCCTTCCTCTTTCTATAAGAATAGAAGAAAAGATGATTAGAATTTTCATTTTATGTAGTTAGGAATGACGTAGGCCTCCTGAACTTGTCTTCTTAGTTGCCATGTTTTCCAGAAACATTGGACCCAGAGTATGCAGGAGGCTCTGAACATGTCATAGTTGAAGTTCACCCGAGCTGACATAATATGTTGTTTGCACCCCAAGCTGGACTCACTGTGTGTCCTTGGGAATCAAGACAGCACCAGTCAGTGTACACTAGACTGAGAAACTGCTTGTTGCAGCTGAGGTCTTTGTAGATCAGCAGACAATCCTAACTTCATGATCTAGCAGTTCCCATGGGAAAAGAATACTACTTTTTCCTCCTCTTTCTCTTCCCCTTCAGGGAGGGATCAGTCCTTTCTCCACCTCTACTCCTCTTTTCCTCCTCCCATGCCACTCCCATTTAGGAGGAAATTTCTGTCCCTCCTCCCTTTGTTGCAATATCATAAATATGCAGGCTTCTGTTTGGATCTCATTGCACCTGGAGTACCACATGCATGTTCATTTGTCTTGTAATAAATCCAATTGCAATACATGTCTCATGGACTTGTAATATATTTTTTTTTGGTTAACAGTTTACATTGCTGCAAGCTTAAGATTTATTGCCCTACTAAGATTTTCTTCCTTTGTATACACGTTTCATCAGCCAAATTGTTCTTTGAACCTTTTCCAGAGCTCCAGCAGATATGTGAATTTTGTTTTTCATGAGTAGATGCTAACCATAATGTTTTTACCTGATAGTTTATGTCCCAAATGGCTACACAATTTTATCATTTTATTATTTTTTTGCACGTAAGAATTTTCATGGTTATTCATGTTTTAAAGTCAGTCTAAGATGAATGAGCTGTAAATACAGAGGACCAAATCAACCTAGCAAAAACTTAAGAAACCTTATCATTGCCTTTTATCGTAAGATATCGCTCTTAAATTTGCCATAGATTTTTTTAAAATTCTGGATGACAGCTAACTGCTATTTGCATTTTTGTATGTATTTATTACTTGATGTAATAAAGTTTATTATTAAAAATTTTTATTTAAAAAAACTACCTTTTAAGCTTTTGAGGTTATAGTTTAGTGGTTTTGCTATACTTATTTAGTAGCCTTATTGTGGTACAGAGACCCATATTTACTGAAAGACAGTTTCTAGTACACTATAATATTTCTGTATATGAAATGTGTTACCAAATATCTTTTATGGTTGAACATTTCAAACGAATGGTCTCTTCCCTCAACCTTTTTTCTTTTCCTTACCACCTACTCCTTCCAAAACTGCTTACAATCTTTTATGTTAAATTTTGTTTTGACATAGGAGGTGAGTCTAAACAAATACACAAACCCACTAACAGAGTATATTTCCTGAAAACAGTTAAGAAAAGAAGCACAAGACAGTGGTGGTAGATATAACAAGTATTCTTTTGTAATTTGTTTGTTATAAGGAATGAGAAAGGTTTGTCCTTTAACTTTTAAGTTAGTACCAGCATTATCTGTTGTATTTTGCCAAGGTATTATTGTTGTTTAATATTGTCTTCATTTATATAGCTGTAGTCACTGTGTTGTATTATTCTTTTACATTTGCCTTCTTAACCATGTCACTTTATACCAGTCTTCCCTTATTACTTTCAGTTTTTTACATTTGTCATTCTTTGTGGTACAATAATATTCTCAAATATTAAAATTTCATAATTTATTTAGCTATTCTCCAATAACTGGACAAGTAGTCTCTAACTTTTTGCTTTGAATGTTTTTAAAAGACAGATCTTTACTTTTTAAAAGTATCTTACTGGATCAGAAAGTATGAGTAACTTTGTAACTTTTCTTGTATAATTCCAAGTTGTTTTCTAAAATGGTTAGGTTGATTCATCATTCTAAGACAGCAAATTAACCTTAAAAATTGATAAATATGTGCTCTGATTTTGCATCCCTAATGCTCCACTGAAACACCTATCTCAAAGATTACTACTAGTGACTATTTTCTTGTTGAGTCAAATGTTCTTTTACTTTTACCTTTCTGATGTTTTAACTCTGTTGACTTTTCTCCCTGGGCTTCTGTAAATACTACATTTACCTGGTTCTTCTCGCAACCCTGTGAACATTACTTCTCGGTCTTCTTCACTGGATTCTTTGTCATTCCTACTCTGTGTGTCTTCCCTGAGGTTCAGTAGTAATCTCTTTACACTCTTATTTAAAGAGCTCATCCATACTTGTGGCTTTTACCACAAGCCCACGATTCAGCCTCCCTTGATCTACATCTCAGAATACTCTACTTGAAGTTTTTCCGGCAAAGGGTGGCACTTTATGTTGTCTAACCGTGTTACTGTTTTTCTTGTCATCCTAACTGTGGATTAGTAGTAGGAGGAGGAGCTTTTTTTGGTAGCAGACCCTTCATACCTTTTTCTGTAACTGTGTTCTTTACTATATTAAGCACACATTACGCTAACTCAATAAATACTAGTTGGTTGATTAATTGGTACAGTCCACATATGTAACGCCAATGCGATACCCATAGCAGCTGCTATGAATATGCATATGTATTTCCAGGGTAAATTTGCAAAATATAATTAACTCTCTTCATTAAAGGCAAAACCAAAATATTTATTCACATACCAGCAAGCACAATTTACCATGGTAACAAAAATGTCTGTACTCATCACCAATCCAGGGAGCACTGACATCTTAAGCATTCTTTCTGTTAGGCCTCCCCACAAACAAGTTCCCCCAGGAAAATTCCTCCATCTGCCCACTCACACTAGCTTCTCTCCCTCAGCTCTGCCTTGTTCTCACTTCTGCTCTTTTTTTTCTTTTGGGCAATCTCCTCCAACAGTGGTCTCCATGTGACTCAAGTCTCAGTGTGACTCAGGATGCACCACAGCCGTGAGCTGGGCCAGAGCCCAAAGCAGTTCACCATAGGCCTATTAATGGACAGGAAAGATCTTCCTGTCCCATTAACATCATACCATATCACTCAAAATTAGTTGAAAAGACATCCTCTAGAGAATTTGGAATTATTTTTCTTGTTTTGAAGGTCTATGGAAACTTAAACCTTTGTTTAAATTTTTGCCTGCTAATTTTTCCTGTTATCTTACTATTCCTAACTATCCAAAGTCTTTGTGTTTAGCAAGAAACAGAATTTTGGGGAAATGATAATAAGCTATTAAGTTTCAGATAGTAAGCTACACATTTTTCCGTGTATAATTTTATTAACATGTATAATTTAACATCAAGAGCAGCACTTATTTTAAGTGACCTAGCTTTCCCTGACAAGATGAAATGTGGCAACCTACAAACAATAAGAAATATTGTTGCTTCTTTTTTGTATTCAGTGAACAAAATTTTTCAGTGTTTGTTTATTATACTTTGTACTTTCAGGTTCTGGGTACACTTTTTATTTATGTCTTATTTATGGTTGAAGAATTCAGAAAAGAGCCAGTGGATAACATGGATGATGTCATCTACTATGTGAATGGCACTTACCGTCTGCTGGAATTTCTTGTGGCACTCTGTGTTGTAGCATATGGTGTTTCAGAGACCATCTTTGGAGAATGGACTGTGATGGGCTCCATGATCATCTTTATTCATTCCTATTACAATGTGTGGCTTCGGGCCCAGCTGGGGTGGAAGAGCTTTCTTCTCCGCAGGGATGCTGTGAATAAAATAAAATCGCTGCCCATTGCTACAAAAGAGCAACTAGAGAAACACAATGATATTTGTGCCATCTGTTATCAGGTACCCAGCACAACATAAAAGTCTAAGTGGTTGGGGAAATGTGGTATAATTACTCTTGGGGTTTTTATTAAAATCCATTTAATTTAAATTCCCAAGAAGAAATGAATATCTCCTAAGCAACTAAATAACTTTAAGCACCTTAAACAACTTTTAGGAAATGTTTTGTCTTTTTAAAAATATTTAAAAGTTTAACATTTGGCCACTGTGATACTAATACATTGTTGTTATTGTTTTCAATACTTGTTGTGCACCCACAAATGAAGGAAAAACAGGTCAGATGTATATTATATTCACTCTTGAGTGCATATACTATAGATCAGGGATTGGGAACTTTGGAAAAATGGTGTTTGCCAAGGTTCTGACCCCCCTTTCCTTCTGGTGTGCTGGGGGGTGAGGAGATATGTAATTTCACAAGAGGGAGGTTAGTGAGAACATGCCAACTGCTGGTCCTTTTAGTGCGTAGTTGGTGACTCTCACAAGTTTTTTCCCTCCTAACTTTTCTCCCTTCAGGGAAGCGCATGATGCTAGCAGCCAATTTGCATGCCAGTGAAAATTGGCTTGTCTGCCATATTTGGCATATGTGCTGTAAGTTGCTGGCTCCTGCTGTAGATAAATTAAAAGTTAATGTTGAAATCAGCTTTGCAGTGGAAAACGGACTCACAACTTAGCTACGTAAACAACAGAGTACCTTATACACACAGCATTGCATCAGGGACAATAGTTGAGGTCACCAGTTGAGAATGGCTTATATTCCAAATTATTTTGCCCTTTCTAGTCTGCTAGTAGCATAAAGGGGAGGAGGTGGAAACAGGCATGCATGGCATAGGCTTTTTTTTTTTCCAAAGTTGTTTCTAAATATAATTAAAGTGTATTGGTCATTCAGTTTTTTCTAAGTAGAAACAACATGCCTCCTAGACCTTGAATATGTTTCTAAAATTGTATTTTTCAAAATGGCTTATTTGTTAGTAGTTATGGTTGAGGAGAAGGTGGTAGGAAATGTACAAAAAGTTATATATCAAAGATTTTAAATAGTTCTAGTTTTAACTTTCTTAGTTACTGGAAATAAGCTGCAATATCATGCACCAAACATTATTCCCTTCTGCACATATTAGGAAAATGCATGTTAAAAAGATGTGGTCCTTTGGCTGCAGAAGCCCTCTGTAGAAGTTCTTGACTTTCTGTTAGAACTGTTTAGATTTCCCCTTTTCTTGCTTGCCATTTTAATATTTCTTTTGTCGAGAGACTCAAATCAACTGCTGATAACACAAAAAGAGGATAAGCTACTGCTTAAGCTTCCTATTTGCTGCTTTTTGTATGACTGTGCTTTCAAGTAACTCCCAAGTGTTACCAGCTCTTGGTATAGAGGATTGCTTGAACTAGTTTTGGCACTTAAAAAAATATTATATTTCTCTTATATTTACAAAAAAGAAGAACAATGGGCAACTATTTAACAGCATAGATCACTACAGGTTTTCATTTCATACTTTCAACACTTTCTTCGAAAAGAATTAATATCCAGAGTAAATGGCTTTGTGTGTAGACAGAGCCTTGAAAACTATTCCATGGCATATACTATAGTCCTCATGAAATCCAACAAATCTACCAGTTTTTTCCCTAGTATTCTATTGCTATGATTATAGTTAAAAGGAAATTCCTTATACATGATCTTATCCCCATGGAAAAAATCCATCATTGTAAGTCTATTCTCAGTACTGTCATGGAAGTATGCAGATTATTTCTTTCTGATTTTTAAAAATATAATTTTATTGATGTGATACTGCTGAAATTATTTAGCCATTCAGCTATAGGCTAAGACAGAATTCATTTTAGAAAGCTTTAAAAAACATTTTAGTTCCATTCATTTTTGTTTCTGCATGCATCTAAAATTACTCTCTGAAGCTCTTTTATTGGTGTGGGGGGCCCTCTGGTGGTGAAAAGAGTACTTACATAAGAAGTATTCTATCCCAAGCCCTGGTACTCCACATTCTAATTCATTTTAATGATGTGGGAAGGGAAATTTTGGGATCAAAGAAACTTTGAAGCAGCACCAAAGAGTTAGAAGCTATGGACAATTATCTAATCTTTCCTTTCCCTCTCATTTAGGACATGAAATCTGCTGTGATAACACCATGCAGCCATTTCTTCCATGCAGGTTGCCTTAAGAAATGGTTGTATGTACAAGAGACTTGCCCTCTGTGCCACTGCCACCTTAAAAATTCCTCCCATCCTCCAGGATTAGGACCAGAACCAGCTCCACAGCCAAACCCTGGAATAGAGCAAAATATTGTGGTTCAAGAAGGAACTGACCCCTCAGTTCAGGAACACCCTGGAGGGGCTGGTTTGAAAGAAGACCCTAGAGACAGTAATGAACAATTGACCACAGTGATAGGTCACCAGGAGGGGACTTTTGAAACCCAGGCACATCTTCCAAACCTCCATGTTGAGGTGTGCTCTATTGTGGTCAACCAAGACGATATGAAGACAGAAGAACACCCTGGAGTTTTAGAGGGAGATTTAATTCAAGACAGAAGTCATGTCTAGATTTTAGGAACATGTGATCGTTATACAGCAAACAGAGACATTCCAGGGATCCAAGATAATCTTTTCTCAGTAGAGACCGCCTGCTTTTACAAACCCTAGGCATTGAGAGAGAGTTTTGGCAATCTATAATAATCAAAAAGTATATATGTGTCCCATGCTGGTATTTTGCCAAGGAAAATCAACCTCAGCTACTTGAGGAACTGCCATAGAATTGAGAGGATAAATCAGACAGAAAATTGAGTATTTTCTGAGGGCTAAGAAAAGGAAAATAAAATCATAAAGACAGTATGGGAAGAAGCTGAATGGACATTTTACTTTACATGGGGAAGATTAGTCTTTTTCCTGAGTATCAGAGAGTTATTTGCCCTTCCTCCTGTCCCCTTTTTTTCCTCAGTTAAATGGAACTCAGTCAGGTGATTATTGAATTTTGTATAGCACTGAAGCAAAATCAAAGATGTAAAAAGCGTTGATTGTATGGAAAAATTGAAGCACGCTAATACATCATATGTGCTTTAGGCGTTTGTGGGGGCGGGGTGGGCATGTGGGCATTGCAATTTGCATTCATGTAATCTGTGACTCTTGACCTTTATGATGGAGTCATTAATATTTTGATGTATATGAAACTTTTGTTAATATACTGTATACTGTGTTGCCTGTGTGAAGTAAACTAAAGCACTAATGAACACTTTGGAGTCCTACATAGTTTAGGGGCTTAAAGTGGGATGAGCTTTAGGGAACAGATAAAGGCCTTAGGTGTACTTTTCAATTCTGTGTAATGTTTAATTCTTGCAACAGAAATCAAAACAGTGTTAAATTCTGGCAATATTTGCACTTTGGGAATGAGTACATAATTAATTGTATGATCAAATGCCGCAAATGCCACTTTTAAAGCTGTTGATAGACTTTGCACCTTTTCTTTGACAAGGTTGTGTCATATTTAAATTTTTACATTCATCATGGCTTCTGGTAGAACTGGGGTGGGGGGGATTGGCAATTTTTTTATGTGAATTTTGATATGAAAAGAAACTAGTCATTTATTTATACAATAGGCTTGGCTCAAAAAAGTGTTTTTCAGAGTTGGTATTCCTAATGTGAGATGTGACATTATTTTATTTTTAGTAGCAAATTTGGATGTAGACTGACAGACATAGCTGAATGTCTTAATAAATTTAAATTTGAAGATTTTATGTTTTGCTCATGTGATTATTGCTGCAAAGCATTTTAGTGAGTTAGGTCTTTAAAAAATTCTCTGGTCTCAGAAATAAAATTGTTAGGATTTTATTTCTTCCACTTCTAAATATTTGCATGTTGACTCATTGTAATGATCATCTTCAAAATTCACCTAGCACTGATTTCCTCTCCGCCTCTCACCCCCCCCACACCACATCCCCACCCCCACCCCCTGGGTATCTCAATCAATGTTTTCTGTCTTTGAGATTAACTAGAAAGGAGCGTTCCTATGTCATGATTTGAGCCTTTCAAATTTTAGTGTTACTTTATAATATGTTAGGAGAGAGGCATTGATTAATATAATCCTTTTAGATTTAGAAAATTAGGCACACTTAATGTTTACTGGCTCTTAATGAACTGCCTGATTTTTTGCATCTACACAGTGCTTTTCTATAGAGATTATTCATTTTATCTTAAGTGAGAATAACAAATCATTCTAGACGCCCTTGCCTTTTAAACCATGTTGCCTTCTTTATGACTTACTAACCACTTTGTGATGAGACATAGGATTCCACTAAGTTTTCCCTCTACCTTGTCAGGGTATAGATTCAGAATTGTATTGTTCAATTAAAAGAGTAAATCAGGGATCTGCCGATGACCCTAATTTTTGAAGGTTATGGAAGGAGAATATAAGCTTTGTTAAGTCCTACTGAGCTGTCAACTCTTTGAGATGTCCTAAGCTTGACTGTATGGCTGTCATCTAAGGCCTATGTAAGCTTCTTTCAGAGGGGCTCATCATCAGCATGTTGTCTATTGGTTGATTAAGTTTTTTGGCTGCATCAACTCATGAAGTTGTGGAGAAGGTTTTGGTTTGTACTGGTGGAGCGAGTGTCTCCATTGATGAAATCATAGCATTTCAAAAGTATTTGAAGTAAATAATCACTTTTATAACTAAGAGATCTGGTGTAATTTTTATCTCTGAGACAGATGAAAGTTTACTTCACTATTCTGTTACTTTTCAACACATGAAATTGTGGCCATGCTCATCTAAGTCACATGTAGGGTTTTATTTTCTTAACATGAGTTTATGTGATTTTTAAATACTTGCTACATGAAACTCCTGCACATTCTTCTATCTTGTATTAGCTCTGCTCATTGGTCTGTGCTGTACTCCAGAACGGTCATGCTCTAGCAGGGACTATTTCCTTTTAAATGATACACTTTATTTTTAATACCTGTTTATGACAGGAAAGATGATGTTCTCTAAAGGAGAGGTAAGTCAGATTGCCAATTTAACTGATAGTTTTGAAATGTTTTGGCTTTGCCTGATAGAAAAGGGGGGCTTCTTAAGCTGTAAATAAATGGTGTATGTATTATAAACAAAGTAGCTTTTAAAAAGAAAATAGAATTTTTGTGAGCCACTTAATTTCAACTACAATCTTAACAAAGTGCCTGATTCTGGCATTATGGGAAGGGAATATTTGAATTCCAAAGGTGTAATATTATGTTGGGTTGTATTTTTAATGCATTTTTTAAACTTGTTAACCCCAGTGACCTATGTAGAATAGTTATTTTCACTTCTCCTTTTAGAATCTACTATCTCTTGTCTCTGAATTTTAAATATGTTTTATCAAACATTTTGTAATTTAGCAGTTTTCAAATAAATTTCTCCCACTTTGAACATACAGTAACATTTCACATCTATCATAAACCTAGATGCTAAACAGCCAGTCAGCATAATCAGAAGCAGTTTGTTACAGTAATGATAATCTGATTTATGTAGTATTTTAAGGCTTACAAAGCTGCTTACCACAGCCCTCTGAGGTACATATGTTATTCCCATTTTATAAATCAAGAAGTAGATTCATAAAACTCGAATGATGTATCCTAGATGACACAATTGTAAGATCTTGAGCACATGGTCAGCTAGGTGGCACAGTGGATAGAGTGCTGGGCCTGGGGTCAGGAAGATGTGAGTTCAAATTTGGCCTCAGACATTTAATAGCTATGTGACCCTGGACTAGTCACTTCCGTTCTGTTTACCTCAGTTATTTCCTCTGTAAAATGGGGATAATAATAGCACCTACTTCCCACAGTTGTTATGAGTATCATTTGAGAAAATAATTGTAAAGTGCTTAGGACAGTGCCTTACACATAGTAAATGCTATAAAAATGTTGGGTAAAATGATGACCAATTCTTCTTTCTCTCCAACATTCTTCCTGTGAATCTAGTACCTACATGGCTGCTCATTCACCAAAAAATTTCCTGTTCTCTTTTTTTCACTCTCCACCCTCCAGGAGTTGTGCTTTCCTTTTCAGTATTATAGATGGGTGCCTCAGAGCAAAAGAGAATGTTTACCCTAGGGTTAAATCACCCTAATGCTATACAAGTTTCCATCTAGAGACATGATCATTATCCTAATTGTTGTTTATGGTGAATTTTTAAAAAATCTTTTTCTTTTATTCTGAACTTACACTAAAAAGCATTCCCATATAGCAAAACAAAGAGGATTATACATGAAACTGAATAAGTAGTATATTATAGATTCCATGTTACTTTAAAAATTATACTGCTTTTGTGTGCTTCCATCTAAACTTCCTTCTTTTCCTTCTGTGCATTAAAAAAAGTTTCAGTGGTTCTCTTTTCACTGATGCTACTTCCCACTCCCTCATTAAAACCCAAGAAAGAAGGAAAGGAAAAAAAACCCTCAAAACAAAAGTATAACCAAGCAAAGGGATGAATCCATATGGCGATCTTGTCCAAAAAAGAAAAAAGTCTTTCTGCACTCCAAGTCCATTGCTTATTGGGAAATGGGTAACATACTTCATCATAAGTCCTCAGGACACAGTTGGTTACAGCATTAATTAAAGTTAATGTCTTTAAGGTTTTTTTTCTTTTTAAATAATGTCCACGTATCAGTTATTCTGGTTCTGCTCACTTCGCTGAGTCAATGCTACCCCAGGATTCTGTGAAATTGTCTCTTTCATTTCTTAAAGTATAATAATATTCTATTACATCAATATATCACTGTTTGTTCAACCATTCCCTAATTGATGAGTAGCACCCTATATTTTTTTGCTTTCCTTTTCTCCCACTTAATAGCCCCTTTAGGATCAGGAAGTTTTTGTTTGAGACTATTCCTTCTCTGTTGTTATGCCCTCCCGTCTTTCCTTATTTTTCTGATGAGTTTCATGTGTTTTTATATAGCAACTCTTTGCTAACCCCTACTTTGTTTTAGATTAAGAGTGAGATTCTTCCGATGCTTGCTTCCCAAACCCTCTTTCATGCTTCTATATTTTTGTGCAGTTCTAATGTGAGAAATAATAAATTCTGTCCCTTCCTCCTCTTTTCTACAGTATTCCTTTTTAACCCTCCCTTTCCCCTCTTAAAAACCCTCAGAACAGAACCATTTTATCCCCAGATCCTCTCTTTTTCTTATTTAACTCCCTAAAAATAGCCTTTGAAGATAGTAAGGCCATAAAGGTTCTGAAGGGACACTTGTTTCTTTTCCCTTTATTAGAATGTTAACACCGTATCATATGGCCACTTTTTATGAAATTAATTTACCTTTCTCTGCTTCTCTTCACTTGGGTTTGTATTTCAGAATTTCTACTCAGATATGGTCTTTTGTTCAGAAATGCCTGAGAGTCCATTAAAGAAATTCCATTAAAGATGCGTTGTTTTTTGTGCAGAATTATGCTCAGAATTTATGGGTAAATTATTCTTCATTGTAAGTCTATAGCTTTTGCTTTTGGGGATATTGTATTCCAATACCACCTCCTGTTTTTAGTAGAAACCGTCAAGTGTTGTGGTTCCTTGGTATTTGAACTGCCCCTTTCTGGTTTCTGGCAGTATTGTTTTTCTTTGATACAGTAACCTTGGGTTTTGGCTATGACATTTCTGGAACTTTGGGGAGGTCATCTATAGATTTTATTTTCATTTTGCCCTTTGATTCTAATAGATCTGGGTAGTATAAGTTCACTTATGATTTCTTAAAATAAAGTATCCAGACTTTTTTTTTCATGTTTTTAGGAATCTAATTATTTTTAAATGATCTCTCCTTGATCAGCTCAGTTTTAAAAATTAGATACCTTAACATTTTCTTTTCTTTTATTGTTCTTGATCCAGTGTGTCTCTCTTGTGGAGTTACTCATTTCTGCTTGGTTTTTTTTTCCTCTAGTTTTCAGAGAATCTTTTAGGTAAACTTGACCACTTTCTTTTCTAAGCTATATATTCTTACTTTTTTTTTTCTCCAGAGTTTTTTTTTTCACTTTTATCTCCTTCTTTAAGGTATTTGTGTTGTCCTTGCAGGAAATCAAAATGTTTTTTCCTTTGAGCCTTTCTGTGCAATTGTTACAGAGTTATTAAACTCCATTCTAGTTGATGTCTTTGTTTTTCTCAGAGCCTTCCATCTTTAGTTTCCTCAACTGGGGCTTTGTTCCATGGCCAGATTTTGCCTTCAGTGCTTTCAAGTGGTGTGGTCAGTCTCTGGGTCACCTGGGCTCCTGCACTGATTTCTACTTCCCTTTCCTTTAGGTCCCTCTTAATCTTTGAGGTTCAGAGCAATGGCTCTTCAGGGCCTTCCCTGGCATGTCAGGAGGAGAGTGCTTAGGGGTCTTAGAGTATCTGGGTTGTCCTCATCTGAGTCCTGCCATTGGTAGGTTTTACTCCCTGAGGAGTTTGAAGGTTCATTTTCTTAGAACTCAGGATTTCTGACCATCCTGGGGCTTTCTAGGGAGAACCCTCAGCTCTAGCTGCCTCCAGACCCAGAACACTGCAGACTATACATGTCTGGCTATGGTGGGAGGCTACTGACTTGTTCGCTTATGCTGGTACTAGCTTTCTTGGTGTCAGGTGCCCTTTCCTATTATCCAGGGCTTCTGACTGACTTTTTGTATAACTCTGTAGTGGAAAGATCACTTACTGTAGGTTCTTCTTGGATTTCTTGGTCATCATTTGGTCTATTGCAAATTTCAAGTTTCTGCTATAGTAGTAAGCATGTGGAAGTTAGGTCATCTGCCTTCATTCAGACAGCCATCTGGACCAATCTGGAGCAATAGGGGCTCATTGATAGTGAATCTTGGTGTCTTTACGCAGGACTGTTTGGGTACTTGAGTATTTGACCTTTCCTTATGATCAGTCTAAAGCACTCCTTGGATTTATAATTTAATATTTTCCAATTACTTCTAAACAACTCTAAGAAGAGTAATTTTAATTTATGGAAGAGCAAAATAGAAATTCTGATCTGACTGATGTCATTGTGTCAGCATGGCACAATGTGTTTATTGAGGGAGATAGTGTGTAACATGAAGAATATACAGAATAACAAAATAAATGCGAAGTTTAAAGAGGAAGAGCACTAGCATTTGCAATCAGAAAGAGTGCTGGAGGTTGTGGTTGAGCTGAGCCTTGAAACAAAGATTCTCAGACACAGGTGAGGAGGGAGGGTTCTACTAGTTTGGAGAGGCTTCATATAGAAAGTGGTACTTGGGCTTTTATGGGAACTGGATATTCCATGGGAAGTGAGGAGGGAGCCAGTGTACATGCATGGAGACCCAAGAGAGAGTTGTGTTTTAGGAAAGCAAAAAGTTCAATTTCCCTGGACCCTAGCATGTGTAAAGGGGAGTCATGAGAGAAGCAGCATGATACAGAGCATAGGACTCAGATTCAGGAGGCCTTAATTTAAGTCCCAGTTGGCACTAGCCATGTAACCCATGTGCAAATTATTTCACCTCTTTGTTTCTGAAACAAAATGTCTTATTCATTGTCTGTAAGCAAGTTAGCCAAATTGAGTTAGATTCAGCCTGCTTAAGATTCTGTCTGATAGTGGCACAACCAAAGTCTTGTTGTTTTTGTCATTCTTAATATCAACTTCAAAATTAACCTTCAGGATGTTAAGATTTATCCTAAAACACCCTAATTTCTAGTATGGCTCTCTCACAAGTTTTGAGAATATGTGGAAATTCAACAGACATTAAATTACTGCTTTATGCAATGGCACTTCTAGGCACTGGAGTTGCAAATGAAGAATGGAAAACTACCCTCAAGAAGCTTATATTCTACTGGGGAATAAATACATAAAGAAGTATAAATATAAGACAGTTTGAGGAGGAAGGCAGCATTGGCAGCTGTGGGGAATCAGGAGAGACTTGGTCCATGACACCATAACCGAACTATGAAGGAAGCTAAGGATTCTAAGATACAGAGGTGAGGAGAAAGTGCTGTCAGGCAAGGGAGACAGGCTGTGTGAAAACAGAAAGATGGAGAGGGAATGTTGAGTTCTGGGAATAGCAAGTAGTCTAATTTTGTTGGAATGCAGTGTATGTAAAGGGGAGTGATAGGAAATAAATCTGGAAAGGTAGAATGGAGCCAGACTGGAGGGCTGAATGTGGCTGAAGAGATTGTATTTTACTCTGACGATAGGGAAACACTGAAGTTGTTTGTTTTTGTAAGAATTGACTCAATCTGACTTGTGCTTTAGGACTATTATTTTGGCAGAAACAAGAATGATAAGTGTTGAGACTAGAAGCAAGGAGACCAGTTAAAAAGCTATTGTGCTCAAAAAGAAATAATGAAACCTGCTCTAGGGTAGATGTAAACTGTCTGAGTAGAGGAAAAGGGGATGTAGTGGAAGAATTGACAAGAATTGACAGCTAATTGGATATGGGGGGAAAGAGAAGAATCAAAGAAGACTTCAAGGATAGCTGGAAAGATGATGGTGCTGTCCTAATAGAGAAAAGAAGGTTTAGAAGAAACAGTAATTCTGCCTGTGCAATGAACTTGCCATGTGATGTCAAAGAGGTTCCTGAATCTTTCTGGGTTTCAGTCTCCTCATCGATAAAATTGAGGTGATTAGATAAGTTTGAAGGTCTCATCTAGTTTACAGTTCTAGAGGCTCCTTGACTCTGTATTTTTTAGGCTTTACCATGTCGAGGCTAGTACATTTTTCCTATGTACTGTGTGGAAAAAAAATATTTTAAATTGCAAAGCTCCCCCCCCCCCACCACCATTGTAGTATTCTGGGAGGACAAGCCAGTGTTTGCCCTACTTATAGAATTCAATATAGATTTTTTTTCTTTTTTTAAAAATTTATTTTTTTATTTTTAGTTTACAACACTCAGTTCCACAAGTTTTTGAGTTCCAAATTTTCTCTCCCTCTCTCTCCTCCCTGCTCCCTCCTAAGTAATTCAACATATATTAAATCTGGGGGGCGCTAGGTGGTGCAAGGTGGTGCAGTGAGTAGAGCACCTGCCCTGGAATCAGGAGGACCTGAGTTCAAATGCAGCCTCAGACACTTGACACACTAGCTGTGTGACCTTGGGCAAGTCACTTAACCCCACTTAACCCCTGTCTTCCCCCCTCAAAAAAATAAAAACCCCATATATTAAAGCTTACAGTGTTTAATAATCTTTCCTCTTTGCCATCATCTTTCTAGAAAAATAGGTTTTGTCTCTGATTTTTAAAAATCCTCTTCATGGAAGGTGTTGGTAGTTAAGGCAATCTTTTATGTCCATTATTAGAAGTGGGGTTCCTAATTGTGCTGTACAGGAAACTTAATAATAGGATCTTAATAGTAGGATCAAGCTCCCTTCCAGTTCTTAAACTACGTGTATGTATTTGATTTGTGCTCCATTTCAGATTCTGTTTCATTGGCCTCCAAAAGAACACTCCAAAAGTGCCTTAAAGAAACCAGATAAAACACAATGACAATATGAAAGAGGGACTTCCTGAAGGAAGTGGAAGGGATAGATGTTTTGAAGCACTTTAATTGAATGGATGAACACATCTGGCTCTTAAGTTTTCTGGCAGGAAAAATAAAAAGGGAAATATTGGAGTTATAGGATTTTTCTGTGGGTTCTGCCGTTCTAGAATTGGTTCAGAGCCATTTTTTATAGGTTTTTGGAGGGACTCGGTACGGAGCTCACTCTAGTCCCTGCTTACCCGCCGCCATCTTGGCTCCGCCCCCCCGAGTTATAGGATTTTTACTTCCTGACAATAAAAAACATATGAATTTATCTATAGAAGAATTTTTCCTGGAACTAAGAGATTTATCCTGTGATTATTTTATGTATAAAAGGTATTCAAGAACTTGGTGGATAGTATCTTCAACATAGTTTTACAAATTATACAGAGATACTCTTCAACCAGATGGTTCTCGTATTGACTTTATATAAAAGTAGGGAATATAACATTACATTGTGACTCTGTTAATGAAGATATTTCTGAGGGGTCAAGGTGACGTTATACAGGCACCTTGCTTTCCTGTTGTTCAACAATGCAGGGATAGAATTCATAAAACATCTGTGGAAGGATCATTAAAATACCCATCAAACTACCTTTGTCAAGTGTCAGACTCTTAAGTGAGCTTTCAACAGTTGTTCATTTGACTTACAAACATTCTAATTAAAAACCATTAATGTACACAATCTTTGTATAAGTTTTAGCCAGCAGAAGCAGGAAATAAAACTGATATCCAGTTGTGTAAATTAGACATGTACAAATAGTGAAAATATCAGTATTTCAAGGATCAGTGTGATTTAATTGGTGTTGATACTTCATTAAGAGAATGAACTATCAAGTTAAAAATTATTTTAAAAAAACATTAAAATAAAAAAGAAGGTCTATAATATAACTCACATGGAGTAGCTCGGTGGTACAGTGAATAGAGTCCTGGGCCAGGAGACAGGGTGATCTGAATTCAAATCCAGTCTCAGACATTTACAAGCTATGTGACCATGGAAAAGTCACTTAACCTCTGTTTGACTCCATCTCCTCTTCTATAAAATGAGAATAATAGGGTTGTTGTGAGGATCAAATGGGATATTATAAACTGTTTGGCACGTTGTAAATGCAATGCAAATGTTAGCTATTATTATTATTATTTATTATTAAATAAATCACCTTTTAAAAGAAAACAGATCAAAACTTCTTTTCACGGAATAGCAAAATCACAGAATCTGAGAGTTGGTGAGGACCTCAGTGGCCATTTAGTCAGACCCATGCAGGAAAGTAATCTCCACTATGACAGACCTTCTAAGTAGTTGTCAAGTCTCTGCTCGAAGACTTTCAAGGAGAGGGAACCCATCACCTCTCCAGGTAGCCCATCATACTTTGGGACGGCTCTAATTTTTGAGGAAGTTTTTTTCCCCGAAAACAGGCCTAGTTACCTCTTGCCTCTTTGGGCTTTCCTCTTGATGCTCCTGGTTCTGCCCTCTGGGGCTAAAAGAATAAATTTGATCCGTCCTCCACATGACAGTCCTTCAAATTTCTGTGATGGCTAATCATGTCCCACTTAAATCATCTCTAAGCCAAAGGTGATGAATTCCTCATGATATTTGCTCAAGGCCTTTCACCATCCCAATTCCTCTCTTTTGGTCACTCCAACTTGTCAGTGTCCTTAAATTCCAGTTTCTAGAACTGAAGGCAATGTTTCTGTTGATGCCTAATGAGGACAGATTATGGTGAGACTATGACTTCCCTTCCCTCTTTTTTTTAGGTATAGCTCGAGATTACCTTAGTTTTTGGCTGACACATTACGCCACTGACTTGTACTGAGCCAGCAATTCACTTAAATCCCCAGATATGCTGTATAAGCAAGCATCTATCATCTTGTACTTGTGAAGTTGATTTTTGTGCCTGTGTGCCAAGGGGCAGCTAGGTGGTACAGTGGGTAGAGCACTGGGCTTGGAATCAAGAAGACTCATCTTTGTGAGTTCAAATCTGACCTCAGACACTCACTAGCTGTGTGACCCTGGGCAAGCCACTTCACTTTGTTTGCCTCAGTTCCTCATTTGTAAAATGAGCTGGAGAAGGAAATGGCAAATCAGAGCTTTATCATGAAAATCCTAAATGGGATGACAAAGAAGCGGAAACAACTGAACAGCAGCAGCAGTAAGACTTTGCATTTATTCCTATTGAATTTCAAATCATTAGATTCAAGATTATTATTTAGTCTGTCAAGATCTTCTGTTATCTTGGTGGTCATCCAGCGTATTAAGTATATATCCTAGCTTTGTATCTTTCATGAATTTGACAAGCATACTATCTGCAGTTATCCAAGTTATTGATAAACACGTTAAACAACATAGGGTCAAGCACAGTTTCCTGAGTTACCCCACTGGAGACTTCCTGCCATATTGAAATTAAAGCATTAAACAACTACTCTTTGAGTTTGACCATCCATCAAGTTCTTAATCCATTTAATTATATTATTATCTAATCCATCTTCCCCACAAGAAGAGTATTAATTGTTTTCTCAAAGGCTTTGATAAAAATCTAGGTAACTATCATCTTTTTATTTAGTAATCCTGTCAGAAAAGCAAATGATGTTAGTCTGGCATGACCTGTTCTTGATGAAACTATGCTGGTCCTTTATCACCACTGATTCCCTTTCTAGATCTTCACTAACCATTTCTTTAATGATCTATTCTAGAATTTTCCCAGGAACCAAAGTTTTTCCCAACTCTTCCCTCCCCTCCCCCCCAAACAACTTTAAAATGATGCTTCAAATCAGATTTTGAAGTGGCAGAGCTGACAAAAGGTCAGGGTAAGAAATTTTTCTGGCCTAAGAAAACTTAAGAGGTCAGCAAAACAGGTCTGTGGGATGGAGGTGGAGGCCTGTCCAGAGCCCATACAAGTCGTGATTTCAACAGCAGCAGCAAGTTTGGGAGCTCTTAGCCCAGAGATGGTGAGGGGTTGGACAACTAGTCAGAAAAAAGATTAGAGGAGACCCTTTGCTGGCACTGGGTACAGCTGGTGCTGACTGGCAACTCTACTGCGCATATGCTATTCTGGGTTACAGTTCCAGGGCAGAGAGGAGTGCTAGCACTTGTGGCTTCAGGGGACCAGGGGCCTTCCTGGGTAAAAACCAGAGTGCAGACTGGAGGAGCTGTACCACACCTCTCCCAGGATCACACCATTTTAGAAGCACTAAAAACTTGCAGACCTTCAGAACTAGCTTTGAAACAGCAGCATGAAAAAGCCTAAAACTTGACACAGTGCCTTCCTAACCCCTGGATGAGCAGGCCCAACTTTAACATAAAGTTCAGAGCCAAGAAATAGACCATGGAAAATGAACAAACAATAACAAAAGAGGATTTGACCATAAACAGATACTACAGTGGCAAAGAAGCCCAAGACATAAACTCAGAAGAAAACAATGTGAAAACATCTGCCCCCCCCCCCAAAAAGTGTCAAAGAAAAATGTTAATTGGACCTCAAACCAACAAGAATTCCCAGAAGAATTAATGAAAGAGATAAAGAGTAGTGGAGGAAAAATTGGGAAATGAGAGCCATGTAAGAAAATTATGAAAAGAGAATTAACTGCTTGGTAAAAGAGGCACAAAAATACAAAAGAAAATAATACCTTAAAAAATAGAATTGGCCAAATGGTAAAAGAGAAATCTCCTGAAGAGAATTCCTTACAAAGCAGAATCAGCCAAATGAAAAAAGGTTGTACAAAAATTCACTGAAGAAAATAATTCCTTAAAAATTGGAATTAGGTAAGTGGAAGCTAATGATTCCATGAAACATCAAAACAATAAAACAAAGTCAAAAGAATGAAAAAACAGAATAAAAATGTGAATTGTCTCATTGGAAAAGCAATTGACCTGGAAAATAAATCCAGAAGAAATAATTTAAGAATTATTGGACTACCTGAAAGGCATGAGCAAAGAAAGAGCCAAGACATCTTTTAAGAAATTATCAAGAAAAACTTCCCCAATATTCTAGAACCAGAGGGTAAAATAGAAATTGAAAAAAATCCACTGATTACCTCCTGAAAGAGATCCCAAAATGAAAACTCCAAGGAATATTATAGCCAAATTCCAGAGCTCCCCAATCAAATAGAAAATACTTCAAGCAGTCAGAATATCATAGAGCCATAGTTAGGCTCACACAAAGTGGGGAGAAGGAGGAGGAGAAAAAGCTGATGAAGAAGACAATGAAGAAGAAGAAATGGAGGGAAATATACAATTAGCAATCATAACTGAATGTGAATGGGATAAGCTCATTCATAAAAAGGAAGCAGATAGCAGAATGAATTAGAAACCAGAATCCAATGATACGTTGCTTACATTGTTTATCATACCCCCCCCTTCATCCCTGTCCCCTCCTATTTCTCTGTTAGGTAAGTTGCATTTCTATACACAATTGAATGTGTAGATAGATAGATAGGTGTGTGTTTGTGTGTTTGTGTGTGTGTGTGTGTGTGTGTGTGTGTAATTCCCTCTTTGAACCAATTCCGATGAGAGCGAGGTTCAAGCATTGGCCACTACCCCTGTATTTGCCCCTCCATTATAAAAGTTCTTTCTTGCACACCTCTTTTATGTGAGAAATTTTTTTTACAATATATTGTTTACTTAAAACAGAAACACACACAAAATTAAAATAAAAGGCTAGAGCAGAATCTACTATACTTCAACTAAAGTAAAAGAAAAAGGCAGGGGCATAGTGATCATGATGTCAAAGTAAAAGCAACAACAGACCAAATTAAAGAGCTCATCAGGGAAACTACACTATGCTAAAAGGTACCATAGGCAATGAAGTAATATAAATTTTTTTAAAAGTAAGTTTCTCTGATAAAGGCCTCATTTCTCAAATATACTGACTATAGAACTGAGTCAAATTTATAAAAATAGAACCATTCTTCATTTGGTAAATGGTCAAAGGATATAAAGAGGCAGTTTTGAGAAGATGAAATCAAAGCTATCTATAATCGTGAAAAAATGCTCTAAATCACTATTGGTTAGAGAAATGCAAATTAAGACAACTCTGAGGTACCATCTCACACCTATCAAAAAAAAAAAAAAACCCAAGAAACCGAGATGCTAAAGAGAATGAGGCAAAAATAGGTACAGTAATGAACCACTTACTAGTGGAATAGTGAACTGGTCCAACCATTCCAGAGAACAATTTTGAACTATGCCCAAAGGGCTGTAAAACTGTGCATACCCTTTGAACCAACAATACCACCACTAGGTCTGTAAATATTTCTGTACATATAAAAATACATACTGAAATATTTATAGCAGCTCTTTTTGCAGTGGCAAAGAATTGAATACTGAGGGGATGCCCATCAGTTAGAGAACAGCTGAACAGTTTATGACATATAATTGTGATAAAGTGTTTTTGTGCTGTAATAAATGACAAGAGAGGTAGTTTCAGAAAAACATGGCAAAATCTATACGAACTAATGCAAAATGAAGTGAGAAGAATAGGTTGATCATTGTGCACAGTAATGATAAGCTGTGAAAGACTTGGTTGCTCTGGTCAATACAATAATCCTAGATTCCTAGACAATCCCAAAGGACTCATGATGAAAAAAATGTTATCTACCTCAAGAGAGAGAGAACTGGTGAACTCTGAGTGCAAATTGAAGTATAATTTTTCACTTCTTTTTCTAGTTTTTAAAAATATGGTTAGTATGGAAATGTTTTGCATGATTTCACATGTATAATTGATATCATATCACTTGCCTTCTCAGTGGGTAGGGGAGTGGTAGAAGGGAGGGAAAGAATTTGGAACTTAAAATTTAAAAAGAAAAGAGTGTTTAAAATAAATAATACCTTAGAAAAATAAAATAACTGCAAAAAAGGCACAAAGTAGAGCAGGTTGCAGAATAGCATCAGCAGAAAACAACTACATTTGATGACATTTTGTACTTAGCTAAATTATATGTTTGGCAGAATGGACCGAATAAATACTCCTGTTCTCTCTCAAAAAAAAATTGGGGCATTTGTCCTTCTCCAATCTTGTGGTACCTCTTGTATTTTTCATTATCTTTCAAATGTCACTGGCATTGGCTCAGCAATCACATCTGTAAGTTCTTTCAGGACTCGAGGATGTGATTCATTTGGGCTAGCTAACTTACATTAATTAAGGGCACCTAGATGGTGCTTATGTATCTTGGGTATCAACTCTTTGTCAATCAATTTTTGTTCTCTAAGTTCCAGTGGGACTCCCAGTGGCCAAGAAAACAGAAGCAAAGTATTAATTGAGCAGCTCTACTTTCTCCCTATTGTTAACATTTACTAATCACTTAAGCAAAGGCTCTATCCCTTCTTTAAAGCACCTCTTTCCCCCAATATAATTAAAATTGTTGTTCTTGTTTCCTTGGATTCCCTAGCCAGCTTCAGCCCATTATATGCTTTAGTCTCCTTGACACTATTTTTACAGGATTATTCCATGCTCTTAGATTCGTCTTCTGTTATTTGGCCTTGCCATCTTCTGCACATTTCTTTTTAAAATTTAATTTAGTTGGTGAGCTCCCTGTGTAGCCACTCTGGTCTCCAGACAAATCCCATTTTCTTCTTACAACTTGGTTGTTTTTGTGAATTGTTCTTGCTGAAAAATTCATCATACTGCCGCCAAAATGATGACTAGGCATTCTAAATTTTGCTGTGCCTGTTCTCTGACATCAGATGTCAATCACCAGGCTTTTTCAGGACACATAGTATTTCCTAGCCATGATGAATGGAAGCCTTACACTAGGATATGAACAGAGGCAGCAAATATTTTCCCTTAATATCAGTGAAAATGGTATATTTTCAAGGGGGTGGGAAAGTTAATTAGTGACAAAGTACTACATTTGATTATATTTTTAATTTGGTCTACATTTAGTGGGTCCAAACATGTATGACACCAAGCTAGGTGGATGAACCTAGAACACTGTTATTTTATGGGAGAAAGTTCTTTGTGTTGGTTGGAACCAACCATTGTACAAAGAAAGCCTGGCAGTGGAGAGATACTCATGACTGCTTTTGTCCCCGAGGGATACTTGTGGTTAAGTACTGTGGCACATGTGAAAACTCAGAATATTTCTGAAGTGAAGAATCTAAGAACAGTAGAAATTTACATGTGCAGGTGTGAATGTGAGAGATCTGAATTAGTCTTCTTGCTTTGGTTGATTGCCCATGTAGAAATGTCCGGAACTGACTTTATATTTGAAAGTAAATGACTGCCACTTTTCTCCTCATATACATAAAGAATTTTGGAATGACTATAAGGAAAGGGACTTTAGAGATTATCTACCATCTCTTCTTCCCTCCCTTCTTATTTTTCAAAGAAAACTGAGGCTTACAGTTTAAATGGTCTGCCTGAAATTTCACAAGTTAGATGTGTAGTTGCCATTGGAACCCAACCAATCAATCAACAAACACTATAATTACCTATGAGGAGCCATACCCTTTAGGAGATGCTGCAGATCTAAGTCTGATGTCCAGTCCAGTGGTTTTTTTTTTCCATTTCATCAGGCTGTTTTCAAATGTGTCAACTTTTTGCACTTTGTGGAAGCAGTTCTTCTCAGTTTAGAAGAGTTGTTTGTGAGTTGTGTCAAGGAGAAAAAAAGTGAATAATTTCCTGATGCTGGAAGATAGTTCAAAAGTGGGGATTCTAGTCAAATTAGTATAGGGAAAAACCAAGAGGGGAGGAGAAAGAGAAACTGGTCTATCTCAATACATGAGCAGCCAAAAGCCATTGGAAAATGAAAGTCAAAAGTTGACTTTTGTGTAACTTTCTTATATCCTTCATTATTAAAATAGTTTCTATGAGGGTGATGCCACAAATTATTACTATTATCATTGTCAGCTGCAAATGTCTTTAGCTGTAGGGACTATATGATCACACCGTTTTGGAGGAACAGATGTGAAGTGTTTGAGACTGGGGAGTAGTTAAAGTCTTGGTTTAGAGGAGTTTAAAATATAAAACTGCTTCCGTAGAAGACTAGGCATTAAATCACTCTAATAGGCACTCATAGGAAATACACACACACACACACACACACACACACACACACACACTCATTTTTTTTAAAGGCAGATATATATAATTTCTTTTCCCATTTGGTTGTTTAATAATGCTACAAATGTTACTGCTCTTCTCTAACCTTAAACCCCAGCACTGCTTAAAAAAAAGCTAAAATATTAGATGTTGGGTTTAGTTGTATTTATTTTCTGTTTTGCAGGGTACTGTACAACTCAGGGGTGTTCTTGGAGAAAGGTGTCTTCCATTAAATGATTTCAAACTTTATTTGCTTTGGGGGTAGGGGAGAAAGGGAATCAGAATAAATCTTGCGGTGTTAAGAAGCATGCATTGACAACTGATGGAAAATGAGTAATTGAAGCCAGTTAACTATGAGGCTCATTTTTTATAATAACATTTTTAAAGTCTTAAATCTGAGTTGGTTTATGTTAGATGCATATAACCTCCACACAAATACAGTTTATCTTACTTTGTTGCTTTACATTTTTATAGCTGCTTCCAGATTGAACAAAATGAAACTCAACCAGCACTATAAGGAAACCATACCTATGAAATGTGTCTGCTCTAGCATAGAAAGCAGCAGTGAAAGGGGCTTTGGGGAATTAGGAAAAGAACAAGGATCTCTTGTTTTTGCTTTTATATAGACCAAGAGTAAGATCCATGATATAGCTAAGGTGCCTGAAGACCTTTAAAATATATGTTATAGAGCAGACACACTTTTTTTTTAAATATACGGATATTATTTCACCTTTTCCCCATCATGTACATGTTGAAACAGTTTGGTAAAAGCACTAGATTGCATGTCAGGAGACTTGGGTTCTGGTTCTGTCTCTGCCAGCTGATTAGCTGATGGGAACTTGAACAACCAGATAGTGTCTTTGGGCTTCACTTTCATCCTTTGTAAAATGAAAGAAATAGGGTAGATAAAATTATCTTTGAGGCTTCTTTGAGCCTCTGATATTCTGTGACTTGCCATATTCACACAAACACTTTATGTCAGAGCCCAGATTCCCTGATTCACAGTCCAGGGATCTATCAATCATTGTGACCTTTCTACATTCTAAATTTGGAACAATCATATACAATCATGGCATCATAGATTTGGAGATGGAAGGGATAGCAGAGGTCATCTAATCCAACCCTCTCATTTTACAGATGTGGAAACTGAGGCTTAGAAAAGGAAAGTGACTTGCCCAATGTCATAGATGTAGGAAATAGCAGAAATGGGATTGGAACCTAGGTCCTCTGACTCAAAATAGAGTGTTGTTTCCACTATGCCACACTGTTGGGGAAGGCGGTATCATTCCAAAACCCAAATCTTGGTTTTATGCCTGTTACTTATTTTTTTCATTCACACACACACACACACACACACACACACACACACACACAAGATAGTTAATCTTTTATGCATGATAAGGGTGAATTTTTGAAGGACTTGACAAAGATGTGTGCCTTGAGGATTTTCCTAGATTCCTGGGGAATTTTAACTAGTAATTTATAGTAGATATCCTTGATGCTGAAAGGAGAGAACATAATTACCCAATAAATAAGGCAGGGCATCATTTCAAACTATGCAATGTTAGAAAAAAGTATTAGTGGAGATTTCAAATTTCATAATCTCTAGGTGCCATGTAAGCTTTCCCCAGTTTGACCTTGCATTTTTTTTTTCTGTGTGTGTAATGGGGGGAAAAAAACCTGAAACAAAAACCACTTCAGTTCATTACAAGTTTGCCTAAATGAAAGTGTGCACTGTTAGAAAAGACCACTGGATGTCACTATGGTTTTGAAGATTGAGACCTGAATTGTCCAAGTCATCAATACACATATTGCACACCCTTTGCAAAAGATTGATCAGGGATCTATGTTGCATACTGACCAGTTGGGGATAGGGCTTATTTGCCCAAACCCAGTACAAAAACTCTTGAGAATCCTATATATTAAGAAGTAGATAGAATCTTAATTTTGCTTTAATATGTAGTCAGGAACACCAGCTGTTAGTAGCTTGGTCACTGGTTAAATTTATGACCTTGGTCGAATCATTTTAATTTTCTGGCTATCAGTTTTCTTGTCTGATTAATCTTGATGAACTCTATTGGAACCACAGGGAGCTCTCCACTAAGGGGTCCTTCTGCTCTGGATCCAAGCATGAAGTTTGATGGATTCTAGTCCTAGGGAAGCTTGACTTCTAATGAGAAAGGTTAGACTCCTTTTTCCCCCACTTTTCAACTCATTAACCACAACCACCCTCCACTGCCTCAGGGACAAATTTACCTGTAGCTTAGGTTATGGTTCATGTCTAGAGTTCCTCCCAAAAAAGGGAAGTAAAAAGATACTCTGTGTACAATATGAATCCAATTTGGGACAGGTAATTCATTTCTACACACTAAGGAAGTGCTAAGACAGTGGTCATTAACAGAATGGCTTAACACAAGATTTAGTAACTTAAAATTACTGTTATAATCTGCTGAGGAACTGGTCCTTAAACTTCATAAGAACATTAAGCAGTCTGCAGGACTGTTAATCAGTCATTTTACATTTTACCTCAGTTCCTTGCCGACTGCTCAAACAACTCCCAGCACATGTCTGCTCGTAAAGCTGGGAGGCTTAGGCCAGTCTTCATATTGGGAGCCATCACTCTCAAAGAGCAATGGAATAGTTGTTGCCCTGGACTCCTGCCATCATTCAGCTCCAGCCTAATGGGAACCAGCACTTTGACTTTTCAAACTCACAAGGTTATCTCCAAGCTTGGATGGACACGTCCATCTTGGAATAGATATTCATTTATCTAAGATCAGGAAAGAACAAACACAAAAAGCGGAGAAGGCAGGCAGAGGCATAGGCACAAGCTCACCTAATTCAGTTTTGTATCAGTTACTATATGGGTAAAGTCGCCATAATACTAAAGTGGAGAGAACCAGCCCTTTTCCTCCCTTTGCTAGAAGTCTTGGAGCTACAAGATACTGCCTGTAATGTCCAAGCAAAAGAGTTCAGCTGCCATGGCGTGGGGAGGACCAAAGGACCACTTAGCATTTTCCCGTTATAAAAAAACACCAAGCCCTTTCAGTGCTGGATTGTTATATGGCCAGAAATTGGATCCAAAAAGTTCCCACATTGTCGACCAGAACCAAGAAGGGCAATCCTGAGTAGACTTCACAAACTGGCCTTTACTATATCTTTAAAAAAAAGGAGGTGAACTGAGTGATCCCTTAGGTTCCTTCCAACTTTTAAAAATTCTATAGCCTTGTCATTCTGAATGATACCTGCCATTAATATCTATTAATTGTGTGAGGCAGCAGAGTATGGTAGAAAAACACTGTTTTTGAAATCAGAAGGCCCTGAGTTCAAATCCCAGTTTTGCTATTTACTTATCTACATGACTCTGGGTAAGGCACTGAACTCTGGATCTCAGTTTCCTTATCTGTAAAATGAGAGTGTTGGGCTAGATAACCTCTAAAGGCCCCTTTAACTCTAAGTAAATGATCCTATAATGCTTATTTTTTTTCTGGACTCTTAGAATTACAAACAATAACAAACAGCATTATTTTGGTTCTTAGTTATTGCTAACAATTCAGGAACAGTATAAACTGAAATATTAAATCAGTTTGAATTTGCTTTAATATTTTACAATTTTGCTTTAATACATAAGTGATTTAAAATTTGGTCTTTCCCCTTCTGTTTCAAGCACTTTTTTTTAAACACAGAAAATGATGGTGTACACCTCTCTGCTGTCAATGTCGAAGTAATTATGAGCCACCAAATGGCCCATTATTAGGCATGCCCTCATGATAAAGGTTTCTGATAGATATGGTATGGCAGAGGTCAAGAATTCTGCCGAGTATAACCTGAGGGGATTTTCTGCATTGCTTGAGTTCTATCCAAGTCCCTCAGGACACAATCAGCAAACTGTTCCCCTTCAGTTTTGGTCCAAGGCTTTTTTCTTCATTCTTCAGAGAGGTTCAGAGTGAAGACATGCAAGAGAGAGTCGTGCATCCCCATCTAATTGTAGCCTCTACTGCATAGTACTCGCTATTTTATTCTGCATTCTCTTTGGGTAATTTGTTATAATTACTCATTTGCCCACTGCAATTAGCATAGGGGCTTTTTTATAGGCACAAATTGAATTTCTTAGCTACCTAATTTTGCTAAATGATTTCGAAGGAGGAAGACAAAGAGTTTCCATCTGCATGTCTCTGGTTTTCTTGAGACCAGAGCTACCATTTAGGAAAACTGTATCTGACAATAAGATACAGAAAATTTGTGAAAACCCTTCCAACGGACAATTTCCACATTATATAATCTTTTTTTCCCTGGAGGTGGAGTGGATTTTATTTGCAATTAATTGGTAGCTAAAAAGCTGAAAAAAAAAAGGAAACAATTTTGAAAAGGTGCTACTGACTGTTCAATCTTATGCTGACCTGTCTTGCATTCAGCCTTTGCACTGGCTGCATCCTGTACCAAGAGTAGGCTGTCACCACATCTTTGCATAGTGGAATTTTT